>NC_136275.1:36275665-36875665 GCF_964198595.1 Lampetra fluviatilis | reverse complement strand
GCGCTTTGAAAATGTAAACGGCGCGGCAAGCCCGCCGGTGGGCATTGCTGACAAAGTGAGAGCTGTCAAGACCGCTTGCCAGCGCCCTGTGTGTGCAGCGGGGGGGGGGGGGCTGGCGGTCGGCGGGGGCGGGGACGGTGTTGGGGGGGGGCATCTGAGAGACGACAGCCAGAACCACATTTGGCAAAAACACTCGCGCAGCCAAAGATGCAGCCCCCTGGGGCTCGACCTGCTTAATCCCGCCCGTGCGCACGTGTGCGTGTGTGTGCGCGCGTGTGTGTGTGTGCGCGTATGTGCGCACGTGTGTGTGCGTGCGTGTGTGTGTGCGTGTGTGTGCGCACGTGTGTGTGTGTGCGTGCGTGTGCACACGTGTGTGTGTGTGCGCACCTGTGTGTGTGCGTGTGCATGTGTGTGTGCGCACCTGTGTGTGCGTGTGTGTGTGCGTGTGTGCGGGTGTGCATGTGTGTGGGTGCGTGTGTGTGCGTGCGTGTGTGTGCGCGCGTGTGTGTGTGTGCGCACCTGTGTGTGTGTGCGTGTGTGTGCGCACGTGTGTGTGTGTGCGCGCGTGTGTGTGCGTGTGTGTGCGCACGTGTGTGCGTATGTGTGCGTGTGTGTGCGTGTGTGTGCGCACGTGTGTGCGCGCGTATGTGTGCGCGTGCGTGTGTGTGCGTGCGTGTGGGTGCGTGTGTGTGCGCGTATGTGTGCGCGTGTGTGTGCGTGCGTGCGTGTGTGCGCACCTGCGTGTGTGCATACCTGCGTGTGTGCACGTGTGTATGGAGCGGGTGGTGCAATGGCTATAAGCGCGCTGCGCTACGAACCCGGGGAGACCAACGTTCGATTTCCTGCTCGATTCCCGTACACGGCCAACATGAGTCGAGAATATCTGAACCGGTCCTGGGCCTCCCCTAGGTCGACTCAGCCTCAAATTAGTACCTGGTGCGGTGTGTAAACATCGCCACTGGGGAGATAAAGACGATCGGGCATAGTGCTGTCTACCCACCTCCTCGTGTACCGTTCCGGCTTTCAATAGGTGCTCGCTAACAGCATTTGCCCCTTACAGTCTGTTAAGGCTTTACGGGGGATCTTTGCCTTTTGTACGTGCACACAGGTGCGTGGACATGCGTGAGTGTGCGTGCTTGCGCTGGCGGGCAGAGTGCGGGCACGGGCGCAACCGGCGGCACGTGAAGCGACGACAGAGGAAGGCGCGTGTGCATGGCAGCTCCTCGCGTGGGCATACGGATAACGATGACGGATGATGATGGCGAGCGGATCGGGTTTATCGTACGCAAAGGCGCAAGCTGGGGTAGGCGGAGACGTTCCCGTAACGCAGATTGCGCCGTGCCGCCTGATGTGCGTGCGAGCATTATCTTGCATCTGCTTCCTCCCGGCTCTGGGTGAGCAGCCAACTCGAATGACTTCTCAACTCGTGTGAGAGAGCGCTCGCGAGCCTCCGATGGCAAAGTTAGCGTTCATCCTTCGCGTGCCAGATTCATCCATCCGTTCATTAGCTCTCCGATGTGGTTCTCAGGCTGTGCCGCTTGGCACCGACGTCCAACGTCTCGCTCCGCATGCTGGTAGCTTCTTCAGTTCAAATTTAGGTCACGAGGAAGTACCCGGCACGTGGAGCGAAACGTCGGACTTCGTTCCGAGGAACGCGCCGCGCAACCCGAGAGCCTGCACGGCACAAGCTGCGCCAAATTCCGATTCATTAATTCGTTTCTTTGTACGCTTCAACCGTGGTGTGTGTTCGTGGGAGTTTTTTTTTACTTGTCGTTTTGCAGAACGCCCCCCTTCCCCCCTCCCGCCTCTTTCTCTCTCTCTCCTGTGAGCTCCTGCAGAGTTCACTTGGTGCGTTTTAATTTTTCTCCACTCAGGGGCGAATTAAGAAAATAAGTGCAGCGTGTGCTTAGGTCACACTTTCGCGCAAATCACTTATGACACATTCAATATTATAACCGTAGGGGCTGCAACGATGAGAATGAATGGGGGCCTCTGTAGCCTTTGCCGAAGAAAAAAGGTGTAAGGATTGCGTGGCCTCGGTAACACATGAGCCTCCGGGGTTGACTTCAACCATTTTTGACAAGAATTGTTAGACCGGCCTCTCAATGTCTCATAGCAAGTTTTCCCTTCAAATCTGTTGAGATATACAAAAGTTACGGCTGAATGGGCAGAGAAAGAATCGGTTTTTTTTTCATACACACACACCGAGAAAAGCCTCCATCAGTATCAGGGCTCATTCTTTCAGGAGGGTACTGTGTTGGGATACCGTATTCTCTGGATTATAAGATGCTCCGAAATTTAAGACGCACCTACAAATTTATGCCGGGTGTAAGGTTTTGCAGATCCGCTTCTCACACAAACACACACACCCAGTTACCAGATGCTACAACGTACCCCTGACTTTTGCTTTAAAATACAGGGGGGTGGGGGGAGAAAAAAAGTGAGTCTAAATCTGGAGAATACGGTAATTGGCCAGTTCATGTTGGAACTGTTTGTAGTGCAAGTGGGATAAGCAGGAGTGCCTGGAGAACACCCATGCTTACTAGGGGGACACATACAGAAAGGTCAGCTTTGCTGCAGACCTCAGAGGGCATTGTTCTAAAGAGCCTTGCCGCGTTTGATCAGCACGCATTCATGATGGCCTGGGCTTGCAAGAGTGCGCGACAACAAATGTTCAGACTTATTAGCTCACTAGACCACGGGAGATTTGGGGTAGGGAGGTGGGTGGGTTATCGCGTACCGGTACTGTGTGTAGGGCCGCAGTAGCGGCACCTCCAGGGAGCGAGCAGCCGGCAGATTGTCCAACTCGTGCACCATGATCCACTCCGCCTCCTCCCCGTCCGCTCCCGCAATCTGCTGAGGTCACACGGGGAGCGATGGTGGCCTGGTGAGACTGGCACGGAGTGTAATATGCACGTCGGGTTTTTCCGGGGGTTCAGCGACCCGAAAAATATTTCCGCGCCCGGCACACCACACCGAGTATACGTCTCACTATCGCTGCGGACGCTAGTCACATGCCACCTGCTCCGGTCGACCAGAAACTTGCCTCATTGTTTCAAATGCCGCGCATGGAGAACCGGCCTTACCATCGCACCAGGGACAGCATGCCCCATCTGTGCTGCTACCTCATCCTCACATAAGTGTTCACAAAATCAGAGGACTTGTGGCTTAAACTGACAGTGCAGTTTAATTAGCGGCAGGGCTGTCCCACGGCTGAGATGACTTTCGAAGGCACACGCTTCTGCTTTGATGGCTTAGGGCTTTCAACTCCCATCTCAGCCACTGCTGCACTTTAGAGGGCAAGTCCTTTCTGCCAGCTTACGGATGGGCGAATGCAAAATTGACGCAAACAAAATATAACAGTGGCCAAATCGCCTACCAATTTACCGAGCTCATTCCGCTCAACGTCCTCTCTGAGAAAGCTGCGAGAATCAGTCAATCACTGGGAAGCACGCGAGCATGGCAGAGTGTGAAGCCAATTAAAATGTACTTCTCAAGGGTGTGATGATGAAATGACCAATGGATTCATTCGTATCGATTTTTAAGGTTCATGATACAGGCATCAACCCGCTTGCCTAACAATTCACGTCTTTCAATTAATCATACAAACGATGCGTGTGGGCACGCTGCCGCCGTGGCGCTGACGGTCAGCGCCCTTGGCTTGCGATGCAGAGGTTGCCGGTTCGATACGATCTTTTGGCGCAGCAGTTGGACAAAAAAAAACAAATAACCGGTGCAGATTTCGTAAATCCCATGCGCCACGTCTGGTTGGGTAAAGTGTGTGTGCCAGCGGTATCGCACCGCCTAGTCCAAGTCATCTTGTCAGCATTGCAAAATAGGCCAAACACTCTCCAATGGCGCTGTCTGGAGCTCCCTCTAATCGAGGCCCCTTCTGCCAGCAGTGGCGTGACCAGGAAATTGCAGGGCTCCACCTTTACCTTCATGATTAAGGGTGCGAAAGATAAACCAAAAAAAAACAATTAAAAAAGAGATGGTAAAATCGAGGCAACCAAAGAATACATCTGTGAATCGAATCGTGGCCATGGAATGTGAACTCTGACAGTCCAAATAGCCTGCCACAGACTGTTGAGCAAGTGCTGCTAGCGAGTAGAAGAACTATGAAGGCTGGCACGGCACACGAGGGGGTAGCACCATGACCTCGGGGAGGCCTAGGACCGGTTCAGATAATAACAATAATAATTCCATGTATATAGCGGTGGCTTTTCATCAAGGATCTCAAAGCGCTGTACAGGACACAGCAGCAGCAGACACTCACCGGTGTTGGCCGTGAGTGGGAATCGAACTCGGGTCGTCGAGTTCATAGAGCAGTGCGCTAACCACGGGGCTGACTACTCCCCCATTAAATAACACGCAAACACACGCGTCTATAACATACAAAAAAAAAGACAAAGATCTCCCGTATCGCCTGAACAGACTGTTGGGGCAAGTGCTGTTAGCGAGCACCTACAAAGGCCGGCACAACACATGAGAGGGGGTGGGTGGCCAACATCATGCCCGGCCGCCTTTGTCTCCCCAGCGGTGATGTTTACACACCACACCAGGTACTCATTTGAGGCTGAGTCGACCTAGGGGAGGTCCATGACCGCTTCAGATAATAATCACTGGTGTTGGTCCGTGAGCGGGAATCGAACTCGGGTCGCCGGGTACGTAGCGCAGTGAGCTAACCACTCCGCAACACACACACACACATTTAAAATAAACCCTGTGACAAGCACAAGGAGCTGCAAGGCAGCGGGGCTTGACAGATGCAGTCACATTGGCTCATTTCACAGGAGTACTCACGAAGCCTCCACCCCCCCCCGCCGTCGGCGCGCTAAACTCGCCACCGCACGTGCAACGAAGCCCGTAAGGGAGCGAAGTGCAAGTCGCGTGAACACGCATCGTTTGACGATAACGTTCTTAATAAAAAAAAGCGAAAAAAACACACACCGACGCACGCACGCACGCGCGCGAAATAAATATATTTTTTGTTGTCGTTGCTCTCGCTTGCAGGAACTCAACGCGTCTCGACGCGGAGTGGTTATTAGGCGGCGGCGGTTGTTTAGCGCTCGCGTACGACGGCGCGATTAATCACGCCCGGTTAGATCGACGGATGGCCGCCGTGAGCCGCCGGCGCGGCACCGAGCGCCGCTCTGGGATCGGCGCTTGGGCCTGAACGGGCCCCCCCATTCGGGGTTCGTCGGTGAAGATCCTCAAAGCCGGACCCTGACCTGAAGACTCCCAGGGGGATCGTCGGCCCTGCCCTGGCTGGCGCTTGGGCCTGACCGGGCCCCCCCCATTCGGGGTTCGTCGGTGAAGATCCTCAAAGCCGGACCGTGACCTGAAGACTCCCTGGGGATCGTCGGCCCTGCCCTGGCTGGCGCTTGGGCCTGACCGGGCCCCCCCCATTCTGGGTTCGTCGGTGAAGATCCTCAAAGCCGGACCGTGACCTGAAGACTCCCTGGGGATCGTCGGCCCTGCCCTGGCTGGCGCTTGGGCCTGACCGGGGCCCCCCCCATTCGGGGTTCGTCGGTGAAGATCCTCAAAGCCGGACCGTGACCTGAAGACTCCCTGGGGATCGTCGGCCCTGCCTTGGCTGGGGAGCAGCAGGTGTCGCGGTTAGCCCTACGCTGCGCTGCGAACACGCCAACTCGAGTTCCAATCTCGCTCACCGTCAACACCAGTGACGATTTATCCGAACAGGTCGTGGGCCTCCTCTAGAACGACTCGGCCTCAAATGAATACCTGGTGCAGTGTGTAAACATCGCCACGGGGGAGACAAAGGCGGGCTCGTGTGCCACGCCGGTCTTCATAGTTGATCGCTAACAGCACTTGCCCCAACAGTCTATTCAGGCTATATAGGGGATCTTTGTCTTTGATCCCTGGATCTCGATGATACCATTGTTGTTTCTGGTGGTGCTGAATCCCAATTGCTTCTTCCTGGGCTGTGTGGCAGCATCTTTCTCCTCTCATCTCGTGCTTCCCATCCCTGAGCGAGCCACATCTCCACAACCTCATTCCTACCCCTAATGTAGTTTATTTGACAATTCTGAGCCATCTTGAGATGTGTTTGATGGTGGTGGAGATGATGACGGAAGTTTAGATGGTGCTGGTGGTGCTGGTGGTGCTGGTGGTGGAAATTGCCGTGGTGGAGATGCTGTTGGTGGAGATGGTGATGGTAACAAAGAATGCGGTCCTGGTGGAGATGGTGGTGGTTTGGGTGGAGATGTACGTATAATTGCATGTTGAACTTCTTTCACACCGTACGTAGCCAACCTCGCTCATCAAAGGTGTGGGTGGTGGTGGTGGCATTGGAGATTGTGGTGGTGACTGCGGAGATGGTGGCATGGGTGAGGAGGCGATGTCCACTGACCTGGGCCTCCACCACCCACTTCAGGATGGACGTCTTCCCATCAAAGCCGGCGCGGAACTGGAGGGCCACGGAGCGAGGGCCGATGTTTGACACGGCCACGTTGGAGGGGGCCCCGGGCAGCTCTGAAGGGTGGGAGGGAGGGAGGGAAATATGGCGAGTGAAAGGTGAGAGTAGACCTCGATGTCCGTGGAAAATGTAATTGTGGTGTCGATGGTTTTTTGTTCATTCGTCAACTTCATCATCATCCCATTAATCATCACAATCGTCTCAATCAATCATCAGCACCATAATTTTATCATTTGAGGCTACAAGTTATGCGCTCTGTTTTCATCATCATTGCTGCAAGCGTGAATATTACATTGTTTTCATCACCATCACCACTGCCATCATCACCAACATCGTTATCATCATTTCATTATCATCTCAATCACCACAGCCATTATTTAATCAGCTCCACTATTTCATTATTGTCGTTCATTCTCCATCATTATCTTTCTCATCACATTGGCATCGCTTTCGCCACCGCTTCCATAATTTAAATTGCAGTAAAACGATCATTAGCAATCCACTCTGATTAAGTCTCAAGCTAAAAAAAGGTTTGTTAATAAATTTTCGTAAAAAATATTCGGTTACCCCTATGCGTTCGACAGTGAGTGAGCAGAGTCAAGAGAAGCTTCGGTTAGGATGGCATTGTTGGCAGGGTATGGTAATATATATACCGCCATACAATTATAATAATACATTCAACTAGTGAATAGGATTTAGCGGTCTGGCTCGTGCAGCCCTCTTATGTGTTCTCGGGTTGAACATCTCGCTGGAGTGAGCTCCTACCGGGCACATGGAGCGAAACGTCGGACAATGCGCGGTACAACGGGAACACGTGTTGGAGAACTGCCCAGTCAAACTCGCGATCATCCGGGGCAAATGTGGCCATGAGCAGTGGCGCAAATAAAATAAAAACATGGATAATTCAAAGCAAAATGGTAATTTGGCTCATGACAAACTTTAAACGAATGTGAAACGCTACGCAAATGAGTACCGATACACCCTCTGCGTTGTCCATCGTGCCTGCTGCTCTCGCTACCAGCCACTGTGTATATGACGCAAAGCTGCAATGTCTAATGCTGGATTGCCACGGTTGTTAAATATTGTACCAACTATTTTAGACCTGGCGATGAGCACCCTCGATGGAGAAAGTGAATGACAGGCAAGCGTGGTGAGATTTGACAGCCGAGGCATCATTGACGTCCCCCTCTAGCATCCAGTCAGGGGAACAAGAAAGATGACCATGACGATGATAGGAGTGTAGAAAGTAGAGCACAGCCATCAGCAGTGGGGTGGGGGGGCTCAAGGCTCCTACCAATATCCTTGTATGTTTGTATGTACGTTGAACTGCTTTTGTATGTTGAACCATACGTAGCCAACCGTGCTAATCGGGGGCGGGGGGGGGGAAGTAGGCACCTGGTGGAATTCCAGAGGAGATGGTGGAGGCCGAGGTGGGTCCGGAGCCTCGGCTGGTGCGCGCCGACACCTCGATCACGTAGGTGGTGAGCGCAGCCAGGCCCGTGACACGGTACTCGCGCGTGCTGTTGGGCAGGTAGTGCGTGACGCGCGAGTGCGTCTTGTTCAGCTCCTCCCACGACACCTTGTACCCTGGGAGGGCGACGCAGGGAAGCAGCGATTCATTCATTTCAGCTTGGTCTGTCTGGGTACGGTGACCCGGCAAATATTTCACGGCGCGCACCACATCAGGTTGCCCTCTCGCCGCGACTGTGGCTGGTTGTCATGCGCCACATACTCCAGTCGACCCAGTGACCCGCAAATACTCACCCCCGCCTCCGATGCTACATGGCTGACCCTGGGTGGATTACGGCCGTCTTAACATCATGAGCAGTGAAGGTGCCACCCGTCAGCACAGTGGAAAAAAAAAAGCCTTCTCATTGTGTATGGCTCAGTGAATAGCAACTTATAGATCTATATCCAAGATTGAAAGGCGCGCGATGGCTTCAGGTGAGGCGGAGTGAATTGCTGCTGCGGCTCCTGCTGCCGCAGCCTCTGTTGAAGCTGCGAAGTTGGCAGCGGTCCACCAATGTGCCCCTCCGGTTCGGTCAGTGTCTCCGCACTTCCTTTGATCCGCCACGTGTGAAGGTGGCGACCGGAATTGGCACGGGCCCAGGTGGAAAGGGGGGGAAGGGGGGGGGTAGCCCCTTTAATTCCCTGCAACCGGGGACCGTGCCAACTACGTGACGTCATGAGAAACAGGCGACCATCGGCCGCGGTCACCGCGCTCGCAGCCGCCGTCGCCGCCGTGTGAAAGTCAATTTGAGCGGGGCATGCGCTGTTGGCAGGCTTACGCTGTAAATAAAGCGTTAACCCTTTAACCTCAGACGCTCGCCACATTGCGAGCCACTGCACGCAGTCGGCCCCGGCTAATTGGAGCCAGCGAATGAGGACACGCGTCTGACGGGCAGCGGATGTTTTACGCTCGCAAAAAGCAGCATTGCCGTTTTTTTTTTTTAATATCATCCCCGTCGATGTATAATGTTTTTTTCGACGGGTTAAGGCGGCGGTTCTGTGGAAATAATCACCGCCGTTCTATGTGTCCCGGCCGTTTAATTTCCGGGCAGTCGTATCAGAAATTGTTAAAAACCTACCCACGTCTTTTCAGCCTCCGCATCCGAGTTAAACCATAAAATCGCTCGCAGGTCGGGGTTATACAGTGCCTGTGGGATGCTTCCGATGGTGTTTTTTTCCCTCCCTCTCCAGGCTTCCTGGCAGTATTAATCAGGAGCTTTCCTTATGCGGCCGTATTTTACTGCCCACCCTAAAACACTCTTTCATTAAACGCGATGGATTTTTTGGCTTCTGAGTGGGGGACCAAGCCTGCAATTTATAGATGGACTCTCACGCACTCCCACCTTTCCCTCCTCTCTCTCCTCCCTCTCCATTCTTCTTTATTTCGCAGACTTTCAGCCACCTTTTACCTTTTGCTCTTATTTTCTAGCTCCCTCTCTCTCTCCCATCTACCGCCAGCATCTCCCCCCCCAACCCCTCCCAACTTCTGCATTTGTCTATATTTTTGTCAGCCTTGCGCAGCGTGGAGAGACTCATGCTGGTAATGACACAGAGAGACAGGGAGAAGAGCACGTGAATCAGGGGACAAATGCAAGTCAGGAGCATCATATTCATCTTCATCCAGCAGTGGAGAGCTCAAATATGATGATAAAAACGTAGAAAGATGCATGCTTTGAATTACACCGAGATATGAGAAGGGGAAAGCATCGATCAGGAAACCAAAAAAATTGGTGACCTTGCATCGATTGTTCAGGAAGCGCCGTGGGCTTGGGGAAAAACACATCGTGCCCAGAGGGATGATCACGGTCAATGGACGAGACCTGCGCCAGAATGGGAGCCAAAGGAGAGAATGCCCTCCTTAGAGAATAGCATCGCATAACCACAAATTATGGCGACGGCGTGGGGAGGCAATCATCTAGCGGTGGATAGACCATGGCTCATGATTACGTTTATTATGACATGCCATCTGCCTCTTGTTCTTTCCATCCACCTATCCAGAAATATCTCATCGTGCTCACTCCCCAAATCGTCAGTGCGATTGCGACGAACGAGGCAAGAAGTATTCCAAGCAGAGAATGTATAAAAAAAAAATACAATAAATTCAAAAATATATCCAACACATTGCGTCTGACAGCCCCTGCCATCGGCTTTTCAAATCCTGTGTAATTTAATTCTTTAAACCCATCATTACAGAAATAATTATCTGCTATTTTTACAGACTTGCAAGGAACACAAGGGGGGTTTGAAGATTGCGAGGATTCTCATTGTCGCACAGCCGCAGTCATCTTATGCACTGACCTGACTGTCTGGGCCAGATTTAGTGGAGCGGATGGGGGGTTGGAGGGGTGGTGGAGGATGGGGCGGGGGGGGAGACATTTGTCCACGGCATAAAATTTGTGCCAGATGGCTGGGCGGTTCAATGAGCATCTTACAATGGGAAGGTTGCCAGTTCGAATCCTGGTATACGGATAAACTTAGCCCATCATCCCTCCAGGGTTGATAAAATAGGGGTACCAGCATTTGAGCAGAAAACCACGTTCACAGGCACCCTATTATATTTTTGTTACATGTTCTATGACGGTAAATATGACTTCTTTATTTATGTTTCATGAATGGTCGTTTTAAGTTCATTCTGTCATTCTCTCCGCGTACCGTAACAACGTACGAATAGCGTTTTGCATGGAGCAATATGCCCCGCGCCTGCGCGCGTATCGGTGTATTACTGCAGGCGTATGCTCGTTGCGAAAGTCAAATTTGCTATAGTTTCATTATTTACAAATTTACGGTTTATGTGTCTAAGCGCAATAGGCGTCTGCTGGATTGTTTGGTCTTGTGCGTCTAGCTGGTGCTGATAGTGTAATTTTGATTGCACAATACGAAGTTTGGTGTTTGCATTGGACTCCTTCCCAGCAGTGAGGGGTTGGGGATTTTTGTGTGGGCGTGTGTGTGTGTCCATAGGTGTGTTTGCGTATCAGTATGCAGCAGGTGCTTACGAAGAGGAATTGCCCCAACAGTCTGTAAGGCTATGCAGGGGATGTTTGCCTTTGTGTGAGTATATGTGTATGTGTGTGTATATATATGTGTACATGTCAGTTTGTGTGTGTGTGGGGAGCGGTAGTGAAACTGTTAGCACGCAACCTGGCGAAACAAGTTCGATTCCCGCTCACGGCCAACACCAGTGACGATTATATGCACCGGTTCTGGGCCTTCCCTAGGTCGACTAAGCCTCAAATGAGTACCTGGTGCGGTGTCTAAACTTTGCCACTCAGGAGACAAAGGCGGCCGGGTGTGGTGTTGGCCACCCACAACATTGTGTGCCGTGCTGGCCTTCATGGGCGTGTGGAGTGTTGAGTGAACTTCGCTATGCACCCGGCGACCCGAGTTCGATTCCCGCTCACAGCCAACATCTGCATTGGTCTTGGGCCTCCCAAAGGTCAACTCAGCCTTAAATGAGTACCAGTAGTGGTGTGTAAACACCAGCTTTCGTGGGCCATGGCGGGCTTAATAGGTGCTCGCTAACAAAATTTGCTCCAACAGTCTGTTATAGTGTATGTGGTGGTCAATTGTCTTTGTCTCCATGTGCTGGGGCGTGTTGGGGTGGGGGTAGGCGGGTTCCGGCCCCCCTTGTCTCCCTGTTGGACTGTCTACCTGTCAGCACCACCTGGACTTCTACAAACCAACTGGCCTATCTATTACCCAGCCTCTTTGCTTTTCTAAGCTCCTGCCTGTTCCCCTGTCCGTGTATCGGCCTCTCTGTGTATTCTTACTTACGACCCTTCAATTGTGTACACAGCATCGTGGACACACACGCACTACAATATAATTAACAATGCCCGGGAATGGATTTGGTGAATGTCTACTGGATCCTTACGGCATAGGTGGGCTATTGTCTAAACATTGTTCGTAATTATTTTTGCACAGGACTGCAATTCTGCAAGTGTCACAAGAACACATATTTCCACAATGCAATGTGCCAGCAACACTTTAGAATTTTTGCTTTTCATGTAAATTCGTTTTTTTAGTCATCGTTGTTTTTATTGTTGAAGGATGTGCTGTTATTTAATAGCTACAATTAGGCAACTATTGAAACCCAGCTTAAAAACTGGTCATCAGAGAACATTTTAACAGTCATTCTCATCAGGCCCCAAAGTGTAAAGTAACTCTTATTATCCATACTCTTAGGTTTTTTCGGAAAAGTCACGTAGGTAAAAAATAAAATTAAAATTAATGAAAGTAATAATATAAATAACATAAAATAAAAAATCACGACTTTTCGGAGGCAACACAAGCTTCCGTCTTCAGGTGGAACCGTCACAGCACGATTGCTGTATCAAGTAAAGAGAAATTCCAAGAGACCCGACCTTGTATATATTGGTTGAGGGTGGGAGGAGCCAGGGTAGGCCCCTAGAGAGGAGTTGTTTTATGATAAGGTTTGTGTGGCTGCGACTGCGACTGCTGCTGGGACTTAACTCTTTATTTATGTTATATGAAGAAGGGGCATTTCCTGAAACGTTCTCCATTGTGTATATATTTTTTCATTTAACGGCAGGAATACTATTGACCAACGTGTCGAGTTGTCTTCTGGTCTTTTGTGCCCGAGAAGCAACGCAGCATCACCCAGCAATGTTGAATTATCTTGCAGTCGTTTTGCAGCCAGTGTTGACACGTTGACTTGATTGCTGTACACACTGCGGCATTTTAAACTGTGATTTACAACGCTTTTGTCAGTCCACTGCTGGATGAAGGTCTCCCTACACACTGCCTCGGTCGCTCGGGCGGTGTAACCACACCTCACCGCGCGCTGCTCCGTGCGGGTTGGTGAAGGACAGATGCCCAGGATCTATTCGGGTATCATCTCTCCGCGCTGATGTTAGCCGTGGTCGGGAACTGAACTCAGAGCGCCGAGTTTCATAGCGCGGTGCCTTGGCCACTGCGCCACCGCTAGGGTTGTCACCTCTGAGCTACAAATAAAACGGAGCATGTCACAGATAAAAGAAAGAACGTCTCACGATAATAGCAGTGGGGAGACCTTACATGCACATCCATTGCCGTGATTCGTGTATGATTATTACAATTACGACTGCTACGCAACTGACACGAAGCAGGTGTTTTCATGCAGATTTCCCAGTACAGCAGCAGTTACCGCAACAAGATGATGATCCGGGGAAAACCAGGACAGGAGGCAACCCCAGTCACTGGCCACTGCCCCCCCCCATCCCATAAATACTGTACAAACACGATACTGTACACAACAGTAATAGCAGCAGCAATGATACGTATCCTTTCACCCAGTGAGAAACCCATTGCGACTGCAATTCACTTTTACGGACCGGGGGGGGTGACCTGGGTAGATCACAGAGGTGAAGCGGTTCTCATCTCGAGAGTGACCGAAGAGTTAAGGGAATCGGGGGGGGAGGGGGGGCTTAGGGGGAGGGGGGTGACACAGAGAGCCCCAAACGGGGATTCAGCGCCCATCCAAGAGATGGCGGCTGCACCGCGTTTATTTATCTGTCCGCGAGGACACCGACGGTCCCAAATGATTTTACATGACGGGCCGGCGCTTTTAAGTGGTGCGCCTCGTCAAATGGAGCCGGCAATGAAAAATGCCCGAGTCAATGTTTTTTGTCCTGCCGCCGGGCCTTGATCAGTCTCTTGTTGCGTTTGCGTTCAGCGATAACTCCTAATTTCTCCCCTCGATCCGACGTGAGAGGTGATTGATGAGGAGGCGAGGGGGGCCGACAGCGCCGTGCGCCGATGTGGAGCTTTCGATGGCGCGCCCTGCACAACCATGTCCATCGCCGCCCCAACCGCCATCACCACCACCACCACCACCACCGCCGCCACCACCATACCAATAAAAACGAAACCCACTACACTTGTCATAGTTCAGCCGGCCAGTGGGCTCAGAGGTCAGAGTGCTGAGCTGGAACTTGCTGAGAGACAGGGTTTCAATCCAGATTTCAGCCACCTGCAATTAAGCCAGGGTTGCAAGTGCACCGAATTGATGGTCTTAGCAGGGTTATCAATGACTGCACACCCCCCCCCCCCCCCAATAAAAAAAATTAAATTCAATGATGCACTTCTTTTGGTTACCTTCCAGGTCTGAGAATGATAAACGTCGCGCAATGAACATTACTCTCCGTGACAGTGTGGGTGGGGAAAGTGCTGCCCCCTAACTGCGTGGACCAGAGTTCACGTGAACGGATCTCAGGAGTAGCTCTGTCATCTCTGCTCCTGTGGTCTCTTCTCCAACGCCAAAGGTTGCACTGCCCTGCGAGGGATCCGAATTGGTTCGTCATCTGATGACGCAATGCTGATGGGCAACAAATGGGATGAAAAAATTGGTGGACAAAAACAAAACATGAACACAGCTGGCCGGCCTCCTTTCAGTTCCCGAGTGCTCTGTTCAAGTGATCTGCGCAGTGCTTTCCTGCATCGGAAATGACCTCCAATACCATCCGCTGTGATTTGAACCCTATTTCCCACAACGAGATTTGTGTTCATAATAATCGCAGTTATTATTAAAAACATGAGCGGTAAATGGCGCTACGTAAGAGTTGTGTGTGTTTTTGTTTTTCCCGACGGGCAGTTTCAAGAAAACGAACAGCCTTGTTTCGTAAATCTATTGGACTTTTTTTATTGCATCGCTCGTGTTTTGTTTTCTATGGTCCAATGTCTCCGTTCAAAAGCGCTCATTTTGCTCCGTGTTGACTTTTCTCTTCGTTTGATTCATGGCACTGCCCGCTCAGCGTCTGAGAGATCCTTTTTTTTTGCAATTTGACGCTAGACAAAAAAAATAAATTGTATTGCGTTGGTCTAGAGGTTTTGTTTTTCCTGACCGGGCAACACAGATGGTTTGCATTCTGCTGAATACGCTTTCCCACACGAGTACACAAAGACACACAGACACACATTTGGTATAACGCCACCACCACACACTCACTCACTCACCCCCCACCGTCTAGAATCTGAGATGTCCCCAAACAGTGATTGACGCCGTTACTTATTCCAAGACCGTGCCGTCAAATAACTCGTGATTTTTACCCCCCTCCCAAACGTGTCTTTGTGGAGGGTCCTTGTGGGCAGACTTGGTTGAGTGGTGGAGGCCCAGGACCGATTCAGACATCACTCACAACAGATGTTGGCCGTGGCTAACATCAGGTCGCCGGGTTCAGAGCAAAGTATTGCCAACTACAACGCCACCGCTCCCCTTACATACAACAAAAATAAACTGTACCTCATAACACTGCACAATCACGATAACATACGAAACAAAGTATTTAATTTCGCATTACTTTTATATGTACAGCCCTTTTGTCAATCCACTGCTGGGTGATGGCCTCCTCACACCGTGCGGGTCCATCGGGGTTATCTGACCATACTTCACCGCGCTGGTCAGTGGGAGTTGGTGAAGTGAGGAAGGCTCAGAACTAGTCATGAGCCATGGCTGGGAATCGAAGTCAGCTTCACCCGAGTTCGTAGCACAATCCGCGAACCGCTGCGCCACCGCTCCACGGAGAGGAAAATAAGGACCGTGCTATTTTATGCATCATCAGGCAGTGCAGCTGTGATCACCGAAGCAGAGACATACGCGCAGGCGGATAGGAATACATGAGGGCGAGGCCTGCACATGGACGAATGTCACCGAGTCAGTGAGCGAGGGACATAATTTCTGGCGATGTTCTGGAAGGGGCTAGAAAGCTGAATAAAGTTACACTCGGGTCGCCGGGGTTCGTACCACTGCACCACAGCTGAGATCCCATACGGTGATACTACGAAACTTATAAACGATGAAGTATATTTTTTATTTTACCAGGTATGGCCCAGTGAGCTGTATAGCTCTTTTTTAGAAGCGACCTGGCCACAAATGATAGCTCAACGAAGTGGCTTATCATGTGGATATTTATATCAGCCAAATACTCTAAGTCCATAATTCTAAATGTGGAGAGAAAAACCGTAGTACCCGGAGAAAAATCCACATGACCACGGAGAGAACATGCAAGCTCCAAATATACAGCAGGCGTCAAGGTCGGGATTGAGCCCACGACCTCCTGTATACCAGGCGAGGTAGTTAACATCTCGCCACCGTGGCACCCACTGCAAAGGAACCCACTGCAGGGGTGTCCCGGGTAGAGGTGGCTCAGCGGTGGAGTGAGTGGCTCATGATCAGAAGGTTGAGAGTTCAAATCTTGGTTGGGTGGTAGACCGGTTATTATCACAGCAATGTGGAACTTCCACCACTGGCTCAGAGCTGTAAATAGGACGTGAGCACCAATGCCTCGATGCTCATTTGAGCAGGAAATCACTTTGACCTGGAATCAAATCTGTAAGCGATGGGAAAAGCCATCATAACAGAATAAAAAAGTCAATCATAACTTTGACCGGGGTAGGGCGTAGAGGTGGAGGAGCTCTCGCGTGAAGAGCAAGCGGAGGGCCAAGAGAGACGAGCGCGCGACCTTCCTTACCAATCAAGATTCCGTTCTTCTCCTGCGGCTCATCCCAGCTCACTTTGAGAGACGTATCCAGAATCTCGGAGAAACCCAGATTCCCCACGGGACCAGGTACTGGGAACAAACAACCCCGACGCAGCAGTTAGCACACAGAGATATCAATAATAATAAATCACTATCATAACCGTGGCCGGGTGCATTTCCTAGGGTTGCCGCGACATGGCAATACCACGATAATCTTGTACTATGCAGGTAAAGGTGCAGCCCTGCAATTCCTCGCACGCGCCACTGCCGGCAGAAGGGCCTCCACTAACGCGCGGGTATTTCGGTCTCCTCTTCCATGCCGAAGAGACGAGTTGGGAAAAGCGGGAGCACCCCACAATTTGACCTGCTGATGGACCCCTGCGGTGAACCAATTTATACTGCTGGGTGGACAGTGATGGGGGTGGGGGGGCTTTCAACTGACGCGACGAAAGATGGAAACGATCCGGTGACTGTTGGATTACAAGTCCAATGTGCTCACCATCCCACCACTGTGGCAGCATCATTTATGCGATATGCCATGCAGGATAATTGTAAATCGTCCATTAGGCAACAACATCATCCGCGATTGACATTGCTCTTTTTAATTTCCCTTAAGTTTGACATTTTTGACAAAGTATTCACGAAATTATAGCAATAAATAAAGTTCTTGTACAATAGCTGTAACCGGTTGTCTTGGTTCTTCGTGAAACATTTTCCGGAGTAACTGGTGACATAAAAATTTAATTAAATCCTCATTTTATGACAACGTGTGTCGGGGCTTATGTTGCGTGAACTGCAGTTGCATATCTCTAAAGGAATATATGAAAACAATACGAGAAAGAAATACGTTTTGAGCAACCGATGTCGCGATAATAATCGTATCGTGAAAAATGACATTACTGCAACCCAGCTAATTACACAGACATAAGCACAAAAAATATTATTAATGTTCAAATTCAAACCCAGAGAAGCATCGAACCCAGCAAAAGTTTATGGAGTATCACGGCAAGTTGTAAAATGAAAGTTCTGATGCACTCCAATCAATGGCATTAAAACGGTGCGGCCGTCTCTCATAGTGGACAGCTTTAGGAGGGCCATTTGCGGGCCGGTATAGACAGCAAGGTACTATAATACGCCGGGGCTGAGTTATCACGGCTTTCCCGGCCAGTGGTATTAAGAGTTGCAGGCAGCCGTGAATGATAAGGCCCGGCCTGAGTAAGAGCGGCGGTGGAGAGGCAGGGCTTGGGCATTATAATGTCAGCAGGTCTTGAGATACGAGTTGCCAGGTGATTTCCCGGCCGAAGGTGCAAAAACTCGCACACGCACGGCGCAGCTCAATCACGACGAGAGCGGAGGGCAGATTCTGGACGTACGTTGGGGAAAATAAAAATAATAAATCTGTGCCCTGGTTAAACACTCTGGGGGCCATAGTCTGACCAGGCGTGAAAAAAATGTCATGGAGACGGGGGGCAATGTGCGGTCGGGATCACGGCCTGGCAGTGTGGGATGCCCGACCGGACAAACTGGAGAACGATGACTGAAAAAACTAAAAAAACACATTTTTTATTTTACCAGGTAAGGCCCACTGAGCTATTAAGCTCTTTTTCAGATGCGACCTGGCCACAAATGATAGCCCAACTAAGTGGCTTGTTATGTGGAAAAGTATAGCAGCCAAATAATCTCAACGCAAGTAGATTCTAAATGTGGAGGACACAAAGAACCATCCACATGACTACGGGGAGAAAATGCATACTCCAAATATAACGCCGCGCGTTAGATATGCTCTCAGCACGAAGTTGGAGCTGCCTCAAGTACGAATGTGCCTTGGTGGTTACTGGTTAGGTTACCGATGCACCCTGACCCGTTATTTAGGAATGCCAACATATCTCTTTGAGACTGAGTGGAGGTTGCTGGAGCTCACAGATCTTGTTGTCCTTCCCCGCACCTCCGATTAACACAATTGGATACGTACAGTGCGAAAGAAGTCCAACATACATACATACTGATCTCTATTAGAGTGAATAGAGGTCGCTTTAGCTAACATATCTCTATGAGAGTGAGTGGAGGTCTCTGTAGCTCACAGGTCTCTATGAGGGTGAGTGGAGGTCTCTGTAGCTCACAGGTCTCTATGAGAGTGAGTGGAGGTCTCTGTAGCTCACAGATCTCTATGAGAGTGAGTGGAGGTTGCTGTAGCTCACAGATCTCTATGAGAATGAGTGGAGGTTGCTGTAGATATCAGATCTCTATGGATGGGTGCAGCCACATTTTAGATTTTGTTGCTATCCCACTCCTACATCTTTCCCGGTGATCACTGGTTCGAGTACAGATGCGCAGTAGTGAGCTGATATTTGCTGATGCTATTATAAATAACTGTCGCTACATTATACGTGGTAGGTAACTTTGACCTCCAAACACGTTTAAATATGGTTAAGAGACATCCACAACATCGTTAACAAAAATCTATTCTAGTTTCCAGTCCCAATTTGTTTTTCTCCCTACAAACGCGGTGACATAAATGCTGACTGCGCAGACGACGGACCCTTAAAACACACAGTAGTACACGGACAGTTCATCAAATAATCGGTAGCTGGTAGCTACGTAGATTTAGTATCATCTGAGTACAGCAGAACTCCTAATTATCCGTGATGATTTTGCCAGACCGGGGGCGGGTGGGGGGGGGGGAGCACTCCCCCAACTTACGCAGTGCGGCTGTGCCCCTGTTGGCGGCCACACACACTCACAAACTGCCGGGACTGATGGCGCAACTCTGAGCCCCTGAATAAAGCGACCTCCGCTTCGTGCACCCCCCCCCACCGCCCGCCCCCCTCCCATCCACCGTTGTCTCCAGTTTAATCTCAGACAGCAGCAGTGCCAGGAATGACTAAACCGCCATCACGAATGTTGCGGGAGGGCATCAATTGATTTGGACGAAGCCGCGGAGGCTCTTTCTCCGTGGACCAGCGTCCAGTCGGGTCGGCAGGGGCAGCTCGACTCTGTAGAACGGTGGCCCTCGAGGATTCGCTGCTAATGAGCACAAAGCGCTTTCAAGACTCGCCGTGCTGCTCCTGGACGAGGAATTGGTGCTCCCTGCCGCCCATCTCTCCTCTTAAGCGAGTCCCCCTGGTGCTCAAACCTTAATTGTAAATCCAGTTCTTCACTTGCATCAGTTGGAAAGGCTCAAGATTCACATTTATCATCTTGGACCAAAGCCATTGATGTCACCACCATGCCTCGCTACCCAACGCCTTCCATCCTCTGACAGATTCCGCAGCTGCTTCTGCTGCTTCACAGTCGAGGGGCGACCTCCAAGGTCTACCCTTAGAGCAGGGGTCGGCAACCTACGGCTCCGGAGCCGCATGCGGCTCTTTACGGGCTGCTTCTTGACGATATGTACGTATGTACAGTATGTACTCAGATGCATTGCGGCTCTTGAAATACTGAATTTTGTATCGAATTGGAAAGAAATGGCTCTTCTTGTTATTTTGGTTGCCGACCCCTGCCTTAGAGTATCCGACCGTTTGCTCGTAGGTCACCTGACTCATGGAGTCCACTCAAATGGCCGTCTCTTTAACTGCCCCTCCTTCATCTAGAGGATGCCTTTTTGTGTTTAGTTTGTTGTCCTTCCCGCGTACTTCTTATTAGCACGGTTGGCTATGGACAGTGCAAAAAGAAGTTCAACACACACACACGTGCCGGAGATAATTTTTGAGAGGAAAGTTTGGCTGTGGACCACCGTCATTGGCAGTGGTCACCCTCCCCAATCTGTTCCCTTTCTTTTTGAAAATAACCATTGTCTGACAATTCAATTAACTCTGTCAAGCACACACCTGGCTAGAAGCGAGGCCCTATAAAACAAGCAGGTGGCATACTTATTTTTCCCTTTGAATTGCATTCTTTGGCGCTGCTTTTCTTGGAAAAGCACAAAAGGGCCAGTGAAGTAAAATTAACCCAGGCCATTGTGTTGTTATAAACGCCACTGTGAATTCCTCGCTGCCCCTATTGCATTGTGCGCAGAGCCTCCAAATAAATATTGGACACTATAATTTACAAGTGCGGGAGCACATTATCTATTAATCAAAGCTAAGCTATTTATATTTTCTTCAATCCGTGATGATCACCTGAATGCCAATTAAAATTTGGCAGTGTCAAAAATGTCGCATTAAAAAGAACCATATATATAATTTGCCTTCGCATAGTATAATTTAACTTCACACCAACGAATAGATTGTGGTGATAATAGTGATAATAGCGGTTAGCAGTGGCAGTAGCAATAAAAAAAAATGGCCTTGTAATATGAGGCCACCTGAACCGAGGGAAAAAAATAAAACGTTCCAGCTCATTGTGTAAAGGTCGATCAGACACGTTCTATTTTCACAGCGTGCGCCTCAAATAGGTTCACTTAGACTCACAGCCTGAGATCGAGCAGCACTAATCAGGGCAGCCCAGGGCAGGGAAGTGCCACTTTGAGGACAGGATTTCAATGATCGCACTGTGGATGACAGCTAATTAGGAGCACGATTGGGGCTACATAAAAAAAAAAACTATTTTTTTTTATCGTTGAGCTCCTGCGACCGGCCGCTTTAGTACCGCTCACAGCGCATCTCCGAGCAATAACCACGCGAGCCACACTGAGAATATGTTGAGCATTATCTCGCCTTTTGCTCTATTTATAAATCCCCCCACCCTCCCCCACCCCCCCCCCCCCTTAGTTTTTGTTCAATGAGTAGCCAAATGAGAAAAAATATGTTTTTTTTGGCCACTTTTACACATTTCTGTGAAGCCTGGGAACTCGGGGTCAAATGAAAAGAATTACTTTAATCACGGAGACAAGTTGCAGCCAAGAGTTTCACGGGAAAGAAAAACTCATTATTTTATTGACACGACTGCGTAGGTTTTTGCAGTGGTAGAATGTCGCGTGCTCTCTGATCGTGTTTTCGGGGTTGTAAATGCTCGTCACGACGTCTGACGTTTCGCTCCAGGTGTATGATTGCGGCTTCCGTAGTGGTTTCCGAAACCACGTCCAAACATTTCGCAGGTGACTCTTGCAAATGAGACACTCTTTGAGTTCTCACCCAGTTAAACAAAATAAACTTGAAACTTTAGTTGTGACCGGGCCTCTTAACAATTCACCTCCCAAGCGATTTCGTGACCTGTCATTGGTTCAGCGCCACGACTCGATTTAAGAATCAATTCTCAATTCTCTTTCGTTATAGTTTTGCTTTCCGCCCCGAGTCCCGCACCGCACACCTCCTCCCCGTGTCACCAGCTACGATGATGATCATAGCTGGTGCTACGGGGAGGCAATCAGCTACGATGATGACGACGCCACCAGTGGTGGGGGGGGGGGGGTGTGGGCAGCTCACCGGCCTCGCTGGTGCGCAGGCGGAGGGGCGGGCTGCGAGGTCCGTCGCCCGGCGTCGTGTAGCACAGCACGCTCACGTGGTACTCGGTGAACTTGCGCAGGGCCGGCAGGTACCCCGAGTGCAGGGGGCCCGTGTCCCCGCCGGGGCCCGAACCCTCGGGCTGCGGCGGCAACGTCCGCACGGTGACGTCGCCGGGGCTCTCCGGCCGCCACGCCAGAAGCTGGCACGCGTGGCGGACGAGGGCGACACGATGGTCATCGTCATCATTCAATGTGCTCCATTGTTAGTCTCGCACACCAACGATGACGAATCCTGCCACGTGGCGAATGGGATGACTGCATGATCATCATTGTCATCGTTATCGCCCAATCCACTGCTGGATGAGGGCCTCCTCTTCTCTGTCACTGGTCCTCGAACGCCGTGACACGAGCTTCCGCCGGTACGAATTTGCGGCTCTGAGTGCCGGAGAATTAGCAAATGAAACGTGGAGCGGTAAGAGTTCGACTGGGACGAGTGGTGACGCTGACGGAGAAGATCCGAGACAGACAACTCCGGTGGTGTAGCCACGTGGTGGAGAGTGGTTCCGCAGGGAATGCCACGTGTGCGAGTGGCGTTACACATGCGAGCACACAGAACAAGAGGCAGGGGAAGAGCCAAGATGGGATGGATTTTACCCGGCGAGCAATGATCTCAAACGGCAGGAGCGACGAGTAAAGGACGCCGTGAATCTGGTGAAAGACGAACATTGATGTTGAGAACTCAGTGGGTCTCATCGTCTCAAATATGAGATGGAAGGGAACTGAAGAAGAGAAGCCCGTGATTCATAATCATCATAATCAGAACTGTGTACTGTCTCCACAAATAATTAAAACACTTGTTAGTCCATCAGCCTGTTGGTTTTCCAGACTGATATTATCCATCAGCAAGTTGCTTAACTCTAGATTTGAAGCTTTCGTGACTGCAAGGATTCATACTCTTAGGTTTTTTTCGGTAAAGTCACGTAGGTAAAAAATAAAATTCAAATTTAAAAAAATAAAATTAAAATAACGACGTTTCGGAGGCAACACAAGCTTCCGTCTTCAGGTGGAACCGTCACAGCACGATTGCTGTATCAGCAGATTTTTATTTTATTTTTTACCTATGTGACTTTACCGAAATAACCTAAGAGTAAGTTGCTTAACTTTGGATTGGTGTCGCATCCTTCTGTATCTCCCCATCAGAGCCTGCTAACAAGGCCCGGAAAGTTGCAAGCAGTGCAGGGCACGCACGCACACGCACCTTGTAGCCCTGGTTGACGCCGTGAACGAAGTGCGAGCTGGGTGGAAACCAGGTGACGTGGATGGTGGTGGAGTTGATGGCCTCTGCTCGAACTCTCTCCGGTGGCGCCGTTGGCACTGCCCCCACGCGCACACACAAAGACAAAGACCCCCCGTATAGCCTTAACAAACTGTTGGGGCAAGTGCTGTTAGCGAGCACCTATGAAGGCCGGCACGGCACACGAGGGGGTGGGTGGCCAGTGACACGCCCGACCACCTTTGTATCCCCAGTGGCGATGTTTACACCCTGTACCAGGTGCCCATTTGAGGCTGCGTCGACCTAGGGGAGGCCCAGAACAGGTTCAAATAATCGTCACTGGTGTTGGCCATGAGTAGGAGTCGAACTCGAGTCGCCGGGTTCGTCGCGCAGCGCGCTAACCACGGCGCCACCGCTCCCCACACACACACACACGACAGACAAATCAGTAACCATTACATCTAGAAGCGCAAGACAAAGAACCCACATATAGCCTTTTACAACCTGTCAGGGCAAGTGCTGTTACTCCTTAATATTTTCCAGACTCAAAAGTGAAGTCATGACATTGGATCATTGCCTGAAATGTCAGCCCACCTTCGGTTTGCACAAAATTTCGCGTGAACGCAATCGCCAAATGATGGACACTTTTCGATAAACGGAATCGAATTTCCGCGTGAACGAAATTTCACCACGGCACGTGCCGTGTGTGTGATCACCAAACAAGAAGCGCCCGGCCGGCCGCGTCATCCACAGGGCAACAGCAACGCCTCCACATCGCCTTGCCAGTCACTGAAACGTGCAGTTCTTTTGGTGAGTTCCCTGAAAAGGTGAATTATTTTCGTTTGAAATGAATTATTATTCAATCATTTTACTATTTACGTTATTTATTGTTATGTTTGTATTGAAGTGATATAGGCATATATTTTTAGGTGAGAAGTAGAGTTGTATTTCCAGTCAAAACTTTCGTGACTGCAGGAATTCATATTCTTGATTCTTTCGGTAAAGTCATGTAGATAGAAAATAAAATTATTATTCTTTTTTATTTCATTTTTATTTTCTATCTACGTGACTTTACCGAAAGAACCAAAAATATAAGTCGACTTGGAATGACTGTCCGAATTACATTGCTGATTTTTTAAAATTAAATTAATGCGGAAAGCAATTCCGATTTACGAAATTTCGTTTTTTGCACGTAGTTTTTTTTTTAAGAACGCATCCCTTTTGTAAATCGAGGGATACCTGCATTTTTATGTCACAAGGCAGTGGAGAGGGCTTCATCCAACAATAGACTGCCAAAGGACTGTTATTCGTAAAAACTCTGGTTAATGTTTATTTTATTTTTTTGCTCTCTTTGTCACGCCTCCATTGCGACTGACAACATCTTGCGCTCACTAAATGGGCTCTCACCTCATTAAGTCACCTGACCCGCCTTTGCAGATTTTTTTCCCCCTCCTTTTTTACTTGAAGCCCAAAAAAAACCGACTCCACCCCCCCCTTGTGGCCGTGATTTGGCACCCCGCCCGGTGCCACTTCTGTGCCCACCGCCGCCACCAACCCCCTGTGCCGCCACTCTTCTTGCGTCTCTCGCCGAGGTCACCGCCATGGCGGGCGGGCGGAGGAGCGGGGGAGGCCAGGGAGGGAGGGAGCAGGGGGGCCGGCGTTTCTGGCTCCCGGAGTCACGCGCCCCGGGGAGCTGAGCCGCGCGACGGGACGGTGACCGAGCAAGCCGAGAATACGCTTAGGGGGCAAGCAGACCAAAACCATAGGGGGTACCCCCCCCCACCCACCCCGCAAGCAGCCCAAGGGGGGGGGGGGGGGCTTCCCGATTGCCGTGAATGAATAAAATAAAGTACAATAAAATAAACAAATGTATTGAATAATATCTGCTTCACTTCGAATGCTAATAAACACGACGTGTTGCGGCAGCTCCCAATCGTCTGAAGTGTCTCTCTCTATGAGAGCGAGCGAATGCTGTGCCGCGCATTACAAGTTTAACTTATTATTATTATTATCCTGGTGTATATTCGCAGCATTTTATGTGCAACTTCTTTTAAAAGACACTTAAAGTTCCCATCGCTATCTCCCGGCTTTTCAAGCGACACTTAGCCTTAGCTCTGTACCTTGGTCACGGACACTCATGTCCCATTCAACGCTGTGCTCGTTACAAATCGCACATTTTTTTTGCATTAATGAACATGAAAAGCCAATTAATATTGCTCACATCACTCTCCTCCCACCTTCCTACATCGCTATCTCGCTACAACGCCTTAGCCGTGAGCTTGTTCAATGGGGCAGAGGGGCGTATAACAACTCAGAGCTCAGAGGGGGCCACCACGGTCAATGGGGACACGCAACTTTGAGACTAATGTGAAAACGCTGAACACGATGAGTCGTGGTGGGATCTGCTTATGTCTGCCAGCTCTCACCCTCCATGCGTACATTGCACCGACGCCTTTTTGGACTTGAATATGGGAATGTTGTAGTGGAGGGCTCAGCCTTGAAGGGGGGGGGGGGGGTGAGTTCAGGCCTCTCCTCCACCCCCCTCCCCCAACGTTATGGAGGAGTCTCACTACATATAAAATAAAGTATACACCTGTGGTCTTCATTGCAAGGCCCGCGGGCCACTGGCGGCCCCTGACGTGCGG
Source organism: Lampetra fluviatilis (assembly GCF_964198595.1). Lineage (NCBI taxonomy): Eukaryota > Metazoa > Chordata > Hyperoartia > Petromyzontiformes > Petromyzontidae > Lampetra > Lampetra fluviatilis. Next base: position 36,849,942 of record NC_136275.1, on the reverse strand, counting down.
CCCCTGACATTACGCAAATAGTGACAACACCCCTCATCGTGCTGTCAGACCCAATGGTGTCAAATGTGTGGCAGCCCTCACACTGATGGCTTATCGGCGAAAGTGGCTCCCCTCTGAAAATGAGTGAAGAACACCGGTATTTACCGTCGTTGTTATCGACGCACGTAATATGTATTATCATATTCTGCAGATGCTTCATATCGCAACAGTGCTTCCTCTCCAAACTGAGATTCTCTTCCAAGCGTGTATTATCCTTCGATGGCAATACCTTGTGGAAAGCTACCACAGAGACCACGCGCGATCATGCATGCTTGCGACCTCGAGATGAAACTCTCCGGGAATATCATCGGCAGCATCGTTCGCAACGGTCGGTACCAACGGCCCACGTGTGTTTGGTTCCGACGCGGTTCGAGGAACCGACATTTGGTCACGAGCGCACACGTCCCACGAATTCGTCGTCCTTCACGCGGCTCTCCGCGGCAAGGCGTCCGCTCGCCTCGTTATGCGCGCGCTGTTTACCCGCTTTGCCCGCGAAGCTATTTTGGTCTTCTCCAATAAATCCTCGCCTGCTGATGTGGCATGTGTTGCCCGGCTTAAAATTTTAATGGAACATTTTTCTTGGCGTGTAGTTAATTTTTTTTACTACTCGAGCGGACGAGAACCGACTTTGAGTAGCTCAGCGCCGTTTGCATGAGTAATTGTGACAATGGGGAAATCGTGGGTAGAGTCGCGAAAGATCAGTGTACTGGAATCGAAAAAGGAAGAGATGTACAGATATATATTTTTATTCACCGCAATTTTAAAGAGTGGAGGAAGCAGCCCGCTCAATTTTATTTTGCACTGCCAAATTCTACCCAGGACAATTTCCTTTTTGATGCAGGGGAGGGGGGGGGGCGAGGTTCGTGGTGGTGGTGGGGGGGCTGATGAAACACATCACCAAAATCGAGTGGGGAATGAGAGAAGTTATGTCAGAAAACCGTCGAAATTTGCCACTCTCACCTTGAGAAATCAACCAATTGCAGCTCACGTCGCGCAGAAATTGTGAAGCCCACTCGGTGTAGTCCTCATTGGTATTCATTCCCCTTTTCCTTTACTTTATTTTTTTGCAGAATAAGCGACTCCCCAGTTGACAGAAACTGTTATCAATCAAAAATGTCAGCCCTTTTCAAGTAGGTGTTCTTTTCAACAAGTAACGCTGCTGCTGCTGCTGCTCTGGGATTCTGTATCTCACAGAAGCCAACCCATTGCCACCCAGGAAAGTGGTAACTCTGAAACTTCAGCTTCCTCTCCCTCCTCCTCCATCACGCGGCACGGGAGACCTTGCCACGACTCCTACTACGCGATCATTAGCTGGCAGGCCGAGAAAGAGAAAAATGTGCAAAACAAATGTGTGTAGATAAGCCCTCGGTTCTCCGGCGGTGTTTGTTATGAGCTTTGGCCAGACGTCACTGTTGCGGGTTCTGCTGTACTTTTCCACGCACGATTTATCGATGCCAGGTCATGGGCATCGCGAGGGGCCGTGCGGGAAAAAAACGGCTCTGAATTTGCATGCCACGTCTTCTTGTGGCATGGCAAATGCGTTGCAAGTTGTTGGTGTGTCGGGTATATTGATATATATCTATAACAACTATTCTCTGCACGTTTAATGTTATAATAACATGGATACACACGTGGAAATGATGCTGTAAGGTGGCCAGAATAACAGCTTTGAGTGTGACTCCCCTCGTATGTTATCGTGGGGTTTCTCCAGGCACTCGGTTTCCTTCCTGCACGGAGGATAATAACTGTCTCAAGGAATTGGGCCAAATATTTCGATGCAGCAGGGCCCTCCGTGACCAAGAGTCGTGAGACTCAAATGAGGCTTTCCAAGTTGAACAAGTGGCATCGACATGATTATGAATATTATTATATTGTACCCATTATTATAATGACCTCGATGAAATGGCCAAAACAACACAGGTTTGGCAATTTTCTCCACCATGAAGGTATTGGCGGAGTTTAAGCCGAAAAACCTTGCCAAAAGTTGCTCTAATTCACCGTGACCCCATTGTCTTAAGCAAAGTACAAACGTGTCCCGCCGTCGCTTGTTCAAATGTGCCTACTATTTGTGGTTGTTAACCGTGCGTATGTATTGCATGCGACGCGCGTATGCTCGGCTTGCATGCACGCGCACGCGTTCGCACGAGAATTCGCGCGCGCCACATCTTACGAGAAGGGCCCTGCCAACTCGTACGCCATTGTGCACAGGCGATGGCTTAAAAGTGGGTGTTACGAATGTGCGCCGTGCACAACTGCGCTGCAAAGCGCACCGAGTGGAAGCGATAGAGGACCTTTTTAACCACAAGACTTTGAAACTTTGTCACGGGCTGACAAGGTATAATTTGAATATAGCTGCTCAACGAGACACCCCACCCAGCCCCCACCGCCGACTCTTCCTCTACCCGCCACACAGCTCAGACAAGCTCGCACTCAGCACTGCCCGCATGCGCCCACACACACATCACGTTACACACACACACCACGTTACACACACACACGCTTTTGATGGTTGCGCCATACAGCTCTCCGATGTGCATTCTGGTTGTTACATCGTGTTGTTCAGCACGATGTCCGACGTTTCGCTGCACGTGCTGGGAGCTTCTTCAGGAACTGAATAGATTGAGTGTATATGTCGTTTGGAGATGCCTCTTAGGAAATTGAACGAGTGAATTAAATCAGTTTCTGAGGAAGGCCGCCCAGTATCCGTGGAGCGAAAGGCTGGACATCGTGACGAACAACGCAGGAAATAGCCGCCCGAAAGCACGGAGGAAAGCTGCACGCTTCCCTACAAAGACAAATATCCCCCTATAGCCTTAACAGACTGTAGGGGCAAGTGCTGTTAGCGAGCACCTATGAAGGCCGGAATGGTACACGAACGAGGGGGTGGGTGGGCCAGCACCACGCCCGACAGCCTTTGTCTCCCCAGTGGCAATGTTTACACACTGCACCAGGTACTCATTTAAGGCTGAGTCGACCTAGGGGAGGCCCAGGACCGGTTCAGATAATCGTCACTGGTGTTAGCTGTGAGCGGGAATCGAACCCGGGTCGCCAGGTTCATAGCGCAGCGCGCTAACCGCTACACTACCGCTCTCCATAGGCTATAGCATCCCTACGCACACACATACACACACACACGTGCGTGCGCGTGTGTGTGCAAAACATGAACGCTCAGCCCATTTTTTTTTACAAAAAGAAAAAGGAGCCACTCGTGTGTTCCAAACGATAAGTCGTCCGGATGCAACGCGCAAAAGACAGGCAGCCCGAGAGCTTCCAAAAGAGGAAGGAAATCAATGGACGGACAAACACCCGCAAAATCGATGCAATGCATCGAGCCGACAGGCTGAGAAGCATTGGTCGGGGGGATTGCGGTCGAGTACGGTGTGCGGGGAGGTGGCGGTGGTCGTGGGGGGGGTGGGGGGATGACCCTCCCCCCTGGGGCGTGTCTCAGGAGAAGCACACACACGGTGGCCAACGCTGCTGATGCTGAGTGCTGAGTGGAGACGATGGGCCTTGGTTTCTGTTTGACGTTCCGATCTGAGAAACGGGGTGGGGGGGGGGCTTCTCCCATGCAAACCAGGCGCAGCGGCCGCACCATCACTGAGGGCCGGGGGATCGATTGTGGGGCGACAGGGGAGTCGCCCACGCGGCCCAGGCGCCCGGCTCCCCGCACCGCGTCACCACCACCACCTCCTCCTCCTCCTCATCCCGCCGCCGCCGCCGTCGTTATTTCGATCACGACAAAAACGCAATTGGAGCAAAGCGAATTTTCTTCTTTTTTCTTTAAGTGCGGCAATAAACACACTTTGATAATTATCAAAAGAGAATGATGCTGTTACGTCGATGCGTCGTTGTGTTTTTGTTGTTGTTTAAAATTGTCCTTGTTCCCAACAATTGTATCCTGATTGTGCCCTTCACATTGTGAGAGACGGATCCAACGTGAGGATCCCTCGCAGGGAATTGCAGCCCTCTGTGTTGGAGGACGGCCCGTGGAAGCAGATATCACAGAACGACTTCTGAGGTTACTTCAGGTGACCTCTACTCCAGAGAGAAGGGGGCAGCACTTTCCACGTTGGTGCACAGAGTAACATTCATCAGGTGACAAGTAAACTGATATGTATAATTCGCAGAGTTCTTCACGAACGGCACTTGCCCCACACGTCTGTTAATCTATAAGGGTGATCTTTGTCTCTGTGCTGGTGAAAATGGCAAATGAGGCTAACATCAGGTGTCCGTCTAGAGGTAAAATGAATTACTCCCCATCTTATTCAATGTCATCATCAGCCACCATCTATCCACTGCTGGATGAAAGCTTCCCCCACAAGTCATCGCCGTCGCTCATCATTCTCGCTGTGTGGGAATTCATCCTAAATCCTGCACCCCAGGCCCGTCTCACCGCTCCGTCTCCACGGTGGACGTGCTCTCCGGCACGTTCCCCCCTTTGGCCACCGCTCCTTTGTCGGTCTCAGCCACCAACCCTTTGAGGGGACGTGTCCTGCCCAAGCACCGTGACACCTTTACATCGCTTCACAGCTTGAATAATGCCCTTGACCTTGCCCACGCTCCCTCCCAAGCGAGCTCCTCTTTCTGCCTCTCGGTGTGAATCCAAGCGTCGCGTCTCTCCACGCCCACGTGCATACTTCGCTGTGGCTTTTTTCCATGTTGCATGAACGATCGCGTCCCTGAACCCAACGTCATAGCAGGGAATTACGTACTGATTAAACACTCTATTGAGGAACATTGCTATGTTGCTCATAATCATCAAAATTAGATTTCCAAAAGCATGAAAAACATGCTCTCGTCCCCCTTTGGTGATTGTTAAAGGCTCCTAAGCCCGAATCAATGTTTGAATCAATGCGTGCTATCTGCCACGATGCGTGCTTCAGAAACATTTACAAAATATACGGAAGAAAGACCGAAGAGTGCCGTGGAGAGACGCACGCTCGGAAGGACATTGATAGACAGAAGGCGGACCGCATGGATTAGTGAAACATGCGCAGGCTAATGATTACAAAGTCCAAACGATTCGTACAAGTCAAGTGCTGCTCGGGCAGGGCGTGTCATCACGGCTGGAAGGGACGATGGCCGACGGAGCGACGGCGGCCAGAGAGTGGAACGCGGCGTCCGAGAGAGCACGTCCTTCGTGAGGAGATGGAACTGCGATGACATCAGCTCGCTCGTGCGGCCGCTAGGTGGATCCGCACGCCGCCGAGCCGGATCGTGAGAGGTGGAAGTGGCTCGGCGAGGCCTTCATCCGCAACTCCGATGAGCACGGTTGGCGATGTACGGTGGGAAAGAAGTTCTGCGTGCATACAGTACGTCGGGCCGCTCCCCAGGACACGTAGGCCCTCTAACCCTCTTCCGCCTGTGTGGCCGCCCCCCCCCCCCGCACTCACCTCCTTCGAGCGTCCACTCCTGCACGGCCGTGCTGTAGGGCCCAAGCCCGGCTCCGTTGTAGGCCGCCACCTCCACCTCGTAGCTCGTCCACACGGAGAGGTCCTCCAGGAGGTAGCTCGTCATCTCCGAGTTGGGGACGTTCTTGTACTGGTAGTCGGCACGGTCGACAGACAGCCGGTACCTGTGGAGCCGCGACGCATCGTACGGAGGGGGGGGGGGGGGAGAGGTGGGGGAAGAAAGTGCACGTAGACACCGTGCGGGAGAAATCTTGAATGTGCAAAGGGGGAAACGGCAGCGCCACGATGCCGGCAACAAAACGCACAGCGTGAAATGAACGGTTTCCTAAGATCCGCGTTGACCGGGGTCGTGGATACGTGATCCCTCTCTCTCTCTCTGTATTGTGGCCCTAGTAACCTGCCGGGGGATATGCTGCACTGGGGGGAGGGAGGGGGGGGGCAGGTACCGGTGGTCTTGACTGGGGGGGGGGGGGGGGGGTGGTGGAGGGGGCAGCAGCGCGCCAGAAAGGTCGAGATCCACCGCGTTAGGGGTTAGGGGTGAGAGGTTGCTGGCCAGTGTCATAGGCTAGGTCGCCGACGACGTGTCGTCTTTACAAACTAAAAATGTGACAAACGACCCGAGCAATAAACGCGAGCGTAACGTGGAGCAGCATTGATTACATCCGCGTGTTGCCAGCGAGCGGTATAGATTTTACATACATTTTTTATCGTAATTCTTCAAAGCTGCTGCTGCGGCATCTGGCCGAGCCCCAAGCTGCCCCCCCCCCCCCCCACCGTTTTAATGCGCGCTTTTTAAGACAGCCGGACCGCAATCAACACGTTTCGACATTTGCGAATCTGTTTGAACTCCGACCCCCCCCCCCCCCAAAAAAAAAACCTCGCGAAGCGGATTTTTTTCTAGGTAGATTTTCGCGAGCGATACCTTGAAGAGCTCGGGGTGTAATTTCAAGGCGCGTTCATCTTCACGGCGGTACGCATTGAACCAGAACTTAAAGTTTTAACTGCGACGCTACTTTGAACTGCTGAAAAAAAATAACAAAGTTGGAACTGCGGCTCCGTAGCGGAAACTTACAAACCTGAAAAGAGTTGTGGGAAAAGGGAATCTTTAAAAAAAAAATCTGTCTTTAAAAATATATTATTCCCTTTGTACAAGAGAGATGAACAATCTCCATCGTGCAATTTAGCAGAATACATTGCCCCTCATGCGCCCACCAAAAGTCAAGTGTCCACTCCTGCACCGTGCGTGTGTCACGTGACCTCAAGCCTTGACCTCAAGCCTTGACCTCAAGCTTGGCTTGAGGTCGCGTGACTCTGAGCGTTGCTGCTGCCGCTTTGCGATGACCGTCAGCGCCGCTGGCCTTGCGATCCAGACGGCGCCGGTTCGATACGGTCTCCCGGCGGGGCAGTTGAGTCAATGGCCCGCATTTCTTAAATTCCACCATCACTACCACCACCCGCCCTCCGCCCACCGCCGCTCCCTGCCTATGCCCCCCCACCCACCCCCCAAATGCGATGTTCTTTTTGGAAGACTTTACTGTTTTTTCCAAGATTTTTTTCTGTTGCGTGTAGTCACTTTAAGATGTTTCTTGTTCGTGTTTTTGTTTTGTTGCAGTTGCACCCGAGTCAAGAGCCGCATGGCTCACAGGGTTATACCTAATAAATAAAAACTGAAAACAGTAGGTCGCGTGCGGTGGGGTAAACTGTGGGTACTCCCACCTCTGTCAAGGAGTCTGACCAGCGTGTAAGTTGTAGGCCCTCTCGGAGGGGCTTCTCTCGAGCTCCCTTTCAGTGGAGGCCCTTCCCGCCAGCGATACCACGAGCGAGCAATTGCAGGGCTGCTCCTTTGCCATTAATCTTTTATCGTTGCACGACACACGTTTGCATTTCGTGTGCCAATCCGCACTTGTTGAACAATGCACACGTTATGCAAACGTTACGCACAAATTATGCATACATTACGCAAATGTGCGAACACATTACGCACACGTTACACAGACGTTACGCACACGTTAAGCACACGTTACTCCGACGTTACACACACGTTACGCACACGTTACACACACGTTACACAGACGTTACGCACACGTTAAGCACACGTTACACACACGTTACGCACACGTTACACAGACGTTACACACACGATACACGCACGTTACGCACACGTTACGCACACGTTACACACACACGTTACACGCACGTTACACACACGTTACACACACGTTACACGCACGTTACACACACGATACACGCACGTTACGCACACGTTACACGCACGTTACACACACGATACACGCACGTTACACACACACGTTACACGCACGTTACACACACGTTACACACACACGTTACACACACGATACACGCACGTTACACACACGTTAAACACACGTTACACACACACGTTACACGCACGTTACACACACGATACACACACGTTACACACACACGTTACACGTACGTTACACACACGTTACACACACGTTACACACACGTTACACACACGTTACACACACGTTACACACACGTTACACACGCACGTTACACACACGTTAAACACACGTTACACACACACGTTACACACACACGTTACACACACGTTACACACACGTTACACACACGTTACACACACGTTACACACACGTTACACACGCACGTTACACACACGTTAAACACACGTTACACACACACGTTACACACACACGTTACACACACGTTACACACACGTTACACACACGTTACACACACGTTACACACACGTTACACACACACGTTACACACGCACGTTACACACACGTTACACACACGATACACACACGTTACACACACGTTACACACACGTTACACACACACGTTACACACGCACGTTACACACACGTTACACACACACGTTACACACGCACGTTACACACACGTTACACACACGTTACACACACGTTACACACACATGTTACACGTACGTTACACACACGTTACACACACACGTTACACGCACGTTACACACACGTTACACACACGTTACACACACGTTACACGCACGTTACACACACGTTACACACACGTTACACACACACGTTACACGTACGTTACACACACGTTACACACACGTTACGCACACGTTACGCACACGTTACACAGACGTTACACGCACGTTAAGCACACGTTACGCACACGTTACGCACACGTTAAGCACACGTTACACACACGTTACGCACACGTTAAGCACACGTTACACACCCGTTACACACACACGTTACACGCACGTTACACACACGTTACACACACGTTACACACACACGTTACACGCACGTTACACACACGTTACACACACGTTGCACACACACGTTACACGTACGTTACACACACGTTACACACACGTTACACACACACGTTACACGCACGTTACACACACGTTACACACACGTTGCACACACACGTTACACACACACGTTACACGCACGTTACACACACGTTACACACACGTTGCACACACACGTTACACGTACGTTACACGCACGTTACACACACGTTGCACACACACGTTACACGCACGTTACACACACGTTACACACACACGTTACACGCACGTTACACGCACGTTACACACACGTTGCACACACACGTTACACGTACGTTACACACACGTTACACGCACGTTACACACACGTTACACGCACGTTACACACACGTTACACGCACGTTACACACACGTTGCACACACACGTTACACACACGTTACACACACACGTTACACACACACGTTACACGCACGTTACACACACGTTACACACACGTTGCACACACACGTTACACGTACGTTACACACACGTTACACACACGTTACACACACACGTTACACACACGTTACACACACACGTTACACACACGTTACACACACGTTACACACACGTTACACACACACGTTACACACACACGTTACACGCACGTTACACACACGTTACACACACGTTGCACACACACGTTACACGTACGTTACACACACGTTACACACACGTTACACACACACGTTACACGCACGTTACACACACGTTACACACACGTTACACACACGTTACACACACACGTTACACGCACGTTACACACACGTTACACACACGTTACACACACACGTTACACGCACGTTACACGCACGTTACACACACGTTACGCACGTTACGCACACGTTACGCACACGTTACGCACACGTTACACAGACGTTACACGCACGTTAAGCACACGTTACGCACACGTTACGCACACGTTACACACACGTTACGCACACGTTACGCACACGTTACACGCACGTTACACACACGTTACACACATGTTACGCACACGTTACGCACACGTTACGCACACGTTACGCACACGTTACACGCACGTTACACAGACGTTACACGCACGTTAAGCACACGTTACGCACACGTTACGCACACGTTACGCACACGTTACACACACGTTACGCACACGTTACACGCACGTTACACACACGTTACACACATGTTACGCACACGTTACGCACACGTTACGCACACGTTACACAGACGTTACACGCACGTTACGCACACGTTACGCACACGTTACGCACACGTTACGCACACGTTACGCACACGTTACGCACACGTTACACACACGTTACGCACACGTTACACACACGTTACACACACGTTACGCAGACGTTACACGCACGTTACGCACACGTTACACACACGTTACGCACACGTTACACACACGTTACGCTGACTCATCTGGAGCGCCGGCTCCAGCGCTCACCGGATGAGGAAGCCCTTGAGCGCTCCGTTCCACTGGCTCTCTGGCGGGGACTGCCACTGCAGTGCGATCGTGCGGTTCGTCCGCCCGGCAGCCACCACCATCTGCACCGTCCCTTCTGGAGGCTCCTCGGGCAGCGTCACACTGCGGCGAGCGGTAGGCGACATCGTCACCATCGCTTTTATCGTCGTCGTCATCGTCGGCATTGTCATCATCATCATCATCGCTGTCATCATCATCGTCGTCATCATGGTCATCATCATTATCGCTGTCACAATCGTTGTCATCGCTTGATCTCACAAAATTGTGAAACGCCATTCTCGTGAGCGTCAGGCGATACACTAATATATGTGACCTAATCTCCATCTTTTCCACCGTGCGGCGGAGGCGCGTTACAATTCAACATTATTATTCACGTCATCATCGTCGTAGACATCAACGACATCATTGCGATCATCACTGGTGTCGCCCTGAATGGAGGTGACACCAGTGATGTCTAGGTACGAGGCTTACAATGCAGAGGGTGGCGGTGCGTGTTTGTGGTTCATCATGCCGAGATCTGCGAAGTCTCAAACCCGCTGGGGCTGCGAGGTGGACACGGGATGGCAGTCTCGTGGTAGGTGGGCTGGTAAACCCACCTGTGAAACCCACCCGTGCAAAACCTTTTTGAGTCTCATCCCCGTTGCTCAGTGTGCGTCTGTTTTCCTTTGGCTTCTCTGATTCAATCATCCCGATTTAGCAGAACCCTCCTGAAATAAGGAGTCCCGAGACCCGGCGAGGCTTCCCCATTTCAACAATAAACATTACCATTATCGGGCGTCCGCTCGTCTCGCCCCCAGTCGCCCCGTTCTCTCGGATTGTAACGGGGCCGGTAAATTCACGTTCCGAGAGGGCGAACCGATCGTCGCGGTAATGTGGAAGAGTAAAATCAACGATCGTACATTACGCGCATGCGTGTGTGTGCGTGTGTGCATTGGGTCGGGGGGGGAAGTGTTGCGAATGTGCAGTGGTTAGCACGCTACGCTACGAACCCCAGTAACCCGGGTTCGATTCCCACTCACGGCCAAAACCAACGACGATTATCTAAACCGGTCGTGGGTCTTCCCTATGTCGACTCTGCCTCAAATGACGACCTAGCGTGGTGTGTAAACATCGCCACTGGGGAGACAAAGGCGGCCGGGCGTGGTGCTGGCCACCCACCCCTTCATGTCTCGTACCAGCCTTTATAGGTGGTCGCTAACGCCACTTGCCCCAAAAGTCTGTTGTCTTTGGTGTGTGCGAGTGTGTGCACGTGTGAGTTATGTGTGTGTGTGTGGATGCGCATGCGTGTATGTTTTGCGCAAGAGCAAATTGTCCCGTTGCGATCATCGGGCGTCGATGAAAAACATCATTCACGTGAAAGCGGCATCGTCAATAATTAACACAGCAATTAAACCTAACTTATACGCGTCTGCCCTGTTAATCGGCCCGGTTGTGTTCACGCCAAGGAGGGAACGAGGGTGGGGGTGGAGAGGGGGCTGGAGGAGGGAGGCTTCGCTACCACTACCGAGGGCTGTGGCACTCCGCCGAAACCTCAGTACGTCAACATAGGACGGCCTGGCGACAATCATATTGTCCGGTAGGATCCACCCAGGAGGCAGACGAGGCGACGCGCAGGAGTCTGCCATGTGCGGCGTTGGACCGCTCAGTCGTCGGGCTGCACGGTCGCGTGTATGGCCAAGGGGTCAGGGGTCGTGTTACCATCGAGGTCGCGCAAAGCTGCACCAAGTTCCTTGAGAACGACCTTGGGCTGATGCCGGGCGGTGGTGGCTACGCTGCACGTGGCCTCTAATCCGGCGCTGTGGAGAGCAGCAGCGAGGGTTGGTGGATGAAGGCTGTACAGCTAAATGCGGACTAATCTCCATCTGTTCCATCAGTATAAGATACAGTGTTGCCTCCTCGCACTCGTGGGTTTTCTCCCGGTGGTCCGGTTACCACCGACAAGTACAAATACTCAGTAAATGGCTGAAAGCATCTTAATATATAGAGAACTGCAGAGCTCCGAAAGCACCAGCTCACCACCTGCCTACCTTCCAGCTTGTCTGTGGTTCCTCGTTGATTGTTAGATACACTTTGTACGAGTGACGACGAGATATATGAAACGAACCATTATTAATGTTGCCCAGCCCTTTCAAGCAGTTAGATACTTTCAAGTTTGACTCTCATTGTCAATGTCCACGGGATCGATGTTATCAGAGAGCGCCTCCGATTTTCAACGATGCCGCCATCGTGCCCTTGCGCTACCCCCACCTCGGTGACCCTCGGTCACCGGCGCCCCAGCCGCTCGCTCGCTCCGCGCGCTCTCTCACCTCTCGGTCTCGTGGCTCGGCTCGCCCGTCCCCACCGCGTTGACGGAGCTCAGGCGGAAGCGGTAGGTCCGCGACGGCAGCAGCCCACCCATGGTGAAGTTCGCCATCACGGGGCCGATGTCCACCCTCAGCACCGTCCACGGGGAGTCTGTCAACGATCAGAGAGGGTGGGGAGGGTGAAGGACGGCCGGCGCCGGGATGATGGGGCACTTATGAGGTCTTCTCCTGCTCCTCAAATCCATCGATGATCCAGACCCTTGGGCCACTTCTGCTCTGGCTCTTGCTGCCCGAGTGCGACGCTGCCTCCAAGTTTATCGGGAGCGAGCTTCCTGCTGAGCTGTATTGCCGACGTGCAAATCTCCCCAAAGTGTGCCCCGGATCTTGCGAGCAAAACAGAGTGCGGCCTGGTTCGTACTTGGAGATAGGAGACGGCCTGGGAAGTGGCAGGCAGTGATGGTTTAGGTTGCGTGGTGGCCAGGAGATGGTAGTACAGATAATGGATTGAATTCGTTTGAGCTTTTGAGTGTTATACCCCTCGTCAGTGTGGTGGATTTCCTCCGCTTACTTCACGTTCCCTCCCACACGAAGCCAAACTCTCATGAATGGATTTGGCCGAACATTCGACAGGGTGGCAGGACACTCGCGAAAACGGGTCTCGAGACTCCTTTGATAATTAAAGGAAATCGATAGATTCTTACGGGGAAGGAGGCAAACAGAGAGAAGCAAAAAAACAGCAGAGAGACAGAGAGAGAGAGAAAAAAAATACGAATGGAATTTAAAGGGGAAAAAAAACTAAAGGTAGAAGATTAACGTCGGGATACAGAAACAATAGCACACACATAACACGTTAATATTTGCAGTTTTGAACAATTTAAGAGATAACGTTACACGATCTTTTTTTACGGTGGCCTTTGTTTGAGCATCATCGTCGTCGGTGTTTCCTTATCGAGCAAATAAGAAAAATGGGCATTCTAGTTTGTTTACTCTGTGAACACGGAGGTAGGTAGGGAGGCAACTGTAGTGGCGCTGGCCAGATAAGCAGGGGGAGCGAGCGCGAGGCTGGGTACAGGATTAGAATGAGCGGCGGTCGTCGTAGATGGGGTTAGGAGAGGCAAGAATGAGCTATTGGGGGAGGGAGAGGAGTCCAGGTGGTGGTGGTGGTGGTGAGGGAGAGGCTGGGGTGAAGGGTGGATGTCAATCAAATCCAAAGCAAACAGCAAGAACCTTCCACCACGACCGAAACCAAACTAAGGGAATCCGGGATGTGCCCACGTTAACCCGATTTATCCGACAGCGACATGAATGGTGCATCCCGCGGAATGTGAAGTCAGGGGTCTAAGCCGAGCGAGATCCTCGACTCTTTGCTCGGGGGTTTTTCGGTGGAGGGAGGGGGCTAGATAGGAGTTGGTCCTCTTTCTGCGGGACCATGAGTCTCTCTGCATGTCTCTCTGCCTCTCTCCATCACTCTCTTTCTCTCTCTCTCTCTCTACGACTGTGTGTTTCGGTCTCTGTGTGTTTCCATGTCTTTCGACGTTCCATCTGTAATGCTCTGTATATTGGGTGTCTCTCTGTGTCTCTGTGACTCTCTCTGTGACGTTCTCCGTGTCTTTGTGTGTGTAGGTGTCGTCACTACACCATTCTCTGTGTCTCTCTGCCTCTCTCTATTTCCATTCTCGCCTCTCTCCGTGTCTCGATCTCTCTGTGTGTCTCTCTCTCTCCTCCAGAACCCCATTTCCCTCTGTATGCACAATGCCCAACTAAACGTCGAGATGCCTGAGATATGGCTGCAGTCATGCAGGATTCACGGGGTGAACAACGACCCCACACTGTTGCATCTTCACCAATGCACACTCTACACGCTCCGACACTGGCATCAGCGGCTCTGGTTAACCCCTTCCTGTTAACGCCACGGTTAAGGGGTTAACGCAACGGTTTAGAGGTTAACCCACAGCAATTCTATTTAAAACCACGCACGCGCGAACACAAGCAACAACAACAACAGTGACAGCATTTCGCAGGCACGAGCCAAAGAGATCCGCGCAACGTAATAATTTCCATCCATAAGAGGCAAATCGCGATCATCTCGCGACGGTTTAAGTGCAACGCGGAAATCATTCAATTCACGCGCCAACCGCCTACACCCGATTTCACTCGTCTCCGCATTTATACCATTCAGCATCTATCTATGAGTCAAAATGAATCCTTCACATCGTTCATCCCTCTATCTGTGTTTGTCTCAGCTCTGAAGAAGGGACATTGCCCATAGCATAAGCTAGTTATATATATATAATATTTCTCCCCCAGTTACAAGGCAGTATTTGCTAATGACGATGACGGTGTTAAAGGGCACTTAGCCTTGGGGGTGGGGGGGAGAGGTGGGGGAGAGGAGGAGGTGGGGGGGGGCTCTGATGTTTTCATTTCAGAGCTGAAGTCAGGGCAGAGCTTGAGCGATGTAGCTGGCGGTGCTGTCCGTGGTGCTATTGTCAGGATGTTCCCCCCGTCCCCGCCCGCTTTGTACATGAAGGGAAATGCAAGGTTTCCGAGCAGCGTTTCAATTACCCAGTCATGTAAAATGAGATTAACGTGAATTATTTCTCAAAACGTTACGAAAAAAACGAACCGTAGAAGACGGAATATTCGTTTTGTTATTTAAACAAGTCGGTGAAAAATTGTGACATGACACTTTCAGTTTACACCATAAGGGATTTTTCTCCATGAAGTTGTTTTCGTCCGTAGCTGACTGATAGACATTCTAATGATTTTCTGGTATGGCTATAAAGCCTAAATCTGGCACACGTATAATCGAGTCTCCGCTTACAACTGGAACATTTAAAAAAATACAGATTTTTTTAAAATGTGGGTGATGAAGTAGTTTCACAGGGCAGCCTAAAGATGCACACCACTTAATGTCTAGCACGAAACACAGCAGCATTTACAAGATCCATCATTGTTGAACCAAGTAATTTGCCTCCTATAGAGTTTGATGCTGAAGGGGATAGAATATGAGCAAAGCTCACTGAGTTGCAAGCATAAAATGACACTTGATTACAAGCCTGCGGACCAAACATTACTCTGTGCTTATTCCAACAGAGATAATGAGACACAGCCGTTTCAGTGTGGTATGTGGCGACGTGTGCTGCGGTATCGTGGAGTTTGTTGCAATACCGAGCACCGTGTGTGCTGTGATGTGTCGTCACGTGAGGTGATGTGGGGTGATGCGGGGTGACCAGTTGTGACTTTGTGATGTGGTGTGATGCGTTGCGACGTGATGCTGTGACGCACAGGGACACGACGTGTTGCGACGAGGTGTGACGCACTGCGACGTGGCGTGACGTGTTGCAATGTGACGTCAGTGCGACGCTGCGCTACGTTTGGTGACACGACGGTGCGATGCGACGGCCGTGCCACGTGGTGCGACGCGGTGCAATGTTATACGAGTGCGACGTGGCGTGGGAGCGCCAGGAGTACCGTTCTCGGTGGCCTCCAGGATGTAGCGCAGCAGGGGGCTGTTTCCGTCGTAGGAGCGCACCCAGGACAGCACCACGGAGCGCCGTGCCGTCAGAGAGAGGCGTGCCACCACCTCCACCGGCGGGTACGGCACCTCCCTGTAGTACCATCATCATCATCACCACCACTACCTCCACCATCATCATCATCGACATCATCATTATCATCAACACCATCATCACCACCACCACCATATTCATCACCACCACCATTATCACCACCATCTTCACTTTCATCATCATCACCACTACTACCATCATCATCACCACCACCATATTCATCACCATCAACACCATCATCACCACCACCATCATCATCACCACCACTACCATCATCATCACCACCACCATGTTCATCACCATCAACACCATCATCACCACCATCATCAACACCATCATCACCACCACCATATTCATCATCACCACCATCATCACCACCACCATATTCACCTTCATCATCATCATCACCACTACCATCACGGCATAACAAGTGCCGAGCGGTGACTACACACGCACGCGCTCGCACACAAAGGCTTCACCGTGCCTGTCAGTCACGGAAGGAGTTCGGCTCTACTTCCCCGCACTTGTCAGGATGTAATGTAGCTTGCTAGGTTCAAACGGCGATACACTGTGCCACCTCTCCACCACCCTTCACAATATATTTATTTAAGATCAACGTTTTTGGATCTTTAAACTACGATAGTGCTGGTTAGTGGCAATTAAATGAGTACACTGGCCCTTGCCCTAAGGAACGTGGATGTGCATGCCTCTAGTCCAGCGCTTTGCAGGAGGTAAAGCACTTTTAGGAATTGGGTGGCGTTGAACACGATGCGTAGAGTCAAGCTTCACCTGGAGCCGGGTTTCTTGTGGATGCAGCCCAAAGCGAGCGGTGAACTCCACCTAAGGCTAAACGTGCATTATTTAAGGGTGTGTGAGTGTTCGGGAACGCGTAGGCTTTAGGTGTTTGTGTCGGGATAAAGTGATCATCCTGTAACACATTGTGAGTGCACCGTGTTATTCTCGTGACACGCCACTGCGTGAAAAGTGGCAGGGCGGCTTGTCGGAAAATTAAAGACAGACCGACCCTACTCAATCGCCTGGGGTGCATGCTCTCGATTGCTCCCGCTATACTCGACCCACAATATACACGGGAGAGTGACCTGGCTGACCACACAAATATTACAGTGACGCCGTTGAAGGTGATCCTGGAAAGGCGGGCAAGCGACTAAGCATCACATTTGAGTGAAAACCGCCAATACCCGCTGGGCTTGCGCGAAGCCCTGGAGGTGGCAGTACAGCAAGCGGGTTCATGGGCATGCCTGTGCATGGCGCATTCTCCGAGTACTCAGAGTTCCTCCCAAAAGCCAAATACTGCTCTCGTATAAAATAATTGTGCACAAATACTAGACACTCCGAACGAGAGTGCCGAGACTCGTTGAGGCTTTCCTGGATAAATGATTGAGATCTTTATTTTATTCCCACTGCTTTTTCAATCCAGTGTATACAAATGAAAGCTTCCGCGTGCCGTGTCGGTCCTCGGGCGGGGGCGGGGGGGGGGGGGGTCACACTTGGCCACGCTGCCACTGCCAGGTTGGTGAAGGAGCTAAGGCCAGGAACGGGTCAGATATCACTCGTCACATATGCTGGCCGTGTCTGGGAATCAACTCGACCTCTGCTCGCCAGGTTCAGAGTGGCAGTGCGCTAACCACTGCGCCACCACTCCGCCACCACTCCCCACCCCACCCCATGACATTTTAATTATCATAATTAATAGAATTTTCACCATTGGCTCAAGGTCACTGACAGAGTTGAGCTGCCACCCCATCGCTCGTTGGAATTGGTAGACACTTTGAATGCGAGTGCCGGCCATAAATTTATTGCACGCGAGCCACGTTTGCCTGCACAGGCGAGGCACTTGGATTTGATCGACTGTGCATATGCACTCGCACAGACGTACCCACACACCCACGCGCGCGCACACACATGCCCATCCTCCCAAGCACGCACGCACACAGACGTACTCACCCTCCCAAGCACGCACGCACAGAAACGTAACCAACCACCCACGCACGCGCACACGCCGCTCCGAACGCATGGTTCATTGTAATTTTAGAGAGTACCAGTTTATTGATATTTGCTGATTGATTTTAAACTAGCGTTTGCCTCCGTCGAGAGAGAGAAAGAGAGAGAGTGAGCAATAAAACACACGGGCGGGCAACTTTTTGTGTTACTCTATCTAAGAGTGGACAGGATAATGTCGATGATTTAGGGGGTGTACTTTTCTACTCAATCGAATGACGGGCTCCACGGGCCCACTCGTCGAATTGTCTGAAGTTTTCACCGCTCCGGCTTGCAGCGGCTGCTATATTATTACACCCACAATACAGTTTCCAGCTTCCAGCCCCGCTCCCGTCGCCCACCCCCCTTCGCTTCCGAAGCGACGGTGGGAATCCGACCGTCGTGGAAGCTGGCAACAGCTATAGCAAGCACCACGGAGCACATGGAGTGGCTTAACCCAGGCCAAATTGGACCGACCGATGTGAATGTTGGCAGCTGAAGAGAAGGTGCGAGAAGAGTCACGTGGCCCTGGGGTTAGCTCGTTAGCTCGTTCCCCAAAGCAGGTGCTACAAAATAAATTGGGGATGCCCTCCCCCGCCGCCTCCTCCCTCCATCCCCCCCTCTTCCCCTGGCCCCCATCCCAATTTTATCCCAGTTGTGCTGTCGAATGCCATGCCACAAGATAAAGAATCTATACAGAATCATAACTCTCGCAAAGCGGAGCAAACCTGGGAGCAACGGAGGACGTGATCTTGTTCAGTTTAACGCGTAGTTTTTCACGACCAATATCATCCATAAAACAGGTTCTTATGGGTTTAGATCAGGTAAATATATAAATGTGCCGTTAAACCCGCCACCGCCCGACACAGCCAACTCGTAAGGTTTGCCATGCAAACAGAACATGCCAATTCGTCACTAGTACAGCACACCGGTGTGTTGGAGAGCAAAGCAACAACATTTACAATCGGAGTACGAAGTTTCGCCAGTAATTACAACTCCGCGATCTAACCCAAAAAAACCTGTACCACGGGTGAACTTGTTCGTTTACTGTTTGGGGGGGAATTGTTCCCAAATTAAAGGGAACGGTGGCTATCGGTGCCACACCAGGAGACGAAGGTTCGGATCTCTCACGGAGAGATCCGTCCTGATTCCTCTGGCATCACTGCCGTCGTCGTGATCATCATCACGGTGGCGTAAAAAAAAAAAACAGTCCGCACAAGTGGATACCCCCGAGCTACCACTGATATCATCTGTCCCACGTGGTGTGGGTGCAGAGCTTTGTCACCCGCTCCGCCACCGCGAGTCACGACAGTCATCGCTCTCAGCTCACCGCTCTCACCTCACCACTCTCAGCTCACCACTCTCAGCTCACCTCATCGTTGTCACCTCACCGCCCTCACCTCACCACCCTCACCTCACTCACCTCACCGATCTCACCTTACCGATCTCACCTCACCGATCTCACCTCACCGCTCTCACCTCATCGCCATCCGTCACAACCACTCAGTAGCAAATGGAATGTGTTAGTTTCTGTAGTTTTTTTGTTTGAGTAGATTGTGTTCGTGGGGAGTGATGTTGTTGTGGTTAGCACTCTGCACTACGAACCTTACCGATCTCACCTCACCGATCTCACCTCACCGCTCTCACCTCATCGCCATCCGTCACAACCACTCAGTAGCAAATGGAATGTGTTAGTTTCTGTTGGTTTTTTGTTTGAGTAGATTGTGTTCGTGGGGAGTGATGTTGTTGTGGTTAGCACTCTGCACTACGAACCTGGGCAAACAAGTTCGATCCCCGCTCCCCTAACTCGACTCAGCCTTAGAATGGATAACCCGAAAACGAATTTTTCTAGAACTGCTTTTTGCGGTAAGTTTGTTGTCCTTCCCCTGCACCTCCGATAAGCATGGCCGGCAACATACGGCAGGAAAGAGGTTCAAAATACATATACATGTCTAAACATCATCATTGGGGAAACAAAGACGGCCTAGCGTGGTGCTGCCCATCCACCCCGTCGTGTGCCGTGCAGGCCTCCTCAATGTGCATCGCTCACAGCACTTGCACCCTGCAGCCTATTAAAGTCTATACCTGGGGGTGGGTGGGTGGAGGAGGAGTGGGGGGAGGGT
This sequence comes from Lampetra fluviatilis, assembly GCF_964198595.1. Lineage (NCBI taxonomy): Eukaryota > Metazoa > Chordata > Hyperoartia > Petromyzontiformes > Petromyzontidae > Lampetra > Lampetra fluviatilis. The sequence goes on along the minus strand of NC_136275.1, from coordinate 36,829,690 downwards.
ATCTCTGTCTCTCGAAGTGTCCACGTGATTTCCTCACCGCACTTCCACCCGGGCGGTCCTGGAGTCGTTGCCCGCCGCCGAGGTCACGTGGCACGTGTAGGAGCCGATGTCGCCCGACCAGGCCTGCACGACGCGCAGGAAGCCGCCGGCGTCTTGCGCGAGCCGAGGGGCCGCCTCGGGCCCGATCACGGAGCCGTCCTTGTCCCAGAACACCCTGCCAATGTCGTTGTTAGTCGGCGTCGTCGTCGTCAAGATCACGCGAGCAGTCATTGTCGCTGTCGTCATCATCGTCGTAATCATCATCATCATGGTAAATTTCGATTTAAAGCTTTCGTGACTGCAGGGATTCATCTTCTTGGTTCTTTCGGTAAAGTCACGTAGAATGGAAATAAAAAAATAAAAAAAAATAAAACATAATAAAATTATATAATTATTTTATTATGTTTAATTTATATTATTTTAAAATAATATAATTATTTTATTATGTAATTTTTTTATTATTTCCATTCTACGTGACTTTACCGAAAGAACCAAGAAGATCATCATGGTAATCATCATCGTTATCTTCGTGGTAGTCATCATTTTTAGTCATCATCATCACGATCATCGTCTTCTTCATTGCATCAACATTGTCATCATTGTCATGATCATCATCATTGTAGATGCATTATTGCATTCATTGCCAGCATCACCATTGTTTTAATCACCATATTTGTCATCATTATTGTCATTTGTGAAATCAGCATCGTCATGATCACCACGTTATTGTTAGAAATGCACTTATGGTCGTCATCCCCATTGTCATTGTTGTTGCCATCATCACTGCATCATTTTTAATTTCCCCGAATTATCGTCATCACTGCCATCAAGAGCGCCATCATTTTCATCGCCATCATCATCACCTTCTATTGTCATTCTCACATTACTCTCAAAATAGTTATTATCATTGTAAGTATTCGAAATCACTCTCACCATCAGCGTGATTGTCAGTGTCTCGCAACAACAACATCGGCAATATCATCATCCGTTCTCTTCCCAATCACGGCCAGAAATTGAACGCTGAGAATCCACCACTGTAAAAACACTCATGTGGGCACGTCTCAAATGAAAAAAAAGCACAAACAGCTGTCCAACGAATCTTGGCAGCCACCCCGACTCAGAACGCCGGCCGCTCCATTCCAGGCTGCTCCCTTGGAGCGGTGAGAAGCGGCACGGAGGTGTGAATTTGCGAGGGCAAGCGGAGCGGTCCCTGGCCCTGCCCCGTAATTCCCTGCTCTTGGCAGCCTGACAGTTTCCCTGTGAAGTGGAGAGCGGCGGATACGAGCTCGCTCTCTCTTCCGCTAAGTTCATCCCCCGTCGCCCATTGACAGGAGCGTGGGCAGTGTGCGCACGTGTGTGTGTGTGTGTGCCCGTAGCGGTCAGCGCGCTGCGCTACGAACCTGGCGACCCGAGTTCGATTCTCGCTCACGGCCAACATCAGAAGCGATTATCTGAACCGGTCATGGTCCTTCCCTAGGTCGACTCAGCCTCAAATGAGTACCTGGTGCGATGTGTAAACATCGCCACTGGGGAGACAAAGGCGGTCGGGCGTGGCGCTGGCCACCCACCCCCTCGTGTGACGTGCCGGCCTTCATAGGTGCTCGCTAACAGCACTTGCCCCCACAGTCTGTTAAGGCTATACGGGGGATATTTGTATTTGTACGGACCGGCACACACACACAGACGTGCACCAACAGGTTCATGAAGGACGATACTGGGCAGTTGGAGGCAGTCGCTCTCCAACAACAACGGAGCAAAGAGGAGCGACGCTCACAATAATGAGGGGAACGCCAGGGTGGCTAAAATACAGCAAGTTGGCACAGTAGAGGGTACAGCTGGTGCAACTGCCAGTCATCTCAGTTAGCCCATGGCACCTGCTTCTGTCCCATCACCTCCTGTCAGCGAGCCTTCGACACTTCGCGTGGCCTCAAAGTGCACTTGTCCTGGCACAGGCACCGTGGTGATGTCACCGCCACTTAGTGGCGAATGGCGGCTGTTGTTGTTGTTGTTGTGTGGTTTTCAATGGGGAGGGGTGACGCAGAGGCGAGCACACTTCACGATGGACCCGGTGGATTTGATTCCCGCTCACAGCCCAACATCGGTGACGAATATCTGAACCGGTCCTGGGCCTCTGCTCGGTTGACTTAGCCTCAAATGCACATCTGGTGCGTTGTGTCAATGTGAGTATTGGGGAGCCAAATGCGGGCTTGTTTTGTGTTGCGTGGACATTAACCCCCCCCCCCCCGCATCTCTGCCTCCCCCCTGCCTCCCTTTACCTGACAGCGACGGCGGGGTCATGGGTGACGCCACAGTGGAGCGTCGTGGTCATCCCCTTCTCCACGCTCTGGTCGCGAGGAGGAACGGCGATTCGCGTCCTCACTGCCCACGCACGGGGAGAGAGGAATATGAAGTGTAAGCCATGGAAGTTAGTGTTGACCCAATTCGTATAGAGTTTAGACGTATTGCCTGTAAGGTGCTACACTATGTTCATGCCTCGTAAAGCTTTAAAGAACATTTCCCGATATTAGTCAACTGCAGAACTGGCTGAGAGGAGGTCGTGAAACATTGTGGATGACGGGCAATACGTTCCACGTGGATGCAGCCGGACACCGCAGTGGTGTGCAAGTGAGTGGGCGATTAAGGGAGTGAGTAGGTGGGCGTGGATGGGTGGGTGAATAGATGTGGGGGTGAGCGGGTTAGTGGGTTGGTGAGTAAGGTGGCGAATGGATACGTGTGTGAGTGAGTGGGTGAACTGATGGAGTGATTGAATGAGTCGGTGGGTTGGTGAGTGGCTTGGTGAGTGAGAATGGCGAATGGACAAGTGACCGTGTAGGAATCGGGCAAATGGAGCGAGTGAACGGGTGTGTGAGCGGGTGAGCGAGAGACTGAATGAGCGGGTGCATACATGGGCCATACTGTGTGTGGGGGGGGGGGGTGGCCGTATCCCGGTGTCAGACAAGTTGCTGTTGGCCGTTAGGGAGTGAGAGAGATTGGACTGGGATGGTGGAGGGATGCAGAAACGCTAACACTGTGAACTTTTTTAAATTGCATAGGGAGAGGTGTTTTGTGTTCATCTGCGCGCGTGTGTGTGTCGTAGTGTGCATGTCCTTTTGTGTGTTGTCGTAGTGTGTGTGTTTGTGTCGTGTGTGTGTGTGTGTTTCTGTTGTGTGTGTGTGTTTTGTGTCGTGTGTGTTGTAGTTTCGTGTGTGTTGACGTCGTGCATGCGTGTCGGTGTCTTTGTGTGTCGTTGTGTGTGTGTGTGTTGTATTACGTGTGTCGTGTGTGTTTGTGTGTTGTCGTATTGTGCGTGTCGTCGTGTGATTGTGTTGTCGTTGTGTGTCGTAGCGCGTGTGTTGTTGTTGTTGTCATCGTGTGCGTTGTTGTTTTCCGTGATGCAGAAGAACGAGGGCGTGGGTGGGGAGGAGATTGAAAGGCGCATGTGTCATATTTTTATTGTAGTAGCCCCTGGCTGCCCATTTCAATCGCTCACATGGCCAGGGAAAGCACTCGAGATCAAATGAACGCTCTCCTCCCTTAACCCCTTTAAGGACGCCGATCCCGGCACTTTCCTCGGGGGGAGCGCGGTCGACTCACACCGCGATGCCGAGCGCATTCCGATTTTGTATTTTCTTTTCTACTATTAATTCGCGGTTCAATTTAACGGCCACCAAGCAATAGATGATCGCCGACCACTCTCCCCCCGCCCTTTCGCCTCTGTCGTTTGAGCGAAACGCACCGCCACCCCCCACCCGCGGCTGTGCCGCTTCGACGAGGAGGCTAGCGGCGGATTGAGACTGGCTAATCGTTAGAGGTGGCAGCGGCTTGCCGGGAAGGGCTTCATACAGCAGCGGATTGACCAAGGCCGATGGTGGCGATGAATCAGTGGGCGTGCGATGATTTTGGGAGATCCCTCGTTATGTTTTGACAAATTTTTCCAGTTTGGAGTCACCATATTATTATTATTATAATAATGTTTTGGTGCTTGTTAACACATAGGGCCTCCAGTGGCTTCTATGGTTCACGTGGAAATTCCGTGCAACGCGTTTGACCTCATCGGGCAGTTTTCCAATTTCCACCGCTGAACGAAGCGAGCAAAAACGAGCGAGCGAAACGGCGGACAAACGCGGCCGAACGCCGCGCGGTACAACCCAGAAAACACGTTGGAGCGCTGTAGTCCACGGGGAAGGGAGCGGGGGCGGGCGGGGGCGATCTTTGTCTCGGCTCGTGAACGTGCGTTCGCAAGGCTCGCGCATCCATATTTAAACGGGGATTCTTCGGCAACGCAGCTGCTGCCTCGCGCTCGCGAGACCACCGAGGGCACGCGTGCGTGCGCGCGCGCGCGTGTCTGTGACGCCGTGGGGAGCGGCGGTGCAGTGGTTAGCGCGCCGCGCTAAGAACCCGGCCAACTCATGTTTGATTGTCGGTCACGGTCAATTACCGGGGACGATCATCTGAACAGCTCCTGGGCCCTCCCCTAGGTCGACTCAGCCTCCAATGAGTACCTGGTGCGGTGTGCAAACGTCGCCGCTTGGGAGACGGGCGTGGTGCCGGCCACCCACCACCTCCTCGTGTGCCGTGCCGGCCTTTATAAGTGCCCCGCGGACAGCACTTGCTCCTGCATTCTCTTAAGGCTATACGGGGGATCTTTGTCTCTGTGTGCGATGCCCCGCGAGTGCCTCCGTTTAGTCGGGGCACGCAGCTGCGCCGGGCGTGTAGGTTAAGCGCCTGGCCGCGGTAATATGCGAGCAAGCAAATAGTCCCCGTAGCTCACTTTGGAAAGAGAGGGAGGGAGAGGACATAATTGCACGTTCTGTGATTTCGATGGCGTGGATAATAGGAGGAGTGGAAAAAAAATGACAGTCGAAAAATATTACACGGGGCTTTATTTATTCCGTTTGTAAAATCCCATTAAATTTGGAAAGAAATATACGACCCTCAAGAGAGAACAAAGTGAGTCCTCTCTGTAATAAAGCCACGGGGGGTGAAGAAGTAATAAATGAAATAAACAAATATGTTACTTTAAAATCAATATTCATTCAGCTTGGGTCCTGACCCCTCTTATACTGGGGGTGAATTTGTTTTGGCCCCGCTGTATATAACATAAACTCCTCTAATAATCCGGGGGGGGGGGGGGGGCTGGGTGGTCTCTTGAGGAGAGGCGGTGCGGCGGTGGTTAGCCACGCGCGAAACTCTGGCGACCCGAGTTCGGCTCACGCTCACGGCCATCCAACAGCGGTGTCGAATTCCCTAAGAACAGCTCGGCCTTACGTGACCACCTGGTGCAGTTTGTGATTATGAGCAGTGAAGAGACAAAGGTGGCCGGGCATTGCACTGGCCACACCACGCCCCTCCTCCCACTTGTGCCCTGTGCCAGCCTTGACAAGTGCTCGCTCACAGCACGTGCCACAACAGCCAGCGTAGGCTATACAGGGGCAGGGTGGGGTCTTTGTATTTGGAGTGACATGGAATGAGTCACTGTAGCGTGGCGCTGGGAGATTGGTAGACAATGAGATTGGGGGTAGCAGCCCGTTCTACCAGTTGGACCCGTGGGCCAAGCGCGGAGCCTTCTGGGGGATCCATAAGGGGGCGTGGCCGAGGGCGGAGCCTGGCCACGCTGGAGAGCATAAAAGGCGAGCTCCGGCTCACAATCGGGGTTGCTGCCATCGGGAATGGAACGCGTCATGCCGCTGTCGTCGTGGTCTTCGCCACTTCAAGCTGTGGGTCTGGAAGCATGTTGGCTGTCCAGACCCGGTATGGAGTTATCCCCTATGGCTGTGAGAGCCGGAATAAACAAGAGGGATAACGCCTCCTACTCGTGTCTCTGAATTAGTACACTACACATGTATGTATATGTTCACCCACATAGGCTGCCGAGCAGAGCACCTCCCACACGGGGTTATAAGGTCAAAGCTAAATCTGCTTTTATTTCTCCCCGTTAAATGAATACCATCGTGCGGGAGCAGCCCGCCGCACTCTAGACTATTAGACGGCACAATTTAGTTTAACTAAGAGGCCCATTAGAACACTGTCCCCCAGCAGATGAGTGTGTCTGCTGGTTAGCAACCAGATTGATATTGCACGGAAAGTCATTTTCCCCGTGCCGAATGTGCGTGTGTGTGCGCGTAACTGTGTGTGCGCACGCGTGTAATATGTGTCTGCTTGCGTGCGTGCAGCACACTGGAATTAACGAGCTCGTCTGGCATGCGTGCGCACGTATGTGTGTGTGTATATATATGCATGCCTGTGGAGAACGGAGGCATAGTGGGTTACGACCAATAACAGCAGCGAATATATGAACCGGTCCTGGTCATCCCCCCCCTGGTCGACTCAGTGGATTGACCATGGCTGATGGTGACGATGATGATGAATCAGTAGGCATGCCATGAGTATCTGGTGTGGTGTGTAAACATCACCACTAGAGATATAAAGGCGGCTGGGCGTGGTGCTGGACAACCACCCCCTTGGGCCCCATGCCGGCGTTTTAAGGTGCTCGCTAACAACACTTGCCCCAACAGTTTGTTGAAGGATACACGGGGGACCTTTATGTGTGTGTGTGTGCGCATGCGTGCACCATTCCTCTAAGCGTGCTCCGCGCAGCGTCCACCGCTGCTGCCGGGATAGACCTCCACGCACGGCAGCGCAATTTTATCCTTGCGCCTGCGTGCGTAAATTCCCTGTGTGCACACGCGCGTGCCGCAATGGGGACCCCCTGCGGGGGGGGGGGATGGGGGTGGTGGGGGGGACGCGTGCTCTGAGGCGTGCGTGTGCGAGCACATGCACGTGGCGGTGGAGGAGGAGTTCGTTGTTTGTGGTGATTTGTGGTAGTGGTGGCGCTGGTGGGCGGGTGCTGTAGCCGTATTGTTGTCCTTCCCCCGCACATCCGATGAGCACGGTTGATTACGTTGGGTGCTAAAGGAGTTCAACATATGTGCTTACGTAGTGCCGGTATTGGGAGGGGCGGTGGTGTTAGTGGTCGTTGGAGTGAGATTGGTGACGGGGGTGATGGTGGTGGAAATGGTTAGTGGTGGTTGAGGTGGTGAAGATGGAAATCGTGGTTAAGATGACGGTGAAAGTAGACATTTGGTGGTGATGGTTGGAGTGATGGTGGCAGCTGTCGTGAAGCTGGTTGTGGCGGTGGTGGTGGCAGTGATTTTTCTCTGAACCTATGTAATGAGCTTCTGAGTAGAAGATAATGTGCCTATCTTGAATATGAAATTAATTTCTGATGACTCAAGTTCATGGGAATTTATGAAAATTTAGCACACAATTGTTGCAAATTTCATTCTTGCATCGCCACTGATGGTATTGTTAAATTGTCTCTGATTACCTCGATGACATAATTATCATCCAATTGTGCATACCGTGCAGTATGGATAATAATGATGGCCACGTCACGCTATTTTTAATACGTTTCATCCCGTAGCGTACTGATTTTTGTGAAATAATTTAGTTCATCGTGTTTTATTATTGCTATCATCGCATTTTCTCCATTTCAAATGTCTCATTTAATAAACAAAGATGCCACTGGAGTGTAAATGATTAGTACACTGCACTTGCAGCCAAGACTGGGTTTGTGATTCAGTTGTGAGTGACTCGGTTAATCATCCGGAGATGGAGTCAGCGAAAGAGTGATTGCGTGAGTCAGTCATTTAGTGACCTAGTCAGTGAGTGAGTCGGTGAGTAAGTCAGTGAAGGAGTGAATCAGTGAGTCAGAAAGTGAGTCAGTGAGCGAGTGATTCGGTGAGTGAATCAGACACTGAGTTAGTCACTCGTAAGTGAGTGAGTCAGACAGCCAGTGAGCCAGAGATTGAGTGGGTCAAAAAGGCTGTGATTCGGTCAGTGAGCAGTCGAGCGAGCGAGCGAGTGAATCAACGCATGGGTGAGCTCTCCTGCTCGCGTGCTCACCCCATACGGTGAAGCGGGCGCGTGCCGTCGCCTCGCCGCGGTAGTTCTTGGCCAGGCAGGTGTAGATGCCGGCGTCGCGCAGCTCTGCCGGGCCCACGCGCAGCCACCCCGACGGCAGCAGGGAGAAGCGCATCGAGCTCAGGGGCACGGCCTTGCCGCCTGCAGCCGCACACGGCGCGGGCACGCCAGGGGCACGGGCATGGACGCGGTCACAGTGAACATCTCGCCCGCTCTCACGAGGACGGTCGTAGCGACGACGATGACGACGACGATGGTCAAAGTTCCGAGTGCCTTGCCCCCCAACCTCCCCCGACAATGCTTCACATCGTGTATGGGGCGGTCACGTGGCCCAGCGGGAGCGCGTCTGACGCTCGTCCCGGAGGTTCGTGGTAGTGATAATTATTTACGTGATGTGTAAGGCGCAGTTCATCTGTACATCACAATGCGCGCTGTGCATGGACATCAGGAAATGGACGAAACCAGGGTAAACGGCCAGAACTGCGGGGTGTAGGCCAATTTCAGGCGGTAACTTTTCAAGACAGACTCAAGTATATATATCTAACCATTCTGATTGTCTGATTGGCAAAGGCAAAGCGTTCCAAAGCCTGGGAGCCGCAAATCACTCGACTAGGATAACACACGGCAGTCATCGCCGACCAACCGCGAGACTGCTGCAGACTTGCGCGGTGAGAACGGCGGTGACATTGAATGTTCCAATGATCCGATTTGATTTACGTTCGGCAAAAGGTGACGGTGCAACCCTTCGAATCGCTCGCTCGCACCCACCCACAGAGATGTTCGGGAGGGCCCCTCTTGAGCGTAAATTTGGCCAACTCTCCCACGCCGGCCAGACATCTCGGAATAGGTGGGAGAATACCCACACTCTACTCCACCACACGAGGCCTGACGACCGACTCAGCCGAGGTGAACCCATTTATGCCGCCCAATAGACACGAATAGCGGTGGCGGCGGCAGGGGGAGGGAGAGGGTGGTGTGGGGGAGGGGGGGTGCGGGGCATTTAAGAAACTTGCATCGTTTCTGCAACTCATCAGAATCACAATCAATTAATCTACATTCTAGATTTGAAGTTTTCGTGACTGCAAGGATCTATCCTCTTTGGCTTTTTTAGTAGAGTCACGTCGGTGAAAATAAAATGTAATTCAATTTAGTTGATTTATTTTATTTTGTTTGCACCTACGTGACTTCAACGTATCTACACTGGAGGAATCCGTTGAGCTACAAAGCTATTTTCCACAGACGCCCATCATTTTCACGCATGTCCAGCGACCGCCGCGTTGCTGCTGAGGCTCGAACGGTACCGGCGACCTCGCATGGCAGGGAGGAGGGGGGAGGTCACGCTCGAGCGGTGAGCGGCGTACCTTTGAACCAGGTGATGGCCGGCTTGGGGGCACCTGACACTTCGCACGGCAGCGTGAGCGCGGTGCCCTCGATGGCCGTGCTGTCCACGGGGCCTCGCGTGATGTTTGGGGGGAAACCTGGGGGGAGCAAAGGTAGGAACTTTGAACGCGTTCACTTGTTTTTGTTTATTTGTTTGTTGAATACTTTGTTTGGACGTTTAGCAGCAACGACGACGACGGCAACGATGAACACGGAAACAACGCGATGGTGAACCGTGCGCAGGAGGGGCCGCGATGTCCTCCGGCTGCGGTGTACCGAGTGAGGAGGCGAGGAGTTGATTAAGGAAACGAAGAGAGGGAGTAAGATAGGAGGGGATAGTAAGAGGGGGAGGATCCGGCGGTGGGGTGGCTGGGTTCCAAATAGGGGGACCATGTCCTCCTGTACCCCACCCCAGTCGCGATTCCCTAAGACCTCAGTTGCTCGAGTGTCATCCACCTCTAAATAATCAGTACGTGCATTTTGTTGACCAATTTATCTCTGGTTATGCAATCATCATGCGAGGCATCCGTTTGCATCTCTCTCACAGACAATTTCAGAGGTCTGTGATATACAACGCCCCATTTGGAAGGCGATATGACGGAGCTACCATTGGGACCCCTTCAAGTAAGCTATGTTCCACACACAGAGACGTATGTATGTTGAACTTCTTTCGCACCGTACGTAGCCAAACGTGCCAACTGGAGGTGCAAGATGCAAGGTATTCAAATTAAGCGCATGCTTACAATGAATGCATTTTTTTTCGTGTGATCAGTCACCGATGACGAGGCTGAGACCATCAACTATGGAACCCATTTAGTTTATCGCAGGTGGATGAAACCTGGATTTGAATCTCAAATTTTAGCCGTGCAGGCTCAGCACTCGCACCTCGTGGCAGGCCGGCCGCCTCTGAAGTCGGCCACTTTAATTGCCTTAGCTACTTCAAAGTCACTTCACGATAGAGGCGTGAAGCCATTAATTGATTTCATTGATTTAATTGATTCTCGTGCTCATGATACATGCATTGCATTGCGCGCAAGAATTGATTATCATTCAGAAGCGGCCGGGTGGCTTAGGGTTAATGTCACTGAGCCGGCACCGCTACAGTTCTGGGTTAGAGTCGGGGTATCGGCCGCCTGCGGTCTAAGTGTAGCAAGTTAATGGTCTCGTTTCACGAGCCATTGGCTCACATAGAGACCCTCAGATGCACGTAGATACCCATCGACTTTCACAGAGACTCATAGGCTCGCATAGAAACCCACAGACATACACAGACCCACAGACTCGTATAGAGACCCTTTGACTCGGACAAAAACCCATACACCATTGGAACCTCATTTGCCAGTAAAAAATATGATAATTGGTTTTTTACCCTTTTATCTGGCAACAAAACTGACACCTTTTTTTACAAGGAGTCATGTTTGCATAGACCACAGACTAGGCTCTAAGGAAAGCTGTCTCGGGTGTGGACCAATCAACTTCAAGGACAGTGCATACATTATCAGAGTTATGTTTTTGTTTGCATTATGACTGCAGGTATTGTGGTCTATGCGAACATGACTCCTTGTAAAAAAGGTGTCAGTTTTGTTGCCAGATAAAAGGGTAAAAAAACTATTATCAAAACCCATACTTTCACACAGACAGCATAGAATTACACAGAGACCAATAGACTCATATATAAACCGATAAATGCGCACACAGACCTTTTAGACTCAGATTTAAACTCACAGATTCACCTCGAGATCCATAGACTAAGACTGCGGCCCATAGACGTGCACAGATAGATCCATGAAGATATAGTTCTTATTAAAGTTGGTGGTCTCAGCACGGTCACCGACGACTGCTCAAGTAATAAAATAAGAATGCGGCTGTGAGCGAGTGCTGTGTCCCAGATATCCTTGCAGTGTTTAGATATGAATATAAAAAGGCTGTTAAAAATAGTGCGAGATGGGAACATTAAACATACACTGCAACACACACTCTCTCAAATGCATAATGATATTTCATTACTCAAAATGTAATTCACAACTAAATTTTTATGAAATTTTGGCTTATTACATAAAGGGATAACTTTTATTACGTAAAGGCACGACTATTTTTTTTATTTATTGCTCTTACTTAATATATATCTCTCAAAATGTCTTTGCATTTGCAATGGTATTCCAACTGTGCTGCCAGTATCATTGAGAACGAGATGAGGAATCCGAGGAGCAGTGCATCACCCTGTGTCGGAGAACGGTCCGGTGATGTCACGGAACTCATTCTGAGATCTCCTTCCCAGTGACCTTGAGTCACCGTTATCCACGCTCACAGAGTCATAATAGAGATCCGTAGACTCGCGTTAGAAACCCATGGCCTCCTTACCCAGAATCCTTGCATTGGAACGGGCTCACTTCCTGTTACTCGGTTAAAGTCGCAACTCCCGTCGGCCTTATTTAAATTCGTTTGTTTGAAACGCGATCAACATGCTCTGGCTGAGTATTGTTATTCTCATGACTAATTGGTCAGTTGTTTATTGTGTCCTGCACAGTGTTGCCCTTGATTGTATACCTTTCAATGGTGAAGTGCCTACCTTGTGTTGATGTTTTAAAACATTGTTGTCGTGTACTTTTCATTTTTTGTTGTTCTGTATGCAAACAATGTAACATCTCAGCCTATGACACCAAATAAAACCAAATTGAACTAACTCAAAACGTCAAAGTGCTTTTCTGCTCAAACGAGCGCTGACTCATTGGCTCTCAACTCCTGTGTACAACCCCGATACAGTGGTGGAATATCCACATTCCTATGGCAGGGGGTGAGTCTATCCAGAACCAGTGGGCTGAGTCAAACCCCACAATCAAGATTTGATCTCACAACCTATCGAATGTGAGACGCTGGCTCTACCATCGAGTGAGCCACCTGGCCGCATATCAATATTGGGGAGTGGGGGCGGGGGGGACAGGAATTACATGGAAAAGGAATAATATCTGGCATGCTCGCGACGGAGATTCGTTGAATGGCAGTGGTATGTATAATTTTATTTCCCAGGGTTGTATTTCTTTGTGTGTTTCTGGCCAATTTAAGTAACAATCAAATTGTTGTTGTTGCACAGAGCCATTAGTGACCAGGCTCATGGCAATGAACTCCGATGCAATCTTGGCTTTGCCATGACAGATGTGAACACAGACCCAATTGAGGCAATCGTGTAGGCCTGGAATTGTTCATCGTAAGGGTGACTGGCACTTGTAAACCCCGGCTTGATCAGAGTTGGGAGTCTGGAACTCAGATCCGAAGTCAGGGTCTCAGCAATGCCAGTTCAGGGATCTGACCTCAGAGCCACTGGCAGTCACCTCGTATCTCCAAGCTCTTAAACCTTGAGGCCAACAGCCTTTAATTAGTGAGAGTTCACATGGCACAGTTTGTAACACTCGTGCCTCCCAGAAAAAGGGGCCTGCGTTCGATTCACGACTCGGGTGGCTTTCTGCGTGTAGATTGCATGCTCTGCTACCTGTTGTACGTATGCAAGTTGACATTATTTTGCACCGAACGTAGCCAACCGTGCTAATTGGAGGTGCTGCGGAAGGACACAACACCTGTTTGGCAGGTGTTTCATCCGGGTTATTTGGTTTCCTCCGAGAGCTAATGTCGTTGGCGCTGGCTAAATATCCCAGCGCAGGTAAAAACAAAAAAAAGGTAAAGGTGCAACCCTGCAACTGCTTGCTCGCACCACTGCCGGCAAAAGGGGGCCTCCACTCGAGCGAACTCTAGATGGTAATTTGGTCTACTCTTCTACGTTGACGAGATGTGCTGGAGAAGTGTTGCTGGAGAATCCTGAAAAGAGAAACTCTGCCGGACTCAGTGTCGCTTTCCTGAGAAAATAAACACTAATATAAAGAAGAAACGGACGGACGAACCGACAAACAAACGTACGTACGGACAGAACAAACTCATCAACGTGTCGTTAACGGAGCGTAGGCGCTGCACTCACTGGTGACGGTGAGGAAGGTGTGGGTCTGCACCTCCCCGGCCACGTTGCGCACAAAGCACTGCACCATGCCCGAGTCTTTCTCCTCCAGCGACGCCACCAGGAGGCTGCCGTTCGCGAGCACTCGGAACCGCGAGTCCCCGAAGTGGCCGATCGGGGAGCTGTCCCGATACCACGTCAGAGTCGGCGGAGGCAAGCCTGCGATGATCCGAAGTGGTGGGGGGCGATGGGGTGCAGGGGAAAGGGGGGGGCAACAGGGTGGGGGGGGGGGGGATAGTTTCGTGTGAGCACCCGGCGGAGAGCGGGCGGCTGAGTAATGGGGACGTTTATGTGGGACGACACCCCATGACTCGTGGTCACGGTTACACGCCAGGTGATGATTTGGATGGCTGACCTGCTGCTGGTGATGGTCTTCATGATGTGATGGTGACGGTGATGGCGGCCGTGATGGTGGTCGTGGTTTTAATAGTGGTGGTGGTAGTTTCAGCTATGATGTTTTGATAATGGTGACGATGATGATTGCAATGATGGTGCTGATGATCGTGACAATGATGATTGCAATAATGATGGTGATGATGGTAAAACATTTGGTGATATTTATGTACGTATGTTGATCTTCTTTCGCACCGTACGTAGCCAACGGTGCTAATCGGAGGTGACAACGATTGTGATAACAGTGATGCTGATAATGATGACCATGATGATTCGGATCTTTCAGATGATGATGATGGTGATGCTGACAACGATGATGGTATTGATGAAAATAATCATTACGCCGATGATCACGATGACAACGACGCTGATGCCAATGACGAGAATCTATTCTGGGCATAATTACCACAACGGGGGCGACGATGACGACGATGCTAAACAATGACGGCGACGATTATGACGCCGATCGTTTCCACGACGCGGATCATCGCTCTGGGGACGATTACATTCACAATCTCCAGTGACGACGATGACGACTACCACGACAGAGATGACGGAGATGACGATGATGACGACGACTACCACGACAGAGATTACGGTGATGACGACGACTACCACGACAGAGATGACAAAGATGACGGCGATGACGACGACTACCACGACAGAGACGACGGCGAAGACGACGACGATGATCGTAACAATGGCAGCTGTTGAACGACAACGATGAGGCTGACGAGCGACGGTCGCGGTCGGTGAATGCCGTCACCGCCGTCGTCACCTGCTGCCTGGCAGGGGATCTCCAGGGCTTGCTCCACCACTCCCATGATCCTCCTCCTCGGCTCCACCGTGAAGAAAGGCACCTCTGCGGGCGGCGACAGAGCGAAAGCACGAAGGGTTCATCCCGACACAGGAGGAGCTTCCTAAAGCTTACATTTACATAACCCCCAACTCTCAACCTCGATATGCAGAATGTAGCATACTTTAATATCCAATTATGCAAAGCGGTTATTAAAAACAATAGTCGCAGTGTTGGGGGGATGCATCCTCGTGGCAAGAGACATATAATTACGTGCACGCGTCGGCAAATGTTATTTTTAGTAAAAAAAAAAATTCTTCTTGACGGGTGAAAAAAACATATATCGAGGAGGACAAGGCATCGTGTATGCAAGACCTCCTGCTGCGGCCGGGCAGGATTAAATTAACACCTCAAATGTGTCTCTCAAAGAAGAAGAAGAAGAGACGGGGGGAGGGGAAGGGGTGTTATACATTTCGGCGCGTATTTTAATCAGTTCCCTCAAAATCCGAAGCGCTTGCTCGAGAAGACAAAACCCGCTCGGGCTCGGTTTTGTGTGCGAGCCGTGAAATCATCCGTCTCGCCGCGGCCAGGGACGCCGCTAACAACGCCCTGTTAGCAGCGACGGCCAATGCGTAAATGGGTTAAGCTCGTGTTGAAATAGCACACGCGCACAAGACAAAGATGTCCCCCGTACAGCTTCAGGAGACGTTCTGGGGCAAGTGCTGTTCGCGAGTAGCACCTATGAAGGCCGGCACTGCACACCAGGGTGGTGGGTGGCCAGTGGACACGACCGACTTGCCTTTGTTTCCCTAGTGGGGATGTTTAATACACTGCGCCAGGTACTCATTTGAGGCTGAGTCGAGCTAGGGGAGGCCCAAAACCAGTTCAGATAATCGTCGCTGGTGTCGGCCGTGAACGGGAATCGAACTCGGGTCACCTGGTTTGTAGAGCAGCCCGCTAACCACTGCCCCAACCGCTCCCCAAAGACAAAGATCCCCCTATAGACTTAACAGATTGTAGAGGCAAGTGCTGTTAGCGAGCACCTATGAAGGCCGGAACGGTATACGAGGGGTGGGTGGCCAGCGCCACGCCCGACCGCCTTTGTCTCCCCGGTGGCGATGTTCACACACCGCACCAGGTTACTAATTTGAGGCTGAGTCGAGCTAGGGGAGGCCCATGACCGGTTCAGATAATCGTCACTGGTGTTGGCCATGAGCAGGAATCGAACCCGGGTCGCCGGGTTCATAGTGCAGCACGCTAACCACTGCCCCACCGCTCCCCACACACGTACACATACACATATCTTGTCCCTTGCAATGTGTCAACATATGTCCAGTTTTTTTGCCCGTTAATTTTCCTTCGAGGGAAACTGCTGCAAGGCATTCCCAACGCAATAAAACGAACGCATCATTGCCGCCAACAAAAATTCCTCCGCAAATTTCTAAAATGTGAAGATTCCATCTCCATCACGAGTCGCGATTTCCATGTGAATTGCCGAATCCATCAACCTCCCTTTTTTGTCGCTTTCATGCTCCCAATTGCTTGCTATGATGGACAATAACAACAATAACAACCGCGTCGTTAAAAGAATAACGCAATTGAAAAGCAACTCAATATACGGCGCGTGCAATGCTGTTGACGTCGCCATAATGCGACTGTGCTAAGGTGGGTGGGTGGGTGGAGGGGTCTGTGGAGATATCCTCAAGATTCAGCTCCGGGGCTGTGATGTTCCGTGACTGAACCACGCGTGCAGCTCACTGGCTCGGCGCGAGCAAAATAACGAGCACAAATTGGCTTTCACGCATCTCTGTTTCTTACACTCACACCCACCGCACTTTCTTCCTTTCCCATCCTCCCCTTTCGCAAAAATAAATTTTGCTTTTTTACATTTTTTTTTTGTCGTCGCAACGTCGCCAATTCCCCGACCTTGTCCCCCTGTCGACAAGCGGGGCTTGCGCCGCGCGCGACTTCAGATAACCAGCCACAGCGTCCACAACCCCCCCTCCGTCGTTGCCGCCTGTCTCCCCCCCCCCACACCCCCCCCCCCTCCTCCTTGTAGATTCGGTAGCGCGGCGGCCGAATTAAAATGCAAATTTGTTTGGTGTGTTGGGGCAATCGAGCGACGAGGCGTGCGCTGACGGCCTCTAAATTACCCCTGAGAGCATCTCAGTTTGATTAAAGTAATTAAATCCGCTCCTTCCTCGTGGAATACTGACAGCCCGCGTACAGCTGTGCGGAGCGAGAGTGGAACTCCGCTCGCTCGACGCGCAGACAGCGGCGAGCGCGTAGCGGGAGGACAGATTGTCCTCCTCGCTGGCAGACGGCCAGTTCGTCAACAAACTTTCACCTTTTTCCCTTCTTCTTCTTCGTCGTCTTCATCGTCATCATCATCTTTCTCCACCCCCCCTTCCTCCGACCATCCAATGCCACCGCCACCGCCACCACCACCACCCCACCAGCCTCCAAGAATCCAATTGGGGTTTCCCCCCCCCCCCCCCCGGTTCAGAATTCGTGACATAACTTCCAACAGCTTCGTCTCTCTCGTAAATTAGAGCGTGCAGAATTCCAGACGCGCCGCCGTAAATTCACAATCGTTGGTGGCCGGCTTTGGTGGCTGGGTGTGTGACACCTGTGATGTCGTGCGAGAGCTCGATTTACGCCGGTAGGGTTGGAGGGAGGGGTGGTGCGTAACTCTCCTTTCTCCGAGACAGCGTCGTTAGCGATCTTTTTTTTTTCGTTTTGTTGTTGGCGAACACCTGACGTGAATTAATGAAGCCGTTTACGCACACTTTTGGCGTTGCGACTCAAGCGCACGTGATTCACAAGGCAGTGATAGCTGGAGACATCCCTGAGTTGGCGGCGGAGAGGAGACGAATCTACGACGGTGTCGCGATCACCGTCTCGCCACATCGTTGTGTAACGGGCAGCGCGTCCGGACTTGCAACCCAGAGGTCGTCGCCGGTTCGATTCGGTATCCCAGGCGCGGCAGTTGTTGAAACGAGGGTGGCGAGTTTCTTAAATCGTCCACCCCTCTGTCCACCCCGGCCGTATAAGTGGGGTAAAGTGTGGGATACTCCGACCTGTTTAAAAAAAAATACTGCCAGTATGGCAGAGTAAATCCTTGGACTAGGACTCATGGCGTGCACGTAACGCCTTGGCCCTTCATCTTACGCCGTGGAGTAGAGGTGGCTGCTCCCTTGCTTATATCAGATCACAGTTGTCCAGCGCAGGAGCCCAAGGGCCCAACATTCCAAGCAGCCAGCAAAAAACAGCACACGTCAAGTGGCAATAGATCAAAGTTCGCACGTCGCTTGGATCGAGAAGCCTTATAAATACTTGGGGAAAGAGACGACGATGGCAGGAGGGAACTTCAAAGTGGAGCAGGGCGAGGGAAGAGGCAAAACAGGGAAGTGAGGTGACCTGCAGCGTGGTGAGTGGGTGAGTGTGTTGGGAGCGGGTGGAGTCAGTGGGTGTGTGCGGGTGGGAGAGTACATTGTTGTAAACTGCAGCGTAGTCCTGTCGGTGGCTGAACACAGTCTAGCAGTCTGGAGTCCTTGATACGGGCGAATTAATAAATGCGCACAGTTGATGGGAACAGTTCACCACGGGGTGGAAGTAGCTTGGTATTGTGCAGCAGAATGTCTGATTTGTGAGCGAGGCAATGTTTGTTTTGTCTGTTTATGAATACGTGAAGTGGATACATTTGCTGTCGGCGGCGACGAGCACACCTTGCGCTCTGGGCGCACGCTGCGTTAGTGGGAGACGCAAATGGAATCCAAATTAGGGAAGGGCAATAAAAATGGTTACAGATCCAGAGTGTCCCATTAACGGGCAGCGCTGCGATGAAACAGAATTTAGACAATGCCGTTTCCACATCGATAGAGTTCTTCAAAAGCGACATTGATTTCGAAGTGCGATAATTTCTATTTTTTTTTATATCGCGGTTAGATGCGTGAGCGTAATAGTAACCACCGCCTTTATTACCACCGCCGCCATCATCGCCGCCACCATCATTTACCACCGCAGTTATCGTTATCACCACCACCATTACCACCGCCACCATCATTATCGCCACCACCACCAGCATCAACGTCGTCGTCTTCATCAACGCCACCATCATTACCATCCGCAACATTACAACTCCTGTTATCATGACCGCCACTACCACCATCATCATTATTATCATCCATTCATCATCATCATGTCCACCATAATCATTCCTACCACCAACACATTACTACTAAAATCACGATTGCAATGGTCATTATTATCGTCATCATTATTATTTCCATCACCACCACTGCCATCAACATTTACACGACTATGAACAGCATCATCATGACCACCACCACCATCATCACAACAGCTGCTACCATCATCATCACCACGACCATCATCATTACTATCATCAACACAACCATCAACATCATTACCATGATCAAAACCACCATCATCACCACCACCATCACTACTATCATTATCATTTCAACCACCACTACCACCAACACCATCACTACTTCTACAATCATCACCACCACTGTCCTCCAGGGCTAGATTTTGATCTCTTAGCCGCAGGCGCACCTGGGCTAGTTGAGCGTGAGTGCAATGTGGGAGGGTTAATCTACATCCAATGGGGAGAACTGGAGGATGAAATTAAACAAGCCAATAAAACAGCAATTAATTAACATAGAATTGTTTTATTGTTCATATTAAACCAATTAATAATAAACAATGTAATGTTTTTTTTTCTTCCTGAACCCCCTCTGGAGTTTTGGGGCCTTGCCAAATGTGCTGTTTGCACCTCCCCTCCAAGATGGCTCTGTCACCATCATCTGCAGTCTATGAGACTCTTAGTTCTATACACAAAATCAGCATATGTATATTAAATGAGTGTCTAACTGTGCGTTCATCTGTCTACTTGTGTGTATCAGTGTGTGTCCGTGTGTGTCCGTGGTAGTGTAAGCGGTTAGCGAGCCGCGCTACAAATCCGACAATCCAAGTTCGATTCCGGCTCACGGCCGACACCTGTGACGATTATCTGAACTGGTCTGGGTCCTCCCCTACGTCGACTCAGCCTCAAATGAGTATATGGAGAGGTGTGTCAACATCAGCATTGGGGAGACAAAGGTGGCCGGGCGTGGTGATGCACATCCACTACCTTGCACTCCATGCCGGTCTTACTAGGTGCTTGCAAAAGTCTTTGCCGCAGGTCCTGTTTAATGTCCAGGGAAGACTTACAGATTTCCCGGGATAGCTTCATTACAAGTAACATTGTTTAGTGATACTGGACTGGCAGTGGATCACAAACACACAGAACAAACAATCAACGCATTGGTGTATAAGACAGCCCTGAAGAGGAATGGTCTAAAATAATAGCAAAGTGGTAGCCAAGGCATGGCATGCGTCCAAGAGGGCATCCACCGAGGGGATGAGCGACGTTGACATGAATTCATGCGCAGGTGCTCCGCGAAGTATTACATCGCACGGTCGTGAGAGGTGGTTGTGGGGGCAGCTTTGCGAGGTCTTCATCCAGCAGTGGATTGACCATGGCCGATCGACGATGACGATAATGATGATGATGAAAGAGGAAAAAGTCTATAATCGGTGACATTTCGGTCAATGTCCCTTCCTCGAAACAGAGGAGTGAACAATCCTGGGGAATATTCTTAGGTTTTTTCGGTAAAGTCACGTAGGTAAAAAATTAAAATTAATAAATGTAAAATAAAAATAAAACAAAAATCACGACGGAGGCTTGTGTTGCCTCCGAAACGTCGTGATTTTTTTTGGCTTTTATTAATTTAAATTTTTTACCTACGTGACTTTACCGAAAAAAACCTAAGAATATGAATCCTTGCAGTCACGAAAGCTTCAAATCTAGAACCCTGGGGAAACCAGGACAGGTGGCAAGCCGCGAGACTCACCGAGCACGGCGAGGTAGGCCGAGCGGACCACAGGGTGCGCCGCGGCAACTCCGTTCGCCGCGCCGGCGCCGCCGGAGGCCGCAGGGCCCCTCGGGCCCAGCGTCACCTCGCAGTCGTAGCGGCCCGCGTCGGCCGCGGAGGGTGACGTCACGGTGAGGCGGCGGCCGAAATCGCCGACGCCGGACGTGATCGCGGGGCCACCGTTGTGCCTCCACGTGACGGCCACTCGCTCCAGTGGCCTGGTGGTTGACGGCCGGCGGGCGGGGGCACACAGAGGGATGGGGGCGAGTAAAAAAAAAAAGTTTAAAAGGCTAAAGGTGCAGCCCCGCAACTGCTCGCTCACGACACTGCTGGCAGAAGGGCTTCCCTGATGAAGGGAGCTTCAGAGAGGGCCCCGCTGGAGGATATGTTTTGCCTACTCTTCCATGCTGATCAGACGCCTTGGAAGAGGTGGGAGTATGCACGCTTTACCTCGCCGCAAGCGACGCGCTGATTGGCTGTCCCCAGGTCGTGTGAGGTGGTTAGTGTCATACAAATAAGAACACATTACACATTTCCCCTTGTCAATCAACCGCTACACGAAAGTTTGGCCACACTTCACCACGCTGCAGTCGGTACTGGTTGGCGAAGAGGCGTCGCTCCCGTACCGGTTCAGATATCATTCGCGACTGACGCCTAGCCTCGCTCCCTTGCATCCAGCGTCGCAAAACCCAGCGTGTCGAATCGCAGTATTTGCCCCCGACGTTTTGGAACGGGCGCGCATTCAATGTTGCCAAACGTCGGCGGAGATCCGAGGGACGCAAAGCCCAGGGTGAGACACGGGAGATCACCGTAAAGCTCCTGTCTCTCTTCCACTTGCCCCGCGAAAACCCCGTACACCCCCCCCCCTCCTCCGCCCCCCCCAAACCCCACCCCACCAAATAAAAATCTAAACAGAAAATCAATAAAAACGTACATGAAATAAATAAAACAATTCGCTCTCCCGCGTAATCACACGATCAGATCGCACGACAGCTCACGGTAACGAGCGCCGACTCGATCGCGCGAGTCCATTAGCCTCGGCGCGCGCCGTTCTCATCCTCTCGGTCGCCAGATCCGAGAATTTCTTCTCGACGGGAGAGAAGTCACCGGCGAAAAGATTTAAGGGCGCGCGAGCGCTTTCTAGGAGATTACCGCCGCCGCCGCCGAGAGAAATACCCGGGCGCATGCATTTTTGATGTCAAGAGTTTCTGGCAAGCAATCAGAGTGACGCCCGTTGCCCATATGTTGCCTTCCCGTTGGCTAGGGGAAAAAATAGGGGGTACCTCCACCCCCCCCCCACCCCCCACGATGCTGACATGATTTTTCGCAGGCATTTGACAAAGCGTTAAAAAAATCGCATTCGTGTAAAACGTTGAAATAATGTAATGAGCGGAGATGGTTTGCATGCATATTTAATGACTATTACCGTGGTGCGTCTTTATTTTTTGCGGGCTGGACGCAGCATAGAAGATGTTACGCTCTCCAGCACTGTCTCAAAGCGGCGCGCCAGTTGTTTGAAATTGCGAATAAATAATGGAGGGGGGGGGGGGGGGGCGTTCCTATTCATTACTATTCATTTGGCGGCGGCCGACCGGCCCAGCGTTAGCAGACGTAACAATCGCACGGCGCAGCAGATGGATCTCGCCATCATCAGGCGAGAACCCTAGACACGAAACGATAGGGAAGATGGATTTTAAATAGTAGCACGAGCGTGGGACACCCCACCCCCCCTACCTCCACAGCACATTCGAACCGGCGGCAGGATTTCAGACTCCCCCCCCCGTCGTGGTTTGTGAATGCAGAGCTCGGAGTTTACGAAGCAGCGGGGGGGGGGGGGGTGATTGTCGTGAAGGAAAATGGAACTGCAACTGAGGATGTTTAACGAAATTTACGGACAGCCATGACGATTCGGGGGCTCGCGGGACTCTGCGCACCGATCGCTGAGAATCAGGGCTTTCTCCTTCTTGGCTCTTTCGGTAAAGTCACGTAGAAGGGAAGTAATAAAATAATAAAAATAAAACATAATAAAATAATTCTCACGACGTTTCGGCCACAACGCAAGCAGCCGTCCTCAGGTGAAGAACAGGTCTGTCGGATTCAGATGAATCCCTGTAGTCACGAAAGCTTTAAATCGAAATCAGGACTCTCCTTTATTTTTGACAGCAACCAACGACGTCACCGCCCGTTCTTAGTTTGTAGAAAAAAAAGGGGGATTTGTTTGAGTGGGAAAAACAGATGTAGATAATTTACAGCTCCTTCATCAATCCACTGGTGGATGAAGGTCCCCTATGCCTATGCCGTGTGGGTTACGGGGGTTTGTTGATCATACTTCCCCGCTGTGCTTACAGGTGGTCGTGCCACGAGAAGGAGTACCCAGTAAGACATCTCGTAGAGCAATGCAATCCTGTGTGAGAGAGCGGCCCGTGTAAGCGGGTATTGCAGGGCTACCTCTGATATATCTTCACGTGACCTCGGCTCCACACAGCATGGGCGCAGCGATTTCTTACTCCCTCGGCATGGTGTCACGGAGCGAGATGTTAACTACCTCGCCAGGTATGCAGGAGGCCATGGGTTCGATCCCGACCCTGAGGCCTGCATATTTAGAGTTTGCATGTCGCTCTCCCCGTGGTTGCGTGTTTTTTTTTCTCTCCTGAGTCCTAAACGTTTTTTTCTCCACATTTAGAAATATGCGCTTATAGTATTTGGCTGTTATATATTGCTACGTGATAATCCACGTCGTTGGGATATCACTTGTGGCCAGGTCGCTTCTGCAAAAGAGCAATGTAGCTCAGTGGGCCTTACCTGGTAAAATATATATATATATTTTTTATAGTTTTAACTATGAGAGCATTGTTTGAAAGGACAGCAACACCGGCGAGTGGTGAACCAAAATTAACGTGATGACCATCATTAAAATCAATGCATCTTCAGAACCCGCTAGCAATCACGGGCGGCCGAGTTATTACTTTGACCCCAGCATCTCAGCGGTGCTGGGCTCAGCACTCTGACTTCTGAGCCACGTGACCCCGGGGATAGGGAGTGTGGAAACAAACAGGCAAACGAACGAACGAACACGTGACCAGTCAATCTACGGGGTGGTGCTCGGCTCACCGTGCGTAGGGAACACACTCGAGTGACACTTCACCAGCTCCTGCGACGACGCTCATGTTCCTCGGAGCGACGACAATCTCCAGGAAGTCGGACGGCCCGGGATCTTCTGCATCTAGACACACGTGCGTGTGTATGCGTGCGTGCGTGCGTGGCGTGTATATATGTAGGTACGGGTGTATGCGCGCGTGCGTGCGTGCGTGCGTGTGTGAGCGTTATTAAAACGAAAGCGCAGCGATAACAAAAAAAAGATTAATTACAACGCAGCAATCACGATCAAATGTATAACCATAACAGCAACCAACCCTGCGTCCGAGAATAATACGGAAATATAACAACAACGATAACAACAACAAGCAACAACAAACAACAACAAACACGCATAGGCGATAACGGCCGCATTTGGAAAGGACCAAGAGGAGGAGAATGTAGCACAAAGCAAGATACATCACACTGGTCAACACACTTTTTCTGGCATAAAATATTCCAACGGGTTTAAGGCAATTTTGGGGTGCTGATTCCAAATCTGGCATCAGTTTTTGTCTATCACATCAGGTTTTTGAGATATCAAATATTGCATTTTCAATAAAAACTGCAGAAGAAAAATATTTAATAAATGTGGATATCCACATAAAATGATATTATAAACACACTATCCTAAAAATACAGCACCATATTTTAACACTAAAGCAGTCACTGACTCGCAACAACTTGCAGTCATAAGTGACAGAGTTAATTTCGGGTAAAATCAATGAAAATGGGGTATGCCGATAGCATACAAATGAGATGTGATAGAGCAAATCTGAGATCAGATTTGGAATCAGCACCCTGAAATTAGTCTAAAACAGCTGCAAAAGTCCAGGCCAGAATTTTTTTTATTTTTTTTGTTGACCAGTGGTATTTCTAGCGCCTGCCCACGAGTTTAGCAATCGTGCCCCCCCCCCCCCCCACACGTTGCACCCTTCGACGCCCACCCAAGAGGCACCGATCCGACCTCTCCACCGGGACTGGCCATCGCCCCGGTCTTTTGTTTCTGCCCGCGGGGCCTCGCTGTGACGGACGGTTCGGTGTCGGGGGGGGGGGGACGCGAGTCGCTCGCCCGCCACCTGCACGGGGCGAGTGAGAGCCACCAGCACGCTCCGCCTCGGTGTCTCGAAGCGTCGAACGAACGCGACATCGCATCACGATGTCCATCTCGACAATTCCGATGCCTTGCTAGCTGCCGTCTAGCCAAGGGCACCGCCCTCCCCGCCCCGCTCCCCCTTCCCCCGTGGCCTGCGCGGCGTGAGACAGATGCAGCCACGGATCTAAGAGTGCGCCTACAATTAGCGGCAGGTGGGCAATGTCGCTCTGCGATGTTTTTCCTAATTGAGCGGTATCGTGAGTTATTTCCATATTTGGGAGATTTGGAGCGGCACGCCGGCGCACACGTGGTTGGTAGCGAGTGAGCGGCGTTGCGAGAATTGGCTTCCACGTTCATAACCATGGATTTTGTTGTGTTGAATAGGGCTGATTTTTAGAGTTTTACACTGGTGATGTATGTGTGTTGAACTTCTTTCGCACCGTACGCTAATCGGAGCGATGACCAAATATTGTCCGATCTTAAAAGCTAAGCAAGCAGTCCTGAGCCTGGATAGCGCTTTGCAACGGGGACCACCGCGTACACACAGCTTGCTATGCCCTCGCCAGCAGACGGCTGCGCAGAAAATGTTGTGCTGTACCTCGATGCTCCCCGCCTTCACCAACCCGCTCTGACCAGCGTGGCGAAGTGTAGTTAAATAACGGCTTTCCAAGCGGATCGGAGGCGTTGTTTGGCCCTCACGCTGCACATTATTGACCCAAAAGGGGCTGTACGTGCACATTAAGGTCACGCGACAGGGAGGAGCCAGTCATACTGAAGCACTTTTGAAAAACGTGTTTCATTAAAAGGTGGATTTAGAAACCTCCCAACGGGGGGTGGGGGTGGCGGTCCTGAACTTTCAAAGCATTTTAAACGGTGCACTACATTAACAGTAGTCATTAAAAAAAAGACAAACATGGCAAAGTGTTTCCTCTGCCAATTATCAATGAAATACCAATGTCCAGGGCTCTCATTTGCCCGACGTGAACACCTCGAGGGGGAGGAGTGGATTATCCCCAAATCCGGGATTTCGACTTGCAGCACGTGACACGTACTCCCTCCGCCGCACGCTGGGACGCTAACGAGTCGGGGGAGGGTGGGGTGGGGGATCAAGAGCCGTGCTTCTCTCGCCGAGGAGAGGCGACACCGTGAGCCGAATGTCCTGGCAGGGCAAACCGCCGGCTAAGTGCGATAAAGCAAGAAAGATGTCTGAAATCAAAGCATCTTAATGACCCGTGACTCGCACCTGATGGATAATGTTATAACTGGGCACGCCGCCGCCTTTCGACATCGGGGGGGCAATGGATTGTTACGAGCGAAAGCTGGAATTCAACCTGTCACGCCCCGATCTCGTGATCACGGTGCCAAAGTGAAGGTTTTATTTTTTGTCTATTTTTGTAACTCAGATGCACGTTTGTGCACGCGCACGCACCACGCACTGCGCATTTCTCTTGCCTCGGGGATTCAGTCTACACCCACCCACCCACCAATCCACCCCACCCACGCATAGGAAGGACCTCTCAGAACGAACGAAAGAAAGAAAGAAAGACAGAAAAAATATATATTTTGCTGCTTGGCAAATTATGAGCTTCATTTTCAATCTCAATTAATTGCTCGGGTGAGCGAGCACAGGTGGCGTTAAACCTAGCCGAGTGTTGTGACCTCATTATCCCAAGGTGCAGCCGAGCCGAAGAATTTATAGAGCCCTTGCGATACGACACGCGCCGGCCGTAATGCCTGGCACCCGACAAACAAGCTCCTCGCTTGCAAAAAAAAAATAAAGAAGAAAAAAATCCCGAGATAGATTTTCACGAACCACACACACGCACGTGCGCACGCGCGCGCGCTAGCCGGCGAGCGCACAATGCGATCGCGCATTCGCCAAAGGTTCCCCGCACCGAGTCACGTTTGCACATGTGCTTCTGCTGCCGTCTGGAACGCTCTTTCGTCCGGTATTAGGAAGCCTCTGGAGCTATGCACTTTGAAATCTAGATTGAAAACGAATTTCGTGAAAACTGCTGTTTTGTGTTTCGTTTGTGCCAAAGCACATTGATCAGTTTCATCAATACCATCATCGTTGTTGTCTACGTCAACATCATCATCAGAAAGATCCGTATCATCATGGTTATCATTACAAGCATCACTGTTATCACAATCGTTGTCACCTCCGATTAGCACGGTTGGCTACGTACGGTGCGAAAGAAGTTCAACATACATACAGAAGTCCCGTATTTCCATCCCGCCGTTACCGGTAGGGTTACATTGGTGATGGTAAAGGTGCAGCCCTGAATGTGCATTGCTCACGTCGCTGCTGGCACAAGGGCCTCCGCTCGAGGTTAGCTCGAGAGAGCAACTTCTCTAATGGTATTTGTTGGGGCTACTCTTCCACAATGTTCGGATCTCTTGGAAGAAGTGGGAGTGCGGGGGAGCGATGTCCAAAGGGGGATGAAATGGCAATGCGCATTGGACATGCTTTAAGCACAATCCGAGCATTATTTTGCGCCTCTCAAATGACGATTTACAATACATCCACAGCGCCAATATTCATACATTTATGCTTCCTGCGAGGACGCGTGGCCTGGGAGGGGAAACTTTTACAAACTAGAGGCATCGTATCTACAAGCCGCGCCGGGAGAACGACTCGAACAGTCGACCTCTGGATGGCGAGTTCTGCGCGCTTCACCTTCACACCGACCGTGGCAGCAATCCCCACGCATTAAATTCGGGAAAAAAACAGTGAAGACGTGGGGGGGGTATGGCACGTGTGATTCTAAGATTCAGGGGGCTGTAAGGCTGAAGAACCCTCTCTCTCTCTCTGTCACACCCGGTGCCATTGTGGGCGCGGTCCGGAGAGAGAGGGAGAGAGAGGGCATGCGGTTTGTTTTGGCGGAGGCTAATTTTGTGTGGGTGGGGGGAGGCACGCGGCTCAGTGCGACCACTGTCGTGGCAGATTCAGCACCCGGGGACCGCGCGAACCGAAGATTAGAACGTCTCTGACCGCGCGCTCTCTCCGGGTCGCGTGCGGTTTTTCTTTATTTATATTAAAATTTATTTAAAAGGACGGAGCGTAAAAAAATCCGCGGTACAGCGCAAATTATATTTTTTTGTTTAAGGTGAGACGTTGAGAAGCCGAAGGGTTAGGGGAAATTCAGCGTTTGATTTTTTTGAAGATGGCACGGTAATTGCGGGTCGCCGAGCGAGGCGTGTGCCCCGCCGAAGTTGAATGTGCTCCGAGACGAATTCCAAAGGGTCTTGGAGGAGTTTTTTTTTCGTGAAAGTCTTAACAATCCTGCACTGTTTCAGGCAAGCTTTTTCACTTTGTCAGATATTGAAAAGACTTTGTGAAGGCCTTTGAAAAAGTATTGCATATCCTGGGCAGTGTTATTGAGAATTATTATATTTAAAAAAATCATTATACCCCCCCCCACCACCTGCAATCAAACCCATTGTTAATGAGTGAGAGTCTGAATGATTATCGCTGCTCGCGGTTACGATGTATTACTATGCTCGTTTCCGTGTTGGGATCGAATCCCACGGACGTGAGAGTCAACAGGGTGGGCTGTGTGTGGCAACTCGCGATGAGTGAGGATGTCAGGAATATCTGAGCGGCTGAAGAGTTGGAACGGCGGTGAGTGAGTGGAAGATTGCACAAATAGATCTCCAATGTAGCCCCTACATTGAATATCGGGGCAAGTGCTGTTTCATGAGCAGATGACAAGGTGAACAAGCGAGTGGTGTGGCCAGCACGACGCCTGCCCGCCTTCGTCTCCCCGGTGCTGATGTGTACACACCACCGCATCAGGTACTCATTTTACGGCTGAGCCAACCTAGGGGAGACCCAGGACCGGATTAAATATTCGCCCAATGTTATTGGTCGCGAGCGGGAATCCAACCCGGGTCGCCGGGTTCGTAGCGAAGTGCGCTAGCCGCGACACCACCCCTTCCCGAGGACACTAACGCAACAACAACGGCCGTTCGTCACTAAGTGGCGTTGACGTCCCCCACGGCGTTGTACCAGGCTAGGTGCACCTTGAGCAGAAAAGTCAAAGACAAATCCCCCCCCCCCGTGTAGCCTTAACAGACTGTTGGGACAGGTACTGTTTGGAGTAGGTGGCCAGCACCACGTTTTTGCCCCATTGTCTCCCGCGTGGCGATATTTACACATCTCGCCAGGCACTCATTTGAGACTGAGTCGACCTAGGCGAGGCCCAGAACCGTTTCAGACAATTGTCACTGGTGTTGGCGGGCCGGCCGGGAGTTTTGCCACCGCTACCCACACGCACCCGCGCACGGACGCCCACCCCGACTTTTCGTGTCCTTACGAGAAGTGCTCCTTTGTCAGCCGCCCCCCTCTCTCTCTCTCGAGCACACGATCCCTTCTCAGCCACCGGTGTTGAGCGTAACACGAGAGTGGCGAAAATGAAATAATGAAAGCGACGGTCCAGATGGTGTGAGTTTTATACTGTGGCTCCTGCGTTTGGCTACCCTTCAGGAGTTAGCGGGCAGGCGGGCATGCGGGCGAATTTTTTTTATTTTTTTTCTTGATCGTTTTCCCGTCATAAATATTGATGACGATAATGAAGAGGGGAAGGGCATCGTGAGGGGAGCGATTGTTTGGTGGCCGTGTTGGGGGGGGGGGGGCGGTGGGGAGGAGAGAGGGGCTGGTAGTGGGTGCTGTGGCCCCATGGCCTGAGAGGTCTTGTAACGGGAGGCATGCAGAGCTGTGGCGTACGCTCCCTGCCTCCCACACACTGTGGCGAACGCTGCGTCGCTCTCCCAGTAGCAGCGCGCTTCAGGTACCAGTCTTCTAACAAGTAGTAGTAATACGAATACTGTAGCGGCGCAAGCCTGCAGTTGCTTGTTCTACCCGCTGACGCAAGTGCTTGCACTAGAGGGAATTCTAGAGAGCGCTTGGCCTGCTCTTCCACGCCGGCCAGACGTCTCGGAAGAGGTGCTGACATGTTTTACTCGCGTCACTGCTGGATGTGTTGGGCTCCCTCCCCTTATAGAGAGCCCCCTATAGGAGGATTTTTGGTCGACTATTCCACCCTGGTCAGATGAGGGAGCTGCCCACACTTTACCCCAGCCACACACGACACCGCTGTCGATTCATTGAATGAATACTCTAACAATTGTCCAATAATAAAATTCCGATTTCCTCCGCATTTTATCGAACAAGTTTGCGCCAAACCGCTCACTCAAGCAATGACGTTGATGATAACTTTTATTTTCATGCATACACAAAAAAAAAGTTAAGTTTTGTACTGTTTACCTCCCGTTAAGGCACCTAAAAATCAGATCATGCTCCTGTCAAGTATGAAGATAACATTTGAAATTGCTAAGTGAATCATGGATGTAATTGCCGCTATATGTGCCTCTTGTGAACCTGCCCGTGTAATGGTTTAAATAATCGGAGGGTTCGTCAACATCTGTCAGGCTCGGCTCTCATAGCAGCAGAGCTTGCGATCGACTATCTTGCGCTGTCACAAGTTATTAAGCTTCATCTTGATGAGCGTCGACTGGTAATTGTAAATTAACCGCACGGCATGCCCAAGGCAAACAAAGCCGGAAAATGTTCAAACGTGACAATGTAAAAATATATGAAATGTGTATTCCTTTTTTACCGCGTCTCACAGCGAGATGTTGTCTTGAATCTACATCGTAAATGTTTGCAGCTATTGGTGGCACTCCGTCACACGCGCACACGTTGACAGGCAGGCGCGTGACAGGCCTTGCTGAACTGCAGCAGGCGCGATCGTTCGTGAGCCCGGAACGCGATTCTAGACGCGAACGACGCGTTCGTGTGTCGCAGCCTCCTCGTGAATGTTTGCGAGCGTGATTGACACGGAGGGGTTTTTTAGGGCTGTTGCGGGTTCAGCAACGATCGATCGAACGACCGACAACACTGGCAGAGCCGCCAGGAGGCTTTCGCCTCGGTTGAAACAACGGGGCACGTTTAAAAAAAAAAATAATCTCGCCACCTCTGCTCACCCAGCAGTACGAATTGGTGCTCTGCAGGTCGGCGAGCGGTTGGTTGCATGCGGTGGGATAAAGCGTGGGTGGGCACTTCGGCCTCTTACACAATGCCTTAGGAAGAGTAGGCCTTCATGTGGTCAAGATGGGCTCTCTCGAGCACTGTATAAAAGTGGAAGAGTTTTGTCAAGGAGGGCTGCTCCGTTAAGGTGGCGATGCGTCCAATCTTCTTCTTAAAATTCCGCACGGCTGATGTAGATGCAGAGCATCGACTGCAATTTCACATTCAGGTGGCCAAGCCAGATAACCGCGTCTGTAGTCGCGGAGCGTATCGCTGTGATGTATCTCCTTCGTATTTGCGGATCGGGCATTGCGTCGTTATATATTTTATGGTCTGTTCTGGATGACAACAGTCGCGCACTCTTGGAGAGTTTTTAATTTTACATTTTGCGCGTCACGTTTCCGCATCTTCCATCACCATGAGCTTCGTGTGTGATCAAACCCAGGGATCTTCTGCGTTGGGTCTTTCGCAATGTGTCCAGTCGTAAAACATTCAGCGACGTCGCCGCTCCAGACTGAGCTCACGCAGCAGCAGTGCGGGTTGGTGCGGGGGGGGGGGGGTAACCATGGCTGGTTAAAAAATAGATCTCTCGTCCCTGATGTTGGCCATGGCCGTGGCATCGAACTGAGGCCACTGGGTACATATCGCAGTGCGTCAGCCACTGCGCCACCGGTCCACAATTTTGATTTGACAGCAATTCTAGTGGCACAAAGAGAGAACACCACGGCCGTTGCTCGTGACAGGACTTAATTTCGGCCAGGTCAGTCTGGGCCAGAAAATATAATCCGTGCCCTGCACACCACATCCAGTATAATTATTGGCTGTTGCTAATACTGGTCACGTGCCACTTACGCCAGCCTACTGTGTGGCACCACAAACACTCAACACTCAGATACCGTTATCTTTTGATGATCCAGCACTCACTGCGGTCCTTCCCCTCCTCATTGCTCTTCTAGCGCTACTACCACGTTTTCCTGTGCATCTCACTCATTAAAATCCTCCACCGACGCTGAGGTCTGACTGTTTCATCTCATCCACGCTGTATTCCACCACCACTACCATCACACTGCAGGTCACAACAACACAAGAACTCCACCAAAAAAAAAAACACAAAGATCCCCCGTATAGTCTAAACAGACTGTTGGGGCAAGTGCTGTTTGCGAGCACCTATGAAGGCCAGCACGGCACACATGGGGGTGGGTGGCCACGCCCGGCCACCTTTGTCTCCCTAATGGCGATGTAAACACACCACACTAGGTACTCATTTGAGGCTGAGGCGACCTAGGGGAGGCTCAGGACTGATTCAGATAATCGTCACCGGTGTTGGCCGTGAGCTGGAATCGAACTCGGGTCACGGGGTTCTACGCGGAGCACGCTAACCGCTGCACACACCCACGCACCCTCCACAAACAATGCTTGTCACAACACTTCTCTCTCTCTGCGTCTTCCCTTGCCCTGCTCCACTTTGGAATTCCTGCCCACCACCCTCTCTTTTCCCCTACAACAGCCTCGCTCAATTTAAGAAACGTTTTGCTCTCTCATCTATTACAGCTTCAACAGTGATGTCTTTCACTGCCCCCCCCCTTGAGTTTTCTGCCCATGGGTCTGTGCTCAGCAACTATAATAATAATAATAAATAGACATCATTAGAGAGTGAACAACGATGATTAACATCAGACGCACGGGACAGGCCGTCATTAATCGGCTGCAAGCAGAGTATGCACGTATAGGGGATTTGATACTAAACATAAATCACTTAGCAATTATTTTTTGTCCCGATCGAAGCGTAACTTTTGCCCGTGAAAAATGCCCCTTTTGGCGACAGCGGGCAAGGATGGCTTGCGTGATGACGGGACCGCTCCGCGAACTTCTGCGTGTGGGCCACTAATCCTGGAACCGGCCAGGGTGGCTCAGCAGCGGTAGGGCGAGCGGAAGGTCGCGAGTTCAATCGCGGTTGTTCGGGGTCGACTCAGCCACTCGTCCTTTTGGGAGACGATAGGATGACTTCAACTGTTGTGCAAAAGTTAACAGCGGTGGTTCAATGGATTACATCCGCCCCCCCCCCCCGCCCCACTGCCATGGGAATGTGGAATTGGCCGTAATAAACAGGAGATGAGCGCTCGCGTCAATGCTGAAGCTATTGTCGTATTTTATACATGCCGAGGGACAAACCCAACCCCGACTGCCTTAACGCTCTGACTCTCACCGCTTTCTCACGACACTGCCACCGCTGGATGACCGCGCGCAGCCTGCGAAGGGCAGCAACGACGGATGCGTCGGTTTGAGCCCGCGGGCGCTTGTCAAGGCTAACGCAGACTGACACAGGCGCAATTGGCCCAACGCATTTTGGCCTTTTTTTGTCATTCAGCAAATATTGCTTCCCTTAGACAATTTTAATAATGTGCAGACACACACGCACGCACACTCACACAGCCAAAGGTTCCCTGTATAGCCTAATAATAGACTGTTGGGGCAAGTGCTGCAAGCGAACACCTCCCCATTGCCAGCACGGGACACGAGGGTGCGTGTGGCCAACACGACGCTCGGCCGCCTTTGTCTCCCCAAGCGCTGACGTTTACACACCACCGCACCAGGCACTCATTTAAGGCTCAGTCGACCTAGGCGGGAAGACCACGACTGGTTTCAAATATTCTCCGCTGTTATCGGTCGTGAGCGGCAATCGAATTCGGGTCGCCGGGCTCTAAGGGGCGGCGCGCTCACCGCTCCACCACTGCTCCCCATGAACACGCTCACATATCGCTCAACGCAAGTTCACACACACACACACGCACCCACTGTTGTCGCGCACCCACGCTCCACTGGGTTTTGTGTGCACAATATACGGCTTTGGCAATGTGTGCAGAAAAAATGTTGCTGAACTGTGTGATTGGGAGACCCCTGATCTTGACCCTGGGAATGCTCGCTAAACCGTGCCGAGCCACGTGCCAGCTTTGGCCTAAAAGCCGCATTCCCAGCAACTTAATCAACGCTATGAAGTGAGCCGTGCAGAATTTATTTTGTATGCGCGTGCATGTGTCTTAGTTGTTGTTGTTGTTGTTTGTTTGCTCTCGACCAACAGCAATAAAAAAAAACTGCTGGCAAAAAAAATGTTTTCATTGTATTGCAATCAGATCATCATCATTGTCATTATCATCAGTCTCGATCGATCCACTGCTGAATGAAGGTCTTCCCAAGCCGTCGTCACGATCCTGCGATGTGATTATCAATGCACCTAGCACCGATGCGCAGTATAAATTGTAATCAGATACTAATAACATTGGAAATGATTTGCGGCAATTTTTTAAATCCTTTATATTAAGTTCGCTTGCTTGCTTGCTTGCGCACTTACGACCGTGCAAATCTTTCGGTCGTTTTTTAACCCACTTCCCGTGATCCAATCGAGCTGACATTTTGCACACAGACTCGTTGTGCGTGACAATTTATTTTCGTGAAAAATGTTTTCCTAAATTTTCCACTTTTTAGGATTTTTTTTTTCATATTTAATTTAAAATACCAATGTGATAAAAATGAAACTCTTACTCAAGAAAAACAGAAATGAATAATAAAATAAAACCGATGCCACGCATATAAAGGATTTATAGTGAAAAACGGGTTAATTTTTTTAATTCACGACAAGATGCAGGGCTCCACGTGCGGTGACAGTCACACTTCACCACGCTGGTGAGTGCGTGTTGGTGTGGGGGGTACGCATGACTGGTTAAAAAAATCACTCGTCCCTGATGTTGAACCATGTCCGTGGAATCGAACCGAGGCCACTGAGTACACATCGCAGTGTGCCAACCACTGCGCCACCGATCGACAATTTTGATTTGACAGAATTTCTGGTGGCAAAAAAAACGGAGAACACAACGGCCGTTGGTCGCAACAGGACTTAATTTCAGCCAGGTCAGTCTGGGCCAGAAAATATATTCCGCACCATGCACACCACATCCACCATAATTATTGGCTGTAGCTAATACTGGTCACGTGCCACTTACTCCAGCCTACCGGCGACCAGCACAATATTGAGTGAGAAATTAAAGAGCCAGCTCGTCATGTTAGTCCCGCGGGGTAATTGTGAGCCCTATAGTTTCATAACCCCCTCCCCCCACACCTCTCAACCTCTGCCCACCCCACAGCATAAATAAACTGTACATCGTTCGTCGATTGTGGCAGGTTGCGTATGGTGAGCTAACCCTAACAGTCGACCAAATACCCTCTCGAGGCCATTCTGCGAGCAAGTGGCGCGAGCAATTACGTTGCAGGGCTGTACCTTTACCTTTCAGTAATGGTCCCTAACTAGTTAGCGCTCGGCAAGAGACATAGCGGTGTAAGTGCGTGTACGTCCGTGGAGAGGAATGCTGCGCGCGTGTGAGAGAGACACATGACCAGGGCCAAACAGTCCTTATTACCACACAGCGCTCACGTAGACAAGTCCTAATGAAAAACAATTATCTACGAAAATGGCAAAGCTGTCAATTTAACTTTCATTTCTACCCCTCCAAGACCTTTGCACCTCAAGCAAAGATAACTTTTCGATGCCCTAATGATGTGAAAAACATGGCCACACTTTGCTACATTAATCCTCAAGCCGAATTTTTTTTTTCGTACACGAGATCGCTGAACCTTCCACCCAATTAAGGCGAGGATAATAACTTTTTTTCCCATCCCTCTCTCAATGAAATAATGTTATGTTTTGCAGGAACACAGCACTTCAACCGCACATTTATCTCTGGCACTTTTCGTCGTGTCGAGATTTATTGGACAATGTTAAAAAAGCCGTCCGGGATTGCAGAACTACACATGCATGATAATAATAATAACAACATCAACAATAAAATACGTGGGAAAAAAATAAAGGCGGGGCTTAATAACAAGACAAATTAATAAGCACTAAAGCACGCTTCATGTTCAAGGCTTCGCATCCGCACTAACAATGACATGTCCTATGTTGTTGAGGTGCAAAGAAATAATAATAAATACAGTCATACCAAGAGATGCATAAAATATGCATGGATATTCACACTGTGGGGGGCATTAAGGGGAGGAAAAATTTGATGTAATTTTATGACAACAGCAGCAGTGGCTTCTCTCTAAGCAATCAATCGCACTCATTAAAACTTTTAACCAGAAGAAATCTCACCTGGGACAAACTATGGCACACACCTTTCAAAAAAAATAATAATAAAAACCTAGGTATATTTTGTGTCGAGTTACGAATTTTTTTCTTTTTAAGTATCTGCTCAGTTTTACGTTCGCCCTATTTTAATGGTGGGTTGAGTGAGAGCCCCACGGATCGTCACGCGGTACAGAAGTTAAAACAAAAACAACAACAATGATTTAAGCGTATGGAGTCCTGCCGTGGGCTAACGGTCAGCACGCTTGAATTGCGATCCAGAGTGATCGCCGGCTTCGATTTGATCTCCCAGTGCCGCAGTTGAAACAACGGCGCAGGTTTTGGTTGTTGAATTCCCTCTCGCCGCCGTCTCTGTCCACCCGGCAGCGATATAAATGGGTTGCGCCGCAGTTAGTCTACGATCGCAGGGTTTTCGTGTGGTGAACAGGTGAGGTTTGGCTACTCCTACCTCTTCCAAGACGTCTGGCAAGCATGTGAAGAGTAGGCCAAATTACGAGCGGCCCTTCACAAAGCAGGGACGTGAGCATGGAATAGCAACAGCTGCACCACGACTTTTAATAGGAGCCGATTGGAATGTCACATGGCGAAGGACTACTTCAATGATATCATTTGTAGATAAGTTGTGTATTTGCATCGCAAGAGTTCGCAGTGTTAAAGAGGCGAAGAAAAGTATTGTGTGAATTACGCTTCCATATTAATTGCACATGCTAGTGAAACATTCTACCCCCTCCTCACCCGCACAGGTGACAGATTGTTGGAAGGTAAGAAATTAATCTCATTTTGAAACCTGGCAATGTGAGAAATGTGAAAATGGGTTTGAGCCATGCTGTGGTCAGTGAGAAAAAAAAACACTTGGCGCTTTCCGTTAAGGGCTCATTACTATTAAAACATTCAGCGCACTGATGATCACATGAACAGCTTCGATGTGAATACACAACACTCTTGCCGAGGCTTCTCAGCACAGCCACGAAGATGTTTGGATAATTCATAAATCATAATCACAATCATTACCATACCAATTATGATCATCGTCATCATAATTAATTATTCGAGCACAATTCACTCGGCTAATTTCATTAGCCCCCGATCGTGTGTCTTCTGTCGTCTGTCTCAGGCCATCATCCCTTTCTCCAGTGGTCGTCCTATGGAGAGACTCGCCCCTGCCATAGCAATGTGACATTTCCACCACTTGCTGGCGGCTGTAAAAGCGGACACGTGGACCACATTAATGCTCATTTGAGTAGGAAAACCACTTATGACTTTTCTCTACCTGCCTGTAAATACTACAGTGCCCACTTTCATTATGAACCTCCATCAGGGCTTACATTTTCAAGGAATATTTTCAGGGTCCCTCAAAACCCTAGAAACCCCCCCATCCCACTACCATCCACCCACCCCACCCAAAAAGCAATTGGGAGGTGGGCGGAGGGGGGAAGGGCAAAATTTTTAGAGCTCAGCCCTGGACAGCTCCTACTGAAATTGATGCATTGATCTCCGTTACCGCACGGGCTTAGGGGATGCTTTTTTGTCGTCCACAAATGCACTGCACACGCAACGCTCCTCTGCTCAAGCGTACACCGCGCGCGCGAGCCTCACAGACAAAGTCTGCATTCACGTGCAAGCGGTTATTGTGATAAGCGCGCGTCTTCCTCCCCAAAGTGACTCAACAACATCTTCGTTAGTAGGGACTTGTGATAAAACTGTTCATTACAAAAAAACATAAATATAGTAAACACACATGCGGTTTTTTGTGCCAACCCTAAATTTTTCAGCCCACAATAAATAAGAAAAAAAAGGTCAGAAACAGAATTAAGCTCGCCGGTGTTTTATGCCAAGTGCAGCGCTTTGCATTTCGCCAGGAGAGTGAGAGTCGCGATGTAAATGTTTGTGCAGCGAAACTACGAAATGGTATTTTCGGTAATTTTGACATTTTTTCTTTCTCCCGATGCGCGCCCGCGCACGGGAGTGTGACATTGTGGTTTTATTTCATTCTTACGCGTATATATATAAATGCTTTTAATTTGGAACTGTGCTATTGGAAAGTTTGTTACTAAGCCTGGCTACCAAAGCGTGGAACCATCCATTCACGTTTAGGTTTTTATTAAATTAATTTTGTCCTTTGGAGCGGAGAATGTGTTGCGTTTTTTCTCTCACTCCCCCCACCCTCCTCCCGTAAGGGTGGATGCTCGCTGTGTTTTTTTTGCTGAGGCCAGGTGGGGATGTCGACTGCTGCTTTATGATCCAATCAAGGGGCTGCACGGGAGCTGCGTTCACGTCGCGGGCCCAGCCACTCGCTCCCGGCGCCGGCCGTTATTCTGCCTCATTCCTCCCATTGCACATCATCCCTCCAAGCCCCCCCCACCCTTCCCAGCCCCCCTCCCAGCCCTTCCACCCCTCCCAGCCCCCACCCCTCCCAGCCGCCCTCACCCCTTCAAGCCCTCCACCCCTCCCAGCCCCCCCACCCCTCCCAGCCCCCCCACCCAGCCCCCCAACCCCTCCCAGCCCCCTTTTCCAGCCCCCCCACCCCTCCCAGCCCCTTCACCACTCCCAGCACCGCCTCCCAGCCCCCCTCTATAGCCCCCCACTCCTCCCAGCCCCCCCACCCAGCCCCCCACCCCTCCCAGCTCTCCACCCCTCCCAACCCCCCAACCCCTCCCAGCCCCCATCCCAGCCCTCCCACCCTTCCCAGCCCCACCCCTCCCAGCCGCCCTCACCCCTTCAAGCCCCCCACCCCTCCCAGCCCCCCCCACCCAGCCCCCCACCCCTCCCAGCCCCCACCCATCCCAGCCCCCCCACCCCTTCCAGCCCCCCACCCCTCCCAGCCCACCTACCTCCTCCCAACTCCATCACCCCTCCAATCCACCCCGCCCCTGCCAGGCCCCTCCACACCCTCTAAGCCCCCCCCCGACACCCCTCCCAGCCCCCACCCCTTCTGCCCCACCCCTACCAGCCTCCCAGCCCCCCATCCCTCCCCACCCACCCTCACGTGCCCCCCCCCCCCCCAGATCCCGAGCCTCGCTGGGGAAGACAGCGCTGCTACTCGCTTCTCTTTAATTAGAACCCACGGGAGCACGGATGAAATTGCAACTTTCTCTTTCTGTTTTCTTTCAAGATTATCATTTTTTTCCACCTTGCCACAGAGGCGGCTTGTTTTGCTTCTCTCTACCGACCGCTCCGTTCAGTGTGGGGTGAAGCGATGAGTCTGTTTGTGTGTGTGTCCCACGACCCCCCCCCCGCCCCAAATATCCCTTAGAGCTACTGCCCCCCCCGCACCCTCCCCGTCCCCAACGCTTTGCCCAGATTTCGGAATGCATATCAACAGCAGAAGCCTCCTCCATCCCAGACACATTAATCAAAGCGCAACCCTTTGATCAATCTGCTCGGTTTTCTCGAAGCTAAGCCCCCCCATAGCAACGGAACTTACTATTACAACTACAATAGCACTGGATCATCTTTGCCAACGTTTCTCGTGGACTCCAGGTTATAGAAATTGCAGGGGGAGTCGGGATTTTTTTTAGGGGCATTTTCTTTCTACGTGCTGATAATTGCTCGCGAAGTGACAGCGATGGGTAACTTCGCCTCGAGCTTGGAGGCAAATTCCTCGCTGCGAACGTTTGCTGACCGCTAATCCTCCGTGCTAAGTGGGCGGACTCAACAACAAAGCGCTTCCTGCGAGAGAGAGAGGTGTTTTAGTTTTGTTTTGCTCTCTCGTGACTCATGGTGTACACAGTGCCCGTACACTGTTGTATGAGACCAAGAAGACTCGTACACACGCACGGATTCTGTAACACGTCCAAGCGCGCGTTCACCCTCTGCCGTATTCCATTACCGGTTATATATTACAGATGCTAGATGGATTGTTTTTACATCGCAAGATTATGGCAGGTGACGGGGCTTCATCCAGCAGTGGATAGACCATGGATGATCCCGATAAATAATGTCACTTTAGTATCCGTACAGCGGCCAGGTGTCACAATGTTACCCGCAAGCTCCCTTCATGATTCTTAGCGAGAGTTTTTCGCAACCCCCTGCTACAGACGGACGGACGGACAGACGGGCAGAGATATGAATCAACAGTCTCACAGTCTTAGTTGGGACGCATAACAAAGTGAGTGAGTGAGCGAATAGATAATCGCACGTGTGTACGTACTTACACACAAAATCCATCTGCGCTCTGTGAGACGCAAGAGGAGTTTACGTTGCAGCTGTTGGAATGCATTCTAGAAGCGCGTCTTTGTATTTATTATTTAAAAAATTCATCGCGGCCAATATAACTCTTTAATTCCGCAAATAATGCGCCCAATTATCTTCATAATAGAGCACCTCACAATGACAGCAAACATCGTCCATTTAACGCACCACTGGGTACATTATAAGATTGTTGCTATTTTCGTGATGCTGTTGTTGTTACCGCTCCTGCATCAGTTGAGGCATCTGGCGTGTGTCGGTAAGTGCTCGACGCCAAAGCTGAGCCAACCAGTAAGTAGCTCAAATATGCAAAACGATGTTTTTGGCGCAGCTCTTTTTTGCCCGGACTATTATACCGGGTCCACCCCGTATCAAAG
This sequence comes from Lampetra fluviatilis, assembly GCF_964198595.1. Classification (NCBI taxonomy): domain Eukaryota; kingdom Metazoa; phylum Chordata; class Hyperoartia; order Petromyzontiformes; family Petromyzontidae; genus Lampetra; species Lampetra fluviatilis. Next base: position 36,789,250 of record NC_136275.1, on the reverse strand, counting down.
CACCACTACCCCCATTGCCAGCACTCATGCCGACACGGGAGGGCAGTGTTGTGCCAAGGCGGAGTCACGCGTGGTCAAGGCGCCGACTAATTAGAGGCAGGTGTCTGTGTGTGTGTCTGTGCGGAGAGCGGTAGTGTAGCGGTTCGCGCGCTGCGCTATGAACCCGGCGACCCGAGTTCGATTCCCGCTCACGGCCAACACCAGTGACGATTATCTGAACCGGTCCCGGACCTCCCCTAGGTCGACTCAGCCTCAAACGAGTACCTGGTGTGGTGTGTAAACATCACCACTAGGGAGACAAAGGCGGTCGGGCGTGGTGCTGGCCACCCACCCCCTCGTGTACTGTTGCGGCCTTCATAGGTGTTCGCTAACATCACTTGCCCCTACAGTGTGTTAAGGCTATATGGGGGATCTTTGTTTGATATTTGTGTGTCTGTGCAGATGTTTGGGTATTGTACTGCTGGCTGAGCCGTGGAGGCAGTGACGCCTGGGAGGGACCCCGTTCACGTCGGAATGCGCCCGATCTCGACGAATCTCGCGAGCTAAGGAGGTCACGCGAGCCTGGATGGAGCGCGGATGAGGTTGGACGACCTCTGTGCGCAAAACATGGGTTGCTGTATGTTTATTTATCCGAGGCTGCGTTGTGGCCAGAACAAAAATGCAGTACAGCAACACGGATTGCTGCACTGAGCTTCTGTCTTCCCACGTGGTTGGATCAATTGCACTGTATTGGCTTTCTCGTGTTGCCCTGTTATATTAATTACATTGGCCTGAAAGTCACTTTTGCGTAGTTAAAAAAAAAGATCTGGATTTTTTCACGCACTGCTTTTGTTTACATATCTAAGACTTGTGAAACGCTGTTGACCTGCCAGATGTTATTGGTATGAGCACTCCATCTAAGTACGGGGCCCTGCTCGTACAATATTGCATTGCATTTTGCTCGCACGCAGAGGAAAACATTTAGTATTGACGGAGTGTGAGAGGTACTCGCGAACGCTTCTTCTCAGCTAGATACGGGGCTGCACGTGTGACCACCAATTTAATATGTAACGCCCTTTAATTGGCAACATTATCAAAGAACCGAAGAGGTCAGTCGGAGCGAGACAACGGGACAAGTCATCGGATTAGTGTGTGTACCTCGGCTGGTTACGGCTCGGTGGATGCTTTAAAAAAGAATACTAGTTTCAATTGATAATGCGCCTTTCAACAATCGTTCTCAGGGCCTTGCTATCATCCAGCAATGGATGGAGCACGGCTGACAACGCTGATAATGACGATGTTACGATGGGGTTGGAACGATTCTCTACAAATTCGACAGTCGTGTAAAAAAAAAGAATTATAATACAAAATCACGAGACTGACAGCGTGTGCCAAAAGACGGCCCCTTCTCATGGCTGTCACTCAAACGTCTTTAGCGAAAACACACGCAAAGTACGCTCGGTCTTCTCCTGAAGTCAAACATTTGCTATCGCCGATGCACTGTGAGCGCATACACACTCAAACATGACGGCATCTGACAGTGCGGTTCCCCCCCCCCCCCCCCCCGATGTCAGTGGCAGCGGATTAAATCTGCCAGTGACTCCGAGTGACTTGCAGAGGCAGCCGTCGGAATGTGGCTGTAATTTGACGGAGTGGAGGTGGAATTGAGAAATCGCATTTGCGAAGACAAGCTAAAAACTACACGTTTTTGCAAGTTATTTCTGACCGAGTGGCTGCCGCGTGAATGCTGCCAATTTGCCGCAAATCTGTGCCATGTCCTCGCAGGACCCGGGGGTGGTGGGTTGTGAGGACTGAAGGATTAACTATCGTGCTGCTGTCATGCTTTGGTGAGAGCAAAAAAAAAGTAAATAATTATCTACCCCACCTTCCCTCCTTCCACCCCTCCACCCTCCACCGAGCCAAACAAATGCTTCTTATGCAACCAGCCCCGGCACGAGCGTCTGAATTGCCAGTTGTCTTGCAGGAGGTGCTCTTGATCTTAAAGTTGCAATCGAGTGGGCGCGTTATTTTCGTGGCCGAGAGCCTAATCTGTGAGGGCGGTAATGCACGAGGCAGCCAAGCAGGGCTGATAACTTCGCGACCGTCTCTTGTTAAAGAGCTGCCACCCCCCCCCCCCACCTCCTGACCTCCTGACCTCCAAAGGCATATTGAGTCCCAACTATAAGAGACGTTGCTCTACCAGGGCTGCATTTGTATTGCAAATGGACGGTGCACCGCATTGCGGGTTAGGGATGCCGCCTTTGGTTTGCAATGGTTGGCAACGCCGGACTTGCGATCCAGAGGTCGCAGTCTCGATCATCCCTGTCGGGGCAGTCGGAAGAAAATAAGCGGACAAGTTCTTCTGAGACCCCCCGCCCCCCCCCCCGCCTCTGTTCACGCAGTCCAACCAGTGCGGAAGAGTCGGCCAAATGTTATCTTGAGGTTCTCTCTTTCTCCATCGGACGCCCTCGTTTGTCAATGTCCTTCCACCAACAGCGGCGTGAACACGCAATTGCAGTGCTGCACCTTAACCTCACCTGTTTCACTTCGGTAGGTGTGAATGCCTATTGTTAATCGTCTGCTGGATAAGAGCCTACTCCAAAGCCTGCGCCGGTCGTGGGTTCAATCCCGACCCTGACGTCCGCTGTATATTTGGAGTTTCCATGTTCTCCCCGTGGTCGCGTGGTTTTTCCCTCCGGGTCCTCCGGTTTTTTTCTCCACATTTAGAAACACGCGTTTACAGTATTTGGCTGCTATACATTTCCACGTGATGAGAAGCCACTGCGTTCAGTTATCATATGTAGCCAGGTCGCTTCTGAAAAAGAGCTATACAGCTCAGTGGGCCTTACCTGGTAACATAAAATAGTTAAGTTGTAAATATTCTGAGATCAGGAATGTTACTAATGATTTGGTGACAGGCTGTATGTATATGGTTCATTTCTTATATACGCTGATGCTGAGAAACATGTTACGACAATATATATTTTCCTTTAACATAATAACAGCCATTACGACACCAGTGCCAAGCTAGGTGCACAACAACATCACTGTCAGGTTATAGGCACCAGTGAAGAACCACTGACAGGAGAGTCATGTGGCAAGCCAGATGCTATGGGGTCTACAGACCGGAGTGACTGGCAGTATGGGTGCATTGCAGGGTCGGCATGCCCCCCCTCCCCCATCCTAATTCTACCCACCCTCTTCGTTGCCTGACATCTAATTCTCACCCCTCCGTCCCCTGGACCCCGGTGCAGTCGCACCGCCTGCACACTCGGTAGCCTGTGCACACTGCTGGCAACGGCATGCCACCTCGCTGTGTGTATCCGTGACGTTGATGGGGATAAAGGCGGGCTTACGGGGCCCATGAAGATGCAGCGTGGCCTTGGCATCTGCCCCCTGCTCTGTCCGTGCCCTTGCGCACCCGCAATGCCCAATTAACGCTGAGCGCAAAAGTCCAGCGCATGAATCTCGCGGCTGTTTTGCATCGGTTTACGAAGCTTAATTGGGGAGGCCAGCTGGTGGCTGGACCTGGGCTGTGTAGCCTCGCTGTTATTTTCACCTACAGCGCGCTTTAATTTGACATCAACACATGCCATTTCGGCATTTCAGACCAATTTCACCAAAGCGTGCCCCGTTGCTACCTCGAAAACAATACACATTGCGATTGCAATACGAAAGAATACGATGTGGATTTAAAGGCGTCTTAAATGCCGGTGCACCTTGAGAACGCGGGACGGGAAACGGTGGGCAGATTTATTGTTGGTGAGACGTAGCCAGATGGGACAACACAAGGACGGCGTTGAGCCTGGATTTGAAGAGGGGCCGGCAGTCGACAGCACGGGTGACAGGGGGGAAGGCCATTGCGGACATAAGGGGCAGCATAGTAGAATGAGTGACCTGTCACTGAACGAACGTTGACAGAGGGGGTTGGAAGGGGCCTTCAAACGCAAGCCTTCAATGTGTACTGCTGGCCTTAAGTTGATGGATTAAAGACAATGATTTTCATTCGTTAATTCATGAACGTTAGCCGCAACCTCACGTTGCTCTGGCAAGAGAGGCCAATGTAAGGAGAGCGCCGGTCTCTGAGGCTCCCTCTCACGACAATACCGCTCCATCCTCTTCATACGGCCAACAACAACAGAAAAACCACCCACTGACAATGCCATTTCCCAAATCCTAGTGATTTTCTCAGCTTGGGAGCCACCGGTAAGTAAAGGTCTCACATTTTTCACTTTTGTACAAAGGTCATCGTGGTGGTGGGGGTGAGGTGAAGCGGTGGGAGGAATCCCACGAGACTTCTTCCCCCCATCAGTGGCCGAGCTGTAGCGCGGTGCCTGCTTGTTACATAGCTTTGTGGTTTGTGCCCAGCGGCCTGCCTGGTAAATACTGCGGGTGTATTAAGCCGTAAAAAAGAAGAAATTCGTCTGTTTCACGGTGGATGTTGGAGATCATGTGACGCTATTCAGAAACAGAATATTTATACTGGAGGAATTCGATGAGCTATGAAGCTCTTTTCACAGATGTCCAGTATTCAAACAACAGTAGGCCATGTGGGCCAGTGTCGCAAGTTCAAGCTTGCCAATTATATTTTAAAAAATACCCACAAATTACCTAATAGCGTAAATCCGCATAGCAACATCATCCCATGCTGGCAGACTCTTCTCGTCTGTGCTATAAAATGATAGGGGGTGATGCAGTAGTTTTATCAGTAGGGGGGCTATGTTGCTACACATAATCTCAATTGACTAACATAAGGACACATTTTTTTTTTCAATGTTGGCAAATTAGGCACGCAATGGCCTACCAGTTTAAGAATGACGCCGCGGCAATCTTTACTGTGAATTCGACGGCGAGTGGCATTTTATGGTTAACAAACACCGCAGTATTAACCCAGAGCGGACCGGCAAATTCGACCCGCTGAACCTCTGTTGTCATTCCTCCTGCTCAACCCATTAGCACGGTTGGCTACGTACGGTGCGAAAGAAGCCCAACACACGCACGTACACACAAGCGGGCGGATGGGCTATACCCCCGGGCCGCATCACCGCTCAAAGACGCAGAGAGGTGCTCGTGATTTGATTTGATCTCGGAGTCGCCTCCGACCAGCTGCCCCTTCCGGCTGGCACGCGCTCACCTCTCACGGTAAGCACGATGGGCGGGCCCGTCTTGGTCTCGCCGTTCCGCTCGTTCATCACCTGCGCGTGGTACGTGCCGGCGTCACCGGAGGCGGCCATCATCACCACCAGCTGGTTCTCGAGCGTGACCACCCTGCGCGTCGAGAAAGGTGGAAGGGAGGAGGTGGATGAGGAGGAGGTGAGTGCTGATTTTTGTCAAATAAAATCATTATTTGGTGATGCTGCTGCTGCTGTCTTGGCAGTGGTGCACAAGCATAATTAATAACACCAAAAAAAACCTCAACATATTCATCAGTAACACTGTGTGGCTTTAAAATAAAATAAAGATATCATGGGCGATGTATCAGACAATTATCTTCTTAAAAGTGGATAATAAGAGTTGGCACTGTCCACCATGGGGCCTGATGAGAATAACAAAAATCCTTCAATAATAAACAAACCCATTTTAAATTTAAAGGGTGGTTTTGATACCCAATGGCTACTGCTAGCCAACTAAGCATTCGCCAATTTGAAACTGGTAATCAGAAAACATTTAAACAAGTGGAATTCTCATCAAGCTCCATGGTGTAAAGTTATGTCCCCTCTTCTTGGTTCTTTCGGTAAAGTCACGTAGAACGGAAATAATAAAATAATAAAAATAAAACATAATAAAATAATTCTCACGACGTTTCGGCCACAACTGTCCCCTATTCTTATTTTCCACTCCATCTCGCTGGCCTCTCTAGAAGGATGACTGAACCGACATGTCAAACATGATAGATGCTGCTCAAGTAAAGTTGTTCGCAAACGTCCATTGTCAGGCATGGTATATCCACTGCTGGATGAAGGACTTCCTCAGTTGCCATTGTCCATCACGGTCTTGCGACGCAACAATCCATCCAGCAGTCCCTGCACTTGAGCTGCTGTCGTCCCTCCCTCCGTGTCGTGACGTCCTCTAAGGCAAGTGCCCTACCCTGGCATGGCCACTCCATCTTGAGTGTCGACCAGCAGCCATCAGCCCTTCAAGGTGATGTGTCCTACCAAGGTCGAGTACCATGTTTCAGACTTGAGGCACGTTCTCTAATCCACGTCTTCCTCTTTCTGTCTCTCATCTTCCCGACTCAGGCTCCTTTCTGTATGCAGTGTGTTTGTCCTTTGCCCTGTTCTGCGTGAGATGCCTCCTGGTTCTCTGTTGTTTTCCCAGAGCTAACCCACCCACCACCCCATACTGAAAAATAGCCGCAAATGAATTAATTGGGACGACATTCAGCAACATCACCCCCCCCCTTCCCACTGCCAAAACTTGACAGGACCCTTCTGAAAAAAAAACAGTCTTGAGACTCTATGAGGCCTTCCCTGGGTAAACAAGTGGAATACAAAAAAATAAAGATGTCTTGATGACAAAGTGATTCTAGCTACCAATCAAAATGAGTTTCAGGAAATGAATGAAGGCTGCACAGTCGGCAACAATGTCAACTTTAATGAGAGGTACACAGCTGGAAACCACACGAGAGTTGTGTGTATGGCTAATAATACTAATAAGCAACATAACATCGTGCATGGAGCTGAACGTTTGCAATCGGTGTGTATCGCCTATTCTAGACACGTTCATTGGAACCGTGGGCACACCAATAGATGGACACATATGAATCAGACCCTTTCAAAACACGTAAGTGACTGGTGAACAGGATGACATTTATACGAAAATGTTTATATATATATGCATTAGCGAGCCTTGAACATCAGTCATTTGGGATAAAATAATTCTACGACAAAAAAAACAATCCCAAATCCTGAGACGTATTTTGACAGATGAGGATACATGTTTGGGCAATCCTATTCTGGAGCGCCTTATTTTTAAACAAGGTGATCCTATTCAAAATAAGGACCGCCCCATTACATATTTCGGAGAAAAGCTTGTAGGTGTAAATAAGCCACGAGGGCCGACTTCTATTCAATGATGGGCAATTATTAAGAGGATTATAAGTTTGCAAATGAAGCTTAACTCACAGGACACGATGCGAGTGTCGCCGAGCAAAGCGAAACGTGTGTGGTTTGCAAAGCGGCGAATCGCTCAACGTGTGCGAATAGATTTCGACTCAAATTAAGCCGAAACATTTCTCCAACCTCGAAATAGAAATCGCCGTGAACGCTACTCACGCCGACTGCCTCTTCCCCCTGCCTTCCGCCCTAATCGACAGCAAGTGATGCAAAAGCCCCTCCGTTGGAGGTCCCTTCACTCGGCGTGACACCGAAACAGACGTTCATTACGAACGACAAAATTAAATAATTTATAGTTCACATCACAATCATTTAATTCACGCTCTCCCCTTCTGCGTGAGACGCTTCCGTGCGTCGCAGCGGGTCGGGGATCGGCCCGTTGCTCCGTTTGCCCGGCCTCGCGACTTTGCGTGCTTTTTCGCTGGAGGGCATTAATAGCGGCGCGCGGGGGTAGGATTATGTGTGGCTATCGTCTGCAAGCTGTCGTCGATTTCGCCGAGGAGTAGACCCTCGGGGTGTACGCAAAGGGGCACGCGGCCAATTGCACGGCCGGATCACGCGATCGCACAGCTCAGAGCAGCGATGGAAAAAAGCAACCTAACTGATGGCGTGCATCGCTCTTCCTTCTGCTCGAGTGCGAATTTAGGTTCTAAATTGTAAAGCTGCAGCTGAGCTGTGCGGAAAAAGTAGCAGCAGTAGCAGCTTCAATCGCTGCCTTCCTCTGCGAATCATCAATTAACCCACCATCCACCTGCACGCATTTTCGCCCAAAATTGTGAGAAAAAAAACAAAGGGTGAACTTTAGTCGCCTGTACAGCCTGGAGCCAGGAGTCGCCCTGCCTCGGAACCCTGTGCTGTGACAGCACCAGCACCAAGGGATGGAGACGGAGACATGGCAAAGCGTTTGTTACCCATTTAAACTCGTAGCTCGTAGGGACCCGCTACAGACACTGAAGTGCCTGCCTCAACAGGACCCAGGTCGATCAATGCATTAAGTTGTTCACTCTGCCAAACAAGGGCGGCTGGGGGGTGGGGGAGGGCGTTGCGCCGACGCAACACGCATGAATGAATACATGAATGAAGGTACAAATCGCGCTGGGCCGGCCCTTCCGCTCCGAGTGGCCGCTATCGCCGGCGAGCGGCGAGCACGTGGAGGTGGCGCAGTGCGTGGGGAGCGGTTATGACGAGCCCGCGGCTACCTTCTCATCCTCGTGCCCCCAGCGGGGGTTGGCTGACCCGCTCTCGCGAAAAACTATCGAGGAAAATCCGGTTCAATTCACACGATGACACCGCAAAATGCATCGAAACGACGGGGGGGGGGGGGGGGCGGGGCGCGGTGGGCGGTGGGAATAAGCACTTTGGCCATCGTCCAAAGCGATTTCGCCAAGACGGTGAATATTTAATAGCTGGACAAAAGTCACTCTGTACACATTTTAGCAAACGCATTATTACATATATTTTCTTCTTCTTCTTCTTCTATTTTTATCGCCCCCTCCCTTCCTTCCCTTGTTTAAAAATTGATTGGGCCGAGTGTGTAGAGTACGCAATGAAAGTTTGATGTCCGAGAATCACGTGTGTGCGTGCACTCTTTCGGAGGGCTGCCAAAACCGCGCATTGTCAAACCGCGTGCATTTTTTAAAGCATCGAAAGGGGGGGGGGGAGCTCCGTGGGCCCCCCGCAAAAGGGAAACATCGACATCGCGAGAGAGAGAGAGAGGGAGGAGGTACACGTGCTAACAACATGGCTATGCTCTCACCCATCATCATCATCATCATCACGTGTTCACATCAAGCGCGGTGTGTTGTTACCAGCGTGGTAACAAGTGGATTGGGTGTAAACCCCCCTGCTTGGCGTTCGTCTGAAGCTGACGTGACGGTTGCGCGGCTGCGTCTACGATGGAACCGCTCGTGCAAGCGAGCTCTTAAAGACAGATCTGTGCGGGAGGGGGCACAGCGGGGGCCCAATGCCACGTGAAAATAACTCGTGTCTCGGTGTTCATTGTGTTAGATGGGTCTCACCGGGACGGTGACCTGGAAAATAGTTCTGCACTGGAACACCACATCCAGTATCCCTCTCGCCGTGGTCTGTAGCTACTTCTGGTCACGTGCCACTTACTTGAGTTCAAAAGAAACCCGGAATATACGTATACACACGGTACACCACATTCAATTTACCTCTCGCTTTGGCTGCGGCTACTGTGACCAAGAAAATGTTCAGTGATTATGTTGTCCTTGCTCAATGCCCCAAAACGTCGACAGAACGTGTCGAACTAAGGAGGCTTTCATGCAGCACTGAATTGGTTGACGATGATGGTGAAAGCGACCAGTCAGTCTAGCCCCCACTTTGGGAACGGGGAATTTCCACGACCGGCTCTGGGCATACTCTTAGGGGCCAATGAAAATGAGTAACGGTGCCATTGATCTCTGGGGCAGTGAGACCCACGTGTTCACTGGCTGCCAAACGTGTTGTATGGTGCAGTTCAGAACCTTGGACAGCTACACGGTGTGGCGTGAGCGTGAAGCGGCCGCTTCAGTTCCTGCGGCCAGAGTCTGAACGCCCCATGCAGCTCAAGGTGCAACACAGATTCGTGAAAAACAACATGTGTGATCAAAAGGTCAACTCAAATTAAAATCCTTACAAATGTGAAATATCGAAAATCAAGACCAACTGAATCTCATCGCTACCTTGTATGCAACTCTGTACCCTCAACTCACCACATCTCTGGCGCGTGCCTCCATCTCTCTGATTTCACTTAATTTCTATTTCATCTGTACGTCTTCTTTCTCTCATCTAGTGTCCATATTTCTCTCATCTCGCCACATCACTACCCCCTGTCTAGATATCTTCTGTCATCTTATATCATTTCTGCTTAGGGCCCGCAATGGGCTAGCAAGCACCCCCTCTTGCATTGAGTCCGCTCAGTGAATTCCTCTGGTGGCTTGGCCATAGAGCTCGGCCTCTGTTTGTATGTCTGTGCAAAGTGGACGAATCTAAAGGCCCAGCGATATCTTCATTTCCAGCGACTTAGCCTCTTCCACTGCGCTCCAGTGCCACGGTTCAGATTTGAAAACCAAAACATCCCCGCAACATTGAATTGTCCTTACGTAACCACGTTTAACCCGGTCTCACTTCCTCAAAAGAGATAATGAATCTCGATGGGCTCTCCCCGAGTTGAATGAAGGACATCAATCAATCAAAAACGAGCGGCGAGAGCGCGCGCGCACACGGGCACCCCGAGGAGCATTGCGTCATTCGGCAACGTTTCTCTTCCGCGTGCACTCAGACGTCGACATCGTCTCGATCTAAAGCGAGAGCCGGTGGTGGGGGCCATGGAAGGCGAAGGGTGATGGTGTTTGGAGGCGGTTGACGGGTTAGCGTTGCTCTAGGGGTGGGGCGGGGTTCGGGTGTCGGGGATTGAGGCGCTTTCGCTACAGCAAATACGGTAGCCGCATGTTAATGCAGCTTCCACAGATGCCCCGCGCTCTGCATGCAGATGAACCGCGCTCGAGCCGAGTGGACTAGCGCAGCGCGGCGTCGGGGAGAGAGAGAGAGGGCGGAGGAGGATGGTGGCGTTGAGCGAGCTCTGCCTGGCGCCGCGAGCGCAAGCTCGCACCAACACGCGAGAAATCACGGTGCGCAGCTGTAGCACAGCGGCGAGGAGGCAGAGTTGGGGGGGCAGAGTGGCTGGGTGTGGGGGAGTAATAACCCCCCGCTGGGCCCCCCGCCTATCCCTACCCCCCCGCCCTTCCCCGCCCGCTTTGTCTCGGCAGCGGCTGACAAAACCAGCCCCGAGCGAACTGGGTCCGCATGTCGGCACCGGCAGCGACGTTGCGCTTTGAGTCCCGCGTTGAGCTGACAAGCCCAGCGCATCGTGCAGCATCCGAGGTTACGCATCGCCGAGGAGCGGGAGGGGTGGGCTGGGCGAGTTGTTTAAAAATTTAAAAGGAGCCTAAGGGCTGTTGAGGGGCACGGAGATTGGGTCCTGGGAGTAGCGTGGCCATCGGAATGTCTCCCTAAGTACGTGTCGGCGGGCGGGGAGTGTTCGCGGTGTGCGGGTACCTCCGCGCGCGGCTGCGTGCTGCCCGCGTGCGAATTCGTGTCTCTGTGCGTGCGAGCGCGTGTCGGGGTGCGAGTCACGCGCGTGTGCGTGTGCGTGCCTCTGTCTTCGCGTGTGTCCGTGTATGAGCGTGTCGGTGTGTCCCTGAGTACGCGCCGGCGTGTCTCTGTGCCGATATATTTGCGTGTGTGTTTGCGTATATGCGCGGGGGGAGGAGCGGTGGTGCAGCGGTTAGAGTGCTGAGCTACGAACACGAGTTCGATTCCCGCCAACAACCAGCGACGATCATCTGAACCAGATCTGGGCCTCCCCAAGGTCGACTCAGCCTCAATAAGTTCACCAGTGCGATGTGTAAACATCGTCACTCGGGGGAGACAAAGGGGGCCGGGCGTGTTGTTGGCCACCCACCACCTGGTGTGCCGTGCCGGCCTTCATAGGCGCTCGTTAACAGCACTTGTCCCCCAACAGGCTTCTGGGGCTATACGGGTGATCTTTGTCTTTGTTGCGTGCGTGTACACTTGCGGCACCCTGGAGACGGCCGATTTTGTTAATGCGACAGTAAGAGGCTGATCCCACTGGCTCGCGTGCAAGGTCCCGCTAGAGTGATTTAACGGCTGACGAGCAGCAGCAGCAGCAGCAGCAAGCAAGCAAGCAGCGAGTGCCAACCACAAGGAGCTATTTCAATTTGTGCCGTGAACCCAGATAAAAAAGAAATATATTAAGTATGTACACAAAAAGACCCACAAGTGTAAGGCCTTGCAGTCAAATGGTAGTGCCGGCCCATTGGAGCCCCTAAGAAGAAATTAAGTAAAAAAAATGCGACTCATTTCAATGTATACGCTTCTTTGTCTTCTTCTTCTTGTGTCTAGTGAGATAACGGAAGAGAGATAGAGACGAGTTAGGGATGGCGGGAGATGAGAGGAATGCGGGCAAGAGGCGGAGATCGGTGCAATGCGATGAGAGAATGGAGATATCGATGAAGCTGAAACGTCGTGAAACGAGAGAGGGAGAGATGTCGACAGGAGACAACGGAGATGTGGCGAGATGAGAGGCGAGAGCCGCACACGAGATAAGAAGGATGAGAGTGATTAAATCACGTTTTATGATTAAGTGCCTTTTTTTCTATCATTATCCAAATGCGAGCCGATATTGGAATCTTCAATGTTATATTCATTATCCTCTTGGGGGTGGTGGGAGGGTGGATCTTGATCTACTTGAGTTGTTTTACTTTGCTTATGGTGAGCAAGCACACCCACCACCTTGCTTGCAATGAGTACCACAGGGCTCAGAACTCCGGACCGGCAAAGATTTAAATGCGTCTGTCGCAAAGCGGCAATTGGCGCGTGTGTTTCCCAGATGGCAATTTAAACGAGACGCGGTGGATACACCGAACGGTACATCACGTGCCTGGCGTCCCCGTGCCCTTGATCAATATCCCCGTGGTTTTTGGCGAACTGTTAATTAGATTTACTGCTCATTCACACGTATGAAAGTAAAAAACCTCACAAACGTGTATATTTAATGCGCTTTAACGTTTGCCCCCCGCCCCGCCCTTCCTCCAACAGGGCGATGTTTCTCGTGTAACTCATAGTAGCAGCCGTAGCGGGAGCGGTAGCGTCGTGGTTAGCACACTCCGTGTGAGGAACCTCATGCGACCCGAGTTCCATTCCCACTCACGACCAATCACATTGGCGGATATCTAAACCGGATCTGGGCTCCCCCTAGGTCGACTCAGCCTGGAAATCAGTACCGCGTTTCGGTGTGCATAAAACGTCGGCACGTGGAAGACAAAGGCGACCGGTGCGCCGTTACACCGTTCACAGGCGGCGCTCGTTAACAGCACTTGCCCCCAACCGTATGTGTGGGCTACACGGGGGATATTTGCCTTTGTAGCGGTAGCAAAAGGGGTTGGATCTCTCATAGATCTAAGTGGACTGACAAGAGAAAAAGAGAGAGAAATAAAACCTCAAAGAGGGTATTTCATAAGAGCAGAAAAGGCAGGTGATTCCATTTAAGATGTGAAGCTGTCCGAAAGTGACCAGCGCTGCGTGTTATACAGCAGCGCGCGCGATCGCGTCATCTCACACCGCCGCCGCTGATAAGAATTTCCCTGTTAGCGCCTACAAATGAAACTGACGGCTTCGAAACATCACATCATAGCTCGGGGCATGTCTGGGCTTTAAACACTTTCCCCTTTCACGCATCCCCCACTCCCTCCTCCTACCCCTTCCCCTGCCCCTCCCTCTCCACCCCACACACCCCGTACACTCCCCGGCCCCCCGTGCCTCCCCCCACTAACCCCCCCCCCCCCACCGTCACACTCATTTGTCAGATAATTGCTGTTGGAGGAGCCATGCCCTCGCCCAAGTGCGCTAATGCCAAGCCAGCTACAGCCTTTGTCTCCAGTGGAACCTTATCTCCGAGCGAAGCGGGCATGTTTGTTATTTATCAATTTAATTAGCACATTAATGCGAAGCCTATAATTAAACGCACGCGGGCAAACACCGAGAAATTAAAACATTTCCAAATGACCTTTAGCAATCGCTGATTTTGTTTAAAAAAAAAAACTTACAAAAAATCCGCGAGTAAAGTATCGTCCAGTTGATAAGAGTTAGAATTAAAAAGTCTGCGCCGTTTCAAGGTGTGGGTGTTAAACAAATATTTGTTTAGGGGGAGGCAGGGGGCGGTTGCTCAGACTTAGATAACTCTGGTGCATTCATCCCGGGTAGCTAGATAACTCTGCTGCATTCATGCCGGGTGCTCTTCTGGATTCATGCCGGGTACGCGGATAACTCGGGTGCATTCATGCCTGGTACGTGGATAACTCAGCGCGGCTTGGGTGACACTTGAAGAGAGAGATAGAGAGAGAGCGGCGACGCAGGGAAGAGAGGCAGGCGGCGAGACAGTGCGAGCGCTGAAATGTTTGAAGTCACTGCCCGAGGCTAGAAACCACCACTGCGCTGCAGCACATGGCATTGGTGGTGATGCCAGACGATAGAGGAGGGTGATTTTAGATGACAGCAGATGACAACGATGGTGGTGGTGATAATGACGAGGAAACATTCATATGCGGTCACGTTGATAATGATGATGAAAGTTTCATGAGCACGTATGAGTACGACGGCGATGATGATGATTACCACGATGATGATGCTGATGAAACGTGATATAAGGCATATAAAAGCAACTACATCTGAAGGCGCTAGGGTGATCGTGTTTAATGATGAATAGGGTGACGTTCGAATTCTGAGCGCACAGACGATGCAGTTGCACCACCTGCAGCCTCAGTCGCTATACCGCTGATTGCTGCTCCTGATTCCTGAGATTTGTAGTTGACTTTTATTTGTGACACGGATGAACCCGTGTAGCAAGTTGCCCCGGCTATTTAACACGTGAGTACTGCGGTGCGTTAGCAAAGCAGCAACAAAACTAATATGAAAAAAAATCTACATTGCAGAGATCGAGTACAGAGTCCTTAGACAATATTTCGCAGCTAACACACGAGGTGTCCGATGGTCTTGAACGGACGCACGCGCGAAACCGAAATCAAATAAAACACGAGAGCAAGAAGTTTCAGAAAGTAGTTAGTTACGGGTGCAAGTAAAGCTCTATGTGTTAGTATCACAGTGCCGTTAACACAACGTGTGTCGACAAAAGAGCGCCGTGCCAGCGTATGGGAGCATGAGGCACCGGCAATGTAAAGGGGTCAGTTGTGGGATGAAGGCAAAGGCGCAGGGCTGAAATAGATCACTCACGCCACTGCTGGCTGAAGGGCCAACAATGCGGATGTTTGTTACACGCTGCTGGGTGGACAAAGACGGCGGAAGGTGGGAGGGGGGGATGGGGTGGGGGCGGGGATTCAATAATCTTGCACCATCGTTTTTACTGCCGCGCCTGGAAATCGAATTGAACCAAGGACCTCTGGATTGCGTATTCGGAGTGCGAACCGTTTGCACCACTGCTGTGGTAGCATTCAGTTGTTGGGGGACGTAAATAAGTAAATAATAAACGCATGCATATCACGCCGCCGTTAGACGCCATTCAGCTCCCACCCCCCCCCCCCCCCCCATGTTTATCGCAACGTGCATATCCATGGCCAGGGTCGAACGCTGCCGCTGCTGCTGCCGCTGCTGCTGCCGCTGCTGCTGCCGCTGCTGCTGCCGCTGCTGCTGCCGCTGCTGCTGCCGCTGCTGCTGCCGCTGCTGCTGCCGCTGCTGCTGCCGCTGCTGCTACTGCCGCTGCTGCTGCCGCTGCTGCTGCCACTGACCCATGGTAGCAACACGGTTCCAAAACGGTACCGGAGCGCGGCGCGCACGAGCGGCGTGGCGCCCAGTGATTTACCTTTCCAATTTCACAGAAATTTAACGAAATGTCAGGCGATTAATATTTACACCGAGCGGCACGCGTGCCCGCACCCAGCCGGCACGCAATTGCCTCCCCACCGCACCCCCCCCCCGCCTCCCGCCCCCCACGCTCTCCGCTATCCGCCGATGCCACACGTTCGCACGCACCCATTGCTACGACGATCCCGCAGGGCACTCAACCCATGTGGCCCATTCATGTGGGGGGGGTTATCTAAGATCTCCGCTGCTCGCGATCGAAAAGATGCGCATCGAGGTGAAACAACAATCTTAATGATTTCCTTCTCAAAAGAGCATTGGAAGCGATGCACATCTCTAAGCCAGTAGCGTTCCCATGACAGGGATGAGTATATCCATAGGACAACCATTGTTGTCATCCCCGAAAACAGGTACTTCGTTTTACACGACCCCAGATGGATGATGGTGGGCTGAGTTAACCCCCAAGCGGCACTTGAACTCACAGCCTTCTGATTGACAGCCGCTCACTCACCCGCTGAGACGTGTGGCTGGATGCATACTCATCAGGAACAGCCCGATTTCGCTGCGGTATTTTCAAGGCTTACGCATCAAAGAGGGCGTCCGCCGACGAGATAGAGCAATGAAATCAGATAGTGTGCCGGTGCTAAGCGGATTGCTAGATTACAGGTTCGTGAGAGATGGTGATGATGGCTTGGGGAGTCCTTCATCCAGCAGTGGATCGATCATGGTTACAACTGCTGCTGATGCTTTTTCGGGCTTAAATTCAGCCAGGTCTGAACGGGTCAATGACCCGCAAAATGTCTACACCCGGCACACCGCATCCAGTATACCTGGGGCTATGGGCCGTATCTTCTACGAGTCAGTTGCCATCTACTCGAGTTCTACCAGCGACCCGGAAAAACATTCGCCGAGGTATTAAAGCCTGAATATTTCATTGGCGGTGAAAAGCGAGTGCGGGGTTATTTTTCTTCCGCCTACAAGGCCTCTTCCTGAGAGACGGTGAAGCAGGCGTGCTCAGAGTGCCGGGGCTCTTAGCGGAGTGTTCCGGCTTGAGAATTCCATGAGTGGCGTGCTCTTTAGGCAGCGGAGAGGTGTATCTCATCTTTCATCCTACACACACAATGAGATGGCCTTGGCAGCGCATTCTCTGCAAACAGCAGTGGTGTTTTGCAATTGAACTTGGACACAATGACCTATCTGTATGGATTTTTCTCGAGCGTTAGCCCCTTGTGTATGGAGCAGTTGTTGGGGGTTTTTTTATTTACCTTTGGGTACATTTTTCAAACCGCACATAAAAAAAGAAATTGACCAAGTTATCCCATGGAGAGCCACGATGAGAACAGAGACTTAGGAATCCGACTGCGGGTGTCTTTGAATAAACAAAAGAAGAATGTACATCTTCACATGCGTTTCATTATATGTTTAATCTCGAGTGGATGGTCAATATCGACTGGTCGGAGACCGTGGTTATCGCTGTAGAGAAAATCCTGGGCTTAATCTTATTTGGCCGTAACCCGCATTTCAATTTCAGAATCTCAGTGGTGGCGCCCGCGCCTAACAAGCGGAGGATCTCACGTGGCGGCCTAGCATGTGCTTGCGTGAATCATAGATGCGTTCCCAATCCTAGAATTTATCCGAAAAAAAATCGACGGAAACGTGAAATTGTGTGCGATAATCCGAAACAAATAAAATGCCCCGGATTGAACCGAATATGTGATGTCACGGGAAGTAATGTCGGTTCCATGGCGTTACTTCTGTAATTTTGCTGCCAGAAAATAGCATCACCAGGTGTAATCTTTGCTTGAACGATTGCAATTTTAAAGATGTGTAGATTCGAATAATTGTTTTACTGAAGGAACTTCATGTTGTCACTGCTATGGGAGGTCTTCATCAGGCAGTGCATGGAACATGGCTGTGATGATGATGAAAAGTATTAATTTGGTGCATGAAATCATTATAATTTATTAAATCTAAAGTAATACAATATTACAAATATTCTTTCATTTTAGCATAAAAATCCCAAATTACTACATCCGAATTGTTTCTTAGTTATTAAAAATTCATCCCGAGCTGACCTATGCACATGTAACTTTCATGTAACGTTCGCGCGGGTTTTGGGCGACTCGGGAATTAACGCCATACATTCAAAATCATCTCTCCCGAATCGGCCCATCACAATTAATTCCATCAACCCCTCCCAGATCACCAAGAGGGTAAGCGCCCATTAAAACCACTCGATAATCGCCGCGCGAGGCCCACGCAATACGTATTTGCTTCCACAAGACGCTGCGGTTTTCTTGAGAAGCAGAAACGCAACTGCCACCGCCATCGACGAACGAACACACTCGTGTGTCCGCGTGGTGCATTATTCATGGATTATCGACGCTCCGCAATGTTGATATTTTAAGCGGCATGAGAGCAATTATGGCCCACGCTAATGCATTTCAAGGGTCCGGATGGAGGCTTGTGTCACCTTCGCGTGCATATTTTACGGCACGGACAAATATAAAAAAAATATATTAATATTTATTCTTCTTCTCCCACTATTAAAACAAAACACCGGAGATGAAGCATTCTTTAGATAAGTGTACTTCACGGTTGGTCTCGCTCGGTTGACACCACTTTCTCTGGTGAGTGAGAGTGAGCCACGGTTCAAATGGCTCAAGCTGCCAGACTGTCCAGTGTCCTTTATTATAGGGATGCGACGAAATTCATTTAATGAGCACCGCGGTTTATTTTGTTGCTGTGTGATGCGGGAGACCTTTTTGAGTTAAGGTGTTTGTTTTCTCTATGCGTGTGCGCGTGTGAGAGCGCGCGCGTGTGTGTGTGCGCGCGCGCGCCTGTGTCTATACATGAGTGTGTAAGCACGTGTGTGTGCACACGTGCGGATGTGCATCGACGCATGTGCACACGTGTCACGCGTGTATGCGTATGTGCACGTTGTGCATCGTGAGTGCGTACGTGTCTTTGTATACCAATAGACGTGCGGTCGGCAGTGCGTTGGTTATCGCACTGCGCCACTAACCCGGTGATTCGATACTCGATTCCCGCCCAATCACCAATATCGGTGGGAAATATCAGAATTGATGCCCTGGACCTCACATAGATCGACTCATCCTTAAATAAATACCTGACGTGGCGTGTAAACAAAAAAAACATCAACATCGTTGGCCAGCCACCTCCTCGCGTGTCGTGCCGTGGCTTAAATAGGTGATCGCCAACAGCACTTGCCCCAACCCTCTGCTAAGAGGCTATACGGGGGGGATGTTTGTCTTTGTATGCACTTGCATGTGGGCGTGACTCTGCGCACGAGTACACTCGCTGGCCATGTGAGTCACCAGGGAAGACCCTATTATTCCTGCGCTAACACAAAGTTCATTAGGCTAACCAACCTCGCGTGCGCCGAGCGGTAATGGTGAGGCTTAATGTGGCCGGGATCGTGAATTATTCGCATAGAGTGCAAGGGAGGGCAATGATGGACGCGAAAATTCGGCCAAATTTGCGACCGAAGCTGTAATAAACACCGGAAATCTCAAGGGCCCGCAGACATAATTTGTGCCAAAAGAGGAACTAAATAAATAAGCAAAATAAATAGAGATGTTGGAGGGAAATAATGCCTGTCACGTGATGCGCTGCGCCGGGTCCCTGGTGGTCTTCGCAGGGCCAAGGTCACGCGAGATAAGCA
Organism: Lampetra fluviatilis; assembly: GCF_964198595.1. NCBI lineage: Eukaryota > Metazoa > Chordata > Hyperoartia > Petromyzontiformes > Petromyzontidae > Lampetra > Lampetra fluviatilis. The sequence goes on along the minus strand of NC_136275.1, from coordinate 36,770,074 downwards.
GAGCAGCCACTCCAATCCATTTGGATTGGATCCGGATAACTCTGCGAGTTCGCATCGCGCCTAGCCACTCCGCACCCCGCCTGACGCCACGCAACCCACCACACCCATTACCGCGCCAGGCTCTGCCACGCGATGTAACCATGCCCGCACCGCAACGTTCGGCAGAATATGCGCCACGCCATTCCACATCGCTTGATGCCACGCCATGCCAGGCAATGGTCTGCGACAATGAACCACACCGCACGGCCCCACCGCGTACCGCCCATATCGTTCCGCACCACACCATGTAATGTCACCCCATGCACCACACCAGACTACACGCCACGCTACACCATGCACCATTCTACTCCCGCGCCGCGCAAACTATGCACTAGCCGCCCCATGTAGCACACCACCCACACCACGCAGCCCATCATCCCCTCCACACACCACACCCGTGCACAACCACCGCATCGCATCATACACCACTACACCTCTCCACACCACTCTACACCACGCCAAGACCAATATCCGCCATTTTCCACGTCACCATGGCGCCTGTGCCAGGCCAGGTGCACTTTGAGGTCACCTGAAGTGTCAAAGACTCGCTGACAGGAGGTCTCGAGACAGACCCAGGTGCCGTGGGTTGGCTGACTGAGGTGACCGGTAGATGCACACCAGCTGTACCCCCTGCTTACACCACACCATGCCACGTAGCACATACACACACCACCGCATCGCACCACCACGCACCATTCCCACCGGTCGTTACGCCACTCACCGCAATGCGACTATTAACCCCGGCACCAGCACACGTGTGCGTCAAGAATGAACGAGTCAGGCTGTGCGGGAGCCGACGAGCGCGTTTGCGGATGAGCGGCGAGCGTTACAAATGACGTCTTTACGCTAAGCCTCTGAGCGCCGAATCGATACATTTCAGAAACGTCCCTCCACGCACATGACAGCGCGGCTCCACGACACGTGGCGCGCCTTCATTGCTCTGCGCGTCGCGTCACCGAGAATTAAAATCATTCGGCGGGCCGATATACTGACGCTTCTGCCACCACCACCACCACCGCTCAATCCACCGCTGGATGGGTTGAGCGGCGGTGTTTGCTCCCTGTTTTTCTCCCGTGTGTGCGTTCGCTGATATGGCGGTCAGTGGTCAGTTCGAATGGACGTCGACCGTTCGTTCAGAGTGTAGTGCACTCGTGGACGGCTACCACTTTCCTGCGAGGCACAAAACGCGACACACGGGAAGCCGTTAGCTCCTCCCCTCCCTGGGCCAGCCCCGCCCATATGTGCCGACTACGAGCCCCACACAGAGTGAGAGGGGACTGGCTCCCGACCACGCCCGCTGCTCACTAGCCCCCGCTCACTTCACAGGTAGCTCCGCCCTACTAACACAGGTGACCACGCCCACTGCCTGAGTCGCTCAACTCGAGTAATCCCTATTCATTGCTCAGAGCGCTCCATCAACTGCTCAGGTAGCTCCTGCCACTGCCCAGGTGTCCATCCCCACCTGCAATAGCCTGGACAGACTTTTGGGGCAAGTGCTGTTATCGAGCACCTTTGAAGGCCGGCACGGCACACTGGGAGGTGAGCGACCAAGCCCACAACCAGGCCGCCTTTGTTTCCCTAGTGGCGATGTTTCGTCCAGACAGCACCAGGTACTCATTTGAGGCTGAGTCGACTTACTCAGGTAGCCCTACCGACGACTCAGGTAGCCGCACCCTTTGCTTGCATCAAGTCCAGCACGAACCGGCGACCTTTCGCGTTGCATCTGCGTCGTGCGAATCGTCGCAACAAACCGCGGCGATGCCACGAGGGTTCATCGTCCTCTTCGCGTCGTTTCTGTTTTCCTCTAATGCACCTGCTGCCGTAGCTGCGGATTTTCTTTTGCCGCGCGGCTGAAGACGTCGGGAGCCGAGCGGTGACGCCGGGAAGCGCGCGGATGGCAGCCGGGGAAGGTGATAGCGGTGCGGGGATTAAAAGGTGCCCGGCCAAAACAACAACAACAAGAAAAATCCGCAAATGCTCTTACCGAATATACGACGCTCAAGGTCACTCGAGATCCCTCTTCGTCGCCCGCAGCCTCAACCGCGATGAATTTCAGATGCACCGCGCAAGATGGTCATTGAACATGGCGATGATGGTGGTATTGATGATGATAATGATGATAACGACGGTTGGTAGGATAATGATGAACGCGTTGATTTTGCCACTTGATTAATAACAAAATATTGTTAAAGCGGGGCTAATCGATACAATGCGCATTCACCGCAGAGGCAGATGTGATGGAATCAGGTGGTTTGATGTTGCATTGCACGACACGTGAGAGATTGCGATGGCTTGGTGAGGTATTAATCCAACAGTGGAGAGTCCAACTCCTGCTGCTGCTGCTCTGATAATACAAACAAAATAGTGGCTTACAGTCCTCTGTCAATGCATCGCTGGATGAAGGTCTTCTCACTCAAGCCATGTCGGTCATTGGAATTGCTTGACCATACTTCACCTGCGCTGGAGGGGGGGAAGGTGGCACAGGATTGATTGAGACGCCACTTTGCCATGACACTGAATTGAATTCAGGCAACGTGAGCGCTCACCCGAACGCGATGCACGCCTGTACTTCCCTTCACGTGGGTGTCGAGAAGGTGCCATTACCCTGGTTCGCCAGCAGAAGGTGGTACGGCAAGGTGGACGAGTCGCCGTCTGTTTCCATCTGTACGGGGGATGGAGTGTTGCTGCCCTCGCGCGCGTGGGTTTTCTCTGGGTGCTCCCCGTTTTTCTCCCAACACGAAAGAATTCGCTGAAGACATCTTCATGTATAGAGGAGCGCAGAGCTTGGGCAACTGTGCGTGCTGGCTCACCGCTTGACTGCCTCGCTGCTTGCCTGTGGTTCCTGGTGCCTCCGAGTCGTTCTCTCTCAAGATAAAGTACGTCATTACAGCGCTTCAACGTCGCGCAAGATACATTTTGAAGAAACGGCAATGCGAGTGAGCACGCAATGACTTTAAAGTGTTCCCCCCCCCCCGCTCTTCTCATTAATCAAGCTTCAATCTCGTGTCACGCGGCCCTTGGACGTGCCGCCAGTGTGCGTATAGCTGCGAGATAAAAGCCGATTTTTTTTAGTTTGGGGGGGTGGGGGGTGGAGGGGGTGTGACTGTGTTTAAACGAGCGCGTGCTGCTAGCGATGATGCCGGGATCAGAAACGTTGACCGCGACGAGGAAAACTGGAAGAAAAAAAAAGCTGAACATTGCACAAAATAATCTTGGGGAGATTTCACGCTTTCAATTAAACACAGAGGCCGATACGAAAATGCGTGGATAAGAGGGGGGGGGTTAAGGTACAAATCAGTGGTTGTAATGTTGTCCGTTAAATTATAGCACAAGGGTCTCGGGCAGGCCATATCGCGAGGTGGGATGACGGCCGATGGCCAAGGCTGGCGATGGAAGGGAGGGCCATCGGAGGGAACGCGACCAAGAGGACGACCTCCACGGAGATGGAGCGACGAGATCGGCGGCGTGTGGTGCTGGAGCGAGGCAGTGCGGGACGGTGAGAGTGTGGAAGAGGCATTGGTACAAAGATGATGATGATGATGATATAGGTGTATTTAAAATCGTGCTTACTCCAGCACAATTTGATGCGTCAACCCAGTAGGCATGCTATGACTTAAAATTATCTTTTTTTTCTATTCTCATTAACCGAGCCTCAGGCTCATGGCAGACAGTCAGGGACACAGAACCAAGGTGTGCATCTACAAGATAAGAAGCGTTAGATTTTTCCTTGGGATGGGGAGGAGAGGGTCTAGGGGGGGGGGGGGGTCATCTTTTTATGAGGCGATTTGGCAATTGTGAAAGTACAGATGAGGATGGAAGATCACGAAGAGAAGTTATAGCAGCGCACTTTATCCTGTAATTATAGCGAATGTGAGAGCTCTCTAACAATGACGATGATTAACTTGGCACGTGGGGAAGCAACGAGAGAGAGAGAGAGAAAAAAAACAACCCGAGGCTGCTTCAAAGGGCAGCTTATCTCCTCAGACTATGCGCTAAAAAAAAAACCTCACCGCACCTAACCAGTAGCATACCAAGAAGGCAGTGCCATTGTTATGCCTGTATAATTTGGCAGGCAGTTTAAAGAGAGAACGGAGGGAGAAAGAGGAAGAGAGAGGGGGGACCGGGGAGGAAGTAAAAAAAATAAATCAGCAATAAAAACGATTTCAAACTATTTCGGCTCCGAGTTGCTCATTGTTTGACGATGAATCTGCCGCACGCGCCAGATTGCTGCTGCCCGACGCAGCAGCAAACCTCTTTTCAGCCGTCTCTCAAAGAGCCACGGCGGATCGCTGGGAGCGTCGCACAATGGCCCGTCACTTACGGACCGACGGACGTACGGACGAATGTTACGCCTTTACGCATGGCCCGTCACGTACGGACCGACGGACGTACGGACGGATGTTACGCCCTTACGCATGGCCCGTCACTTACGGACTTACGTACGTACGTACGCATGCTACGCCCTTACGCATGGCCCGTCACGTACAAACCGACGGACGAACGGACGAATGTTACGCCCTTACGCATGGCCCGTCACTTACGGACTTACGGACGTACGTACGCATGTTACGTCCTTACGCATGGCCCGTCATGTACAAACCGACGGACGTACGGACGAATGTTACGCCCTTACGCATGGCCCGTCACTTACGGATTTACGGACGTACGTACGCATGTTACGTCCTTACGCATGGCCCGTCACGTACAAACCGACGGACGTACGGACGAATGTTACGTCCTTACGCATGGCCCGTCACGTACGGACCGACGGACGTACGGACGAATGTTACGGTCCTTACGCATGGCGTGGCGGCCACGGGCCGCTTGGCAGCCTTGAAGCACCCAGAGGCAGCCCAGGTGCGGGGATGGGGTTGCGGGACCCGCGGGGGGAGACGGCGAGCTGACCCCCCCCCCCGTAAGGTACAGCTGATCGCACGGCACGGAAATGAAATCAATGGAGACGCCACGGCCCGGCCAGGCGCGCGAGTAATTAGTAATGTCACCCCCCCCCGCCTCATGAACCTACATCTGTTACAAATGTGGAGTTGTCAGCTCCGGCCAAGGAACATAATAGGCAACATTGGAAATAAAATAAAATATGTAAGTTGCAAAGCACTTTGGGTGAAAGCACGCGTATACATTTTTGCTTATTCTGCGAAATATTTGTCGAGTCGAACCAGCTGCAGGATATATAATAATATAAAATGTACAGCCCTTTTGTAAACCCACTGCTTAAAGAAGCCCCCCCTCCAACCCCCACCACCCCCATCACCCCCATTCTATATCGGTGCTCGATCATACTTCACCACGCCGGTCCGGTTCCGAGTCTGCAAACCCGGATTCATCACCTGAGTTCAAGCGTCGCGGTGCGCCAAACCGCAGCGCCACCGCTCCTCCTCGCTGTGGCCGTGGCAGCAAGGCGGATTGTTAAATATTTGCGGAAACATAAGCAGGTGGGGGGGGGGGGTGCGAGTTTGCGTTTCGAACCACTTTGTTAAATAAGGCGTGGAGGGAATGCCCACTGGCGCGCCCGATCTCCGGCTGTTCGGTGAAAAAAATCCACAAAGTCAGACGCGCCCTCTCCCGATGGTTACCCCCAATATTCAATTAACATAATTAATGAGCCAATTAAAAGCAATTGACAGCGTCCGCCGCCGCAAAATTCACATTTTAAACTCTCGCCCGACTCTGACTCGGTGGGAACCTCGCGAGTTCCCCGCCATTGAGCACTCCGGTGGTGAGGGAAGGAAGGGAAGGTCAGGGGGCAGCAGCGAGGAGTGAGAGGGCAGCAGTGCGGGAGTGAGGGGGCAGCAGTGGGGGAGTGAGGGGGCAGCAGTAGGGGAGTGAGGGGGCAGCAGCGAGGAGTGAGAGGGCAGCAGTGGGGGAGTGAGGGGGCAGCAGTGGGGGAGTGAGAGGGCAGCAGTGCGGGAGTGAGGGGGCAGCAGTGGGGGAGTGAGGGGGCAGCAGTGGGGAGTGAGGGGGCAGCAGTGGGGGAGTGAGAGGGCAGCAGTGCGGGAGTGAGGGGGCAGCAGTGGGGGAGTGAGGGGGCAGCAGTAGGGGAGTGAGGGGGCAGCAGCGAGGAGTGAGAGGGCAGCAGTGGGGGAGTGAGAGGGCAGCAGTGGGGGAGTGAGGGGGCAGCAGTGGGGGAGTGAGAGGGCAGCAGTGCGGGAGTGAGGGGGCAGCAGTGGGGGAGTGAGGGGGCAGCAGTGGGGAGTGAGGGGGCAGCAGTGGGGGAGTGAGAGGGCAGCAGTGCGGGAGTGAGGGGGCAGCAGTGGGGGAGTGAGGGGGCAGCAGTAGGGGTGTGAGGGGGCAGCAGCGAGGAGTGAGAGGGCAGCAGTGGGGGAGTGAGGGGGCAGCAGTGAGGGAGTGAATGGGCAGCAGTGGGGGAGTTAGAGGGCAGCAGTGGGGGAGTGAGGGGGCAGCAGTGGGGGAGTGAGGGGGCAGCAGTGGGGGAGTTAGAGGGCAGCAGTGGGGGAGTGAGGGGGCAGCAGTGAGGGAGTGAGTGGGCAGCAGTGGGGGAGTGAGGGGGCAGCAGTGGGGGAGTGAGGGGGCAGCAGTGGAGGAGTGAGAGGGCAGCAGTGGGGGAGTGAGGGGGCAGCAGTGCGGGAGTGAGGGGGCAGCAGTGGGGGAGTGGGAGGGCAGCAGTGAGTGAGTGGGCAGCAGTGGGGGAGTGAGGGGGCAGCAGTGGGGAGTGAGGAAGCAGCAGTGGGGGAGGGAGAGGGCAGCAGTGGGGGAGTGAGGGGGCAGCAGTGGGGGAGTGAGAGGGCAGCAGGAGTAACCAGGGAAGTGCCGGGCAATGAGCTGAGTTCTGCATTCATTTGATGAGAGTTGTGGTGGAGAGAGGCTCAGAGGGTGGACTGATAGACGTTTCGCGAAACAGTGGAGGCAGGCGGGCAGGCTTTCGATTTCAGGAGCACCCCTCGCCTCTAACCCAAATTACAGCAGACACGTCCGCTGTCACCACTGACGGGAAGCTGGCAGAGCCACCTGGCCGATGACGACATCCTCGGTCACGTGGCCTGGGCTGATAACGCGCGGCGAACCCAGAGGCCCCGCGGCCAATGTTGGCGCCGGCCCATTGAGGGCCCAAAGCGGACACATTTTTAAATGGATCAACCTCGAGTGAGATGACAGAAAAGATGTGGGGCAAGAGATATACCGATGTGAGAGAGATGTGGACGTCAGATAGAGAGGTGTAGCGAGGTGAGAGCTACAGGAATGGTAATAACAAAACATCGGCAATAATACTGCGAACTTAAAAGGTAAAAATATATAATTCGCGCCGTTTTTGACAATGGCATTCTTAATAGCAGATAGATGATGTGTTATGAAGAAGCACAATTTGCCCCGTGTTTGTTTTTGTGACTTCTGCTTCTTCACCACTGCCAGTGCAGTATCACCAAATAATTCATTGGATTTTGCAGACACGATATCGATGAGGTAAGTTAATTTGTCTTTTATGATCTGAAATTTGAGCTGATACAATGGCAATTTCATGTTTACGCCACTGACACCCCTTGAACTACTTTGGGACCTCAGCCTTTGTTTGGTTTGCTCGTGCCGGGCGCCAGCAGCGCCACTGCTCGCGGCTGTCCTAACGAGTCGTCTCGCAGCGTTTTAGTTGAACCCCGCCTGCCCCCCCACCACCACCACCACCGCCCCAACCCCTCCCCTCGCTGCCCCCCCCCTCTCCCTCCACCACTCCACCCTTCCCAAGTTCCTCCCCAGCCCTATTAGCAGCTTCTCCACGGGCGCGCAACGCGGGCAGAACGGCGGATCGCATCTTAAACCGAATGCGCAAAGCGGCGCGATGAATTTTCAGACACGCGCCAAGTCCCTCCTCCTCTGCAGAACATTTAATCGCTTGGTCCGCTGTCCCTTAATGTAGCGTTTAGAGAGGGGGTGGGGTGGGGGGAACGCAATAGAAGATGCGCCATGGTATTTGGGCCATGCTATTTGCGCTACGCTCTATATTATGCATTGCGTAACCTTTGCTGCGTGTACGTCCTCGACGTCGCACACGTGTCTGGCTTTGGCAAAGCGAAAGGTGCATTTATGCAACTGCACGCTCGTGCCACTGCTGTCGGATGGCGCCTCCGTTCGAGGGAGCTCCATTGAGAGTCCATTTCAATAATCTTCCAGACGTGTTGGAAGAGTTGGGCGTCGTGATAATAATGTTTTCATTTTATATCGCGTCTTTCATGCTAACAGCATCCCACAACTATGTACATTAATAATATCTATGAGGGCCAGATCCCAAATATAGCCACTACCAAGCAAATAAAAACCTTACTAACCAAGCAAAATAAAAAAAACGAATAAACAAATTAAGAAATAATAAAACCAAAACAAAAGAGCGCAAACAGCAAAAAAGTTGCCACAGCAAAGAAATGCGTCCATTATGTCTGCTACACATCCCAGACCAAAATCCTAACTTCCTAACCAAGCCAGGGAACCTTCACAGGAGGGGCGGTGTACCCACACTTTACCCCAACCCGCACGCGGCCTGACAAATCGACTGACCGTTGGTGGTGGTGCGCGGATTTAAGCGAACTTGCGCTAGTTGTTTCACCTGGCATCGGTACCGACCGGGGAAAAAAAAGATCTGCAAACACCCAGTGACCCTCGGCCACCGCTGCCCTCGCCACGACCTGTCAACCTCGCAGGAGCCACGCCGCTGAGATGAGTCGGGCGGCTCAGAGGTGAGAGCGATGAGGTGGCAGCGCTGAGGGTCTGGGTTCGAACCCAGGCAGCCACGCATCATTGAAACCGGGTTGTTTCTCAAAAAGCCTTGTTCGTTCATGGTCAGAGTCTAGTCTCCACTTCGTTTCTTCGTGTATAGCCTCCCTCGATCCGAGGGACATGTCGTGAGATCGACTAATCGTCGGCAGTTCTTGGGAGTCGTCTCATAATGAAATGAGCCCTGTTCGAGCAACCGCGTCATCAATCCACGATCATCTGGGTCGGCTACGACCTCGTTTTCCAGTCACCAACCTGACCCTAATCCATCACGTACAATTCGGTCCTCCAGTGAATGTCGTCATTACTGTCCCGCGGCAGAGCGGCTGGGAAAGTGCCGTCCACCTACTTTTTGTTGCCGAACAGAGTCTCACTCGAAGGGATCTCAGAGGCAGCGCTGTCATATCCACTTCCGTGGAAATGTTCTCGAACACGAAAGGTTCAGCGCAGCCCAATCGAAGCGGATATCACAAAGCTACCATGGACCCTTCTCTGAGGGCCCCACTGCTCTGCGAGAGATCTGAGCGGATCCCTAATCTCATGAATCTACACCGACATTACAATTTGGTACAACATTGGGGCGCGGGGGAGGGGGAATATTTGTATGTTTAAGAACTATTCAATAAAGCGGTACATCACACCACCTCCCCATCCACCACGCCCCTGCGACACAGCACCACGACAATCGCGCAATGCAGAGCCCGCGTGATGCCCTCTGCGCTAGCGGGGCCGCTCCCCGCTGGCTCGCTCCTCCAGCAGACCCTGAGGTTGTGCCCGAGTCCGTCACCGCCAGCACCCACCCTCGCCTCCATCAACCTCCACGCTCCATTGCCATACTTCACCCGCAGACGCCTGTCAGAGTTGTGACCTCATGGCTCCCTCTCCGAAGCTCACTCCTCGCGTGTTTTCTCTGCCCCCCCCCCCCCCACTTATGAATATACCAGTGGGCAGCCCCTCCTCTGCACGGGGTAAACGTGACACTCACATGACCCTCGTCGGACATTCACCAAGTCCTGACAACTCACCACTCACCAGTGATCACCTCAGCCTGACCCTCACCGCTCACCAGTTTTTTTCACGTTATAATGAGGAAACCCTTTCGGTCGTCCACCGGGTGTCTCTCTCCGCTCCTGTCACAGCGCACTGCCGCTCACTGTGGAACTCTCCTCCGGCGCGTGGCTCACAAGCTCCTCTCTATTCCAAGCACCAGGACCGTCGCCGCTGGACATCGTTGCTCCCTGGTAGCCCCTGCCACCTGGAATGCCATCCCACTGCAGACCTTGCCGTCTGCCTACTTTTAGGCGACACCTAAAGCCCCCACGTCTTTTTTTTTAAACGTCGAACCTCTTTTTTTTAAAGGCCCCCCACGTCTTTTTTTAAGGCCCACACGTCTCTTTTTAAAGCCCCCCACGTCTTTTTTTAAAGCCCCCCACGTTTTTTTAAGGCCCCCCACGTTTTTTAAGGCCCCCATGTATTTGTTCAGGCCCCCACGTATTTTTAAGGCCCCCGCGTATTTTTAAGGCCCCCACGTCTTTTTTTAAAGCCCCCCACGTTTTTTTAAGGCCCCCATGTATTTTTTAGGCCCCCACGTATTTTTAAGGCCCCCACGTTTTTTTAAAGGCCCACACGTTTTTTTAAGGCCCCCACGTACTTTTTCAGGCCCCCACGTATTTTTAAGGCCCCCACGCATTTCTAAGGCCCCCACGTATTTTTTAAGGCCCCCACGTATTTTTAAAGGCCCACACTTTTTTTTTAGCCCCCCCAACTCTTTTTTAAAGACCCCCACGTATTTTAAGGCCCCCACGTATTTTTAAAGGCCCCCACGTATTTTTAAAGGCCCACACGTTTTTTGTTAAGCCCCCCACGTCTTTTTTTAAAGGCCCCCACGTATTTCTAAGGCCCCCACGTATTTCTAAAGCCCCCACGTATTTTTAAAGGCCCCCACGTATTTTTAAAGGCCCCCACGTCTTTTTTTAAAGGCCCCCACGTTTTTTTTAAAGCCCCCCACGTTTTTTTAGGCCCCACCTTTCGAGCAACGCCAAGCTTTGCTCGGCACCTCGGTCACGGGTCACTGATGTCGGTAAAATATATTGAGCGCGTTATAAATTTACAATGATCATTGAGATCCATTAGCTCCCCCCTTACCCTCGCACACACCGCTGAGAGATTATCGAGGTGAAATATACCAATTATAAAAAAAAAAACAATGGCACATCTATCTATTGTATTATTTTGAAACGGGGTTACGTCACACCGCCACGCAATTCTTAATGATAGAACGGATAAACATATAATCAGAATTATCAGGTTAAAGATCAAATCGTTTTAACCTCGTTCACATGAGCTAAATATAAAATTAAGTCTTCATGCTTGTGAAATTGTTTAAACGGTCTACGAGGAGCTCTCCAGACAAAGATACGTGGCTATAAATAATTCGTTGATTGAAACGATAATTTATATATTACCTTTTACTGCCCATTATATTCCAAAGGCGACTTGGGCATTCCATTAAGATTTGACTTCTGCAGTCAACTGAGTTGAAGCTCTTAATCCAAACGAGGGACACAAACTCTGCATTGTGCTTCAAAGAGTCTGCTTCACCCGCATGTCAATCAAACTCCAAGCCGGCGCCTCGTTAGAGAACCGCCCTGGACAATGACGTCACGTAACTACTTCTAAAGTAATTTCAATGAACACAAAAAAATACGATTGATTGCCACGTGTCGGCCAAAGTAAAGCACAACACCACATTGTGTGTGCAGTCATTTTGTGAACGGGCTGAGACCATCAATTTAGTTTAACCATTCTGGCGAATTGCCCGATGATGCTGGATGCAATTACCAGCGAAACGTCGTACTACTCAAAAATTGTAAATGTTGTGGTTTCACGCTTCAACACACCGGTGGGCTAAAGTAGTGAACTATTTGTCTTTTGTCAACGTGACACTTTTTTGCTGATTGGCCGTGTCGGGTGGTGGAGGGTTACGACACATTTATAAATAACGCGGTCTAACCCAAAAACGTTGATTATGAACCATCAATTCTCTAAACTAGTGAACCTGGCTGAACCACGCAACGTTATCACGAGCGTCAGTTTACTTCTTTTCTGCGCATGGCAAAATATTCAGGAGATCAATGCCCCAGTGTCGATAGCTGCTAGCCACGACGAGAGGGCTTCGGGTGAGAGAGAGAGAGAGTTCGTGTAGCGTTGCTGTTCCTCCACCATTGAATGGAGCGTAGACCACAGTGGTTTACTGTACGGTCCATAGTGTGGATTGCATGGCCACAATCGCACAACTGTGGCCTGTCTTTAATGTTCCATTTATGAAGGGGATGTGCGTCACTGTGGAGAATGCGCGAGTGTTTTAGACACTGCCATGTGGTGACCGAGGTGGATCTAGAGGGGCGGTCGCCAATTGTCCAGCTTTTTAAAATAGGCCTCTACATGAATAATCATATGTATAAAAAATAATTTATTTTCACTGTGAATATCACAAAATGACTAATAATTATCGGGGTCTCAAGGTTTTGGGGAGTGGCGCGGGGGGACGTCACCCCCCTCCCCCCCACCACCCACCATGGATCTGCCACTGTGCATAGAAGCGGCCGGTGGAGTGACGGTGGCTTCTGCTGGGTTGATGTTTTGCCCCGTGTGGCGCGTGGTGCTCAATCGCCCGCCGCGATTCCCATTCCCCGCCCTCCCTCTTCCATCCAACGCCACTCACAGCTGTCATCAGAGCCTCAAATCGACTTCTCATGTAATGCTCTCCGGGAGGCAGCGCCATGCAGTGGTCCCTTTCTCATTTCGTTTTTATTTAATTCATCTTTTAGTTTTCTTTTGCTTCCTGGCACATGCTTCCACCACCTTCTAGCTCTCCCTTCCCACCCACCACTTTCTTTTCTGCCCCCCTCGCAACCTGCTCCGATGCCACCGCCACAGCCCCACCATGCACTTTCCTCCTGCACACAATACCCGTCATTCACATCCAGCCCACGCATAGCGCTGCGGTTCCCGAGCGCTCCACGCAATCATCTCGCTCAGGGAATTCAAATGTCACCGAATAGTTTCTGGGTCGCCGGTTAGATTGGAGCCGGTGTCACGAGCGACCGGCGGCAGCGGACAGGTATACTGGATGTGGTGTGCCAGATGCTGAAATAGTTTGGGGAGTTCCAAACCTGGAGATCACCCGGTCTCAATCGTTCCGCAATCGGCCGCGTGCTGTTTGCACACGTGCATAAATTGGCAGATTGGAGGTGGGGGCTTGGTGGATCGTGCAAAGACGGGGACAGTGCGTGCGTGTGTGTGTGTGTGAGCGATACCCACTTATAAGAGAAGACGCAGTACTGTAGCTAGGTTGCGAACAATATGTGTGGTGTTTAGTGTAAATAATACGAAGAAATTATTCGCAAGTAATTAAATGAGTGATTATTTTAAAGGGGTGGAGCGGTGGTACAGTGGTTAGCGCACTGAACTATGAACTGGATCAATATGAGTTTGAATTCTGGCTACGGCTAACATCAGTAGCGAGTGATACGTGACCTGGCCCTGTTCACATTACATTCACTAACCCGCACTGACCGGCGTGGTGAAGTATAGTACATCGACTCTCATCACCGGCACAACCTATGGGTTGACAAGGGGCTGTACATTCTATCATTGTACAATCAAACTTAAACTACACAAACTAAACTAAACATTTTAATGTTGTTTTGACATGTGGGTTTCACCAGATAATGTATTCATGTTTTGACCCACGTTAAAAAAAACCCCACAATATATTCCCTTGTTTCTGTCTTGCTTCTCGTCGTCTTCCTCTCCTGTTCTGGATATTCTATTGCTTCTAGGGGCTATTACCGCAATATGTGTTTGTGCCGGTCGTTTGGAAGCTGTGTTCCCTGGTTCTTTGCTCCTTTGTACTTTTTGTTGAAAATACAAAACATTAATAAATAAATGATAATTTAAATACCACTCACGAAATAAAACTGTAGAAAACATCCGGAACAGGCCCCTGTAGAAAACGAATATTGCCGCTCACTCACCGAGGCGTCGCCAGGTGAGATAAATTAACAACATCCGACAGCACAACAAGCGAACGCCACCAATGTTTACCGAAACCCAGGTGGGCCTCAACGTTCACACCTGAGCATTATTATGTCACCATTATGCACAACGCTCCCACATTCTCACACATTTTGGGGGGCGGGGGGAAGGCATTGCGAGCCGTTCTGACGATTTTAGTTAAACAGGGGCGGTGGAATTGGCGAGTACAATTTTATTTAAATTGCAAATGTTGTGGATTTACTCTCCAACACACCGGTGGGCTGAAGTAGTAACTAATTGGCGTTATGTTTACGTGACAAATCCCTTCCTAATTGGCTGTATTGGGTGGTGGAGGGTTACGACACATTTGTATTTACGCGATATAACCCCCAAAAAACCCTTTAATATGAACATTTCAACTCTCAACTCTTTGGTTATTTCGGTAAAGTCTCATAGAAAAAAAATATTAAAAAAAACAACCTCTTGTTGTAACAGCTCTCTCGCGGGTTCAGCAATTCCACTGCTGGATCGATCTTTCCGCCTGAGGACGACCGCTTGTGTTGCGATCAAAACGTCGTGATAGATTATTTTTTGTTCTATTTTATTTTATTCTTTTCTACCTACGCGACTTTACCGAAAGAACCAAAGAGTATGGAGTCATGCAGTCACCAAAGCTTCAAAGCAAGATTTCAGCTCTCGTTTTTGCAAGCACAGGAAGCATCCACAAACCACCGAGTCATTGGGGGGGGGGGGAGGGAGGGGGGGAGTCGGGGGGTGGGGGCTGTAATCGAATTCGCCGCACGCCACACTGACCCGCGTTGCGCTCAAGCGAATTGCGACTTCGCCACCATCGTCCTCACCCCGATTGCGTGAGAACATCACGCGGATGCCTGTGGATGGAGACTGCGCGGTGCGAATTTGCAGCCGCTCTTCCAAACGAGACGACTCTGCCTGGCTCTTTGTCGTGTCACCTGGTTAAATAAAATCAACTTGGCTTGACTTGGCGCTCGGACAACTCGTGAACGGCCCTCCACTGTCGCTCATTCGCGTGTAACGTCTCTAAAATTCACGATGCGCCTCCGTGAACCTCTAATTGTACGCGCGGGGACTTTGCTAACAATGTGGGGTTCATCTCGGAGAGCTGAGCGTTTGTCAACACCGTATCATGCTGGATATGGACCACCAGCGAAACGTCGTGAACAATAAAGTAAAAAAAAAATCGCTTGGGGCTTTTCAACATCCCTCCTCCTCCGGGTTGCTGAAACAAAATAAGAAAAACTATCAATTGGTGCAATATGTCCACGCGAAAACTAGATTTTATTGGCTCTGTCGGGTGGTGGAGGATCATCGAAAAAAAAAGACATTGTTCATCATACCTAGACAATCGAATCCAAAATAAACGAATGATCACTTCTCGATGCTCTTGAGTACGACTGTGAAACGCTGCTGTTCTGCCACACCGCTGTTAATGTTCCTGCGAACGTCGCCCCTCGATTCCTCCACCCACGTTGAGGACCCCACTCGCACCCCCACTGTGTTCAACCAATACCCCCGCCACGGGGCACGTGCCAGGCCAGGTTGCACTTTGAGGCCACGTGAAGTGTCGAAGGCTCGCTGACAGGAGGAGGTCTCGGGACAGACCCAGGTGCCATGGGTTGGCTGACTGAGATAACCGGTAGATGCACCACCAGCTGTACCAGGCTAGGTGCAGGTCTCGGGACAGACCCAGGTGCCATGGGTTGGCTGACTGAGATGACCGGTAGATGCACCACCAGCTGCCACCCCCCCCCCCCCCCCACTGTGCTCAACCACGACCGCCACACGCACGTCACAACGATTCTCTCGCTGCTGCTTTTTTCATTCTGATCAACATCAGAATTCCATCCCCGTCACCCCCCCCCACCGAATTCTAATAATAACCTGCTGTTTCAATACTGCTGTTCATTGCTGGCCGCGTGTCGTTTTGTGCTCAGCGACTGTGATAAAAATCATCATCATTACTACTCCTGCAAGCGTAGTAACATTTCCTTAAAATATTAATGTCACATCTGTTACTGTGCTTAGTTGCATTAGTGTGTGGGTGTGAGGAGCTGCTGCCACGCTTAGAGAGCTTTGGGTTTACACGTTATTGTGACTCATTGGAGACTTTGCTGTGTTTATATTAAGAGCGGAGTGAGGTGTCAGCCCTGGTGCAAAGTACAAAGTTAGTCACAAATTTTGAGAAAGCTGTCGTCGGGAAATCGTTGTGGGTCTTCGTGGGGTGGGGCATGCGTTTTTTAAATCTTTTCAATCCACCAATTATTTCCCTAATTGTCATATTTGCATCGCAAAAGAAGACAAAGGCAATTGGCGTCCCACGATTCTCACAGCTATGGGTACACCCAGCGTGTGTCGGAGAATGTCTCCCGCGGGGTGATGTCACGAGGACAACTGTTAACGTCGTCTTCCAAAGGCCTCTTTTATTCCACACCGCGGACGCACCTTCTCATCACGAGCCCTGCAAAGGGTTGCTCCTCGCGCGTCAATCAAACTGACGCTTTCAATTACATTCTCAGAACTAGAATGTGAGGCAACAGCAAAGCCAAACCCACCCACGTTTGTTGAGATTTTTTTTACGTTTAATCTTGACAGGTTTTGGGTGACCAGCCTGGGTCCATCAACTCGCTGCACCCAGCACTGCGGAGGCAGCAACGAGGGTTGGCGGATGGCCGCAATAGCAAATTTCGCGAAAATTTCCTTTCCGTGGCCATCGAGGAAGTGACATCGGCCTGACTCGCCAGGAAAATGCAGTAAAGCAAGTCGACTAATCGCCATCTGTTGTCATTGATGGAGCGCTGCCCCCCCCCCATCTCCACCCCCAGCAAGTGTGCGGTGTCTCCAGCCGCTCCCGTTTCCTCCCACGCGTACAATAAACTCACTCGTCATTAATGGGCTGAACACATCTTAACATACAAAATAAAAACCCAATGTGGCAGGACCCTCCTGAAAAAGAGTCCAATGACTCAGTGTGGCTCTCTTAGATAGACAGTAAGTAATCATGAGCAATGGCTTTGACATGGAACGTGGATTTAAACCCAACATCTCAGCGGCGTCGGCTCAGCAACCCTGAAATAGTATCGGCCCTTTGAGCTACCCGTTGCACCTGACGACTGGAGTGCTCTTTTGGAAAGCCCACAACTTCCTCTGATGTGCTACAGATCTCCCCAGTTGTGATGTGCCCGAGGTGGCGACCCTACCAGGCGAGATGAGATTGCACCGTTGCGATTGCCGCGACAAGACAAGTAGCTGCCATGACAAAGGAACAGAGGAACAAGTGCCGCTAAACACAAGTGACACGAGCCACCAACAGGGCATGTGCCCTTGGCTGATGCGGAGATCGCTCCATCCTTGTTTCTTTGCTGTTGCTGGTGCCACCACTCGCGTCACCAACACGAATTCTCAACGCCATCACCAAGTTCAACGCTGACACACCACCACCGCCACAACTAGCAACGGTACTATTGCCACCACAAGCACTGCAAACAACACTTACCAGCATGCCATTAACTGTACAATCGCCACCCCCGCTACCACTACCATCACCTATGACATGAACAACAGCACAGCACTGCAAAGAGTACCACCGCCACTGCTGCCTAAGCCAACACTGACTTTTGTAACCACCACCGATACAACCGCTGTTGACGTATCACCACCACTGACACTAACCACCACACTCTTAGGTTTTATCGGTAAAGTCACGTAGGGAAAAATAAATAAAGTAAGAAAAAATAATATTAATAATAGGATTAAAATAAAATGTATTATTAGAAGTAATAATATAAATAAAATCAATTTTTTTCTATTATTATTTCTATTATTTCTAAATTTATTATTTATTTTTACCTACGTGACTTTACCGAAAAAACCTCAGAGTATGAATGCTTGCAGTCACGAAAGCTTCAAATCTAGAACTAACCACCACTACCGCCGCCACTAACCACCACTACTGCCACCGGAGCAAACCACCACCGCCACAAACAGCCACCACCGCTGCCACTGCCACTCTCACTCATTCGATCGCAGTAGTGAGTAACTCTTGTGCCTCACAGCAAGAAGGAACCTGCAGTTAGATCCCTGACACGGGGCACCATTCTGCGTGGAGTTTGTATGTTACCCCCCCCCCCTTCTTCTGCATGAGTTTTCCTCCAGATTTTCTGGTTTACCACCCAAAGCAAAAACAAAAGCAAGCAAACAGTGTCATTGGTTATTGTCCAAACATCCCACTGTAGGACCCTCCTGTAAATAAGTCATTATTATACCCCCCTGCCCCCTGCTGCCCGCAGGTTATGGGCGATGCCGCCACAGATCTGGGTGCAGCACGCAGCAGGCATGCAGCAGGACATCCCAGGGCCAGCAGATTAATTCCTTTCAAGGTATTGTCTGCACTGCCTCTGAAAGGGGCCCGGTGTTTCCATTTATCCTCCCGCTGATTAAATCCATAGATGAACACAACCCAATGACGGGTTCAAAAGCAGTTTTGTGTGTGTGTGTGTGCGTGTGTGTGAGAGCGTCTGTGTGTTCAACTGTGTGTGTGTGTGGAGCAGTGTTGCCGTGGCTATGGGTGACGAAAATGTGAACCGGTTCTGGGCCTCCCCTAGGTCGACCCAGCCTTAAATGAGTACTTGGTGCGATGCGTGAAGCATCAGCCCTTGGGAAGACAAATGCTAGCGGTCGTGATGCTGTCCACACCGCCCCATCGTGCCCCATGCAGTCCTTAATAGGCGCTCTCTAACAGCACTTGTCCTAACAGCCTATATAGGTTGCACGCATGGTCTTTGTGCTACGCTTGCATTTGAATTGGTGTGTGTGCGCGCGTGCGTGTGTGACTTCATTTGCTGTGTTTTGGCTTCCAGAGTCTCTCTATTTTCCTTTTAACCAATTCATCCTTTTATTCGCGTGTTCCTTCCTCTCTTCTTCTCGTTTACTTTAGATTCTTTTTTCTTCTCTTCACGGGAAGGGAAGAAGGCCTGCCTGGTCTCACGTCTTAAAATGCAGTACGCGTACGACATATCTTTTGCATCATTAAAACTATTCTTGGCCAAGGGTACTAATTAAAAGGGAACGGGTCAGAGCGCGGGGCAAGGCACAGTGAAAGCACTTTTAAGGGGGATCTGGCATCGCTTTGGTCTCCAAGGAAAAGGGGCGCCCCCTGCCCCCCTCTCCTCCTTCCCTGCCACCCCCTTTCCCACCGTGAGTGCTGACATCAGTGCACACGGGGATGCGAAGCGTCGCGGATACGAAGGGGCGAGGCTAAGACGCAGCCCGATAAGACAGTCGCTTTGGATCTCAGAAGTTTGTTTTTCTTAATCCTGGTTGGTACTTGAACGAGTGACCGCCACACAGGGGCTGGAGTGTCTCTCTCCTGCCCCCCGCCCCCCCGCCTCGTATTTACAACGCGGTGTGGAGTTTTCTCCGGCCCTTCTGATTAAATCTTGCAAGCCAAACACGACCATTAAGCAGAAATGGCCAAACATCCCAATGGCAGGAGCCTCCTGAAAATAAAAGAGTCTTGAGATTTTGATTTAAGAATTATTTTATTGTTTTATTTTTATTATTTTATTATTTCCCTTCTACGTGACTTTACCGAAAGAACCAAGAAGCTGAGTCTTGAGATTCTTTGAAGTTTTTTTTCCCTGCGCAAATAATTTGCAAGAAGGCACGGGACGAGAGAGAAGGCAGCCACGTGGTGAGCCGGCAACAACAATTGCCCAAGCTCTGCGGTCCCCCATATATTAAAGTGTTATCAGACAATTTAATGTGTTATTGCTACAAATGTTGGAAATACTATTACAGTAGAACCCCTCTTAACGATCACCCCTGTTAACGACTAATCGCTTCAGACGGGCCTCTGTAGAGACCAATGTGTAGTGTATAGTCGTGTATCATTGTGTAGTTTATAGTGTAGTGAATAGTAGTGTAGTGTATCGTAGTGTAGTGTATAATAGTGTAGTGTATAGTGTAGTGTATAGTAGTGTAGTGTACAGTAGTGTAGTGTATAGTGTAGTGTATAGTGTAGTGTGTAGTAATGTAGTGCATAGTGTAGTGTATAGTGGAGTAGTGTATAGTAGTGTAGTGTATAATAGTGTAGTGTATAGTGTAGTGTATAGTAGTGCAGTTTACAGTAGTGTAGTGTATAGTGTATAATAGTGTAGTGTATAGTGTAGTGTATAGTAGTGTAGTGTACAGTAGTGGTGTGTATAGTGTAGTGTATAGTGTATAATAGTGTAGTGTATAGTGTAGTGTATAGTAGTTTAGTTTACAGTAGTGTAGTGTATAGTGTATAATAGTGTAGTGTATAGTGTAGTGTATAGTAGTGTAGTGTACAGTAGTGTAGTGTATAGTGTAGTGTATAGTGTATAATAGTGTAGTGTATAGTGTAGTGTATAGTAGTGTAGTGTACAGTAGTGTAGCGTATAGTGTAGTGTATAGTGTATAATAGTGTAGTGTATAGTGTAGTGTATAGTGTAGTGTATAGTAGTGTAGTGTACAGTAGTGTAGTGTATAGTCTATAATAGTGTAGTGTATAGTGTAGTGTATAGTAGTGTAGTTTACAGTAGTGTAGTGTATAGTGTATAATAGTGTAGTGTATAGTGTAGTGTATAGTAGTGTAGTGTACAGTAGTGTAGTGTATAGTGTAGTGTATAGTGTCTAATAGTGTAGTGTATAGTGTAGTGTATAGTGTAGTGTATAATAGTGTCATGCCTTCGTAGAACCCAATACGTTCGCTTACCGACTATTCCCCTGTTAACGATGGGCTGTTGTGGGGACAGTAAAAAATAATTAATGCATTAATTAACCATGTTTATTTTCATATTATGGGTTTATAACGTTGCTATTACCTTCATGTATTAATATCAATTGTTTAAATGTTATTTTTAAAAAATTGCATGAAAACAGGTAATTTTTTATGCTATCGGAACTAATTAATTGTTGAAGGTGTATTTTCTCTACTCGTTTAACGACCAAATCACTTAACCATCGGTTTCGTGGAACCAATCGCCGTCGTTAAGAGGAGTTCTACTGGACTTGGTAGCCCCGTGAAGAGGTGGCAATGTGACTTAGGATATGAATGTTTTTTTTGTTGGCGAAATGTGGAAAGAAATCGTGTTTGTATTTTTTTCTGGTGGTCGTTGTTGCTCATTCTCAGATTGATACTTTATTTTTTTGGTCGTGGGATATTGCGGGCACGGCTTTGGGTGTGAAAGCTCGGTTAGCGATAATAAACAATGACACTTCCCCGCCCCCCCCAATTTTTTTTTCTTTAAAGCTCAGCGTCACAAATGACATTCGGAAATGATAGTTTATGAAATGCCACTTAGCGTGTTCGCATCATTTTCCGGCGTCATAATCTGTCGAATGTTTGTTCAACCCCAACGCTAAATGACGCACATTCTCTCTCTCTGTCTTTCTCAGTCAGAGCCATGGGAACAAAACCGAGAGACCTCGTGGTGCCAACGAACGAGGCACTGGCCACACTCCGCTAAACCTCGTTCGAAGTGCGCCGTGCCCCAACATTCCGCACGCTTATAAAGATATAAATCCGGTTAATTGAAAGTTGACAGCAAATTTCAGTTTTGAACATTTAACGCGCACGCAATCAAATGTGTACCAGTGCACGCGTCCATGCATTGCGCGTGGACGGATTGCTATGTTCTCGGAATAACAATGTAGCGTAGTTAATTGCCTGGACAATGAAACGCTACGCTGATGGCACGTCCGTGCTCGCCACGAGAACCCCCTGTTGCCGACTCGTGCTATGCACAGGGCCACGTGATGCACATATCTTTATGAGTCACGCAAAGATGCGTCGATTAATTGGGGGTTCAATTCGATTATTATGCCCACGATATGTATACACGCATTGAAGTGCGCGATTAGATTATTTTCAATTGCGGTATCATCATCCTTACCATCAGCATCACAATCTGATATTATTCATTCACTGTTGAATTAATGCTTCCACCCCCCCCCCTCTCACGGCCCTGCCATGCGACAATATATCCGGCACCCATGCACGAACTTAAAATTCATCGCTCCATCTCCGCAGCAGCCTTGCTATCGGCTCCGTTCCCTCTTTTGCTTGGCAGGGAATGGATATTCACAGCATATGTAGATGAAGAGCTAAATGCAGCGAATAGAACGGTAAACATATACAAAAAAACAATAATCTAAGCAATGGGAAGCGGAAGTGTTCCAGATGAGTGACCATCTGCGTGCAGTTGATGCAACAAAGGTCGATTGTGTGCCGATGAATCTAGTATGGGTTATCAACTCATTCCAAGACAGCCCATAAATTGCGGCAGAGAGTTGCCTCTGACAATTTTCACTCGAATTGCTTCAAGTGTATCGTCGCAGGGGCCTTTGGATAATTCCACCCGTGGAGTTTACTTGCTGCTTGCTGGAATTGAACTGTCGACTCGGTAAAAACTGCCTCATTTGTCGAGCACATGGTTCACTACCGGGCAGCCGTGCCCTCCCTTCCTCCCTTAAGGGAACAATTGAGACGCAAGTACTACACTTCACAAGTTTCTTCCTTTTCTTTTAAAATAAATATATACGGTACTCTTCTTCTTGGTTCTTTCGGTAAAGTCACGTAGAAGGGAAATAATACAATAATACAAATAAAACATAATCAAATACAATTCTCACGACGTTTCGGCCACAACGCAAGCAGCCGTCCTCAGGTGAAGAACAGGTCTGTCGGAAAGACACCTGAGGACGGCTGCTTGCGTTGTGGCCGAAACGTTGTGAGAATTGTATTTTATTATTTTTATTTTTATTATTTCCCTTCTACGTGACTTTACCGAAAGAACCAAGAAGATGAATCGCTGCAGTCACGAAAGCTTTAAATCGAAATTTATACGGTACTTTGTTCTATCATTGCGTAGGGCATCTGCAGCAGGGCCATTCTTGATTTGGTCTTTTCACAGCATGATAACCCCGAGATTATCTGTAGTGGGGGCATAGCGCACTGGGCTGCCACAGAAGGGTGGCATCTGCTGCGTGATTGTTCAGGTGGAGAGCGCTTATGGTGGGGTTTGGAAGGATTTTGTCGGAGTCTCAAGCGGCCGAAATATGCCTCCAGTAAAGTTAGATCAACTATGAAAGGATATTCTGTGTGTATAAGACAAAGACAAATACAAAGATCCCCCTGTATAGCCTTAAAAGACTGTTGGGGCAAGTGCTGTTAGCGAGCACCTATGAAGGCCGGCACGGCACACGAGGGGGTGGGTGGCGAGGATCACGCCCGACCACCTTTGTCTCCCTCGTGGCGATGTTTTTTACCCACCGCACCAGGTAGTCATTTGAGGCTGAGTCGACTTTGGGGAGGTCCAGGATCAATTCAGATAATCGTCACTGTTGGTGGCTGTGAGCGCGAATCGAACTCGAGTGGCTGGGTTTGTAGCGCAGTGCGATAACCACCACTCTCTACTGTGAGACGCTCTGGAAAGTAAGATGCACTCTAAACCCCTGACACAAGAGAGAGCTCAAGTCACCCCCTCCCCATCTAGAGGGTTTGCGCGACCTTTTCGTCCAAGCTGGCCAGTCTTGCAAGAGGCGGGAGGACCCTCATGTAACCCAGAGACACACACGACCTAACCAATTGGACTAACTCTGGTGAACCCATTTATACTACTGGTTGCACAGAGGTGGGGTTTGGGGTATTCTACGAAACGTGCACTGTCGTTTCAACGACTACATTATTTAAACTAAACTATTTTAATTTCACCATGTAAAGCCCACTGAGCTGTATAGCTCTTTTTCAGAAGTCACCTGGCCACAAATGACAGCTCAACGAAGTGGCTTATCACGTGGAAATGTTTCGCAGCCAAATACTTTAAACGACGCGCTTCTAAATGTGCAGCGATAAACCGGAGGACTCGGAGAAAAATACACGCGACCACAGGGAGAACGTGCACACTTCAAATATACAGGCGTCGGGGTTGGGATCGAACCCACGGCGTCCTGTATACCAGGCGAGGTAGCTAACATCTCGCCACCGTGGCGTCCTAACTGCCGCGTCGGGACATGGAATCTAACCGGCGCCCTCTGGATCGCAAGTCCAGCGCCGAGAGATAGCCGTTTCCTTTGTCAGTGTGGAATTGTGGGAGTAAAACTGCTGACTGGCCGCCCTCCTTCGCCGGCCTGCTCTCTCTCTCTCTTTCTGGTGGAGATTCACCCGAGGATTTAGGTGGGCGCGCCCTGCGCAATGCAATCAGTTGCGAATCGCTCGCTACGGATGATTCCCAACGACATCGGGTAAAAGTTGCGTGCGTGCTTGATGGCAGGTCGACGCGCTCGCACCCCAGCCTCATTCGGAGGCATGAGAGAGGCCAAGCGGTGGCGATTTATTCAGAGGCCCTGCCACAATGTGAGCGGAAGCTGCCACCAAACAGCAGCACGACTCGGGTTGAGTTTACATTTGGAGTGAATACAGCCCGCTATCGCAGACATGTTATAACGAGAGGTATCTAAAATATGTATATATTATTTTACTTATAAATTCCATTTTCAGCATGTAATTGAGAATAATATTTCCCATTTCGCTCTATTTTTCCGCAGCTGTAATTGACTGCGAGTCAAATGAGGTTTTCATTTAAATGATCAAGAGCGTGATGCGGTTCCTAGCCCAGGGAATATTGGCCGCGTCGACAAACAGCACAACGCTTGATGTTCCGTTGACTTCATTAGGGGTCATTTTTGTTCGCAATTTGATTCCAATTGACGCTCTCGGCGCCATACCACAAGACGAAGACACCGTTCGGATCTCTCGCAACAAGCAGTGCATCGGCCCTTCGTGTTGGAGAACGACCGACAGAAGCGAGCCCTCTGTGATTCCTGCAAGCGACCTCTGGCCCACAGACGACGGGACAACACGTTGCCACCCGCCCTGCCGCTTGACCGCAAAAACCGATAGTTTTAACTCCCAGAGCAGACATCTTTCCAAATTAAGTGCACAACCACATTTGTACGTATGTATGCTGAACTTCGTTTGCATCGTACGCAGCCAACCATGCAAATCGAAGTTGCGGTGGGGGGATAGGGGGCAGGATAACAATCTAAACAGAATATTTGGCGTGATGGCTTCTCCACTTGGTCATCCACGACCGTGCTGGGACCATCATCAACCCACCGCGCTTAGGAACACGGTTTGGAACCCAGTGGCTCGGCGTTGCCGGCTTAGCGCTTTCACCTCCGAGCCACCGGCATTCATGCATTAGCTCGCTCGAACCATGGGAGGCATCCGCCCCATTCAACGCAGATCTCTCCGAGCCCTCCGAACAACGTTTTCAGGCTCGGCACGAACAAAGGCGAGCTACGCACCGCCGCAGCCGGTACACGGACGCCTCTGAGCAGCGCTCGCGCGGCCCCCACCGCCGCCACCGCCGCCACCGCCACCAAAGGTTAAAAAATGCAAAAAATTCTCCCTGCGATTGTTAGGAATTTCCGAAAAGGCCAAGTCGGGTTCATTTTTTTCGAGACACTTGTTTTTTTTTAATTGAGGGCTTAATGGTCAATAGTGCAGCATGTGCCTATTTGTCATCTTTGGTGGTGGTGGTGGTGGGGGTGTCTCTCTGCAAGCAGGAAGGGGGTGGAGGGGTTTATTTAACCTCACGTGACCCATGATGGTGTTTGGCGGACAGTAATTGGAAGAGAAAATTATGTTTTTTTTGTGTCTCGGCGGCAATTGCAAGTGCCGTACTCTTTTGGGAGGGGGGGGGGGGTCGTGCCGGAGACGCTCTGTGGTCTCCAGCTCGGCGCTGCAACCCCCGTCACGCGCAAGGGGGGCGAGCCCCCACCCCGGCACGGAACCGAGAGAGCGGTCTGGACCGCGGGTGTTTCCGTGACCGTGCAGAGGAAACGAACGAGGAATGAGTGAGCGTCGCTAGCGGGAGAGAGGGTGGACCCACGCCCACGGTAACGACCATCCGTGAACAGACCGGTGGGACTAGACTCTGTCTTTGTAAGCACCTACGAAGGCCGGAAGAGTGACCGGCCACCTTGGATCCAGGTTACTCATGTCAGGCTGAGTCGACCTAGGGAAGGTCCAAATATTCGTCACTGATATTGGTCGTGAGCGCAATTGAAACCCGGTCGCCGGGTTCGTAACGTGGTGCAATAACCGCTATGACACCACTCCCCACAAGTGCACACACACACATACACAAACACCAAATGTAGGTTAAAACTTCACTCGTCAAGATACCGTGGTAGCCCTTTAAAACATTTCTCGGCAATGATCCAGAAAACGGAATCGAGTCTCCTGCAGATTTTGTTTCTTTCCAACTGCTCTCCATCGATCCTTTTTCTTAGGCATTTAATAATTAAAATCTCTTCTTATAATGCATGCGATGGGCCGTGAAAATAGATTGTTTTGACGTGGATTTTCTCCGCGTTATTGCTTCACGTGTCCGTGGAATGGCGTTGGCAAAGTGGTCAACGAACTGCGACGTGCATCCACAGGAGTCTAAGTGTAAGAGTCTTGGCCATGGCCCGAATGTGAACTCGTCCGGTTCCCCCCCCCCCGCCCATCCCCTTCAATAACCCGCACTGACCAGCGTAGTGAAGTATGTTCAAATAAGCCCCATGACCGGCATGACCGTGGGTAAGATGTCCCAAAAGTAGCGGAGTGGCACCAAGGCCGTACATGAGCATTATGTCACAGGGTTTAGGTGACACGTGACCAATAGTCACAGTGACAGGCATACTTGATGTTGTGTGCCTGATGCGGATGCAATTTTTTTTTTCGGGACGCCAACACGGAGCCGGCTGATGTGATTGCTTGCATCTATATATACATCTAATACCAGTTCTAGATTTGAAGCTATCGTTACTGCAAGGATTCATAATCTTGGGTTTTTTCGGTATCTAATATCAGCTCAAGCCTCCCGTACATCACGTGACTTCGGTGTGGCCACGCACACTCCCAATCCCTTCCCTCTCCCCACCGCCCCCTGACAGACGCTGTTACTGCGTGCAGTTCACTCTTGCTCGCTCCTTCCGTCTCTCTCTCTCTTCTCTCTCGTCTCATCATCATCAACTTCTCTTCTTGAGCCATGCCCTCTTTGTCCGCCTTGGGGATTTCTGTCCCGCGTCCCATTTTGCGTTCCTTTCCCATCCCCTTTGCTCTTATGTCCCATACTTGCTGTTCTCTCTCCTCTTCCCCATTAATTTATCTTTTGCCACGCATTGCATCCTTCATCCTACTGCCCTTCCCCGTTGTGGTGTAGCCTTGCTGATATCGCCAAGGAGCACGAAACCATCACGGGAACTGCAGTCTTGCTTTTGGTTGCCCATCGAACAAAGACGGTCACCGCATCGCGTGCTTTCAAATGCACTTCCTCGGCCGTCTGGAACGCTCTTCTTCCCCGTAATCGGAAACCACTGGAGCTATGCGCTTTTAAATCTAAATTGAAAACTAATTTCTTAGTTTTTGTGTATGTTTAACTTGTTGTCCTTGCCCCACACCTCCGATGAGCACGGTTGGCTAGGTACGGCGTGAAGGAAGTTCAACAAAAACAAAGACAAAGATTCCCCGTATAGCCTTAACATATTGTAGGGGCAAGTGCTGTTAGCGAGCACCTATGAAGGCCGGAACGGTACACGGGGGGGTGGGTGGGCAGCACCACGCCCGACCGCCTTTGTCTCCCCAGTGGCGATGCTTACAAATCGCACCAGGTACTCATTTGAGGATGAGTCGACCTAGGGGAGGCCCAGGACCGATTCAAATAATCGTCACCGGTGTTGGCCGTGAGCGGGAGTCAAACCCGGTTCGCTGGGTTCATAGCGCAGCGTGCTAACCGCTACACTACCGCTCCCCACGTACACACACGTACATGATGATGATGAATATTATTGTTGTTATTATTATTATTATTTAACATCGTGTTCGCAGCGGGGACTCACACGCGGGGGCTGGGCGACACCTTGCGACCCTCCCGCAGCCAGGTGACCTGGGGCGTGGGGAAGCAGCCGACGCGCGGGGCCTCGATGACGACCGCCCCCCCTCGCGGCACGCTCAGCCGCCGCTCCGCCGACTCGGAAAAGTCTCCCAGGTCTGCACGCTCAACAGCAACAACAGCAACAACACACAACGCAGAGACGCACAGAGACAATGATGAAGATCTTTCCCACCCCCCACCAGCCCCCCGTCTAGACTTTAACAGAGTGTTTGGACAAGTGCTGTTAGCAGGAACGAGGGAGTGGTGTGGCCAGCACCACGCCAGACTGTTAGTAAGTTGTCAAATACACAAGCACACACGTGCATTCAATTATTCACAGGTGCGCTCCTGCATCGTTAGTAGTACGGCTATGAGTGTGCCTGCAACTATGACGACCAGGGTACTTAGGGGCCGTCCATAAATGACGTCACGCGATTTTGGAGGATTTTTGACCCCCCCCCTCGTCACACGGCGTCACAAAAATTCAGACCCCCCCTCAAATATGACGTCACAAATCTCTTTACCCCCCCCCCCAAACACCATATTTCCATTTTGAAAATTAAACATGCTTCAAATCGCTTGAATCTATTGTCATTGTAGTGCGTATTTAATGTGGCGCTGCAGTCTGATATTGTAGTAGAAAACATTTATTGAAACGTCTATTTTATTAAGTGGAACGTGTTGTCTATATTAATTTAAAGTTGCGCATTTTGATGTGACGTCACATTTCTCACCCCCTCCCCCCTCGTCACACATCGTCACAACTGTCTGACCCCCCCCCCCCCCCAAGTGAGGCTCGTCAATTATGGACGGCCCCTTATGCGTATTCCTATGAGGGCGGCTGTGAGTGTAATGATCAGTTTGGTGATGCTATTGACTACATGAGTGGCTAATGAGGGCAGCCGCCAAGTGTGGCCGCCGCGTGACCACAACGATGAACACGTCTATTGGAGCGTCCGCCCGAGCAGCTGTCGGCACGGCTATTAATGTGACAATGCGGGCGACTGTGAGAGTAGCTACTGCCGACGGGTGGCCGTAAGTGTGCCTATGAGATGGCAATGTGGCTGCATTGCTATGAGCATGGCCATGAATGTGGCCACGAGGTCGCCTGTGAGAATGGCTGGGATCTTGACTGTGAGGTTGGAAGTCATCAATGCCATGCTCTCCCCAGAGTCATCGTGAGCGCGAGAAATGTCGCTGTGACAGTGCCTGTTAGGGCGTCTGTCACCGTGACTGTGAACGCGGCTGTGAGGACAGTTGTGAGACAGGCGATGAGATGGGCCTTGTGAGTCTGACGGTCAGTGTCACTGTGATTGCGTCTGTGTCAGTGACCAAGTGATTCTCACTCGAGTGGGCGTCCCAGCCGTTGCCTCATTACCCAATCAGCCGTCCTGCTGTTAACGACAAGCGAAGGTTCTGCCATTTTAAAATATTAGCACCCTCGGAGGATGATTATGAATTCCATGGCACGATATGGTAAGGGCAGTTATAGGTTTTTGAAGATAATGTGGCAGGAAATGGTTGTAGGTGTGATCAGGAAGAGAAGGTCGCGATGAGTGAAACATGCGTGCAGAGTGGGAGAGGATTTTGTAAACAACTCGGTGGTTCGGAATAAAATGTGACATTGCAGATGCAATGCTGTAATCCGGGGGTGGGGGGAGGTTGTGATGGGTGCGACGCATGTGCAGGGTGGAGGAGGATGAGGGCACGTGACCGAGGCGGGCATTGGAGTGGCACCCTGGTGGGGGATCAAGAGTGGTGATGGTGGTGGTGATGGTGATGGTGACGGTGGTGGTGACGGTGGTGGCGATGGTGGGACTGCGAGCGTGACCCTTGAGGTTGGTTGTTGTATTTGCAAGGTCCTCCAAAAAGAATAATCAACAACACTGCCTTTTTGTTGTTGTTGTTGTTGTTGTAAAGCCTGCACGTTTGAGCCTCACACAAATAGCTCATTGAAGGAATAAATGACGCTCGTAGTCAAACTCTGCTGATTAATCGTTGAGGGATGATGGAACGGCGAAGGGGACCGCGTGATACTAATGGCTAATGCAGTTCCTAACCCAACCTAAAACACATTTGTTACCCCACCGCAGATAACGTGCACGAAATAATATTACACCGCACGCTAATTGCGCTTGGCGATGTCGTTACAATATGCCGCGATTGCTGCACGCAATTTTCGTAATTTAATGAAAGCCACTAAACATCTTGCAGCGGATAAATTTATACAAAGACGATAGCAGGGCCACACTGAGCGGTTGGAGGCGGGGGGGGGTGCAAGAGACACAAGCACATTTTTATTTTGTTCATAAAAAGTAATAGTTCAATATTTATTTTTCTCCCGCACGGCAGACGATTACGCGGGGCGTTTATTAGGCTCGCTCCCTGGATGTCACGCCATTAGGCCGTGTTAGCAGCTCGTGATGAATGGCGTTTAGAAGTGAATTCGCTTTCTCTCCGCATTTGCAGGCTTGCCAGTAGTCGCGTCACCCCCTCCTTATCTTTTCTTTTACGAGAGAGGGATTTGGCACGAGGGCACTAAAGGCACTTGAAGGCTTATTTTTTTTTAATGGTCGAATGTTACGTCTCGTAGCGTGGCATTGGATTTACGTTTTAATATTCGACAGAGCTGGTCCAGCAAGCGTGTGTATATATTTCATGCAGGTGAAAGTCCACAACAATTTTTCTTTCTTTCCAAATTGGCAGACCCTAACTTCCCACGAGGGGTAATTTAATCTGTGTCACTGTAATCGCCTGTCCCCCGCGTGCTGGCTTAAAGAGCCTGCGTGCATGTGCGTAGCTATTTAGTGCGCAGGATGTGCAACTGCACCGGGGACCCACGAGGCCAGCCAGAGCGGCCCTTGCGCTTTGCTACGAAGCGGATGAGAGGTTGGCCAGGACGTTTTGGTTCATTGCACCAGCGCCAACGCCAGCCACCCTACGCCACTGCCTTTGCGACCAATGCCTTGCACCAGCGCCAATGCCAACCACACTACGCCACTGGTTTCCTGACCAATGCAAGTAAAAGTTAATGACGTCGTCGTCGTCAGCCATGTCTCGTCAAGTGAAATGTGCTCCAGCAGAATGATACATTTAGCGCGTTTCATTTAATGGTCACAGCGTGCTGGGACTCGCAATCCAGAGGTCGCTGGTTCGATCCAATCTGCCGATGCGCCTCGCAGCAAGAAGGAACCTGGGTTCGATTCCCGACTCGGGCGCATATTCTCTTCCCAGTTGCTGCATGGGTTTCCTCCGGGTTCTCCGCTATCCTCCCACAGGTAACAGCACCCCCGATTAGCATGGTTGGCTCTGTACGGTGCGAAATAAGTTTAACATTTATGCAGACGGAGGTAAAAAAAAAAAGTACAATGCAAATGGTGTTGGAGAAATATCTCAATGAAGGACCATTCTAAAAAAAAAGTCTTGGGACTAATTGCAGCTTTCCTCGCTAAATAAGTAATTAAATGACGGTGCAATTGTATTAAACCCACTCATCCCTGTCCAGCCAGCAGTTCAAGTCGGCACAGCTCAGTCAGTCTATCGGCAGGTCTTGCATGCAGTGTGGCGTAAAGAGAGAGCGCTTCCACCCTCCACCAATGCGTCTGATTAGCGTGGAAGAGTAGACCAAATACCCTGCGGATGGACTCTTTGGAGCGTGAGAGAGAGAGGGTTGCGATGCGAGCCGCACTTTTACCTTTTGTTACATTTTTATAGAAATTGGCGTCGGGTGTTAGAGAGGCCAGGCGTGCCGTGTGCTCACCTCTAGCTATGATTGATGACTCACTAGGGGGGGAACTGTCACTTCATAACATTTGTTTAAGGGGAAGCAAACAGGGCCTCTGAAAAAAAACACCCATAGCGTTCTTTCTTTCTTTCTTGTGTGTCTTTTCATTTTTCTCAGTTGAGCCGGGAGTGGGCTCATTACGACGGACCGCCGAAAACACAGGTGTTGGATTTGTAGCTTCAGAATTCCGTTCAGGGATTTAAGATAAAAGGATTGCCTCCGTGTGTGTATGTGCATGTCAGCATTTGTGTGCGTTTGGGGAGCGGTGGCACAGCGGTTAGTGCACTGCGCTCCGAACCAGGCAGCCGAACCGAGTCCGATTCCCACTCACGCTTATAACCAGTGGCACAATTTCTAACTGAATCCTGAGCCTACCCTAGGTGAACTCTGCCTTAAATGAGTACCTGATACAGTGGTAAGCATCAGAACTGGAGACACAAAAGTATGCCTGTTTTTTAGGTTGGTCACCCATCTCCTCGTATGCCGTGCCAACCTTCGTAGGTGTTCGCTAACAACACTTGCCCTAACAGTATAATGCCATGGCTGGTGGCTTGTGTGTGTGTCTGTGCATAATATGCGGCACAGGCGGTGCATCGGCCAGTCATCTCAGTTAGTTAACCCATGACACCTAGGTCTGTCCCGTGATCTCCTCCAGCGGGCGTTCGACACTTCACGTTG
The DNA here is from genome assembly GCF_964198595.1 of Lampetra fluviatilis. NCBI lineage: Eukaryota > Metazoa > Chordata > Hyperoartia > Petromyzontiformes > Petromyzontidae > Lampetra > Lampetra fluviatilis. The sequence continues at coordinate 36,737,809 of NC_136275.1, read as the reverse complement.
CCTTAAAGTGCACTTAGCCTGGCACAAGCCCCGTGGTGACGTCACCACCACTTGTTGGCGAATGGCGGTTGTTGCTGTGTCTGTGGATGTATGTACATACATCAGTGACCTGTGCGTGTGCGTTTGTCTTTGGAGTGACCTCCTGGTACGCTGTCCCGACCTTAAGAGGTGTTCACTCACAGCACTTACAGCAACAAGATGCCCAAACAGGGGGGTCGGGGGGTGGGTGTTTTACGTGCGGGGAGTACGTTGCGTGCCCTTCGTCACTTACATGCTACCTGCACCTCCGTCCTGCGCTGCATCAGCGTTCCCTGTCGGTTCCTAACGGCGCACTGGTAGAACCCGGCATCGGACCGGTGTAGAACAGGGATAAAGTACCTGCGCACACGCACACACACACAAAGACAGAGGATAGGCTTCACAGACTGTTGGGGCGAGTGCTGTTTGCGAGCACCTGTGAAAGTCGGCACGGCACACGAGCGGGTGGGCACACACACACGCGCACACACGAGCGCACACACACGCGCGCGCACACACACGTGCACACGCACACACGCGCACACACACACGCGGATACGAATTCGCATTGATAGGGCGGCTTGCTTAAATCACTCGGCAACTCTCAATGCGCCGTAATGACGGAGCATTCTCACAGCTTCTTCTCAACCATTACAATGCCCTGACCGCATTCGAGACAAGGGGCATCTTCTCGTGGCAACTGTCCCCTGCGTGGCACAAAGCGTCAGTGCCGTCGCCAGGGCGGCAACGGCGGGGAGGGTGGCCCGGGCGTTCCCCGTGACAGTGGTAGGTCGGTGGGGGCAGGTCCGGGTGGGGGCTACGGGGTGGGGGTTAAGGGGCAGGAGGGGGCTTGGGGAGTTCGAGGATGGCTGGAACATTTCACCAGAATATCTATCTGCGGCTCTGCGTGGGATATTTTTAAGCCACCGGGCGGGAAATACCGCGGGCGCGTGCAAGCGGGGCGCCTTCGTCTGCAGAGAGTAACGCTCAGCGGAGAGAAACGTAATCAAAGCGGACTCGCGGTTTGCCTGCGTTCGCCCGACGACCGTACTCTGGTGGACGCGAAATGAGCTAACTGCTGGCTCGTATTGAGGGAGACGCGTTATTGAGTGCAACCTGCCCGACCCGCGGACGGGGAGGCCAGATGCGCAGACATTTCACACTCGGTTTGCGCGCAGCGATGCTGAGCTTGGCAGCTCGTAGGGCGGCAGTAATTTCCTCGGCCGCTCTCAAAAGCATATTGGTTTTCCTCTCCCAACGTCCCGCCATCAATCTCTTCAGCAGGAAGCTCGCGTGGGTTTTCTCCGGGTGCTCCTGATTCCTCCCGTATACGGACACTCATTGAGCGGCACCGTTAACACCGTCATGTATAGAGGACCGCAGAGCTTGGGGGTGGAGGAGCAGGGGAGGTGGTGGAGTTTGGCGCCGGCTCTCACTGCCTTTCCGAACTTGCCTGTGGTTGCTCGGTTCATCGCTCGCCTCTTCCCTCGAGAGCGAGCGATCAGCGAGCCGCGTGTTGCAAGTTGCCATTAGTTTGATAATACTATCACGATCGCGAGCATCTCGCCCGGTATCTAAATAATTGCCGCACGTCCGGCATCTCCTCCTCTACACACCATTCCACCAGTGCCCATCGACGAGGAGCCATTTAAAGCGTGTGATGTTTGGTTCATGAGGTTGCAATGACGAAATTGCAAGAAAAACCCGTTGACCATTCGCCCAATCATCCCCTGCAGGGGTGATCGAGCTTTGCCAGTGCAGCTGCCAAGCTTAACAACGCTTTGCTCATAAGTCAATCAGAGCGGTTAGATGTATTTACGTCTGTCTTGAAAACTCATCTCTTCTAAGCTGGCCTTTGCTCCTAATTTTTGCCGTTTACTCTGCACGTTCTGTTTATTTTCGTGCTTGCCATACGTGGCGCATTCGGATCTTGGGATGAAATGTGCCTCACAAATGTAAATTGTTATTATAACCTTTCACGAATCAGCCCTTGGTATTGCTTATCAGCTCTACGAATTACAACAGCCCGGCACGTGATGCGGGGGTCGTTTCGAAATCACACAACGGATGGTCGTGTGCCTTTGGAGATGGGTTTGTTTTGAAGGGGGTGGGGGGCGTTGGATCTATATGGCTTCCCACTTCCACTGTCTTGCATCAACTGGTGAATGGGGGGGGGGTCAGGTGAGTTGATGGCTCGCGAGATGTCAGTTAAGTGGCGAATGTCTGAAGAGGGTCAGGCGGGTGTGAAATGTCATCTAATAGGATGGGCTGCCCTCTCGTCCTATTATCATTTACGTGCCCAGCAATGGGATATATAAGAGACAGCTGTCATTTTCACACTCTGCTCACAACCCTAAACTGGGAGCACTGAAAGCAATCTGCTTCTTAAAAGTAATACAATGTCAAAATAGTACGTCGTGTATTGTGAACGTTTTTATTTTAGTTTACATTATTTAGGATGTCCAGACTCTTCTGGGCAAGGGATTATGTCGAAAGGAGCACAAATTGAAAATCTAGAGCAATTGTAAATGAGCCTTATCAGTCGTATGTATTCGTTACTCCCACATTGTCGGTGTCGCTGTCTGTTAACCATCTGCCGGAATTCGTCCGCCGTTTCAATTCAATCCGATGTTTATCATATATCCCTTATAGCCAGTTACCCAGCTAGCTTTGGTGGCAATGGCCAGCGGCCATGAACAACAGAGTCAGTGTTGGGAGTGGGGGATGAGCCCAGCCAACGTCTCGCCAGGAAACTGAAGGTGTAGATTATTGTTAATAATAATTTGCTAATTACAACAACAACAACAACACAGCAGGCAGAAAAAGGAAAATGAATCCGCACTGAATTACCGGCACACACGCACGCAGGCGCAATGCCCCCCATCTGCAATGTACGGGACACAGGAAAGCAGCAGCGCAGAATGAGAGAGCGAATGATTAGGAGACGGACGAAAGTGTAAACATTTAAAGCCTCCACCCCGTCTATTATATATTTGTGTGTCCAGTCGAGCTGAGACCATCATCACCTCGCTCGGGGCGGCCCAAAAACCTGGATTCACAACTCAGACTCTGAGCATCGTTGGCTTGAGCGTCTGACCCATTGGACCCCTCCCACCACCTGGTCCGTGCGAACGGCCTGGAGCTCCAGAGCGACCCAATGCGCCGTGCTGCAGCAACTCCCGGCGAGGGAGGAGGGGGCGGTGTTGGTGCGCACGAGGAACGGGGCGACACCAGCAGCAGCACTTTGGTGGAGTGTGTGTAACGGGGGAGGAGGAGGTTTGGGAAAGGGGGACGCACGATGTCCAACCACCTTGGTACCGGGGGCACGATGCGCTGGGGTGATACAAGTTGTCAGGTTCTGTTAAAGACGCCCATTAATTTAACACGAGGGCATGAAAGAACAATGAGCGCTGTGGCAAGGGCCCCTCGCCTCGTGCCACTGAGGGAAGAAAAACAAACTGAGCGCCAAGATTTGAAGCTTTCGTCACTGCAAGGATTCATATTCTTAGTTTTTTTTCGGTAAAGTCACGTAGATAAAAAATGTAAAATTAATAAAAGTAAAATAAAAAATAAAATAAAAATCACGACGTTTCGGAGGCAACACAAGCTTCCGTCTTCAGGTGGAACCGTCACAGCACGATAGCTTTTACCTACGTGACTTTACCGAAACAACCTAAGAGTATGAGCGCCAAGAGTTGAGCGCGTCAGTCCGACTCGCGAAACGCCCGGGTGCACACGTGGTGCGCTCGCTCGTCCGCGTTCGGGGGCAGCTCTTGCTGAACGACGTCGACACGTGGACTGTGCAATTCCCAACATGTTTTCTCTACCCACACATACACACACCCCAACCTTCTCCGAGTCTCCCCCCCCCCCGCGCCCTCCCCCGCCAACCCCACACGTCAAACACTGCCCACATCCTCCTCTGCATCCTCGTTCCGATGTGGCCGAGCGGTGGGAGCGGTTTCGTCGCTTGGTTGCAGATGCTCGCGGTTCGAATCAATTACACCGCCCTTGGTCAATTAATGCTCAACGTAAAAAAAAGTGATTTTTTTCTCGAACAGTGCATTGAGGTGATGGTGCCCATCTTATGTTCGAAGCCCTGATCCCGTGGATGGCGAGTCTATAGACAGGACAAAGCGAACCCTTCCTCCACACATCTGTTGGGCTTCGTCGGTTTAGGGGCGGTGACGAGGTCGAGTTGTTCGACCCCGACAGACCGCCCTGGTTATAATTTAATACTGCGGGGTTATTGACCACGACAATCTATGCGCCCGTCTGCTTCGTGTTGGAAGGTACAGATCCCCGTGACGTACTTTGTAAAGAGTAGTCCTTTTGTGGTCTGGCGTCATGGTTCACATTTTAACAAATTTGATACGGTCCCCGAAAATCACTCAAATAGTATTGAACATATAGCGATCATTGACCCCCCCCTTACTGCCAGACTACTACCCAATCGCAGAGACAGCTGCCATTGGGGACCACTCCGAATGTTTGAGATGCGATGTGACGTAGCAATTTACGCTCCACCTAAACATGGGTTTTTGGTCATCATTAATGAGTTTGGAATTGTACACGTTTCCTGCCAGCATCTCTTAGTATTGTTCCACATCTCTCACTCTCCCTCCCTGTCAGACCGCACGTTTTTATTCTTAAAATTATTGATTAAAGCTTTTTCAGTAACACGTAACGTAACGTACAGGGAGACACGAGGGTTAATGCACATCCTGCTGTATTCCCTGGCTGTCATCTAGGAAACAGAGAGAGAGAGGAAGATAGCGCGCTAAACAACGAGGGGGAGGGGGGGGTGCAGAATAGGAGACAATAGAGGAAGAAGGGAAAGAAAGTGGTTGTCGGACAAGGCAGGCACCGTGGGGGAAGAGAATTGAGTGAAAAGTGAATCAATAATGGGACCGTATGATCATATAGACTTGCAGCGATGGCTGCACCTCCCTCCCCTCCTCTCCACAATCCTCCCCCCCCTCCCTCCCCCTCCCTCGCTGCTGCATTTCGCTCTGATTGGGTCTCCGCTGCACCCACTTAAATCACCTTCAGTGACAGTCACATCTGGTCTGAATTAGAGGAAAAAAATCCCCAGTGGACTGAAAAAAAATAATAACTCTAATCCTTTGCCATAAGGTGCCGAAATTAGCAATTTCACCAGCAAAGAAAACGGAACGTATTGAAAAACATGAAAAAAACGTAAATGGAAGGATTTTCTATTGCATCCAAACCAAATTCGTTTTTTTTTTTATAATAAAACGGAAACCATTATTTTCATACAAAACGGTTCATTTGTTCTCAAAGTTAGGGAAACGAGTTATAATAAATATGTAATGCCCCCGTGCATACAATTGGTTGCCCGGACTAAGCACGCAGGGGGCTTTCATGAGCGATGCTGGCAAATACAAAAAAAACGGAGCACCGTTAAGACCTGTTACTGTTGAGGGGCTGGCGCCCGTTGAGGATTAAACAACACCCCCCCCCCGCCGCCCTCCCACCGCCCCCCCCTTAACATCCACCTTGGCATTTGTTTTACCGCAAGTTATTAAGTCTCCTGTAACCAGAGACGAAAATTCCGCGTGCAATTTATTTTCCAATAATTAACTGCTCCCATACAAATAATTGAATTAGGCTTCGCCAGATTGATTAATTTAAACCCTTATCAGTAGCTTTAATTAAGATCGCTAACTAAACGGGGAATTGCAGTCGACGTGGTATTAGACTCTGCATGCAATCAGTCTCTAAACGCATCGATCAGAGTCGCCAGCAAAGGGGAACGCCGAGCGAACAAAAAGGAAATAACAGCAGCAACAATAAAACACACACAGCAAGGTAAAGGTGGAATCCTGCAATAACCTAACCACGCCACCGCTGGCGGAAGGGCCTCTGCTAGAGGGGGTAGCTCAAGCGAAAGCCTCTCTGGAGGGTTCATTGGCCTGGTCTTTCCCACTCTGTCCAGACGTTTTGTAATGATTTGGGAGTACCCACACTTTACCCCACCGCACCCTTCCCCGCACGAATGAGCAACCGTGGTGTACCCATGTCTCCTGCTTTGGTGGGACAGAGGTGAAAGGGCGTGGGTGATTTTAAAACGATCGCACCATTGTTTCGACTGTCACGCCAGGAGATCTAAATTAATCGCCGTGCATCTGGATTGCAAGTGCAGTGTGCTGCCCATTCCAACGCGGCAGCGGCATCCCAATAGAACACGTGAAGTCTAAAAAGGCTAAAAATAAATAAATATTTATATGAAGGCACACACGAAAAAAGTTCCAAGCAATCATTTGAGATGTGTCAGTTCTGTTTAGTGGTGATACAAAAGTCAGGCAGACTGCCTAAAAATGTGGACAGCAACCATTTAGATTAACTGAAAATATGAGAAGTCTGCTGGACTTTATCGAGTCGTCATTCAAGTGCCTGGATTCTCTTTGTTAAGCCCGTAGGGCATTCGCATGTGAAGAATGCTGCTGACAGCGTGAATGAGCAAGAGCGTCGAAGACGAGACTCGTGTTCACACCAGTGTGGAGTGTCGTGATGCACATTGGAGACATCTGGGCGCTCAGAAAGGGAGACACGAGGAGATTGCAGAGCCTTGAGACGTGGATTTTGATGTGAAATGGATGGAGAGAATGCTCATAGGAAAGTTCTAGAGAAACGTCAGCAAATCTGTCTAAATTTGGAATGATCCAGAACAGGCAAGTGATGTTGACAAAGCACATTCTCTCCGCGGTGTGTCTCACGCCATCGTTGATGTTGAAGTGTTTCGTGATGTTTAGCGTTTCGAGATGCAATATGCATGAAGCATGCAAACAAATTATTTATTGTAATCATCATGAGTGGCGTTACAATCGGAGGTGAAAGTGCGACGAAGGAGGTTCGAGAAGGGTTCAAGGATGTCGAGGTAGAGAAAAAGTACAAATTCTGCGTGACGACTTTGAATCGAAGGAAGGTGAGATGATGGCATGCAAAATAAAATCAAGCAGAAGAAAGCTCAAGATCGGACGGAATGGAGGGAGATTGTGCCCTGCTATCAGACGGAGGACTAAATACGAGGAGCGAGCGTAGGACGTGCAACATGACGAATTTGTTCGCTAGACACTTGACACAAAACCCCTGGCAGACCCCGGGTTCCTCGTTCAATTCCGCCACTGGAACTTGATTTACCGAGACCCCAGGCAGCGGTTTAAAGTGTTCCCATGTTCTACGCCAGGTGTGGGGTAATTGCACGGGGAGGAGGCAGTGACTAACAGAAGTCCCTCTAATGAAGACGTTCGGTCGTTACTGGAGCGAGGGATGTGGGGAGTTCTGCATGAGGGTTGCCACCTGTCCGAGGTTTCCCCAGCGTCGTCCTTCTTGTCGAGGTAGCTGCTCTCCTGGGAAATCTTGAAGTTTTCCCGGGATATTAACATTTCACATTTGTGTCCTTTGCGGAGTTAATTATAATAGTAAAAACTCGAGACAATTAATGAATTCACAAGTAGTTCTCCCGTCTTGCTGCGATGTGATATACAGTATCATTCTTCGGGTGATGTGTCCCGGTTTTTTGTACCACGGAGATGCGAAAGATGTTCAACATGCTAACGTACAACCCTATCAGCAGTGGTTCTCGCCCTTCCGTTACGTGACCAGTCACAGGTCCATGGCTAACATCAGCGACGAGTGAAATCTGAACCGATGCCGGGCTTCCGCAAGCTCGTTTCCGCAAGCCTCACCCGAGCACACGGCGCGGTGCGCAAAACACCAGCACTTGGGAAGACAAAGACGGCCAGGCGTGACGTTGGTTGTCGAATCGTTTCCCCAGGCCGCAACGCTCGTCGGCAAGCCACCGCGGCAGCCACGGCCTCCGCCACCAGCACCGCGGGCGCTGGTCGGACTTTTATCGAAATCAACTTACGAGAGAATACGCAGCCGGGGTCAAGAGGGGTCTTCCGCTCGGAGTGAGCGCGTGAACTGGAAATGAACTTGCCGGAGCCCCCTCCCGCGATCCGTCACTCGACATTAATAATCACCAGACCAGGAGCACCTGGCTGCCAATTTGATCTGTTCTCTGTATCCCACCGCACAAGGCACACACAACAACAAAGCGCCACGGTGGCTATGAGATGTTAACTACCTCTCTCGGTATACGGGAGGGCGTGGGTTCGACTCAGACCCTGGGGTCTGCATGTTTGGAGTTTGCGTGTTCTCCCCGTGGTCGCGTGGACATTTTTGCCGGGACCTGCGGTTTTCCGCTCCACATTTAGAACCATGCGACGCGAGAATTCGACCGCTCTCTATATATACCCACGTGATACGACACTTCGTCGAGCTATCATTTGTGGTCAGGTTGCTTGTGAAAAAAAATATCTATGTAGCTGATTGAGCCTTACCCGGTAAAATAAAAAAAAAATCACAGTTTTAGTTTGGATGAAATATTTAAACGTGTGCTGTGATACGGCGAGCCGGCGATGGTGACGGTGAGTGGCGAGGAACGATGGAGACCGGGGGGTGGATCGCGCGCTCTCGGTTGGGGGGTGCGCAGGCTGAGATAATGAGATGTATCCCAACGGTACTCCAAGCGAAACCTTCACTTGCACAATCCCCCAAATAAGATTACGTGATCTCCTATCACACGCATTATAAATAATCCCCCTGTCGTCGCCGAGTCATCTCGGAGTTTATTGCTTGCCACTGTATTTATACGACGTAACAAATACAAAGGTGGCCCGTATAGCCCACAACAGACTGTTGGGGTAAGTGTTGTTAGTAAGCACATATGATGCGGTGGGTAACCAACAGCACGCCCGGCCGTAATTGTCTCCCCTGTATTAATGTTTACACACATAATTTATGTCAAATTCGCATACACACAAAGTCATAGACAAATATCCTTTGTATCGTCTTCACTGACTGGTGGGGTAATTTCTGTGAGCGAGCAATCATTAAAACCGGGCATGGTACACGAAGGTTGGTGGTGAGGTCAGAACCACGTCCATCTGGCCGCACTTTCTTCTCCCCAGTGCTGATGTCTTACATACCGCACTAGGTACTCATTTAAGGCTTAGTCGATCAAGGACAGAACCAGGATTTGTTCAGATATTCGCCACCGATGTTGGTCGAGAGAGGGATTTGAACTCACCCGGTTTCGGGAAGCAGTGTGTTAAACATTACATAAGCACACACTAACACAAGCATGCACGGGTAAACACGCAGGTACTCACAGAGGTATATATACACACACACACACACGGAAGTCTAAACGAGGGGCTGAAGTTGGACCGCAGTGGTTCAATAGCGTGATATTAACCCAGCCACTTAAGTTCGAATCCTGGCGACGGTTAACATCAGTGGCGAAAGATATCTGTGCTGGTCCGAGGTTTCACTTCACCCATCCGCACCGACCAGTGTCGTGAAGTATAATCAAACACACAACCACAACGACCGACTGAAATGGCATGGAGATACCGGAATCCAGCAGTAGACTGACTTTCATCCAGCCTGTAAGTTCATTATCATCACCACGAATATCGACATCATCACCAGTCATGGTAAATGTACTGCTGGATAAAGGACCCCCTGATCTCCCGCTACCTCTCGTGATCCTGTGATGTAATAATCCACCCAGTGCCTGCACGCAGACTGATTACACTCAATAATGCAGGATTCATAATTGAGTTTTTGGTGAGGACATTCAATACACAATGGAGCATTAGAAGGCTATCTCTCCTGAACCTTGCAGCACAGAACTTCGCACTGCCCCAAATATAAATGCGACGGCGAGGCGTGGTTGAGTGGCTGAATGGGTGAGCGGGTGGGTGGATGGGAGAGCGGTTGTACAGCGGTTAGCACGCCACGCTATGAACCCATTGACACGAGTTCGATTCCCGCTCAAACCCAACACCAGTGACGCTTATTTGAAATGAGTATCTGGTGCGGTGTGTAAGCATCGCTACTTGGAAGACAAAGGTAGTTGTGCATAGTGCTGGCAACACACTCCTCGTGTACCATTCCAGAATTCATAGGTGCGTGCTAACAAGACTTTTCCAAACTTTATTTTAAAGGCTATAGGGGGATTTTTGTTTCAATTGCAATTCAGCTGCAATTAAATGTCTAATAGTTGCTCTTCACTCGCCATCATCATTATCATAATTATTCACTAGCCACCATCATTATAACTTTTGGTGTGTCCACTTAATGATCTGGCCAAATTCGTGCTGTGTAAGCTTCCTCTACCCGACAGACCCAAGCAATTTAAATGATCACGTGTACGAGCAGATTGTCATTGTTTCAGCTCACGTGATAATTTAATGTGAGTTTGGTTTTATCGGGTGGTGGAGGGTTGCGCAACAAAAAACAATTGACCAGATCATGACGTGGCCTAACCCAGAATTTTATTATGAATTTTAACATAGGTTACAAAACCCCGTAATCAATTATCATAACAAATGTCTATACACCAGACAATCACTCATCAATATCGAGAGGAGTCCCTGGAGAAAATCAGCCGAGTTAAGCCGCGCGGGACATTGGGAAAGTGACGGCTCCGTCGGAGCATGCTGACTCTGACCTCTGACCTAATGACCCCCAAAAATTCATCAAAAACGTGAGAGCGGGTGCATCACGCGACAGTTCCGTCACCATCAATCCGGAGGAGCTGCTGATGGAGTAAGCACCGGCTGACAGGGGAACGATGTGCCGAGTCCCATCTCTTTTGCCGGCTGGGGGGAAAGGAAACCAAATAAATAAATCGCAGCCGGTTCACGACAGACGCTGGATATTGAAGCAATGGATTAATTCCAACAGGTGTCAAACGCCACGTGCGTAACTTTTGAAATCTCGCGTCTCCAAGGGACGTTGTTCTTTTATGCGTGCCTCGGGGGAGAGCTCGCATGCGACCATGCAGGCTTGCGAGGGGTTAAATGATGACCGCGTAAAACTAAAAAAAAAATCCCCTGGGTATTTATTTACCTGCCTTTATTTATTTACAATTCTGTTCTTTTATTTATAGGCAGCCAAAGAGGAAGTGTCTCGCTTGGGGTGCAGCAGGCCCGAGACCTGGGGTCGCTAACCATCACAGGGACGAGCCGATGGCTCTCCTGACACAGTGGCGTGTGCGTTTTTTGTTGTTGTTTTTTCTTCTTCTTTTATTGTTGTTCGCTGTGGGCAGATAAATTAGATGCGTCGGGTCGTGGTCCTGTCGCGAGCTCGCGATACATCCACGGCGTCGTGTCGTGCGTAGCGGAAGAGTCGGTACTCTTTCCGTTATAGTTTTATTAGTCGTGTTTGTTTGAAGTTGATGGGTTTCAGGTCACTCCTTGCAGCCACCGGAGGCGCTACTATTCGCCGCGATGTTGACAACGATGACAGTTGATTTTTAAACTCTGAATTGCGACAATACTAATCCAATTGTTAAACGCGTGTGCGGGTCGCTCTGCAACCATGCCCGTGCTGCTGAAGCAGGAATACATCGCACGTGTGTTCATCACGTGACAACTTTATTCATTTGGCTGTCTCGGGTGGAGGAGGGTGGACGACGCACATTGGCATACTGCTCAACGCGCAGGGATCTGACCCCAAGATGTATTAAGAGACACACTATTATCTTTTTTTTTACAAACGATGCTATCTAGAATTGTCCACTCTACCCATCTTATTGATATTATTATCATCTGAAAAATACGAGAAAGCTCTCATTTCCATGCGCTTCTCACAATCCTTCTGATCTCAGAGCACTAAAACTAATCTGCCTTTTTTTTGTACATCATGCGCATGGTGAGATTTTTTTTTATATATTCTCTGGGATTTAAAGACTATACTGGCAAATGAATTACATTAATAGCGGCACATCTTTGAAAGTTAGAGCGATTCTTAATGAACCGTATGAGTCTATTTTTAACCGTTACTCGCACATCATCGGTGTCGCTATCAATAACACGTCTTCCAAACGTATTGTTCCTCTTCTTCATCCGCTGCCGCCGTCGTTTCAATGCAACGTTTATTTGAAATTCTTCTTACCTAGCTACTGCAGCCATTAACAACAGAGTTTGTGTCGGTGTCCAGCCAGCAGCCAGCTAGGAACCTCGAAGATGTGATTACTATTTAATAGCATGATTTCAGTTGATTTAAGTCAGATGAGACGCAATATAGCGAGGAAGTCAACAGTGGCCGTCCTATATAAGAAACATTGACTCCTGTCATGGGAATGTGGAATTTCCACAAGTGGCTCAAGGCTGACCAAAGTGAATCTGAAATGCTCCACACTTGGTTGAGCAGGGAACCACTCAGAGAGCCCAGTGATAAATGTCCTGCCGTGTGCCCGTGGAGACCTGCGAAGGCATGGAAGGAGAGCAATATTCCTGCCAACATCTGCGGATGATTTTCCATTATTTTATTTATGCCATGACGCCAGCACACAACACCCCACTCTTGTGACTTATGTCCTCGGGATCTTTTTTCCTTTCTTATTTGTCACCGTATCACAAGAAGAAGAATCCACGAGCGAAATCTCACACAGCAGTCTACTCCGCGTGCGGCAGAATGGCTCACTACAGAGTAAGTACAAAGGCTCCCCTTGAAACAGCCTTCAAGTGGTTACTTTACACAGCAGCGGTCGCATTTCCCTAAAGCTCCGATAGGATATAATTTTCTTTCACGACAGTCAATCTGATAATTATTTTGTTCATTCAACTGAAGAGCAAAGACGCATCTCTTATTGTCACGTGTTGTTCTTTTGTGTGTGTGTATTCATTGGTTTACGTAGCTGCGACCATCATCAACTCACCACACCTGAGAATCTGATTTAACGAAGGGCAGTGGCTGCAACCCAGATTCCAATCCAGGATCTCAGCTGTGCCGGCTCCAGCCATCTGACCTCTAACCTCTCGGCCACCCAGGACACGTTGATTGTCCCAGAATATTAAACTTCCATTTCACAGCGGCTGGTTTTTGTAAATGCCCCCCCCCCCAAAAAAAAAGTTACCGTGCAGCCGCAAAAATCGAAGCGACGACCCTCCGTGAACTGGCCTGGCAGCAGCAAAGCGAGTCAACCGCTAAAGCTATTGAGCCGCCAATTTATTTCAGTGTCTTCTTTGTTCCCCAGCCGTCTTGTCTCCCTCTCCTGTCGTGTCAGTTAGTCAATCGGCAGTTCGTGCGCGGTGGGGTAAAGTGTGGGTAATTCCACCTCTTCCAAGGCGACAGCGGAAGAGCAGACCAGCAAAAGCTACATGAAGCCTTCGCATCTGGATTTTACGGCGGCGTGAGCATGACATTGCTGGGCTGCACCTTTACCTATTGTGTCTTATCTATCTCCCCCCCGCCCCCCCCCCCACCAAAGTGGGGATTCGTTTGCCACTGGCGGCGCTGGGAGCGGCTACGGACCCCCAAGGCTCTGCCTGGAAGATCGAGCGAGCGAACAGCGGACGAATAAGCGAGCGGCCTCTACGAGGGTCTGTAGCAGCGCATGCAAATCGTGACATTTACGCTCATCCTAATAGGATTCCGTGCGCTCTGAAATAATTACGCGGGCTCCCATCTGCCTTATCGTTTTATTATGGGAGGGGGGGCAGTGTGGGGAGGGGGGGGTGTTTCAGTGCATCTCTCCCACGCAAATTGGTTAAATTCATTGAGCTAATATTGAAAGACGAAACGAAACAAAAACAGCCCCCAATAAGAAAACAAATAGATTACAGCAATTCTACAAAATGAATGACAATTACAACAACGGGCGAAAATTAAATCTCTTCCAGCAAACAATAGCGCGTTTCAAAGGAAACACAATCGTCCTCTTTGAGCGCCTGTTTAAATTCCGATTAAACAAATCCGTCCGCGCGCATTTACTCACTGGGGATGAGAAAGTGCATGGATGCATTCGCGTGCCCTTAAGGGTGGTGGAGGGGTGGTCACGAGATGCGTGCAGCAAAAGAAAGATCCCCCGCATAGCCTCAGCAGACTTTTGGGGCAAGGGCTGTTAGCGAGCACCTATGACGGCCGACACGGCACGCGCACCAGGTACTCATATGAGGTTGAGTCGACCTAAGGGAGGTCCAGGACCGGTTCAGATACTCATCACTGGGTGTTGGTGGCGGTGAACGGGAATCGAACTCGGGTCGCCGGGTTCGTAGCGCAGCGCGCTAACCACTGCGCCACCGTTCCCCATGCGTGCAGCGACACAATAATCACCCCACATCCTTCATCAGGGGCCCATTTACCACGCCGACCAGCTCTGACAACTTAAACGTGCTCTTTCTGTGCGTCATTCCTAAACACTTTCTTATATATACATACAAATTATAGAAGCCTTTTGGTAAAAAAATAATTATTATTCTTTGAAACTTCGTTTCTACGGCCCACCATTATATGTGTACGCACATACGTCAGCACGAGTGGTAAAAGTAACTCATTGCCGCTTTATAGGGATTATGTGCAGCTTTCCTCAAGAGAGAGTGGAAAAAAAGAGATGTTATTATCTTGCGAGCAAACAATTCGAAAACATCAATTACTTTCATTTCATTCAGCAAAAAAAATCCATGTAGTACTGCGCGTGTGTGTTTTGTGTTCATAATACACCGGTGAGATTCACTCGTGCGTGGGAGCTGTTAACGGGTGGGGGTAGTTACGTCACATAACAGTCAGAGATCGCGATGACTCGGTGGGAGGGAGGCGTTCGTTCAGCAGTGGATATATCGCGGCTGGTGATGAAGATGCGGACGAAGACCTCGCAAAGACGCCCTAGAACAGGAACGCCTCTTGTCCACCAATGAAGCCAGTCCCAGCCATAATAAATAAATACAGAGACCGCGGCGGACATTCGCCAATGCTGATTGTGGATATGGTCACTCGCAGCAGTAAGCTCCGTTGGCATGGACAACTGATTTTTGTGAACGGTCGCTTTAAGTTATGCAAACGATCAAAACTATTTACTTACCTAATAGGTGCGTTTGGAAGGCTGCTGCTGCTGCTCCAGCTGCAGCTGCTACTTGGTTTGTTTATGGGCCTGATGATAAAACGGTGCCCTGGTGCGCCAGTGTGTGGCGCGCGACGTGACACGGTGGGCCTTACAAAGGCACACCTAGCCTGGCACAAGCGCCACGGTGATGCAGCCGCTACTTAGTGGCCGAATGGCGATTGCTTGCTTGCTGGTGTTGTCGTTGTGAAATCCGTGCCTAGTGACTATTCCCAGCGCACTTGGGACAATTCCTGCCTTGCCCCCCCCAACCTTCCTCTACATCCACTCAGCCTAGAAGAAAACGGCGCGCGAACACACTGGTGATGGCCAAACAAAAGCAGATTGGAATGGAGCTGACCACAATTACACCCCTTTGTGTGCTGCGGTGACCTTGGTAATTATTTCGACTTGTCACGGTGCCGCGCAGTGTTCGCTCGCTCAGGATGACGGAGAGCGGCTCGAAGGCACGAGGAAGCGGAGGCAAGCGACGATGGCAGCGGTCACGTGGTGAGCGGACACAACCCCCCACCCCCGCCCCCATTCCCTCTCTCTTCCCCCCAAGCTCTGCGGTCCTCTATATATCGTAAGGTGTTATCGGCCAATTAATGAGCGTTTACATGCGGGAGGAAACCGAAGGACCCGGAGAAAACCCACGTGGGGGGGGGGGGGGGGCGCGCGCGAGCGGGAAACAGCCGCCCCATGCGGACGCAACAGATGGGGGTCCACACTTGCCGTGCCGCCCTCGTCCGACGACTCAGAGTACAGCCACCTGCTCGACGCCCACCGGAGAAGGGCGTCTCACGCAGCACTCGGCACTGAGCCACCAGCCCCGGGTCCCCTCCTCCTCCTCCTCCGCAGCAGCAGCAGTAGCAGCAGCAGCAGTAGTAGCAGCAGTAGCAGCAGCAGTAGCAGCAGCAGCAGTAGCAGCAGCAGTAGCAGCAGCAGCGCTGGGATTTGCAGTCGAGCGCCTCGGCCGCACGGATTGTTTAAATCGGTGCTCAATGACGTCACTTGCACTCAAAGTCCATGATGCTTTACGTGGGAAGTTTGTCGTTGTCCGTGAATCAGTGCATGTATGGGGCATAGTGGTCTTTGTGGGGCGGTGGCGTTCGCGGCTAGCGCACCGCTTTACCAAACAGAAGAGCTTAGTTCGACTTTCGGCAAAACTGCGAGCTTCGATTGTATCAGAACCGGACCTGGGCCTTCCTGAGGTCAGCCTTGAATGCGCACCGACTGCAGTTTGTAAAACATCAGCAGTGGTGAGACAAACGAGGATGGGCGTGGTGTGCTCCACTCCCCCCCCCCCTTTGTCGTACGATGTAATCGGTCTTAATAGGTGCTCGCTAAGAGCACTTGGTGAGGGTGTTGTGATGGTGATGTTCATTGCTGTGGTGGGAGTGGTGGTTGTTGTTGTTGTTGTGGTGCTGATGGTGGCGTTTGCGGTTGTGTCCAGTGACAGTGGCGGTGGTAACAGGAGCGCCGTGAGACGCACGCGCGCAAACACGCGCACGTGATTATCGCTGCAACGTCGGAATTTGCATCGTAGTTTTCATAAAAAACAAAACGATATATATAAAAACAATAGCAAAATCCGGTTTTGATTATTTGCTGGAATTCATAACCCGATGTCGAGGAGGAGAGCGTGAAGGAGCGAGGAGGAGCGAGGAGGAGTTCTATTAATCCGTCACCGTGCAAATGCCCACACGTTAGTGAGCGTGCGTGGGAACACAGGGACGGCTGCCTCTGTCTGTCTCTGTCACGGGGAGTAACAGGGGGCAAACGTCACGCACACGGGCGCCCCGATCGCTCCGCTTGTACCTGCGTCAAGAGGCTTCGCCGCGCCCTGGAGACGAGCGCGGTGGCAGGCGAGGATGGATTTAGCATGAACGTGCTCGGCTGGAGATGCCAGCGGTGCAGGGCAAATGTGAGCGGAGCGAAGACCCCAGGGAGGGCTGAGGCGCGGAGGATGCGGTCGGAAGAAGATTCGAGGGGCGATGGCGGACGTGACTTTGATAAAGGTTCCAACGTGTTGAAGCGCATTGCGAAAACTGTTGTTCTCAAGGATGTTACGTTGTTGATTGCAGATGGTCTCATGTTGGTTGATTAGCGTCTGTGTACATATATAACAAGGACAATAAAGAGTATTGCCTGAAATTCGTATTTTTCCCCCCCCAACTTAGATTGGCAAAATTTTTGCTCCCAAAAATGAAATGACGTTTTGCCTGCAATGAGAAGAACTGAGGAGGTTAAATCGGTGGGTTGCAGGGGGGAGTGGAGGGAGATCGCGGAGGAGATGGGAGGGGGCGCTGGAGCGTAATGCGAGGGTGTAGCGGTGACTGGAGAAGAGGCACAGAATTGGAGCGCATGGAGAGAGATAACCGAGAATACGAGCCCACGAAATAAAGGGAATTTTGGCTTAGAAGAAGAATGAGGCTGGCACAGTGGTTAGCGCATCGGCGACCTGAGATCAATCCCCAACTACGGCTAACATCCGTGGTGAGTAATATCTGAAATCTTCCGAGGACAACCACCCCACCCCACCCCAACCCTGACGGCTAGGGTTAGGGTCAACCAACCAGCATTGACCACCGTGGTGACATTTGTGCAGTCAACCGCGACGACCCAACGTGACACATTGTTGGTCT
This sequence comes from Lampetra fluviatilis, assembly GCF_964198595.1. NCBI lineage: Eukaryota > Metazoa > Chordata > Hyperoartia > Petromyzontiformes > Petromyzontidae > Lampetra > Lampetra fluviatilis. Next base: position 36,720,223 of record NC_136275.1, on the reverse strand, counting down.
TTTTTTTTTTGATCCGGGCAGTAAAATTGACAAAGGGACTGAAAGTTTTAGCGCTTGACATTTTGGCTGCGATGGGTTGGATCCAAATAAATAATTAAATCGCGTTTACTTTTGTTTCTTTTTCTAAACACTCGGTCGTTGAAAAGAGGGAACTGCCACTGTCAGACGGGTGGCACCCGGCAGCACCCTTGGTCCGGCCTAAGAAGCGACAAGCCCTGCGCCATACCAGAGGTCCGCCCAGGTAGGGCCTCTTCCCGGACATTTCTCTCGCATTAATAATGAATGCAGAGCAATGAATTATAAAATATATATGTGTGTCACTTCTGGATGTTGCTAAAGGCCGGTTTTATTTGTGACCATTCCACCACCACCACACCACGCGAACTGACCCACACACAGCCCCAATGTGTCGCTCCCATCCTCAAAAGTTTTTCCCCCACGGGGAGAGGTGTGGGATTCTGCCTCGCGAGGTTCCTCTGGATGTCCCCTGTGAGTTCCACCATTAGCGCCGAAACCTTAGGCGATCGTGAATACATTCATGCGGGGTGCAGCGGATTGTGCGGTGTCAGCGCGCCGTGCCCTCAGAGCCCCAGTTAGATTCCCGGCCACGGTTAATGTCAGTGGCCAATTATATCTCTGATCCGGTCCAGACACCCATCCGGTTTATTAACCCCGCGCTGCCCAGCTTGGTGGAGTATACCAATTATAATAAAACAAAAAAACCCTGGATTGACAAAGGATTGTAAATTAATGTTTATTAATGATATGTATTCAGGAAAAGGGTCGGTCAATGTTTTTTTTCTAGAATCATACACGGGAAACCAATTCGGTAAAGGGCTCACTACAAGGAGCTCCAGAGAGCCCCTTTAGGGGGTATTTGGCCTACTCTTCCACACTGACCAGATGACCCGGGGGAGGTTGGAGTATCCAACCAGACGCGTTCTCTGAACCATATGTCACAGCATGTAGTACGCACAGATTGCTTAAACTAAATTCTGAAAGTTGCTTCTTCGACGGAGTATGAACGCAGTAAACATGGAGCCGTTGCACCGACGTTTGGCCAACGTCGGTGCAACGTTTGGCCAAGGTCGGTCCAACGGTTTCCACCACATGCCAACGTTGGCTCAATGTTGGCATGTTTACTTGGAAATGTACACGCGCGGACGCGCGCAGCGTACACGTGCGCGCTCCGCATCCATCGCGGAACCCGCGCCGTGCCAGCGTGGAAATGAAACGTGTCACTCGGCGCAGCGGTTTCTCCTCCTTAATTTATGAGCCACTTATATTTCTCGCGCGAACGCGCAACGGCGCGCAGGTGATTTGCGCTCAGGCCTCCTCCTCCTCCCGGTCCCGTGCGGCATCCACTGGGCTCATGCGCTTCTCTCTCTCTCTCGCTTTCTCTATCGCTCGCTCTCCCCCCGCTCCCTTTCTCTCGCTCGCTTTCTCTCGCTCGTTGTCCCCCCTCCTCTTTCTCGATTTCTCTCGCTCGCTCTCCCCCCTCTCTCTCTCGAGAGAGAAAGAGCGACCTATTGGGACTAAACATCCGAGCGGCGGTTGAGCGCGAGTGGCGAAAAGAGGTTTGGTGAGACGAGAGCGCTGGCACCGACGACGCTCGTTCTTCAATCGCAAAAAAATAAACAAAAAATCTCCAGACGTGCACGTGCGGCGCTCGTTAAATACCGAAGCGGATGGTAGCGGGCGTTCACCTAGCCAATAATTAGCTGTGAAGCCCTCATTGTTGAGCAGTTAAGCAAGAAAAATATCAACACCCTCCCCCCCCACGAAGCCTACCCACCATTTTTCATGCTACAAAGGTGTCGTGGGTGTAATGGTTAGCAGGCCAGACTTGCGATAGAGTGGTCGCCACTTCAATTCGAGTTGAAACAATGGTGCAGGTTTTTTTATTCTAAAAATTACCCAGCCCCGCTATCCCACCCACCTTTGTCCACCGAAGCAGTACTGCAGAAAGTACATGGGTACAACTCCAGTGAGTCGATCGCAAGGTCACGTACGTTGGTTCAAAGTGTGGGTGCTCACATGTCTGGCCGCTGTGGAAGATGAGACCAAAACACCCACTAGAGGGGTTCTCTAAGTGGAGACTCTTCCGCCAGCAGTGGCGTGAGCAGGAAATTTCAGGGGCTGCCACCTTCACCGCACCACACAGGCTGCATCTGCGTTATATTGTGTGAGAACAAAGCTAGTTTTTCATCATCAGTGTCCTGAGATGGGGCCCTGGGAGCACAGGAGGACATATTCAATCTTACAATGATTTTTGTCCTGCAAATTCTATTTATTTATTTGTTCATTTTATTTTGGGGGTGGGGTGGGTGGGGGTGGCGATTTTTGGAGGCTTCACATTCGGTTCCATTTTGCCGAGCGCAGTGGCGTGCGACGCTTTGGAGTCGATGGTTGGTGGATGGAGCACGGATTTGTGAGACCCACTAAGTAAGTGACCTCTGTGAAATCCATCTGTGCAGAGCTCTGAATGTCTTCCCCTTGTGCACGTGGCTGGTGTTCCCTCAGGCACTCCAGTTTCTCTACCTCCAAAAAGCCAAACGGGTATTCATTGATGGTAAAATACGAATTTAGGCGTAACCCTTTCTGGCAGTAAAAAAGGTGTTAAGATGTTCAAACACCAAATAGATACATATTGCAAGGCATTAAGTCTGAATAAACCACACACACTTGTGGCAAAACATCGAAAACAAATATGCTCTGGTAATATATGCATTGTTTTGGTCCCCCCCCCCCCCCCATCATTTTGATACTGGAAAAGTTCCCATAGACACTTATTCATTGCACTGAACTGTTAGCAAGACAATCCTAAAATGTAGTCCTGAGACTCGGCGAGACTCTCCCGTGTAATGGCATTATTAGAATTGCTGTTTCTGCATGCTCCCCGTGCTTTTGTTTCTGATTCATACCGCGCGTTGTTTTGTTTTATCTGCTTCTGTGTTAGTCCCCTGAGGTATTCCCAACAGAAGAGGCTTTGAACTTCAAAGGCTTCCACCTGATTTTACGTCTCGTAAAAGTGAGCTCAGCAATAGCACGTATTATTATTATTATTTCAACACACGAACAGCCTCGCAATGTTTTGCGGTGAGGCCATAACACGTGATTTTGGAATGTAAAAACAACTTAGTACCGCCGCGAATGCATTGCGCGTGACCGCCTCTGGGTCATCGCGACCTCCAACAACAACAACAACAATCTATCACGCGCAGAGACCCCCCATGCGACCGGTGGCTCAAGGCCCGAGGCAGTCCTGGAGCTGTCAAGTTGGTGTGGCTCAAATGGCCGCAGGGCCTTCTACCAAGCGTCGTTCCAGCCTCATTGCCACGGTGCATTTTGCAATAGCGGAGTCGAGGGCACTCGTGCATTCCAGGCACCGGATCGTTCACTCAATGCGGCAGACAGAGTGTTGACATCTGCTCGCCAAATGTCCAGGAAGCAGGGCTTAATTTCAACGTGGTCCAGTGTCCGCCAATTACCCCCCTCCCGCGCCTCCCCCGCTGGAACACCACATCCAGTATTCCTCTCGATATGTCTGTGGTGGCTAATCGTGTGCCACGTTCCGGCCCCGCCAATTGAAGATATTCAGAGTGAGAAATTAAACGAAACTGTTTACATTAACAGGTAAGGCGCACTGAGAAGCATTGCTCTTTTTTCAGAAGCAACCTGGCCACAAATGATTTAAATCCCTGCCTGAAGAAATCCTCATGGAGGTTAGCCAGTTGAGCACGTAGGCCTTCGCGACCAATATCATCCATAAACGAGGTCTTTTTGCGTTAAATCGCTTAAATACCACCCGACACAGTCAACTGGATAGCTGTGCCGGATGGCGGCGGGTTTAACGACACATTTATATATCTATGCGATCTAACCAAAAAAAACCCTCTATTATGGATGACGAAATCCTGTCCGACTCGCGAGGAATTGCGCGGACATCCCTAGCTCGAGAGCAGTGGTTCTTAACCTGGGGTGAACACACCCCATGGGGGGTGCGAGGTGCCCTTTCCGCGGACAACAAGCGATGCGGGCTGCCGTAAAGGTCAAGAACCACTGCTCCAGAGCCACGGAGACCGTCCGGCAGCACACTTACAGCAGCTCGGCTTCACTGCGGGAGCGCGTGGCGTTATCCTCGCAACTCAGTCGCGTGCCCAGCGTTGTGCGCGCCCCGGCGTGCACGACACGTCATCCGCTGTTCCACGCGCGGCGCCGCGGTCTGCCGATTCGGGCTTTCTGCCCCCGCTGCCGCTGCTGCTGCTGCAGCGCGCGAGCTGGACAGCGAACGAGACAACTCGTTCCGGATTGGTGGACGCGTCCGCGCACGCTGACGCCGGTATCGCCCGGGGAGGGAGGTAGCGGAGGCTGGTGGGCTAACAAGTGTGAAACTGCTGCTGCTGCTGTCGTGTGCGTGTTTCTGTTTAAGTGGGTGGTGGAGCGTCGGCGCAAGAGCGGTGAGCGCACGTGAGTTACGACAAACGGGGATCGGAGCTTCAATTGCGAGCTAGGGCCGCTACACGTCCGCTTCAACTCACCGCACACTTCGTAAACGGCGAAGGTGGCCGGGCATGGTGCTGACCACGGCGCTCGCTCGTGATCTGTGTATGCCCGAATAGCTGCTTGTTAATCGCAACCCCCCACCCACCCAAAAAAAAATGCAGACAATGTGAGGGATCCTTGTCTTTGCGAGACGTGCTGTGCCGTGAACCCCAGCGAGATGGGCTCATCACAGCAAGCGATAACACCGGCCCTGGGTCTGCCCCGGGCGCAATGAGAGCACGGCACAGGCTGAATGAACATGGGAAGCGGGAGAGGGCGGGGGGGCAAAGGCGACTGAGTGTGGCTATGGCCACAAGAACCCGCCTAGTGCGCCGTGACGGCCTTAATAGGTGCTCGCTAACACCACTTGCTCCAACATTTCATAAAAGTCAACAGGATATGTTTGTCTCTGTGAGTAGAGGGTTTTCTTTTTGGCATTCCCAGGTGCACGGCTTTGAAGCGGGCTTGTGCAGGAATCGGTGTTTTAAAACGAATGTTGGAAAACGGGCAAGGAAAACGTTTTAAAAAAATGAAAGGGGGAGGAAGGAATAAAAACGTTCATAAAAGTAAAATGAAATATAGCACGAGAGCGTGTATTGACAAAATAAAACAAGCCAGAGGTGGTAAAGTAAAAAAAGAAATAAGAGGGCCTTTGAAAAAAAGAAAATGACATCGTTGCCTTACTGCCGGCATCGCATGCAGGTTTGATGTGCTCAACATTCCTCTCTGGGTGGATTGTGCCGAAGTCAACACCATTTGTCCTATGGACAATGTGGAATTTCCTCTGCCGGCTCTGCACGGCTGTAAGCTGGAGATGATGACCAAATGCTGCAATGGGCACGTGGGCATGGAATGAGCACCAGTGTGAGGAAATCACTTTTTCAGTCCTCCGTCTAATATTTTTAATAAAAAAGTTAGAAGAGAGGAAGAATTACGCGCGCAACCGCGTTAAAGCAGCTGGTCGCGTTCACAGGCGCGATTTCCCCCCCCCCGCTCCCATCTCTTTCTGGAGGATGAGCGTGCGTTGCGCGCGTGCGCGTGCGTGCGTGCATTTCTAGTGTCTCCAGCATCCCCCGTCACTGCGCTCGCTCCCTGACGCCCACGGCTGTTCCCACCGCAGTTGTCACGGACATCGAGCGAAGGAGGGCACGATGTCCTCAAACAGAGCCGTCGTCTCGCTGTGGGACGTCACCTTTTCACGTCCTTCCTCCTCACACCTCCGATTAGCCACGTACGGTGCGAAAGAAGTTCAACAGACATGCATGCATACATGCACCTGCAGGGCCGAATTGCTGCTCAAATGAGGACGGGTGCATTGGTGGTCATCTCATGTTTAAATTTCTGTGCCGGTGGTGGACATTCCACGTTCCTATGACGGGGTGCAGGTATTTACACAGGACAATCACTGTTTACTTTCCAATAAAGCGGTGCTCATTGCGCGGGCTTCCGAAGGGAAGCTGGACTGAGTCAACGACCCCAGCCAGGATTTGAACTTGCCAGCTGACGGGAACCCTGGGTGGACCTTCAAGAAGCGCACGTGTGTGGGTGTGTGGGTGTGTGAGTTGGGGAGCGGTAGTACAGCGGGTAGCGCGCTGCGCTACGAACCTGGCGACCTGGATTCGATTTCCGCTCAAGGCCAACACCAGTGACGATTATCTGAACTGGTGTTGGGCCTCCTCTAGGTCGACTCAGCCTCAAATGAGTACCTGGTGCGGTGTGTAAATATCGTCGCTGGAGAGACAAAAGCGGCCGGCCGTGGTGTTGGCCACCCACCCTCTCGTGTGCCGTGCCGGCCTTCACAGGTGCTCGCTAACAGTACTCGCCCCAACAGTCTGCTAAGGCTATAGGGGGGATCTTTGTCTGTGTTGCGTGCTTCAGCGTGAATGCGTGAGTGTGCGTGCGCGTGCGTGCACGCATGTGAGTTTGTGCGTGAAATATAAAATGAATGTTGTACACTCTCTCGTATTTTACACTGCCGAGTGATATCTGTACCCGTCCTTGTCAACACCATCTCACCCATCCGCATCGACCAGCGTGGTGAAGTATGGTCCAACAACCTCCCAGATAGCAATTGACAAAGTGCGGTTTATGATCATAATGACCGCGGTGGCGAGATGATATGCCCTCGCCTGGTACGTAAGAAGTCGTGGGTTCGATCCCGACCCTAAAGCCTGTAAATGAGGAGTTTTGCACGTTCTCTCTGTGGTCGTGTGGATTTTCTCCGGGTCCTCCGGTTTTCCTCTCCAGGTGTATAATCAACATTTAGAAACATGCGTTGAGAGTATTTGGCTGTTGCCCATGTGCACGTGATAAGCCGCTCAAGGAGCTATAATTTGTGGTCTGGTCGCTTCTGAAAAATAATAATATAGCTCAGTCGGCCTTATCTGGTAAAATCAAATTTAGTTTCTGTAGAATAGTTGAATTATTAATATGATTACATTTACCACCCAAGGCAACTTCCAATTATGCAACCTAGCCCTAAAAGCGTCCAGTTGCTCACCAAGTAAATAAAGGACTACAACTATCTACTGGAGTATGGGACTCAATGCATCTCGCGACCATTAACCCGTGTGGGTTAATGGCCATTAGGCATGAGCCGCGGGGTGGCACTAATAACTCGAAAAGTTGCGGAGTTGTGAAGTCAGAACGAGCTGTTTGGAAAGTGGAGCCAGCAAACACAAACACAATACCCTTGTTAGTTTGTACGGGGTCAGTGCACTTTTAGCGAGCGCCTATTAATAACGGCGCGGCAGAACACAAAATAAAGTAACAGATGTGCTCTTGGTTCCAGCTGAGCGTCGCACGCACCGGCCGCCTTTGTCTCTCCACTGCTAATGCTGCCATCACACCGGGCGCTCAATTTGCGTTCCGACGACCTGAGGGAGAATCTCACCCTTCGCTGCTCAGACGGGATAGCAATTGTCACTCGGATGTATTCAGCTGGGATCCTAGCGCAGGATCGGAATGAATATGTTGCCATTACACTCGAGCGAAAATGCACACTTACACACGCATACATGCATATACACATATACACGCACGCACATGCGCGCATACACACACACACGCAAAGCAAAAGACAACGATCCCCCGTATCGCCTTCGACCGGATGCTCTTGAAAGTGCTGTTAGCGGAGCACCAAATTAAGGCCGGCACAGCACACACTGAGCTACCTTTATCGCCCCAATGCTGATGTTTACACACAGCAAACAGGTACTAAGTTGAGGCTGAGTCAACCTAGGGGAGGCTATACACTCACACATGCAACAACAGCCGCCATACACAACTTAATGGTGGTGTGGTCACCACAGTGCTTGTGGCAGGCTAGGTGCACTTTGAGGTCACGGGCAGGTCATGGGACAGACACATTTGCTGCTATGGGTTAATTGATCTGACTGGCAGATGCACCACCTGTGCTCCCCACTGTGTCAATATACCCTACACAAACATAAACATACACAAGTACACGTACATTGTATCAACAAACACACACATATGCATAGTTAAAAAAGGACAAAGATCCCCCGTTTAGACTTTAACTCACTGCTAGGGCAAGAGTTGTCAGCCCAGCGCCAATTAAAACCAGCATGGCACGCGAGGTAGTGTTGTCGCCAGCATTGCACCAGCTGCTCATTTCAGGCCGAGTAGACCTAGGGGGAGGCTCAGGAGGACAAGTTAAGATAATATTTGCCTCTGATGTTGGCTGTGGCGGGCAATCGAATCCAGCAGGTCACTGGGGTTCGTAACGCTGTGCGCTTATTGCTACTTCACCGCGCAACCACACACAAACACATCTACTATAAAAACATTTGAAATGCAGTCTGGCTTATATAATTAAAACCTGATTTCTTACTGCTTTCGCGTACGGCATATGCAATAATGTCACTTAACAACAAGGCAATAATATTCACCTGTGCGCTGACATTTAGCTCACAATTATACGTTACATCGATTTAAGTAAGAATGGGATTAATGAAAATAACGATTTTTCAAATTGCACCTCTGCCAATGCGATATTACTTTCACACGGGTCTTGATTTCCCACTGAATATTTTTTTACGGGTCGCTGGCAGCCTGGAGTAGGTGGCACGTGACCACAGTACCCACATGCCACGTAGAAAGGAAACTAAAACAGTTTTTTATTTATTTACCAGGTAAGGTCCACTGAGTTATATAGCTTTTATTTTTTCAACAGCGGCCTGGCCAAGAATGATAGCTCAACGAAGTGACTTACCATGTGGAAATTTACAGCAGCCAAATAATCTAAGTGCATGTTTCTTAATGTGGAGGGAAAACCCGGAGGACCCGGAGAAAACCCCACGCGCCCACGAGGAGTACATGCAAACTCTACACATTCAGGCGTCGGGGTCGGGATCGAACCCACGTCCTCTTGCATACCAGCGAAGTAGCTAACATCTCGCCACCGTGGCTGGCAGACCGGAGGATGCGGAATGCAACTTGGAGCCACCGGCCATAGCATAAGGCTACACCGCATGTCGGGTGCCGGCTGCAGGATTATATTTTCTTAGTCGCTGACACACCGTAGAATGTGTAATACAGCGAGTAGCCACCGCCCGATAGCGAGACCCATACTCGAAGTGGCGTTCCGGAAATATTTTCCGGGTCACCAACGCAGACAGACTCGGCCGAAGTTGTGCTCTGCTTTTGCTTCGAAGAGGCAAGGACTGTATTCGACGGCGGCCAAGTCACACGCTCGCGCCTGCGATAGGGTGTCCGGCGCGTAAACCGTTTCCAGCGCCGTGATGGATACCCCGATCGCCTCCGTAAGCCACTAAATTATGACGAATTTTTATTTTCAAAGTTTCTAATGGCTCCCATCTGTTTCTTTAGCCAGTTTGGGGCAAATGAATTTAGGCAAGCAATGGCGCGGAGCTAATGCTCTGAATAATGATGACGGGGGGAGAAGGGGGGGGGGAAAGAGCGAACACAAAAGCTATAAAGCCAGACCCATTTATCAGGGTCAGTCCGCTGGGACCCATTCCTTTCCAGCTCAAACACTTACACTCGCGTCCTCTAAGGATCACCTCAACTCGCCCCCCCTCCCACCCCCTCCGCAACTATTTTTTTTGCCGGAGATGTTATTTTCGCAGGTGATCCATGAGTGACGTCTCGAGACTTTCCAGACAGCCGCCCGTGGCCCCTGTCGCTCGTGGCCACGGCTCTGCTCTTGACCCCCGGCGGGCAGCGCTGTCGATTTTAAGTGCCGGTGTTGTTTTGTTATTTTTTTATTTTTTTTGTTATTTAGTTTTTATATATATATATTTCTCAATTCTTTCACGCCACTCACTGCCCTAGCCCCGGTCGTGCCCGCAGTACAGCAGTCGGGTAGGGGAACGCGTCAGCGATGACAGGCGGAGCTGACAGCCGGGACTCAGAACACGTAATTGTGAAATGTCAGAGGAAGAATATATTTTTTCTCTCTCTCTTTTACGAGCAACGGACGCGGTTGTCCCTGCGTGGCAACACACGCACCACGCGTTCTCGTCTGTGCTATATATTATTTCTTTCTTTCTTAGCTTTGCGCTCAACACATAATCGTAATATGTCAACACATTATGAACAAAGATACATGTGTCAAAATAACACCGCCGCCCCTGCCACCATCCCTGCCACCACCCCCGTCTTCCGCCCTTGAGATGGCACTAATGCAGAAGATTCTATACACAGTATAACAGTACATTGTGCAGACATCTCTTATGACAATCCACTGTTAAATGAGCCCTCACCACCCTAAACCATGCTGATTTTGTGGGAAGCTTATTGGACACGCTGCTCAGTGCGGGTTCTTAAAGATAGGAAGCATAGATCTGGGAGCAGAGTACAGTACAACAACTGACTGTTTTTTTGCCCTTCACATTGCGGCCCACAATGTAACCACCCCTCAACAGCCTAGGACCACCCACCTGTGTCATGCACGGTGGACGCCCATACAAAACGCACCGCTATCCAGGCTCAAACCTGCTGAGCTTTTTTACAACGGACGAGATTGGGCGCTTGCCGGATGATTTGGCCGTAGGGCCAGCGGAATTGCCTCCGCATTCAGGGACATTCACTCTTCCCGACGGCGCTGGCCTAAAGAGCGATACCCACGCTTTACCCCACCAACAGCAGTCTCAGTACATCACTGCAGTGGAAATTGTGAAGGTGCAGCCCTGGCAACTTCTCGCTCACGCCGCTGTTGGCAGGAGGGCCTACTCGTAGACGCCGAACAGACCGTCTTGGAAGCGGTGTGAGTACTACCCGCACTCCACACCACCGCACAGCAAGCTGCGGCGAGCTCGCTTGCACTGCCGCGCTGGGAGATCAACGCCCAACTGACGCGCTCTCGGTGCGCCAACCTTTGCACCGCCGTGAAAGTGATCCCACTTCAGGATCCCGGGCGAGCCTTTGTCACGGGCGACACGTGTGTGAATTGGAATTGCACGCCTCTCTGCCCGGTGGAGTGCAGCGTTTGAATGAGATTCCGCGATGTGCCACGCTTGGGTGACGGACCAGACACACACTGGGTGCATGTTTTGGACATGTTGTCTGTAACACGACAACGAATTTATAATTACCGTATTATTATTCTTGTTTTCGCGTGTGTATATATATATGAATGGGGAGCGGTGGCGCAGTGGTTGTCGCAATGCAATAAAAACTCGGCGACCCGGTGACAAATAATTGAACCAGTCCATGGACTCCCCTAGGACGACTCGGCCTCAAATTAATATCTAGTGCATTGTGTAAACATCAACACTTTGGAGACAAAGGTGGCCGGAAGCGGTGTCATCCACCCCTCGTGTGCCGTGCCGGCATTCATAGGTGCTCGCCAACAGCACTTGCCCCAACAGTCTGGAATAGGTTATACGGGGGACCTTTGTCTTTGTGTGTACGAAAGAGTCGGGTTGTGAACCAAAGGGGCACTTCACCGCCAGCTTTCGAAATAAACTCTCCGAAGAATTTTGTATTTTATTTCTTGCAACATTCTTTGCTCCTCTCTTCGTGAAAAAAAAATAATTTTAACCGTAGCAGAATTTCGCAGCAGCCAAAAAAACACATAAATGGGAAAAAAAAATCACGACAGCGTTTAATTAACATTTGATGCGACGCGCACTTTAAACACAATTAAGCCGAGAGGGAGGCAGCTTTGTCTTTGTATCAACACATATGCACGCATAAGTACACGAGCACATACCTACATCTGCCAGAGCCCCAAGGAGAGTTCCCCCATGTGCTGCCGTCATTTAGCTAATTGCCTTCTCGAAGTGGGTGCAGCCGAGGACTTAAGTGTCATCGCACCATCATCATAATCATCATCGCCCACCAGCCATGCTCACTCCACTGCTGACCTAAGTCTTCCCCCCCCCCCCCACACTTCTTAAAGCCGTCACCAATGTTTACGATCTTGCGATGCAACAACAATTCACCGAGCACCAGTCTCAAGAGCTGTGATTGGTGTCATCACACATTCCGCACCAAAGCACACACACAACAAAGACAAATGCCCCCCTCATGGTTTTAACAGACTTCTGGGGCAAGTGCTGTTAGCGAGCACCTATAAAGTCCGACACGGCACACGACACACACAACAACAACCGCCATTCGCCATTAAGTGGCGGTGACGTCATCACGGCGCTAGTGCCATGCTAGGTGCACTTTGAGGCCACGTGAAGTGTCGAAGGCCCGCTGGCAGGTCGACACACCACACTCTCGTACACCCCACCATCGCGAGACAATTACGTCGACTGAATTTGACGATGGGAGGCTTGGTTGTGGGTGAGTGGATACTGATGGTCCATTGTGGACCCTAAACAGAAATTATAATTCGCCGCCCCACCCCCACTCCCCCCTTTTCATTTTACTCCCACTGAGATGATACACGAGATATTGATAAGAAATAGAGAGATGTAGCGAGACAAGAGAGATGTAGACAAGCTGGAGATGAGACAGATCATCAATTGGTGCGTTGTGTTCATTGGCTGGTTTGTTTGGTGCATTCAGATGTTTTTTTTTATATATATCATGAATCTGTGTGCACCCATTGAGCTACTTGGAATACAACGCTTTTGCGTCGTAAGCTCAATGCCTCGCCCCACCGGTGGTGAGTGTAGTGACCGTTTACGACCACCGCAGAGGTCCGGCCACAGTCTATGCTGATACCACATCACCCCGCCCTCGAAACCACATCCCTCCTCCCTCCTTAATGAGCAACACCCCAAGGGAGAACGTAGGGATTCCGCATTGCAAGACCGGGGCAATTTGCATAGGGGGCTCATTTAGCGAGAGATGAATGATGTTGTTGCAAAATCACCACCCCCAACCCACAAAGCCCCCAACCGCCCCCACAAAAACACGAAAAAAACCGAGCCTCGTAAATTAGATCACAGGAGGGTGGTGGAAACTCTGCAAATTGAGTCGGTTTGAAGACCATTACGGCTCGCTTTATTAATTAATACCTCCCACGTGGTCGCATTCCTGTTGCTCGCGCCGCCGCTGGGGCGAGTTTTGCTGAGCAGCAGAGCAACGGCCCCGTGTCTGACTGTCCGCTGGAAGTCAATGTGTTTTTTTTTTTGGGGTAATGTACTCCTGGAGGTAGATTATATTGCGTGAGAAGGTCGGATGCGTGAACATGCCTAGGACAGTTCCACCGTGCACCGAGTAAGGTTACTGGAAAAAAAGAACAAAAAACACACAAAGCTCTAAACTAACCGCGAATGCACGCAAGCTTAAGAGTGCAGTCGAAGTACGTGAAAACGGTCGCATATGTGGTGCGGTAAAGTATGGGTGTCTCCTGCCGGTTCTCAAGACAATTTAAGTTCGCTTCTATTTGCCGTCTTCGTTTTCGCTCACCTTGTATCATTATCCACGTGTTTATTGATCATATATACAGCGCCTTGAGCACGCTGTAGTAAGGCACTTTATATAGACAATGTATTGTGATCTGGCCAGTGGGAGAGGAGGATGCCAAATTACCCTCGAGAGGGGCTCTCGGGAGATCCTTCTCATGGAGAAAGGAATTGCAGGGGCTGCGCTTTCACCTTCCCCCCCAGTGTAACATTTACGATTTGGTTTCAACGGCGTGCTCACGTAAGGCGAGGGCTTCCGGTATTTTTCGGTACTTTGCATGCCGTGTCTACATACATCCAAGGGCCTTTGAACCTCCAGTAGAACCTCGCTTCTGTCATCAGAGGCGTTATCAAGCAATTGCGAGGCTTGCGCATTTAGCCGTGGTAGAAAATGACCGTCGCCCCATGCACAACAAATAACGAGACTGGAGGTGGGGCGGTTCATTGGTCAGAGCGGATATGTTACGTTTGGATATGCTACCTTGTAATTGAATTCGAAGTAATAGTGATTAATTGACTCGGAGCTGTCGAGGATGAACTCTAAAATCTCGCCACACCACCCAGGCCCTGCCGTCAACAGTTGTCGTCCTATGGAACGACTCAGCCCCAGCATGGGAATGTGGACTTTCCACCACTGGCTCGGGGCTGTAAACAGAAGACGAACATCGCCTGAAGCAAGAAATTACTTTAACTTTTCTTCTGAAACACGATTTTTTTTATATCTCCAAATCACTCCCCCCCCCCCCCCCCATAAAATACATTTTGGCATGTGGACGTCATGGGCATTGGAGCGCTCGCTCTATACCCCCCCCCCCCACCGCGTGCTTTATTCACATTTTGCCTAAGGGCCCCCCAACACCACTTCCTCACCTATGCAAACACGCGCTCTGATGATGCCCCCCTTGCCTGCCTTTCTCTTCTCCTCGCTCCTTCTCGACCGCTCGCGCTCCACTCCAGCAAAAGAAAAGACCCCCCCCCCCCCAGCCTTTCTCCTCCCTTGCCCACCACACGAACACCCTCGTATCTCTCAACCTGCCCACGGGCAGAAGAGAAGCATTGCAATGCAGAGCACCTCATTAAGAGTAGAGTTGGTGAAACCAAGCAGTGTTCACCCCCCATCCCCGCCCGTCCCACACCGGCACGGCGCCACCCACCCACCCCCACCAACCCACTCCCCCCTTCCTCGCCCATTCACCTTAAGAATAGAAAGCGCCTCGGGCAAACATCGGCAAGGATGCGGCAGTCACGCGCGGGGCGCGGTGGGGAGGGTGGTGGGAGTGGGGGAGGTGGGGGAGGGCAAGTGGGGGGGGGGAGGCAGCTCCTCGACCGAGAACGTGGACGGGGCCCAAGAGATGAAGATGTGAAATGGATTGCTCCAGTGCACGACTGCTCGTGCAGTAGACACGGTGCCTTCATTTCAGTCCAGAACTGGAATGTACTATTGGCACGTCACATCCATCTCACCTTATTAAAGTGTCCTATGTCTGTTCATGGGGTCATATGGACATGGGGTACAAACATAAATGATCACTCTATTCTGGACACCTTGTACTCTAGTGGTAGTGCCTTACGCCAACAATACCTACTACTCCAGAGCCAGTCTGCAGAGCATCGTTGTGGGTAATATCACGTTGATAGATGGAGCCGAGTATGTGGAGGGCATAAGTAGATATACTGCGACTAAATGTGTCATGTCTACTGCGCATGCAGAGATTAATACCAGCCTGGTCTGTTTTGGGCCAGCGATCAGGAAAAAACAAGGGAAATCTGCACCCGGCACACCGCATCGAGTATACCTGCCCTCCGATACCCACCAAGTGAACTCCACTACCCTGTGACACACTGTGCATGATAGTCATCCATCAACACATTTATCCGGACTCAAAACCTTCTTAGCTTTCGATATCGGGCACTTTCTGAGCGATGTGTCCGTGAAAGTTGGATGACTCTTGAGCCACAACCGGCGTATGCACACACACAGGTACACGCACGGACAAATACTCACAAACACAACGATTGTTCGTTGAGCCTTTAAGATCACGGGGGACAACTCTTAAAAGCGAGCATCGATTAAGGTTGGCACAGCACACAAGGGTGTACTTTACCAGCTCAATTCCTGGCTGCATTTGTCTTCCCAGTGCTGCTATATTTTTTTTCCACGAGGCATCAGGTAATATTCTAAAGGCGGCACGTTACCACTCCCTCTAGCGGAGGCCTCTTCTGCACCTCGGTTGGCTACGTGCGGTGCGAAAAAAGGTCAACATACACACTAGTGATTTGAGCGAGCAATTGCAGGGCCGCGCCTTTACCTTTTTTCGCCAGTCTCGAGTCGGCCCTTACAGGATAGATTCAGATGCCGATTGCCGCGGCAGCACGTGGCTGGGAATTGAACCTCCCAGGTGGTGGTGGTTGGTGCCACGCTTGACGTTCAGCAAACTTTTGGAGGCAAGGATCGCATATCTTTTGTGCAACTCTCAAATTCTGCGGGGCTGCGTGGAGGCCACGAGAAGGCAGCAAGGGAGTGAGCGAGGGTGTTTGAATCGATCTGTGAGCGTTGTGCTCCGAACGCGGGTGGCGGCTTTCCTCCGAGTTCTCTGGTTTCCTCCAGTATCCCACCCATGAACGGAATTGGTCAAACTTCACAACGTCACTGCACCGGTGGTTAAGTCAATCCGGAGCAGTTTGGAACTCTGTCCCCAGGAATGATTTGTGGCATTCCAAATGCGTATCTGCTTGATTTGTCCTCATAGCAGCAAAGGAATATATAGTGGTGCAATAAGCATTATTACAATTGTGAAAAAAAATTACAATTGGTTTTACCCTTCCTGGAAATAGAACATGTGTTAAGATGTTCAACACTTAATAAGAAGCAAGTCTGCATTAACCACACGTACTTATGGTGAACATGCAAACAAACATACTCCGCTAATATATGCAGTCTTTAATATATATGACTGTTTGCATGCTCACCACAAGTACGTGTGGTTGATGCAGTCCTGATTCCTTGCAAAAGGTTTCTATTTGGTGTATGAAAATCTTAACACCTGTTTCATTGATAGAAAGCGTAAAACGTATTTTTATTTTTCACACCTACTGGCAAAGAGTTCCCATTATGACAAATATTTACGAATAGGCGTGCTTTGTCCTTCGGTGGAAGTGCCTCTCGCCGTAACGTCCTTCTCCAAGCCACTCTGTTTAGTGCCGTTCCGGCGAAAAAAAATATAGAGCGAGAATGTTAAGCTCTGTGCAGGGACCCTGTTGAAAATAAAGAGTCCTGAGACTCGGCGAGGCTCTTTCTAAATGAACAAGGCATTAATGTCATCTTGTAACACGCAGCCGATGATAATAATCGGGAACATACACCCAGTAATAACAATACCAATTAAGCGTGCAAATAAATGTCTGGGAATAACACTGAGCAAGTGCATGGAATTTGAAGGAGAAATAAAATATATATATATAAAATTGCAGTGAAAACAATTGCGGGAGCCCTTGGGATATGAACCGTCTGCTGAAATTACATCAAATTATCAAGAAATAAGCAGCTCCTTCAGGCTGCGATTAGCAAACAGTCACTGCTGTCAGGAAAAAGTTGAGCCAAGCTGCTGCTTGTGCAGTGTCCCAGTCTCGCACGTGTGCGTGTGTGTCGGTGCGTGTGCGTCGGTGCGTGTGTCCGTGCGTGCGTGTCAGTGTGCGCGCGCGTGTGTATGCGTGTGTCAGTGCGTGTGTATGTGTATGCGTGCGTCCATGCGTGTGTATGTGTATGCGTGCGTCCATGCGTGTGTGCCTGTGAACGCATGAGCGTGCATGAGTTGTGTACATATCTGTGTGGCGAGCGGTGGTGCAGTGGTTAGCACGCAGAGCTATGAACCCGGCTACCTGAGTTCGATTCCCGCTCATGACCAACAACACCCAGTGACGATTATCTGAACCGGTGATGGGCCTCCCCGAGGTCGACTCAGCCTCAAATGAGTACTGGTGCGGTGTGTAAACATCGCCACTGGAGAGACAAAGGCGTAACTGTGAGCGTGTGCACGTGTAGGTGTGCGCGTGTAACTGTGTGCGAGTGCGTGGTGCGTGGGCACAACGGGGAGTTGTGTATCCGAGCGGCGTTTTAATTTACCTATCACCGCACAATGACGTCATTCTCTTGCGTGTTTCTGTAAATATGTCAGTGCCCTTGCATCTGTTTTTGCAAAGCGTGTAAATTAATGAGTTTTTTTTACTGAGTACATTTTAATCTTGATTTGAAGCTTTCGTGACTGCAGGAATCCATGCTTTTTGGTTCTTTCGGTAAAGTCACGTAGTTATAAATAAAATTAAACAAAGCACGACGTTTCAATCGCAACACAAGCGGTCTGATGACGACCGCTTGTATTGCGATCGAAACGTCGTGATTTCTAACTACGTGACTTTACCGAAAGAACCAAAGAGTTTGAGTACATTTTGTTAAACAATATTTTTTATCTTACGGTCCACATTTTCTGTACACATTTCATGTCTGAGTTTTACAAGATACTGGCTGGTGATTGTAATCACAGAGCATGTTTTGAAAATGCTATGTCAACATGAATATTTTGACGTGTTTGGATCAGCCTTATCACCATCACCGTCGTCATCATCATCATGGTCAGTCACAATGCCATTCAATTAGCTGATAATGAGCATCAAAATTATTCTCATAATCATCACCACCACCTTAATCAGCATCAACATCGTCAATATCATTATCGCATCATTAATCATGCGAAATGCTCCTGGAAAAGTTGGGTCATTTCCTTCCCAAGCCAAAGGTTGCTGTGCATTAAATATGAGCCAAAGTACTTATCGTATTGATTGTGGAAGTGTACAAATTTAAATTATGAAGCACAATTGCTATTAAAATCAAATAAAAAATTAAGGGACCGCATTGGTAGTGGTGAAAAAGCACACATCAATAACCCCCCCCACCCCCCAACTTCATCCATCATAAATACCAACTATTCAAAGAAAAAAAAAAGTCCCAGTGATCTCCTGCCTCAAATGGGCATTGACGCATGGGTCGTAATCTCATTTGTACTGCCCTGCAGAGCGAGTGGTGGGAATTCCACATTCCTATGCTGGGGGACAAAGTCAGTCTGTAGGATAAGAACCCTTGACTTCCCCAAAAATTGGTTCGGCGTTTTATTGACCTCAGAGGGAGGGATGCTGAACTGAGTCAACATCAGAATCATGATTTGACCCCGCAGGCTTCTGATTTCTAGCTGCTCGCTCGAGCGCTGAGCCAAACTAGCACACACACTCTCTCTACAGATGCGAGCATGTTGGTCAATGGTCCTTCTTGCACGGAATCCACTCTGTAACGTCATTATCAGTCGTGGTCTATCCACTGCTTGATGAACGCCTCCCCGAGCCGTAACCATCTTTAAGAGTCTTGCAATGCAACGACAATCCTATGTAGCTCCTGCGCGCGTGTTGATATCATCGTTCAGTGTCCGCTGTCTGCAACATCCTCCCTGGTGAGTTTTCTCCTTGAGACTGCCAACTCTTTCATTAGCCTCCATCACCGGCCATCTCCGCTCGAGCGGCGTGTCCTGCCCAATCCCGCACACGTTTCCTAACAGTCAATATTGTGCACGTGTGTGTGTGTGTGTTCCAACTTGCGTACGTTCTCCCCTCCACGTGTTCCTCAGCCTCTATGTCTCACAGTGCTTCCAAGCGTGCCCGCCTATCCATGGCTTCTTTGCGCACTTTTCAGCATCAGTTCCAGTTCCTCTGCTCACAAGGGCCGGCGTTTCACTCCGCAGCAAAAGCGCGGCGTTAATGGTGAATGCGTTGAGATGTCGTGGAAATAAAATCTAAATGCTTTTGATTTTATTTCCAACGATCAATATTGCTTTGTCGGACGTGTATGGCGGCCTAATGAAAGTGAGAGGCACTGAGGTGGGAGGGGGCTGGGGTGATGATGGGATATTGGTGGTTGGTGGAGGGGGGTGATCTGGTGTGGCAGGTGGGGAGAGATAGATATGGGGTTGGGGGGGGGGTTCAGGTGGTCAGTTTAATTTAGCAGCAGGGCGTGGGACCAGCGAAATGTGGAACTGGGGGAGGGGGGGTGGGTAAGAGGGAATGCAAGCATTGTCACAGAAATCAGCGTTTAAAAGTGAAATAAATAAACAACCCCAACTCCTACTGCGTGGGATTTCGCGTTTGCGCCGTACAAGCTCCGGCATGTTTTCGGGCCGCGCGTCCTTGTCCGACGTTTCGCTCCCTCGGCGTGCCGGCAGCTCCTTCAGCTCAAGTTGGCACGAGCGGGAAAACGCAGAAAAAACCGAAACACATCGGAAATGCCGTAATATTACAGAAAAAAAATGAACAAAAGAACGCCGCAAAACGTACTGAGCGAGGAACCGGAGATGGGGCGGGGAGCGTTCCCGTAGCGCAGCGGGAACGGCGCCGGCGGCTTATCGTCGTTCTCACCGAGCTTCGTCAAAATTAATGGCGCGAAATACCCGCTCCGGAGCGCTAAGTTATTCGCCAAAGTTCGGTGCTCCCGGGGATACGTGGGAAAGGTAAGCGGCTCAGCGAGGCGTCGCCGAGTTGTGAAAGTGGCGCGGCGCGCGGCGCGTAACGCGCCGGCTCGTCGGCTCGTGGCGGTGGCGGCGGAGGATGATTCCGCGGGATGGGAAAACGACGCGATGCCAGCTTCCACGTCCTCCGTAGGGCGGAGGGCTGCACCCGCCAACTGCCCTGCTACACGAGAGAAGAGTCCCAATGCCGACGGCCAAGCGAGTCGAAGGATGCCCGAAAGTATCTAAAGAAAAAAAAGTTTAATGGGTGTGGCACGAGCAATTAAATAAATATATGTCCACGATTAAATCAAGAGGTGATGGTGATAGAGGGATTAAAAGTAACATCCCAGTAAATATTGGGCGGTCATCGGCATGTGGTTGCGTCAACGTTGGCCCAACGTTCCATGTTCGCCAGGAATACCATTGTGCCTTAAAAATAAAGTTCCGTGCATATTGCCTACTGTGGTGCGTGCAGAAACTAATACAAAGTGAAAAGTACTCAAATTAGCGTGGGTACATGCAGACTTGGAGCTTAACGGAGACATCGGAAGGAGGAACACTTGCGTGTAAAGAACATGCACAGCTTTTAATTGGCATAGGAAGATGGAATCCCCATCACCTGCTCAGGGACTCAGCACTTCAGATGAGCAGCCGCCACTAACACGTGCGTAAACGGTGGGGCCTCGTTGACTTTCAAAACATGTTTTTTGGTCGAGCGGATTTTTTTTATTTCCTCACGACTTAAACGTTTAAATATTCATTCACCCACTCCTTTATGCATTGGTTTACGATTTAAACTTGACCGGCAGTGTCTGCGGTGTGGTTTTAATTAAAACCAAGTCTCTTGCCGGAACGCTCCATTCCATTTTCCAAGTCGCAGTGTCTGGAAGGCAGAGGTCATTCTTTTCACAGATTGTGCATCTCAGTGCAGTGTCTGCAGCCCCAGTGACTCCCCGGGCAGGCCGCAGTGGTCTCATGGGCATCACGTCGCACGTGCGATGCAGAGGTCGTCGGTTCGACCACCCGGTATGCCAATTTGAATCGGTGTAAATGGGCACACCCTGGTTAGACGATCGGCAGGTCGCGGGTAAAGTGTGGGTATTCCCATATTTTACAAGGTGTCTGGCCGGCGTGATAGAGTAGGCCAAATACTCTCCAGCGCTCCTTCTAGCGGAGGCCCTGCATTGAAAGATGGGCTAAATACCATCGACAGCGGCTGTCTCTCTGGATCCGTGCTCTAGAAGAATCTTGTGCCTCTGGTAGAGGCCATTCTTCCAGCAGTGGCGTTGAGCGAGCAGTCGCAGGTCTGCGCCTTTGCCTTTACATTTACAAAAGGGGTTGCAAGAATGCGTCACGAACAAACTCGCTCCGCAAAAAAGCAAAACAAAAACATCACATGATCAGGTTTCGTTTGGTCGACCCTCATCAGCCACAGTGTTTATTGAGGGCAGGTGGTGGGAATCGAATGTTTTTTTTGTTTTCTTTACGAGCTCCTAAAAGCCACCAATCTCTCAAGCACGGCCACAGGAATGTGGGTTCATGGTGAGTTTCTGCCCTCTTCTAGTGTCTTGTGAATGACTGGATGAAGAGCCACTTATAACGCCATATCCAGATTGGCTCGACGGGAAATGGCTTCAGAGGTGTCGACGTGGCCTAGCGGGAAGTGCATTCGCCAATTGTTGCCGAAATTTAAACTCTAAATAAACAATTTTTTTATCTTACCAGGTAAGGCACACTGAGCTATGTAGCTCTTTTAAAGAAGTGTCCTGGCCACAAATGATAGCTGAGCGAAGTGGCTTGTCACGTCAACATTTATAGGAGCCACATACTCTCAACGCATGTTGATTTCAAATATGGAGGTAAACATCGGAGGACCCGGAAACAAATCCACGAGAACCACGGGGAGAAAATGCAAAACTGCAAATACACAGGCGTCAGGGTTTGGATAAAACCCGCAACTCCTGTATACCAGGCAATGTAGCAAACATCTTGCCACCATGGCAACCCTTTATAATTCATCGTTAGAATGCAGTGGCCACCCAGGTTATCACTGCAGTATGCAATAACTATAACAATCCGATTGTGATCCACAGCGGGAGGTTAAGAGATCCCGTCGCATCTTTCGCAAGAGTCGGACATTGTGCACCAGCGACATGGTTCAATTTTGCCAAATTTGAAAAAGATTAACCCCGAAAGAAATCACACAACTGGAATTATACGGAGCAGCAATCGCCCCTTGATGTCAAAACTTGGCAGGAACCTCCTAACAAAGAGCCACGAGACTCGGTGAGGCTTTCCTGGGTGAACAAGTAGAATAATTGTTGATGTGCGGTGCATTGCTCTGACGTCTCCATTGGAATCGTCGGAGTTCACAGCGATAGTACGAGGAATTGAGCCAGTCTCGAGAGAAAAAACATGCACCGGAGCAGATGTCAATCGATAAAACTAACCCAGGTCTCCCCTTGTAAGTGAAACTCGTGTTTCAATGGGTGATCACTTTCTTCTAAGTAAAGGTCATCGATTGATTGACTATTATAGAGGGGGGGGAAATAATAACTGAAGAAATGGAATTGTCCATTGGCTGGGCTGCCATTCTTTGGCACACAGAGGTCATTATCGTCATCATCATCATTGACGACTGTCATCTATCCACTGCTCGATGAGGCCTCCCCAAGCCGTAACCATGTCTCCCGGTCTTCCGCAGCAACGATCCATGTGGCTCCTGCAGATGCTTTCTCTCCACGGTGGAAGCCATCTCGAACGCGTTCCCTCCTTTGTCTGACCACCGGGCCACCGTGTCCCTTCCAGCCATTCAGCCCAAGCACCGTTGCTTCTAAATAAAAGTCATTGTGGTTGATTGGCGTTCACAGAAGCACAACAATAATCATTGCAAGAAATTAAATTCCTTTTTGGCATGAAGAGCGCTCTGGGGATTGGCTCCAGCCAATCAGCATTGTCTGAGCGGGAGGGCTTAATTTTCAGGCGAGTCTTTATGGATTAACGATCCGCAAACCGGCGCACCAAACCCAGTGCACGTCTCGCTATAGCCATGGCTGCTTAACACATGCTAACTAGATCGGTTATCCGGAATCACGAAAAATAAACATGGCAAACGTTGAGCCCTGCCAGGTGGTGAAGGAGGTGATTGTGGGAAGATTCCCGGGGGAAAGACCGCAGAAGGAAACATACGAATGGCGATGCGAGACAAGGGAAGACGTACGGACAGACACAGATAGCAGTCGGACCTGTCGAGGGACAAAACACACGATGATGATGATGATGATTGGTGGTGGTGATGATGACAATGATGATGTGGCGACAGACTCGGCCAGAACACGCCGCACCACAAACCCAGAGCCGCGAAACTCCCCTGGTAAGGGGGAGCTGCTTGAGGCCGATAAAAGCGCGAGGAGAGAGAGAGAGAGCGAGGGGAGAGCGAGCGGAGAGAGAGCGGAGAGAGAGTGGAGAAAGAGCGGAGAGAGAGAGCGGAGAGAGAACGGAGGGAGAGCGGAGAGCGAGCGGAGAGAGAGCGGAGAGAGAGTGGAGAGAGAGCGGAGAGAGAGCGGAGAGAGAACGACCGGGGAGCGACGGGAGAGCGAGCGGAGAGGGAGCGGAGAGGGAGCGATGAAGAGCGACGAGAGAGAGAGCGGCAGTCTCAGCGAGTCCTTGCCAAAGGTCGCCACTCATCGCAGGTGGTGCGGCCCAAAGCCCTGGGCGAGATCGCTCAGCGTTAAGTCGGGCGCTCGCTTAGCAACTCGTCAGCGAGGGGCAGCTGCAGCTCGAATGAGATGAGAGAGAGAGAGAGAAAAAAAATATCTAAACGAATGACCAAACAAGGGGGGTCAGTGTCTGACTGACCAGCTGTTTCCAATGAGTGAGCTCGATGTGCGCTTTCAAGAGGGCTGTGTTGTGCTCTGATGGGCACAGCGTAGCTACGGGCCGCTGAGTTCAGTTCCCGACGCGGCTCCCAGCACGTGGAGCCGAAACCTCGGACATCGTGCCGAACGGCACGCCTGGAGGTAAATGATTAATGACCAAGGAAGTGGCCATAGACTTCGTAAATTCATTCTGTGTCCGAACGCAATGATGGCATTGACAATGGGAGACACCAATATTCGCTAATGCTCTTTTTTAATTCATATTGCAGAGCTTAGAAAAGCTGACTCCTGGGCGACAATAAATGTATTAATGAAGGTTTATGGGCTATTGCTTAGGTAGTCGTCGTAATCGTTTTTTTTTTTCCAGGCGTGCTGTTTGGCACAACATCCGACGTGTCTCTGCACGCGCTGGCAGCGTTCCTGCCAGCGCATGGGACAAAACGTCGGACACTCGTGCTGACTAACGCGCGGTACAACCCGAAAACACCAAGCCGGAACATCATGGTGGCAGCAGCACAGCGAACACCCCCAAGGCAAAAGTGGAGCTCAGTGCTCAGATTCAGCCCACTGACTAAAGATGGACCGGAGACCCTGATAGATGGGACTTCGTACCACAACCCATACACAGCACTTCGCAGAACGAAGATACCCAGAATAGCCTTCACAGACTGTTGGAGCAAGTGCTGTTAGCGAGCACCTACGAAGGCGGACACGGCACACGAGGGGGTTGGATGGCAAGCACCACGCCCGGCCGCCTTTGTCTCTCTTGTGGCGATGCGTACACACCGCACCGGGCACTAATATGTGAAGCCCAGGACTGGGTTCAGATAATCGTCACTGGTGTTGTCCGTGAGCGGGAGTCGAACCCGGGTCGCCGGGTTTCGTAGCTTCGGGAACGCGAACCGCTGCATCTCCCGCTCCCCACAAGCACTTGGCTCACGCGTGCATCGCCTATCTCCGGCGTCGTCGAATTCTACCCCCCCGTCATTAAGTGCGGCTTTTACTTTGGCCGTTATTGCACACGCATCACCTTCGTAAAATGCACTCGCATGGACGCTATTGAGTGGCATTCGATACCATCATTGGGCAATGCGCGCCAGGTTTACAACACTTCGATTGCCACTGTTTTGTAAGCATCATCACGCCACGACACTGTCCTTCCTGTTATTAATATCATTTTGGCCTCCATTCGTCATCATTAACGGCGCTGCAGAATTTATGAACCGTTTTTTTTTACTGTGGGCCAACGACTGTGCACACACACGCACACGCGCGCCCGTAACACAGGAACGCGTACAGGCGTTACTGCGCGCAGGAGGCCGTACGATGCTTCTGTGTTTTCTGTTCAATTTGGTAGCAAAACACAAGGGTGCGTTTTTTTACGTACATTTTTCCTCAAGTAACAAGACTCGCGGCAAAGGTGTGAAACAATGCGTTCAAAAGAGAGCGGGAGGTGGGGGACATTGGCGGGGGGGGGGGGCGTTTAATTAGCGACGATGAATCAATTATAGGTATAACATTCCATAAGTGCCACTTAATTGAATCTTAAACACGCGAGTGTGATACTTTGCGCAAAGGCGCATTCATTATCGTCCGCTCCAGCGCCGCGCCCGGCTCGGCTCAAAGTGTCGGCGGGGGCACAGACGGCGCGTGGCCTCACGGAGCTCGCGGTAGCGGAACGTCGCCTGCCGCGGGTTTATTTTTCTATCCACGACGTCGCACCGCGACAGATATCGACGCCAAAAAAATATCTGCCTTACCCCCCTCAATAAACTAAGTAGAACGCGTGTGTTCATTTTTGAAGATTTGTGGTCCAATCCCTTAGCCACTGTTGGATGGAGACTTCCCCAAGCTGTTATAATGTAACACTCCCATCCAGCCACAGCACGAGAGCGGATCTCATTCGTTCATCTCTTGCCATCCAGTGGCTTCACACTCGACGCAAGCGTCTCTGGTACGACGCGTCGCCGGCTCATACCAAACGCTCCGCGCTCCGCGGTGCAAAAGCCACGTGCACCAACTAACCGCGCGCTTTGCCACCGACAGACAGACCACAATGCACCCGACGCAACACTTCACGCGGAAAAACTCCGTGAATGGTACTGCACATCATAGACCAAGGGCAAGTGAACAGTCACGGAGAGCACGCCCCCCCCACACCCCCCCCCACCCCTCGCGCTGGTAACACGTGCGGGACGTGACAACGCAGTGGTGATGAGGTCAACTCGCAAGACGCTTCCATTCTCTCCAGGCGAGAGAAGGGAGCAGCGTAGGAATGTGTCTCAACCGAGGTGTTGAAGGCACCGCTGATGACACGTGCGTGGAGCGCAGGGGCTTTGGCCCTTCCCCTCCGGTGCAATGAATGACATGGGGAAGGGGGGGGGGGCTCTACTCTCAAAATTCCACCACCACCACCCTCTTCATATCCTGTGGCCCACCGGGCCCGTGGGCTCTAGTGCAGTTGCATGGCCCGCACGCGATCGATAGCGAGACCATTGGGTCAGCAAATTCCATCGCCTGTGCAAGTACACCAACAAAGACATTTTGTTTATCCGAGTAGCCTATGTCGACTATTAAGGAAAGTGCTTGCTAGCGAGCATCTATTTTGGCCGCTCGGACGCACGAGGCAGGGTAGTGTGGCTAGCAACACGAGCGGCAACCTACCCAACGCTGAT
Organism: Lampetra fluviatilis; assembly: GCF_964198595.1. NCBI lineage: Eukaryota > Metazoa > Chordata > Hyperoartia > Petromyzontiformes > Petromyzontidae > Lampetra > Lampetra fluviatilis. The sequence continues at coordinate 36,693,728 of NC_136275.1, read as the reverse complement.
GGTTTCACACTCCATCAACCTCGCTATTCATTTAAGGCTGAGTCAACCTACGTGAAAAGTGGTGGGGTACGGGCGGTGCTAGCTTTAGGTTTAGACATCATTTTGCCATTTTAGTCATGACTTGCCATGTTTCGCACCTCGGATTAGCGCGCTTGGCTACGTACGGTGCGAAAGAAGTTCAACTGACAGTACTGTACATACATAGAGGCCGCCAGGGGTGGGTGGCCACTACCACGCCCGTCCGCCTTTGTCTCTCTAGTCGCGATGTTTACACACCGCACCAAGGTACTCACTGATGTTAACTCGACATAGGAGACGTCCAGGACCGGTTCAGATAATCGACACTGGTGATGGTGGTCATGAGCGGGAATCGAACACGGATCGCCGGGTTCGTAGGACACTGTTCCAACCACTGCGACACCGCTCCCCACTCCCCACACACCACAGCAATCTCGTTCACCACTCAGCAGCGGTGATGTCACCACGGCGCGTGTGCCATGCTAGGTGCACGTTGAGGTCACGTGAAGTGTCTAAGGCCCGTTGACATGAGGTCACGGAAGAGACCCAGGTGCCGTGGGTTGACTGAACTGAAATGGCTGGCAGATGCACACACACACACAAGTACACGTGCTCACCACACGCGTGCACTGCTACGAGGCAAGTGTAGTGGATCTCTCTCCTTAACTCGCGCCACCCACTAGGCTTCATAGCGCTCCATCTGCTCGGCCCGTCTGTCCGGATTGGCGGGGTCTCAAATCTACACCGGACGGCCAGCGAATTCATACATTGATAACACCGGATTTCAGCCGTGGCTCGACCCTTCTTACGAGTCCAATCTCGCAGGAGCACCCCCTCCCCCCGGCACCCCCCCCCCCAAAGTTTCTCAACACGTACGCACACGCACGTGTGTGTGTGTGTGCGTGTACCCGGTGCGGTGTGTTAACATCAGAACTTGGGGAGGCAAAGGCGGCCGGGCGTGGTTCTGGTCACACACCACTTACACGTGCGTTCCACGTGCGCTGATTCCGGCCTTCATAAGGTGCTCGCCGACAACAGCACTGTGCCCCAACGGTCTGTTACCGGCTACGCGGGGAATCTTTGCGTTTGTGCAACACTCATAGCGGGGAGCGGTCACGTAAGTGGGAAGCGCACTGCCTTACGATCAGCGACGCTTTTCGTCCCGACTTCGACTCCACGGCTCACGATCGACGAGCGGTATTCATCTGAACCGGGCGTAGCCCCCCCCCCCCCTAGGACAACTCAGCTTTCAATGGGTATCCCCACCTTGTGCAGTGAATTTAACGCATCAGCACTGGGGAGGCAAAGGCGGTCGGGAGTGCAGCTGGACCTCACGAACCGCCATACACTACTCGCCCAACAGTACTTTCCCCAATCGTAGGGGGTGGGGGGATATCTTGATCTCTGTGCACACTCTGTCCGTCGGGTTTCTCTCCACCGGGTTTGTTAATGATTTTTTTTTTCGTGGGGACAAAGTCCTCTTGTCTCCGAAAATAGAGCCGAGCTCAACGCGTGTGTGATCACGGCGTCAGCCGCTGACTTGAAAAGCCCATTACATATCCGACACATACTTATTGAAGAGCACGGCATATACCGAGTCGACCCAGTTTTTCGATACATATTTCAACCAAACCCCCCCCCCGCCCGTGTATGTGTGGGTCGCCGCTTGAGTCTTGAACGCTAATATAAGCGAGTAAAGTACCTGGGCCCTCCAGGTGGTTATCATCATCTCCGGCGCAAAAAGAACCCGAGCCATTTAAACACAACGGGGAATGCGCTTGGCGAAACGTCTGTATGATTGCTGCTTTCACGACGGCTGAATATTTGAGCGACCCAACGAGAAAAAAAAAATCACCACCACCATCACCACCAATCACCACCACCATCACCACCAATCACAGCAACCGCTGCGCGCGGCAGCCATCGGTACGGAGATGGGAAACTCAAAAAAATAGCGAGCGCCCCCCCCCGCTTTTACTCGGGGAGGAGAGCGAGGAGCGAAACAGCCTCGCCCAGACCTATTGCTACGACGTGGCGAATCGATTAGAGAGCCACGGAGAGGCAAGACCTTCGCCGCATTATGCGGACACATCTCAAGGTCAAAACAATTTAAGCCAAGGCTCGCTCGCTCGCTCGCCCGCTCCATCCCAGCTGCTCCACGGATTAAAATCGAGCTGCTACGTTCTCTTTGCTTAATGAGTCGACACCCGGACACCTTACAAGGCAACACGACGTTGCCTTGCATCACCCCCCCTACACCACCCCGCCTCTCCCCCTCCTCGTCACTCGAAACACCGAGTGTACAGGCGGTGCAACTGCACCGGAGTCAGGCGTTTGGCTACGAACGAATGCTGTGGTTCGGGGTGGGAGATTGGTGGGGGGAGCGGGAATTTGACAGCGGGTCCCAATTCCGTTTAATTCCTTTCCTCGGGACCCACTGGGAGGACTGATTCGCGGCTGCTGTCCACGCGGCTAAGTTCAGTGCACAGCGGCGATGCGGTGGTGTCAGTGTAGTTGGCGTAGACCTTGGTGCAAGGAGTTTACAAGTCTCTATGCACGTCTCTGGGTCTATTATTACGGTCGCCACCTGTTCAGGCTTCAGGCGGGGAATTGGCATCTTTTCTCGGATGTCAGGAATTGATTTGGTACCCGAGATCTGGTGATAGTGTTTTGAGGTTTCGTACAGTATACTGCGCAGTTTTGTTGGACCTAGACTGACTGGGAAACGTGATTGGGCTAGTCTCTTGGTAAGTCTACGGGTCTCTTTGTAAGTCTTCGGGTCTCTATGTAAGTCTACCGATTTTTGTAGATCTCTGGTTAGCATGAACCACGCTGGAAACAATACAATAGTAACCCCTGTCCAATCTACACCTCAGTGGCAACCAGGTCGTAACCATCATCTCAACACAGTCTATTTTTATTGTCTGTAGGTCTTTATATAAGTCAATGGGTGTCAATCTAAGTCTACGAGTCTCTATACAATTCTGCAGGTCTCTATGGTCTCTGTGTGAGTCTATGGATATCTCCTAGTGGTCGAACGTCGCTGCCATGCTCCTTGGCACAAGAAATGCGAATGTATCTTCCCTCGGCTCTTGGTAGCTCGGAGGCTGCTTGGGCCGCTTCCCTCCGGCACCACGGGGCACGGTCGCAGCTGCACCGCCTGCACATTCTCTGTAGCTACGCGAGTTGCGGCGAAGGGCTGCGACGAACGGGGCTGCGGCGGAATTAATCTGCGAGCAGCTGGCTACAAAATCCGGCGCTCATTTAATCACCTCGCTGTTCAACGGGGCTTTGTTCGTGTGTTTGTGTTATTGCAATTTCCTGTGAATTAATAGAAACAACACCCACGCCGCGTCGCTCGCAATCTCCGCGCACACACACACACACATTTCATTTTTTATACACGTATAAAAAAAATCTCTCTGTCTGCTTGTGAATATTTACGCCGAGTTCCTCTTCGCATGAACTGGATGATAATTCAGCGCGTGTATAAACGCAGGTGGGCGCGTGTTTGTTAGGCGCTCGAAATAATTCATGGATTCATTTATTTTTTAGCACGCCTGCCTTTCCCAAACGCCTTGACACTTTACAACATGTTATAACCGATAAGGTTTTTGAATCTGCAATAACAATAATAATAAAAAACATTATTATTGAAAAAATCAGTAAAGGTTCAGCTGCCAGTATTGCTCTAGCTGATTATTTATTGAACCCTGAAAACCATTATACAAATGTCATTTGCTGATAATGAGTCTTCTCAAACTTACATTGTTTTTTTTCATGAAAAAAATCTCACAGTCAGGCAAAACCTCTAATCTGATTTTACACCGGATACCAACCCCACCCCCATGCCCCCCAGTTAATTGTAATGCGATAGTCAGAAAGACCGGATTGGTTCAGCGAGACTATGTACGTATGTAAATGTGTGTGTGTGTCAAGTTCATGTGACATGCTTTCCCCAAAATCCATGACACGGTGCTCAATTTCAACCGGAATAGTCTGGAACGCTTCTCCGTTAACTATTTTGGCCAAATTACATCCTTCCTCGCCACGTTATGTCGTCCTCAAAATGTGTTTAAAGTTGTTCAAATGTTAATAGCAATACAGCACACACCACTATTGGATTGTTATATTTATTATTATGGAAAGGCGTCGCTGAAACTGAAGTGGTAGTGCCTTATTCAAATAATCCCTTCCTCAGGCCAACTTAGCAGCTTTCCAGAGATTACCTCGTGATATATGAAGCCCTGTAAATAATAATCATAAAAACTGGAGGCGGCTGACGATGTAATCACTGAAGGCGACGCGGTGAAAACTAACAAGCAAACCACATAAAGCAGCCTAAAACTATTCCAAGGGTGCCACATGAGTGCCCTCTAGCCGCTCCACGAGAGCTTCCACCTTGAGCCGTGCTGTGCATTAGGCGTGGCCAGGTGGCCCAGAGGGTTCATGATGGCCGTGTCAAAAGGCCCGCCCGGTCCTGCCGATCTCCTGGGTCCGAAGCCGGGTTTTGGGCCACGCGCACGCAACAGCTGGTTGCACGAGAAAACCATCGAGTGAAATTTGCTTTTTGAATAAGGATTACTCCATTTCTGAGAACTAAAGATGTTGGTTCGATTGAGATGCGACGAAACACATTTTTTTGGGGGGCAAGACGTATCAAACGTGTGCCCCTAGTGTGGATAAAGGTAACCATTGCAGCGAGTTCAGAAGTTGTTCTGTGACCCCTTCTTCCAGGGCCATTCTCTGACATTCGGTGGTGGTTGCACTTCTCGCTGTGAGCCTTCCGAATAGAAACGACTGCATTTTCATGACATATAGCCAATAGCACAATGGAAACATTACTTAAGATAATTGTATTTAAGCATCAGAATTGTATTTTCTTTTTTTACGCGAGTGAGGCCCATTCATTGAGCTCTATATCTCCCTTTCAAAGAGGGCTGTTATGCGTTGGTGGGATTTGGTGCAGGCGAGGTCCCTGGGTGAATCAATTTTATTCAAATCAAGTGACTCGATTTTCTGTGACGGGTGGCTCACCGATCCCATGCCACGGCAATGCGAACTTGATTCATGGGTCACGGGGGTCGGACCGAATGGCAAGAAGGCAAAATTGTCAAGTCGACTTTTGTTTTGCGGCAAAAATAAACAATGAAACAGCAACAAGGACAAAAAAGCCCGCTGAGAATAGCACACAGAGCGTTCCGAAGGAAAACAATAACGGTATAATCACAGATGGAAAAGTGTTCAATCATTTCTTAATTGATATGAAAGCAATTAAAAATCTAGACCATAAAGAGCCAAACACCATTACACCTCATTAGCTAAACTGCTAACCCTTGCGATGGAAAATAGCCCAAGCACCAGTGTGGGCGACTGACACACGAATCCAAAACATTAACCTTAATTAATTGATTTCAATTTTATATTTGTTTTTTTTCTCTCTCTCTCTCTCTCCCCCACACATTATTTAAATAGCCGATGCTGCAGTTCGTAAATTCCAACCGACGCTCAGTAAAATCCGAAGTGCACACATTGCAAAACATTTACAGAGACAAACCAAACAGACAGACTGCTGGGACTTGTGCTGTTAGCGAGCACCTATGAAGGCCGGGACGGCACACGAGGGAGCTGATGCCCAGCACCACGCCCGGCCGTCTTTGTCTCCCTAGTGGCGAAGTGTACACACCGTACTAGGTAAGTCTCTTTTGAGACTTCGTCGACCTAGGGGAGGCTCAGGACCGGTTCAAACAATCATCACTGGCGTTGGCCATGAGCGGGAATAGATCCAGTGTCGCCAGGTTCGAAGCAAAGCGCGCTAACCCCTACACAACCCCGAGCAAACACACACGCAGAGGCGCGTGTATACACACACACACACGCGCACTGCAATGCGCACAATGCACGCGTTGCCGCCACGATCGCGGTTCTGCACGCAAACTCGTGGCGCACGCTCGGCACGCAGGCTTCTCGGAACCGCTGCAACGCAGCAGCAGCAGCAGCTAATGCGCCCCCCACCACCACCACCACCACCACGGGGACAAGGCAGTCGGCGGGGAGAATGAAATTTGAGGGCATCATATAAATCATACCGAGACGCCTCGTGGAGGTGCTCATCCGGGGCGACTTGTATGTGGGCTGGGAGGGGGGCGGGGGATATAAAAATGAATTGAGACGCAAGCCCGCAAGTGTCGGTGGCTGTGGAATGGGATTCACGAATCAAATCCCAGAGACATTCTGTGGCCGTAGCGCGATGTTTTGTAATGAAATAACGCAGCCACGACATCATTACTTGTTATTTTACATTTTTCACTTGCCGCGTTATCTTGTCCTTGAAAGATATACTCCACCATCCCCCCATCCCCCCCACAACTGGTTTGGTTTAGAAGAAGAAAAAGAGAAATCCACTCCTCGAAAAACGCACACGACAATTTTTTTTACAAAAACAACGTGAGCACGCTGCAAACAGTGCCAAACGATTGCCACGGTTCTTTTATCTGACGCGGCTTGCCCTTTGTAGCTTGCGTCTCTACCAATTAATTATTCGCCGAGGTTGGTTTGTGGGAATTATTATCACGTGTTTTCTTCTTTTTGGTCTTTAACAATTGCCGACGTCGCACTGCCAACCGGCCGATTGCCAGAGAATGCAGCGGCGCTCATTAAAGAAGCCGGATTCTATCACACCGCAAGCGGTTGATAGCGCCAACACGCAAAAAACATCGCATCTCTAAATCGCACAGCTCAATCGGGCTCCTCAACTGCTTTGTCCACATCTGAGTGAGCGGTTGCGCAACGAGATAAACATTCTAACGGTTCGGGCCAGGAGTGTAACAACCCAAGGTGGTTAATGTGCAGCGTGTGCTGGTGATGATGATGATGATGAAATGCGTCGCTGCTCCAAGTCGCCGAGTAGATTGATGCTTGAGAGTCGAGTCGACATCTACAACCGGTTGCAAGGACGTTGACAGATACGAGACTCAGTTGCGATGCAACCGAGTCGCACAAACGGGTCGCTCAGGTGTGTGGACGTGGACGTAAGGCGGTGCTCAAACGCGGTCTGGTTTGCCAGCCTCAATGCCGGCCCCTCGGCTGCATCAGCCAGGAATGCGTAATCGGCACCACGAGCTGTTGACCGGCTCCCAGAGGGTTGTGCGATTGGCAGAGAACGCAAAGCCGGAATTTTAAACAGTCCTTTCTTTTTTAGATTCGCGTGAAATTGTCAGTGCCAAATAATGTTCGCTAAACATGAAAATAAATGTTTTGAGAAAACAGAATTATGGTGTGTGGGGGGAAGTTGGGGTGGGGGGGGGGCAGAGCCGAATGCAATGCAAAAATCCATTGAAATGTGAGTAGAGAAATTTGTGCAGATACCGTTGTTGGGGTTGGTGGCGCTGTGCTTCGTGTTGCTCTGCGCTATGGACGCAGCGAGCTCCGTTTCCCGTCACGGCTTACGCCAGCGGCGAGTTGTTTCTGAACCGCTCCGAAGTATCCTCCCTCGCCACGCATGGACCGGCGTGGTGAACAATGGTCGTGTAACATCCCGTGTCAAATGAGTCTCAGTTGAAGATAAGTCGGTTCGATATATTATATTTAGCTATGCCGAATAGTGGGTTAAATGATTAACATACATTTACCTAACGACCTTCATGACCGAATGTCAGTGGGGAGAGGACTGATGAAGGGATGTACGTGCCATGTTGTTTAAACAGAAACAAATAAAACTCAACACGTTCGGCAAAGTTTTGATGAACGTGTCGTGGTGGATTCGCACATGGCCCATAATCCAGCACTGTGGAGGGGAGGATTGGTGGATTACAAAAAGCTGTGAAATTCCTTTCCTGTGAACGTCGAAGATGATGCATATCCTGGCTTGCCAGGAGAAGGCGGTACAGCAAATGTGGATGGACTCCATCTGTTTCATCTGTATGGGATTGAGTGTTGCCCTCTTGCATGCATGGGCTTTCTCTGTGTCCTCCGGGTTTTCCCCCCACGTTTATAATCATGCGTTCAGAGTATGTGGCTGCTATATATTTGCCTCGTGATAAGCCACTTCGTTGAGTCATCATTTGTGTCCAGGTCGCTTCTGAAAAGGAGCGGTATAGTAGCTCAGCGGGCCTTACCTGGTAAAATATAAAAAAAAAGTTGTAAAATACTTTCGTTTTAAACACTCATTAAATCGCAAAATAATATATTAATATATATATAGAGAACCGCAGAGCTTTGGGTGAGGGTTGGATATGGTGCTGACTCACCGCCTGATTGCTGCTATCCACGCTCGTCTGTGGTTCCTCCTCTCCCTCCTCGCGCCTCTCTGAGTGGTTCTCTCTCTACGACGAGGGCGCGTGAATACTGCGTGGCGTCAGCGCCAGCGTGTCACAAGTTAAAATTAATCTCATTATTTGTGGCTGTGCGCTGCTGCCGACGCAGAATCACCAAACATTATTTTTTTTATTATTACTCATAAAACACACCATTGATGGCCGTTCTGCAAGCACCAAAAACTCGCTTTGGTGAAATGACATTTAGTCTGAGAAGGTAGCGTGTCATTATTATTTCACGTGTTTCTTTTAAAACACACACACACACACACGTGCTAGCATATGTACGCGCATACAGCCCCCCGGGAACTTCGCCGTGAATCTATGGAGGTGGCCGTTGAGCGATGTGACAGAGGCATCGGTCCATGAGCCGCTGGGTCATCTCAATCTCGGCCTGAGTTTAACTCAGGAGCTCACCGCTGAAAAACCACGTTTATCCACCTCTGTGCGTGAATAGACAGGGATGCCGAATTGACGGCTGCCACAGCCGAGGTTAATGCTGATGATGTGGTCTCACGGTGCCACACGGAACGCCCGAGCCGAATCACGTCACCCTCATAACGACGCAAGGTCACACAGTTCAAAAGGTCACACAGGGCAAATGGCCATGGAACAGAAGCCCTCGTGTCTGCGGGACTTATTCGGGGCGAAGCATCCCAACTCCTTCGCCACCTTTCTCCGTGTACACGTGCACCGTGTCTCCGTGTTGTGACCTCCTACATTTTTACATTTGCAACAAAAAGGTCAACCTCCAGGGTTGCCCCGAATGTGCCTTGTCTTGTCAGATCTCGGAAGCTAAGCAAACCTGTGAGTTGGTCATGAGATGGCAGTACAGCAAGAGGGACACTGAACCCATCGACGTGGACATTTCAACGTTATGCTTCTCTTGCTGGTATCCAAGGCCTTAAATGGACTTGCTCTTCCCTACATTCATGATCTGCTTCAGCCAAGCAGATGCCGTCAAGATCACCAAGATCCTCAGCTTGTGCATTGCTCACTGTCCCACGGTTTAGGCTTCACACTTGGCGGTGACGTCGCCTTTGCAATTGGGGCACCTGAATTCTGGAGCTCGTTGCCCTTGGAGATCAGGACTTCTGAGACACTCATAAACCTTAAAATATCGACTGAACAACCTATCTGTTTTGTGGCTTTCTCTTTTTAGTTATTTCCAAATGTCTTTCTCGCTTCTTCTTTACTTGGTTGTTGTTGAACGATTTTCCGCCTTGCCATGCATTTCAGAATTTAAATCATTATTAAATGATTTTCCATTCGTAATGCATTGGTTTTAACAATGGGTACTCCAGTTGCCTCGGACGGGCAAAACACTCATTGATAGAAGTAGTAAAACACTTGAATTCAGGGCCAGCCTTGACAACAACAACAACAAAAGCATTATTTTGAAACTCGGAGAGGAATTGCTGGATGTTTCAGATGACATCATGTTTATTATTATTTTCTTTAGGTATCAATTTGCAGGCAGCCAACAGCGATGGTTCCATCGCAGAGATTCTTCCTCGTTCTTAGCAATGTGGAATTTCCACCAACCAGCTCAGGGCTAGCCCACCTTTGGATGTGTCACACTACTCTACGGGACGTCTGGCAAATTTTTTTTTTTACAAAGTACAACATTATCTGGCACGTCCGTCCGATGCTCGCCGAGCTGCATTGGCTTCCGGTTGCTGAACGAATATATTATATGGTCACACTCATTACACACAGAGTGCTGCCACGAATAACCCGCAATACCTTGCTGATGTTGCCAAGAAGCATGAAGCATCACTCGATCTCTGGTCATCCTCACAGCGGCTTTTGACTGGCCATCGATCAAAGGCGGTCACCGCATCGCGCACTTTTAGAAGCGCCTTTGCGGCCGCCTGGAATGCTCTTCCTTGGAGCTGTCTACTTTTAAATCAGCTATATAGAAAACGAATTTCTTTCAGAACTTCTTTTTGTGCTTAGTTTTGTCGCCCTTCCATCGAACCTCCGATTAGCACGGCTGGCTACGTGCAGTGCGCAAGATGTTGAACATTCCAGTACATACGTTGGCTGCTTCAGCTGGAACCCATCCTGACATCGGACCGACACGGGCAGGGACACGAGGCAGTTGGTCCGCGATGAGAGCCGCCGATGCACCTGACAGGTCAGCGTCAGTGTTGCCAACTCTTTCAAGCGGAAAGTCGCCACACGGACGTCGACGATTTGCTGGGTGTCGCTCGACAGATCATCCAAGGTCAAGAAGAGTGTCCCTAGACAATTGATCAAATATTGAGCATGGAAAATGTACGATGACGATCATCATCGTCATTAGCCATGATCAACCAACTGCTAAATGAAAGCTTCCCAAACTCGTCACGATCTCTCACAGTTCTGCGATGCAACGTGTACATTTACACAGCATAAGCAGCTGCAACCACTCCTAATGATATATATATGAACCGTGCTCGCAGTGAAAGTCGCTAGATTTGCGATCGCTTTTAAACAGTGTTTTTTTATATTTATATCGCAAGAAGGCATTAGATCACGTGACAGAATCACTTCAGTTGGCGACACTGCTCGGCGCTCCGCCGCACGAGCGCGTCGGGAATCTGGAACGAGTCACCATGCGGACACTAATTCCCCAGCCCTCAGGGGGGAGGCGGTGTCGCAGTGGCGCAGCTAGCGGCGCACCGCTTGCCGCACGTTCCCATCGGAGGGCATCGGAGCTGAGTGGCGCCGCTCTGGGCAACGCGAGGCACGGACGCAGACGCCCGCGGGCCACTTTGATGGGCTCGCCGAGTCACTCGTTCACGCGCGCCCCCGCGCCACGCCGCCGTGACTCAGGGGCGAAAGGCGGCTCGCCTCGCTCGGAGTTCTCCTCCTCCTCCTCCACCTGTCATGGAGGACGGCTCCGAGTGTAAGCATCCTATTAGGGGCAGATTGGAATTCGTCAAAGTAACTTAAATTATATTTCTGACATAAGCGTGCACGTTTCCTTGTTCCGTTAAATTACGGTGCACAGATATGAAATAAATAAAAAATTCGTTTAATTCAATAAAGCGGTATTTTTTTTAAACAGTTGCTCATTTTCAATAAGCTGTGTTACTCCCCAGCTGTTTGAAGCACCGGCGGCGAGAGGAGACTCTCCCGTGTGTGTGTGTGGCGTTTCGTGTTGATGAGCTGCTAGGGGCTACAGCTGTTCGCCTCCGTCGCGAGCGTCACACACCTTGGAGCCCGCGGGTGTGGACAGAGGATTACAGCGCGGTGCCCCAGCTCACGAACAGAGCGCGAATTCCATCCCGCAGAGAACCGCGGCTGGAGAATCAGCATTCGAAGCGGTCGGCGGGGCCAAGCAACAACATTTTGTATGGCTGCGTAGGTTTTTTTGTGTCTTAAAGCGGTGCTCTACGGCTCTCTCTCTCTCTCTGACGGGTTCGTAACCAATGTGTTTGTTCGGCCCGGTGTCTGACGTTTCGCTCAACTGCACCACCGAGGACCATCTGCGTTTCTGAGAGCTTCCTCAGTTCCCAGTATTTACAACCCTCATCAGCCGTGGTTAACCCATAGCTGGTTTGAAGGCCTTCGCAAAAGGGGCTGCCAACTCTCATGATACTGTGATGTAATCGTCGGCAAAGAATTCGCTTCCAGCACGTCACGTGGGAAGGGAGAGTGTACAGGGGCGTGCATAGAACAGCTGATGCGATGGTAGCCAGCACGTTACATGGGAAGGGAGGGTGTGCTTGTATGGGACGAAAGTAGAAACATTTTTGAAAACATGATTGATAAGCAACCACAACTGTGCACAATGGATGTCGCACTGTCACTGCTCTCCTGCTAATAATCGCCCAATGCGGCTTTGTCTCTGTAGGTTGTCGCACTGCTACAAATCCGGCACGTGGCTGCCACGACGGCCCCTGGGGAGTTCTGGGACTCGTGCCCGGCTCTATGAGGTCACTTCAAGTGCAGTTGGCCACTGATGACGACGCGTTGCACCTGAATGAGCGGGTGAGCAAATGAGCGACCGACGGCACTTTTAGACATTTATTCCGGGGCGATGCCGGCACAAAGGAGATTAGAGAAATCACGAATGTTGCAACGCTCACAAGCACTTAAGCCCACTTTTGAAAATCGCCATCGTGATCCATCACCATTACAGGTCTCTAAAGAAATGAAATTTATTACGTGTCGCTAATGCTGAGAATGCAATAGTTCTGCAAGTTTCTTTCGTGTGTTTTTTTATTCTATTATTTTCGTTTTACAGCGGAGGCAGCGAGCGTGAGAGGGGAGGATGGATGGCTGGTTTGAAGGCGATTATTGCAGAAATTGTGTTCAGAGTGGCGAGTGGTAGCGTAGTGGTTAGCACGCTGTGTTACGAACCAGTGGCTCGAGTTTGATTCCCATTTCACTGACAGCCAACATCAGTAACGTTTATCCGATTCAGCGTCAAATGAGTACCTGGTGCGACGGCCAATGGGTGGTGATGGCCTCTAACCCCATCGTGTATCGCTCCGGGCTTCATAGGTACTCGCTGACAGCACTTGCACCAACAGAACATTAAGGCTATACGGAGGGAACTTTGTCTTTGCGTTGAAAGGATGCATGGGTAAGCAGACGCTCACCCATCGCTCAGATTTCTCAACTGACAGCCTCACGTGACAGAGAGGGCAGTCAGCGCACGCCCCGCGTGACCTCTCTCGTCTCCCACGGCTGCTGGCTGAGTATTTTTTGACACCGTGAACCCGAGCACGAGGTTTTTGGTCGAGCACGGAGCCCTCAAGCAGCCGACACTCGACCCGCAGGGCTGCCGGCGAAACACGGAAACTATAAACTAAACTTAAAAAAAAATATTTTTTTTACTCGGCAGGGCCCCACTGAGTAGCTCTTTTTCCAGAAGCGATCTGGCCACAAATGGGAGCTCAACGAAGTGGCGTATCATGTGGACATTTGTAGCGGCAAAATACTGTAAACGCACCTTGATTCTGAATGAGGCGGGCGAAATCCGGAGGACCCGGAGAAAAATCCACGCGACCACGGGGAGAGAGGCATGCAAACTGCAAATATACAGTCATCGTCTGGGTCGGGATCGAACCCATGACCTCCGGCATACCAGGCGAGGGAGATGACATCTTCTCGCCACCGCAGATGCGTCATGGAAATGCTGGCCCCAACCAGACCACCCCCCATGCCCCCCGATAAAAAACAATCGTTCTACGCAGCCCCTGTAAACCCTCCCTTCCCTATGTAGCGTAAGCATCCTACTGTTTCAGTCATTTCGGCCAGGTCACCATTATAAAATATCTCCTGAGCGCAATAGGCCATAACCCAAAATAAATCGACTGGGACTGGCTGATATACATACGGCTCTATGATTGCTGAAAATAAATACTGTTACAATGTGGTCAATCCAATCGCTAATGCCGTTACTTAAAGCTACAGGAGGACCACTGTGTGTATTCCTACCGGTTGCGCAGTGATACACACACGTTTCCGTGTTTGTATGCCACCCCATTAAATTGATATATGCAGAACTCCGCTCTGTGTCTGCATATAAACAGACGTGTTGTTTAGTCTATCAGCCGATTGCCGACATTCCGGGTACCGATATTTTCAAGCCGCATTTGCTAGCAAACTCTGCAAGCCGGCTTGTAACCTAGTTGTGTCTCGGCAGCAGAGGCAGGCAAGTCGAAGAAAATGCTGGCGGATCACCAGATGTTATTGGCAAGAGCACCCCGTCTAAACTAGGGGGCCGGCTCAACAAGGTCATGACCGAAGGTTTGTTCCCCCATCGCAGCTGAAAGGGCAGCGGGGTCTGGAGGCTTTGCGGCCTCTGCTTTGATCTCCGTGTCAGAGAGCGCAGGCACGGTCGTCACGACGATGCGCGGGGGGAGACAGATTTATCAAAGGGGGGCTCTGTGTCTTCATGAGCAAGGGGGGTGGGGGGAGTGGGTGGGGGGGCAAGCCCACGGTCCCACGGCGCTCTTCACAAAGACGCGACCGGTGCGTGTCGCCCGTTGCGGCGACGCCGATGCCTGCGCTCGCATTTATCCGTCTCGCGACAGAAAGGCGGCATTCTCTCTCCGTCCGCCACGACCGCTCACTGGCAGACGGCGGCCCTCTTGACACGAGCTGTCCGCCGGCACCCTAATGGGGGCGACGACCCTCACACACAGAGAGACTTTCAAATAAATGCGCCCGCCGCTGCACGACTTCGACATGTCGTTACCGGAGGGGTGCGGGAGGGTTCAGAGCATTTCCTTTTGAAAAATCATGGGGAATTACAGACCAACTCCCCGCTTCCTGCACCCCACCCCCAGGCCCCTATCTGATTGTTCACCCCTCCCGCCCCCCCCCCCCCACAAGCAAGCAAGTACGGGCGCCCCTAATGCTGCCAACGCATTGTTCACGCGGCCGCATGAATGCGCTCCTTCTCGGGCACGTCGGGAAGGATTCCGCACGCTCGCCGCGCAAGAGTGCGACGTGTCTCTCGAAGGGCCCGGCGCGCGGACGCGCGGGGGGATGGAGTTCACCGCTCGCTGGTTTCTCTCCAAGGCCCCATGTTGAGGATTCGCCCCAACGCGATTGCCGAGTTTGTCCCACCCGTCACTGCGTTCGACCGCCACGCACGCGAGAGGATTCGGTGCCCTTTTTCTCTCCGCTTCACTCCACGCACTGCTCGCCCGGCGGTCAGGTGCCCCCTTATCACCCTTCTATCGCTACCGTTGTGGTGGTTATCGTTCCCGAGGGACGTCGTTATTTCATTGCTCCACCCATGTTGAGAAACGTAGGTTACGACACTTTTCGTTCTGCCTCTTCCCTCGCACTGGAATTGCTCCCCGCCGTATGTTTTCTCATTTTCTGACAAGAGCTTTGCTCGATTCAAGAGACGTAATAGCTCGAATCTGTTGCAGCTTGGATCGGGCAGTTTGTTGCTGGCCGCTCGGCATTGTTGGGCCTCGGTGCTTGAGCTCAGCAAATCATGAAATAGAGAATACAACACAATGACTCGTGTCAGCAAAAACATGAACATGGCTTTGGTTTTGAAGTCCACTGCTTTTTTGATACGTGAGCAAATAGAGGGCATTGTAAGAGCTTTCGTTTTTTTTTTATACAGTAGCTTCATTGTTCACTTTTGAAAGAACGTGCACACATTATTGCACATGTGAGGCATGCATCACATATTGCACACGTGATGCATGCATCACAATGCTGCCGAATTGTCTCACCGCAGGACGAGTGATCGAACGGAACGGTATTTCCCACACCCATCACAACCACGGACATTTACAGTGGAAAAATGACAAGCAATGCAAGCCGAACATTTGCAACGAAGTAGAGTATGAACTGCGATCTCTCAAAACATGAGCTACGAAGCAAGATAATTAAGCGGCTGAGTAAAGAACCCGTTGCTGCTCCGCGATGGGAAACAGAAGACACCTGTCACACGCACGCTCTCACGGTGCTCCCCGTGCTTGGAGCACGAAGAGTAATCTGCCATAAATAAATAAAAATGACGATTAAAATGGCAAGATAATATGCATTGAGTATTTGACGTTCCAATATTTTGGCGAACAAAAAATACGTGAATAGGAGCACAAGTGGAAAAGTTGGAGCGATTGTAAATGAACCGTGGTCAGTCTTCTCCATTTGTTACTCCCAACTCTTCGGTGTCGCTTCCTACACGTCGTCCGAACTTCTTATTGCGACGTTTCAATTGATAGTCAGTATTTATTTGTTACACGAACAAAACACATTCCGTTTAGCTAGTTGCCCAGCTGGTTTCGGTGACAGCAGCCACTAACAACAGAGTTATTGTTGGGGTAGAAAGGAGCCCAGCCAGCAGCCAGTCAGAAAACACGACGCATAGATGATTTCTTAATAGTGGTGTGATAGAGATCACTTAATGAGGCGTATTGTCTTCTTCACTGTGTGTGTTTATTACACGTGAGAGTATTTTTTGCTGTAAGGCACCGTTAGTGACTGCCACGGTGAGGCTTGTCATTCAATTGTGTTTGAGCACAGCGTATTCGATGGGGGGAGGAGGGGGGCAGAGGGCACAAGGTGGGGGGGGGGGGCTGTAGCGAGGGGGGGTAATTGGGCTGCCAGGATGGTCTGGATTAGTGGCTGTAATGAACAGAATCCGGATCCGGGCTTAACGAGTCCATAATCCGGATTTGCTAGGATTAATGTTTAATAGGGAACATGTTCGATTCGCGTGTTAAGGAATTAGTGATAATGAAAACATTACTTCTCCCAAACACACACGCAGAAAGTTTACTCTTAAAAAAAACCCCACCGCTTCCACCCAGACACAATGCTAAACAATTAAGCAGAAGCCGCGCCTCTTTCACTTTCTCCGTGCAATTGTTTGCAAACCTGCGGGTGGTGGTGGTGGTGGTGATTTAATTCCGCGGCCCGAGGGCTCGCGCGTGGAATGCACAGCTTGTGACAGCTCAACTAGGCGGGCCTCCTTTGTCGTTTTTTATTTTAAACCAACGCGGGCCCCCCCTTGGGTTAATCTCCGCCGCAAAACAAGCGGCACGCAACAACAAAACAACACAAAGTCGACGTCAAAAAACAATAAAAAGCAGCACAAAATTACGATAATGGATGGGTGTCTGTTCGTTGGGCTCCCAATGTGGTTTTAGAAGCGATTTCTCGCAGCAAAACATCGCCAACCCCCACCGCACCGCACCCACCCCCGAAAACATAGAAAACAATACACGACAGAGCCGAGAAAGAGCTCCACCGATAGAGAGAGAGAGGGAGAACGAGAGAGACACACACGCACACACACGGAGAAAGAACCAGTGGACAAATACTGCTCTCTCTCTCTGATAGTGTGGCAACAAGCGAGCGGCATTCATAGCGCGTAGCGGCTGTTAGCCGAGCACTATTCAAACGCATTTTGCCCGACGCCCCCGCCCCACACAACATCCGACGCGGCCTGTTAGACGCGATTGTCTCGTTCACACGAAACCCACGGCCGGCCGGCGAGTTGCTACACAATCGGTGTGCGGCTGATGTTGGCACCTGACTCGACAATCGTTGGGCAAAAAAAAAATCACTCTCCCCCCCTGGACGTGTGAAGACGTCAGTTGTTTTTTTTTTGTGTGTGTGTGCCTCCTCGTGGGTCTACTCAACCTTAAATTCACCATTGGAACCTCATTTGCCAGTAAAAATATTATAATTGGTTTTTTACCCTTCTATCTGGCAACAAAACTGACACCTTTTTTTACAAGGAGTCATGTTTGCATAGACCACAATACCTGCAGTCATAATGCAAACAAAAAACATAACTCTGATAATGTGCACTGTCCGTGCGCCTTTTAGCGTCATCTGGTCCAACCCATGTGAGACTAGGCTCTAAGGAAAGCTGTCTCGGGTGTGGACCAATTAACTTCAAGTACAGTGCAGACATTATCAGAGTTATGTTATTTGTTTGCATTATGACTGCAGGTATTGTGGTCTATGCAAACATGACTCCTTGTAAAAAAAGGTGTCAGTTTTGTTGCCAGATAGAAGGGTAAACAAACAATTATCAACCTTAAATTGTTTACTCCTGTGTGGGACGTCAACATCGAGCGCTGGCGGAGGCGCAAGGCGGCCGGCAGTGGTGCTGTCCATCCCGCCCGCTCCCTCGTGCAACTCTTGCTGGCCTCACACACGTGATCGCTCATTTAACTTTTGCACCAGCAGATCCTTGAAGGACAGAGGAGGGATCTCTGTAGATGTGTTTTTTTTTTTCTTCCCAAGTGTGTATGCATGGTCTTGCATTGTCTGCCCTAGCAAGTTAGACTCAGCAGTAAATAAGTCCCTGGTGCAGTTTGTACACATCAGCAGGAGGGACACAAAGGCGGCCGGGTTTGTTGTGGTTCTGGCCACAACACTGCCTCGTGTGCTGTGCCACCATTCATAGTTGCTCGCTAAGAGCACGTGCCCCAACAGTCTGGTGAAGTCTATATGGACGATCTTTGTATGTGTGCGCATGCCGCACACGAGATGCAGATTATAATGAATCGTGTGGGTGTAATGCACCCTTATTTTTTTATTGCATGCATCCAGGTCGCAAGAGCATACATTTGCGATCCGAACAATCATGAGCTCGGAAAACTGAATGCGAGCTTGTCAATCTGTCGCATTTTCAACCTCTCGGATGCAAAACAGCAAAAGTGTTTTTTTTGTTTATGGAGCACGTTGGCAAATTGTTAGTAATGTCTCGGGATAAAAAATTAGAGATGAAAAAAACATGTAAAATGTGCTGCAAAAAAACACACGTTTTAAAACACAAATCGAAATAAACATTATTATATATACGTAATCCGAACAGGTGCTTCAGCGGCAGAGCAAGCGGCTCCCAATTGGAAGACTCCGACTCCAAATCTGGGTCGCGGGTTGACTCAGCCCATCATTCCTGCAGAATTGACCAAATGAGAACCAGTTTGTGGGGTAGACAATGGTGGTTGTCTCACGGATAGACTCGGCCGCACGATAGGAATGTGGAATTTCCACCACTGGCTCAAAGGTAGGAGGGCAGGGGGTGAGCAACGCTTCTGTGCTCATTTCTGCAGGCGATCACTTTTTGACCCGACACACGGTTCACTTACCGCACCCTGGACCGAGTGACCTCATTTCGATTTCTGGTCACTGCTAATGCGGCGAGCGATATTCAAATTGATCCTGAGCACACCTGCCTCTCCTTTCCATCCCCCACCCCTGCCCGCTCTTCCTTCACCAGTTCACCAACCCGCACTGACCGACATGGTGAGGAATGGCCAAGCTAAGCAACGCGACTGACGCAGCATTGGGGGAAGTTCTTAATCTCGCAGGGAATTGAATAAAAGGACCTCTGTGCATGCATTACGCGGGCTGCTAAAGTGCTGTGCGAGAACATTTCTAGATAATAGGTTCTTTGTGAAAAAGAGCGGGCGGAGAAAGAGGCAGGTGCCCACTTAAATATACATGCTGGTCGCTTTTTTGATCGAGAAAGCCGCGTGCAGAGCTTTTAGAGAGAAAGAGAAAGTGGCACTCCTGCGACTTGAGCGCTGACATGACTCACGGAAAACAATCGGGAGAAAATCGTCCGTTAAACACGCCTCCTCCATTGATGTCGCGGCGAAATCGCTCCTTTTGCGGGAGTAGAATGAAAGCGGAGGTGACCTACTGACCTCCTGGGTTCGGAATCGCAGGTAGCAGCGACCTGCGATTAAAACCGGGCTCCCACGTCCATCGTAAGTGAGTTTTCATGGTCTCGGCGAGGTCACCAGATGACTTACGTGGAGAACCGTATACTCACATCGAGAGCCACACACGCACATAGAGACGCAATGGACTCGCATTAGACTGGGTTGTGATTAAACTGGGCTCTCGCGTGTCGAAAGTTTATGGTCCCAGCTCAGTCACTGGTGGCTGCACAAAACAATAAAACCCAATACAACATACCCGCGTTAGCAATCAAAGTTTGAATTCGCATTTATATAACAGGATTGTGAGAGCTTAATCACAGAGAGTCATTGTACCCGTAAACCAACTTACAATAGTCGACGCCAACGGTTAGAACTTTAAATACGTACGTGAACTCTGCAGCTCTTTTGATTCTTTAAAAACATCATCATCTTCCAAGTCAGTCGTACGGGAAAACGCAACGTGAACGATGGTCCACGTCGCTGAACTGAGAAAGCCGCTACCCGCGCGTGCAATTGCGTTCGCACGTGGCCTGCCGCACACGTAGTGCGCTGCGGCCACAACCACGGTACCTGCAGCACGACTGCTTTCGTTTTGACCGCCACGGACATGAGAGGAGGGGGGAGGGGGGCGGGGGTGGTCTTAATGCGGCAGCGGTTGGTTAAAAGGGACAATGAATAGCCGCGATTAAGTGGCTCGCACTAAACCGAGATTTATGTTTGGGCCGTTTTCTAAATGCACACCTAGGCTGTTTACGCGTCAATAACGGCTAATTCGCTCACGTTTACGTGAACGATGTCAACTGCCGCCGCACTAAATTTACTTGGAGGGATGACGCCCGCGGACAACAGGTGCGCGATTACCTTGATGGTAGGATTTCCCACGTGCACAGGTGGATGACAAGTAACGGTAAAGGTGCAGTTCTTGCAAGTCCACTTGCCCACGCTACTGCTGTATGAAGGTGACCTCCCCCCGCCCAACTAGTGGGCGTTTTTAGAGAGGCAATTTGAAGGGCAATCTTTGGCCTACTCTTCCATGCTGACCAGACGTGTTGGGTGTGGTGAGATGTTAACTCCATCGCCTGCTATTTAGGAGGTCGTGGGTTCGATCCTGACCCTGACGCATGTTTATTTAGAATTCACATGTCTCTCGCTCTCCTTGTGATCGCGTGGATTTTCTCTGGGTCCTTCAGTTTTTCCCTTCACATTTAGAAACACGCGTTTAGAGTATTTGGCTGCAATACATTTCCACGTGATGAGCGACTTTTCTTTGAGCTATCATTTGTGGCCAGGTTATGAAAAAGAGCTATGGAACTCAGTGGGCCTTACCTGGTAACAACAAATAAAAAATTGTTCATATTGTTTAAATAGTTTCCCACCACTTGAACAGATGCACTTGCCGAGTTCACTGTCAAATTAAGTGCGTGCGATTCGGGTCCCAACAGACCTCTCCCCCATCTCACACTCACAAATTACTCCATTTGCTCACACTCGCGGCACACGACTGGTTCATCGCGCGGCGCTAACCACCGCGCCACTGCTCCACCCCGCAATATACAGGGTGCTTCAAAAAAATGTTAACACTTCCGGGACTTTGTAACAATACCCATAGTCCCGGTGAAGTGTTATCATTCGTTTGAAGTGCCCTGTATAGTACACACGTGTACACGGAGAGTCAAGTGCCACGGGCGCGAGAGCGCAATTACACGAATAACAGAGGGCGTGCAAACGGACGTCGGTTCGCGACGTTTGTTTCTCGGCAACGATCGCTCGAGGCCTCCGCAGTAGCGGCGGGCTACATCGATGCGGTGATCAGCAGGGACCCTGCTGGCTTCAGAGTAAACAGAGTTACGAGCGCGCGTTTGTGTGTGCACGGCGTGCGTGCGCATCTGCCAATCATCTCAGTCAGTCAAACCCATGGCGCACCGGGTCTGTCCCGTGACCTCCTGTCAGCGAGCCTTCGACAAATGCACGTGGCCTCAAAGTGCTCCAAGCGTGGGACAGGCGTCGTGGTGACGTCACCACCACTGAAGTGGCGAACGGCGGCTGTGGTTGTGTGCGCGTGCCTGATTGTGAGTGTGTGCGCGTGCCCGATTGTGGGTGTGTGCGCGTGCGTGTATGCGTGTGTGTGTGTGCTGCACTTGTGGGTGACTTTGACTTTGTGTGTGCGGATGGGCGCGTGTATGTGTGTATATATGTATGTGTCTTTCCATAGCCTGCGGATGTCTTAATCGCAACATTAGGGTCGTCGGTCAATATAAAGCAAGATGCAAAACGCTAAAGTGTTTTTTTTGGATCGCACAGTACTTTCTTTCTCAATGGAATAACAAAAGAATGCATTAAAGGTAGTTTGTGACTTTACTTGCACGAACGTGGCTTAAAGAGGCATTATAAATCGAATTGCACGATAAATTGATATCTTGTTAATTTTAGATTTTAAAAACGCAGACTTGCAGCCACACAATACATGGCACTACTAGTTCCGGCCACAGCTCTCTGGCTTGCCACCTTATCTGAATGATATACTGGCACAAAGTGTGGAAAAGATATAATTCTAATAATGCATTTTTTTGTCACAAAAGCCTCACTGGGTCTCAAGACTATCTCTTTGCCGAATGGTCCCGTTGCATTGGCATGGTTTGGCCAGTTACACTCAGGAGTGATTGACTTAATGTGGCAAAAAAAATCGGAGAGGGGCCAAACGTCAGACACCGTGCTGAGAAACACGCGGTACAACCCAAAAAAACACGTCGGGGAGAAGCATAAAGCACAACCCCGAAAAATATACGCAGGAGTTGCTCGTAAATTGCCATAAAACTGTATAAAATTGCGTTAAGCGCGGTGTGGTCTGGCCAATCATATTGCGCTGCGGAGTGGAGGCTGGGAGGCACCATTGGTATCGCTGAAGGGCAATAGACCCCGCCCCGTATCAAGATTTAGAGACCGCGAGCCTCGAATATGGGTCTGGAAATGCCAATTAGAGCGAGATCAGACGTGAAATGTAGATTCCTCTGCTCCTATCCCTGTGTGAGCCGGCCATGACCCTGACGTAGCTTAGGCAGACGGAGGGTTGGCTTAGGATGGACAATTTTATTTCCGACGGAATGACATCTGCTCCCAAACTTCATCTCCTGCTACAAGGGGGCGGTGAAGGAGGATGAGTGGTGAGGGACGGTGGGGGTAAATGTGCAGGGGGCATCTGTGATAGACCTGAAGCTTCGTCTGTTGCAATATATGCCCTATGCAACTTGTACAGGGGGATCTAATTGATGTTACTCCCCAATTAAACTGCCACATATTAATTGTGTTCAATTATACGGAGTGTTGTACCGTACTTCTGTGATCCCACGTCTATGCTCCCCGCCAACCCGCAATTATCCGCGTGGTGATGTGCGAGAGAGTCACTGCACGACTCACGTGAGCATGTGGAGGCATTCACCCAGCAATGGATTAATGATGATGATTATGGAAATAATAATAATGATATCGTTCTAAAAATGCAATTCTTAAGCTTTCAAACATATTGTTATTTTACTCATTTAAATTAACTGCATGAGTTGGCTGTTTGTGTCTCGACCACACGCGCACACAAAGACGAGGACCCCCCCCCCGTGTAGCCTAGATGTAGGCTCTTGCTGCTTGTCCTGTTAACGAGCACCTATTACGTTGAGGAGCACAAGCCACGTCTAAGGGGCCAGAATATTGTCTGTCCACCTTTGTCTCTCAAACGCTGAAGTTCACACACTACACCAGGTACTCATTTGAGGTCAAGTCGCCCTAGCGGGCGCCAGGGACACATTCTGATATCACTCACCGCTGATCGTATCCATGGCTGTGCATCGGGCGCATGCGACCCCGTTCATAGTGCAGTGTGCTAACCGCTTTGCCACCGCTGTCTACCCACTCAACCATGCACCCACGCTCGTGTACTATCTCTCTCTTTCACACACACACACACGTCTACTCACGCACATATAGACACACACGCACAAAGATCCCACATTTGAGCCTAAACAGACTTTTGGTCGGGTGCTGTATCATCAGACACACACTCACACACGTTTACTCACGCACACACGCGCACACCATACACATCACAGCGCGAGCAGAAAATGAAACACCGAACAAGCATTAGGGGACATCAATCCCCGGTGTGCTGTCGGCTAACTTTATTTTTTCATAACGGGCCATCCGGGACGGTTCGCTTGAATTAAGTTTGCAAAGCGCCCCCGCTCTTGGTAGAAATTTTCACGAAACGCTGCGTGGAACCGTACGACAGGTCTGGTGGGGACCGAGCTTGTACGACTTTGCTGCATGGAACCCGGTTGCGAGCGACACGGGCAAAAAAACAACCACAACAACATCAACAACAACTGCCATCCGATGCTGCTAAGTGGTGGCGATGTTACCACGGTGCATGTGCCACGCTATGGTGCACTGTGATGCCACGCGAAGTGTTGGAGTCTCGCTGGCTGACAGGGGTTACGAGACAGACCCAACCCAGGTATTATGGGTAAACCGACCGAGACCAGCACCATTTGCCAGTGACATCGGTAATTAAACAAATGCCCCCTTATAGGGATTATAGACTGTTGGGGCAAGTGCTGTGAGTGATTACTGTTAAGTTTATAATAGCGCATCAGAGGGCTGTGTGCGCCCGCCCGCTTTATCTCCCCAGGGCTGATGTTAACACACCACACCAAGGAATTAATTCAAGACCGGGTCACGAATGTTGGCCGTGAGCCCGAATCGAACTGGTGTCGCTGATTTACGAGTGCTGCGTGCTCACCATCACGCTTCCCGCTGCCCAACAACAGACGCACGACGCACAGAGACAGCAGCACGCGCCGGTTGCGCGGGCTGGAGGTGGTGGGTGGGTAGAGGTGGGGGAGAGGTGGGGGGATGGAGATGGGTCGGATGGCGGGGGGCGGGGGGACACGCTGGCAGGCGTGCCAGCTACGATTTGGCGACGGCCCCGACACGTCTTTAATTGCCCTCTAATTAAGCCAACCTGTTCTCGGGCGAGAAGGGGGCGATCTCGGTGTCGTTCACGAGCCAGCGGAACTCCAGGGGCCAGCTGCCCTCCGCCAGGCACGTGAGCACCAGCCGGTTGCCCTCCAGGTGCAGCTGCGTGTGCAGGGGCTCTCTCTTGAAGAAGGGTGGCACCTCAACTGAACGACCAACATGGAGGGGGGGGGGGGGGCAGAGAGAAAGAGAGAGAGGTTGATTCAATCAGTCTTAGTTTTTTCATGTTTACGTAGAAATCGATCCGTTTGTTAAAGAGTATATCAGCCGTATTTTATTTTACGGCGGATTTGGGGATGGGGGGGGTCACAGTTGCGGCTTCAATGCAAATATCTGCTCGTGCTGCGTAGGCTTTACCAGGGCGTTGGGACGAGTGCTGTTAACGAGCACCTATTACGGCCGGTACAGCAAACAAAGCGATGGGGCGGTGTGGTCAGTGACACTTTTCGCCCTCTTTGTATCCCCAGTGCCGGTGTTCACACACCGTGACCTCGGGGAGACCCAGGACAAGTCCAAAATACAGCCACTGATGCTAACCTTGGCTGGGAATCGAACTCGGGCGGCTCGGCACGTGGGGCAGTGCATGCACTTACTGCGCAACCGCGCCATGCACACCCACACTGACAAAGTTCCCCTGTGGTGCCTGCACTGGCTGTTGGGACAAGTGCTGCTAGCGAGCACCTATTAAGGCTGATACGACGCAAGGAGAGGGTGGTGTGGCTATAATCATGCCCAGCCGCCTTTGTCTCCCCAGTGCTGTATGTTGACACATCGCACCGGGTACTCATGCACACACGAACACACGTATCCACAGACACATAGAACTCACACAACAACAGTCGCCATTCGCCACTAGGTGGCGATTGGCGCGGTTGGCTACGTACGGTCCGAAAGAAGTCCGACATTTACACATCCAAGTGGCGGTGATGTCACCACAGATATTGTTCAAGGCGTGGTGCACGTTGAGACAGCGTGAAGTGTCGAAGGCTCGCTGGCAGGAAGTTATTGGACAGACCCGGGTGTTATGGGTTCATTGATTCAGATTATGGCAGATTCACAACCCGTGCTCTCTCACTGTGCCACCCATACATGCAACAAAGGCAACACACACACACACACACTCTCCATCGATACTCCACATGCAGACATGAACCTGTCACCCAATGTTTCCCTTGCAATGTAAGCGTCGCGGCCGCGTCTCATCTCATCGCCCCCTCTCACCCCCCTCCCAACCCCCCCACCACCCCCCCCACGCCCCCGATCGGCGTACACATTCTAAATAAATGCATCGATCCCTCCCCGACCCTCCACCCCATTGATTGCAAACAACCTTTTCACACGTTGCTATAAGCGAGATATTGCATCGGCGCCACCCCTTTAATCAAATGCCTTGGCGGTTATCGTTTAAACGTCTGGCGCGCCAGAGCCGATTGCTCTCTGAGCCCCCACAAGCGCTGCTCTTTCTAAAGAGCTGCCCTGGAGGGTGCCTGCTACCCCCCGGCTAATGGTCACCGACGTAGGGGCAACTTCCACCCGGAGAAAGGTCAGCCGCCCGCCCACTCCTCCACCTCACGCACACCCCAGCCCCTCGACCCCCGCCTGCTGAGCGAAATTGCGAGAGACGGAGGATGAGAAGAGCGTGAAGCGAAGCGCGTGGCGGAAATTCCAGCCAGGAGAGGGGCAGAGCGAGGGGTCATCGCTCGGGTTCACATCCAGAGAGGCCTTGACCCCCAACGAGCGTTTTGAAAGAAACACGAAATAAATCATGAAAACGACCGGGTTTTGTTTTGTTTTGTTGCAGACACACACAGAGAGAGAGAGAGAGACAGTCGGCAGATATTTTCGCGAATCCGTGGTCTTGCTACCGACCCTACGTTCAAGGCACAAGTTAAGCGAATCGTTTGCGTCTGTGTCGAGCACGTAACAAAGATAAACAAGGCAGACACGCGGCCAAAGCGTCTCCTTCATATATCTGCCTCCGTTATGTTTTGTGAACACGTTTGTTGTTAGTTTAACACGTAGCAGGCTTTCGCGACCAATATCATCCATAATAGAGGTTTTTTTGGGGGTTAGATCGCGATCTAACCCGAAAAAACCTCTCTTGCGTTGGTTGTTGTTGTGCGCCTACATTAGCAGTGACGCATACGCATGCCGAACAGAGACATGAATAATTCGTCAATGGCATGTTTAGATCACGGTATTTATAGGTGAAGGCGTCGTGGATTTTTTGTTGTTTCAAACATTACGGATTCGTGTTCAGTTCCCATTCCATTTCGATTTAAAGCTTTCGTGACTGCAGGGATTCATCTTCTTGGTTCTTTCGGTAAAGTCACGTAGAAGGGAAATAATAAAATAATAAAAATTTAAGATAATAAAATAATTCTCACGACGTTTCGGCCAAAACGCAAGCAGCCATCCTCAGGTGAAGAACAGGTCTGTCGGAAAGACAGCGTCTGAATGAAACACCACCAGGCTTGGAGCGTCTATTTAAGCTGGGTTGGAGGGGGAAGAGTGCCTTGACAAAATAATTTGCATATCATGAGGAATTTCGCATATTTATGGGAAATGCAGATATGGGATTAGTCACTACTTGTGGAATGCGTAGGAGGTGGGCGGGGGGTTTCAAAGTCATATTATGCCCATTCCATTGTTACAGGGTCCAGAGCAATAGTTTCACAGTTGCAAACATGGCTATGGATATAAAATAATAGTTACTATTGCAATGACAATTTTCAGTCCTTTAATCGATCCACTGCTGGATGAAGGCCTCCCCACGACATGCCAGTCATGGAGGGAGGGTGGGGGTGGTTGTTTGAGCATACTTCATCACACTGGTCGGCACGAATTAGCGAAGGGGAAGCGAAGCACCGGTTCAAATGTCACTAAAAACTGCCGTGCCGAGAGATCAAGTCACACCGGTGACCTCTGGATGGCAATTCCAGTGTGCTAACCATGACCACCACGGCATCGTGCCGTGGCTGAACGTATAAGCGCGGCATCACGTAGATTATTAAAATAAATTAAATAACGACGTTTCGGGCGTAACACAAGCGTACTTCTTCAGGCGGGGACAACTTAGCGAAAGCACACCGCTTAAGTGTGTCTCAGAGGTGGCTGTGACGAGTAATTATATAGTGGCGGGGGGATGTGGGGAGGGGTCATGGTGAGTGTGGGGGAGCGAGGTGTGGGCTGGGAGGTAGCGTTGCGTAACCCGAGCAACGATTGGAGTTCAAACTGAGGCTTTGTAATGTAGATGCTGGGAGTAGATAAAGAGTGTGAATCCTTGCAGTCACGAAAACTTCAAGTCTAGAATCACGTGTAGTGTGGCAAAACTTGGCTCTTCTAATCGGCGTCACTCCCCTCTCGTGGCTGTGTACACGGCTTCACCAGGCTTACGCGCACAATGGAGCACACACACGTACACACACGTACACACACGTACACACACACACACAGAGAGAGAGACAGACGCTGCCTCCTGTACAAAACAGCGCAGAGCTGTCGCGGCACTGCCCACCCAATTACCCAGGCGACTATCGCTGCATTGCGTGCGCTCGCGGGTCAGTGCGTAATCCTCTTCTCGTTTCTCTTAATTTGTCCCCTCGTTTGATTCTGGAACGGAGGGGAGCGCGCGCGCGCGCAGTTGAAGGGGAGCGGAGGAACGCGCGTGCGTGCGTGTGTAATGAACGCGCGCTATCCCGACGGCGAGCGGGCTTACTATGGTGTTCCGCTAACTTACATTGATGTCTTATCCTTTCTTCTTTTAACCCTCGTCTCTCTGTCTCTTCTTCCTTGCTTGTGTGTTTTTTTTTAAATTCACGCTTCCAAATTGCGTGGTAAAAAAAAAATCGAGCGAAACGTTGCGGGAGCTTGCGGTCCTTTCGTGTCCGGCGCTGAATGAACGCCTCCCCACGCATCTCTTAAGAAATGCCTCTCTTTCTTAATTTCCTTCTCTCTTTCTTCCTTCCCTCACTCTCTTGCCCTCTCTCCCTCTGTTTGTCTGTCTCACGATGCGCTTGATTTGGCTTGAAATGACAAGTCTCAGCTGTGGAGGAGGAAGTGAAAAACCCAAAAAAGGTGACACAAAGGTAGAAGAGGGAGCATGGTGCGATGGGGCCCTGGATCCCTTTTGCTGGTGTTCGCCTGCACGTGACCGCGGCAGGCACGGCAACGAGGAGGAGGGTGCAGGGCGGAGAGGGGAGCGAGAATCGTCGATGTAGAGGCCATTAGCGAGGCATGAAAGGAAGGGGGGAGAAGAAACGCGAGAGGACCGGGGAGATATTCGCCGCGGTGTTGTGCAGAGATGAGATAGGGAGATGGAGTGCACAGAGGTTCTTTCGGAGAGCGAGACGGAGCTTTTCAAGGCTCCGGAGAGCGCCTCAAGTCACCGAGACTCCTTTTTTCCGATGATACCTGCGACACTGATGAGTGCACAAAGGGTAGAGATCCTGCCGTAATCGCCTAGGCAAGGGTGTTGGGGGCAAGTGCAGTTAGCGAGCACCTATTTTGGGCCGGAACCCAACACGAGGAGAATGATGTGGCGAGCGCATTAACTGTCTGCCTTTGTCTCCCGAACGTCAATATTTAGTTATTTACCCGCTGATCTTGGCAGTGATAAACAAATACAAATCATAATATGATAAAAAAATAAAAAAAAGACATTCTTGAATGACAACACTATGGCCTTTCAACTAAAAGCATTATCATACATGTCTAACAATATATGACACATATTTTCGGGCAAAATCGCTTATTCATAACACATGCCGCGTGTGCTACGAAAAAAAGGGCCATGGCCCTGAACGTCTCCAGCTATCTATTATTTTATTTTAAGGCCACGGAATTATTGGCAAATGTTCTTAGTTTTCCCGTGTGCAGTAAGCCTCTAGGCCCATATCTGTCCATCTGTAGCCTTGAGCCGGTCACGTAAAATGCCACATTCCAATACCAGAGGACGGCCTCCTCCCATTGTACGACGATTATTTCACAGGTAACTGGCAACGCTTTACTTTCTACCCGTGGCAATAGCATGGGGATGGTGAGCAGAGTCAAGGATATACCAATGAATGAACAGAGACAAAGTTACGAGAAACGGGAACGAGGGAAACAAAGACTGGGAAATGCGAGGACAAGGGAACGTAGAAACTGGAGCAAACGGTCAGCAGAGATGAGGACGAGGGAGAAAGGAGCTACATCAGGGCTTCGATGCTGCTGCTGCTGCTGCGTCTGCACGGAGCAGCGTCTGTTTTCACAGAGCGCAGCGGGGAGACGGGATGGAGTCAGAGTTGGGCTGGCCACAAAAAAAGCAACGTGAATAACGAGAGGTTTGAGCTGATTTAAATAGATACGTTGCACAAATAATGCATACTGTCATTGGGATGTATGTTGCTTGTGCGCAACTGTGTTGTGTCTGTGTGTGCATGCATGCCAGTGATTGTGTGGTGTGGTGGCACACTGAATTTGCGCATTTTTCTGCTACGAATCAGGCCACAACGAGTTTGATTCACGGCCACGGACAACATCACCGGCGAGTGATATAAGGACCGCTCCTGGGATCCCCCTAGGTCCACTCAGCATTAAATGGGTAGCTTTTGCACTTTGTAATCATCAGTACCGCGGATAATAAGGCAGTTGACCACGGTGCTGACCAACGTACCCCTGTGTGCGCCGCCACGGCTTCGTAGGCGCTCGCTAACAACACTCGCACCACCAGTCTGTACAGCCCTTTGCGACGATCGGTGTGTTCTGTGTGTGTGCATGCACGTTTGCGGGTGCGGATTTATTGGCCAGCATTAATGCGCTTGCATTATAACTTAATAGCGTGTTGATGATTGTAAGAAGATGACCTCGCGTTATTAAGAAGCCAGGCTAAGAAGTCAAGGATGTACCTTCATACTTCACGGGTTTTGGTATGCAGAAAGACAAAGATCACCCGTACAGCCTCTAATACACCGTTGGGGCAAGTACAGCACTGTTAGCGAGCGGCACGCGAAGAGGTGGGTAGCCCGCACCACGCCCCGGCTGCTTTTGTCTCCCTCGTGGCGATGTTTACAGATCGCATCGGGTACTAAATGTAGACCAAGCCGAACTAGTGGAGGCCTGGGACTGGCTCAGATAATTAACAGTTGCACACACCCACCCACGAACATAAAGATAAAGATCCCCCGTATAGCCTTAACAGACTGTGGGGGCAAGTGCTGTTAGCGAGCACATATGAAGGCCAGCACGGCACACGAGGGGGTGGGTGGCCAACACGACGCCGCCTTTGTATCCCTAGCGGCGCTGTTTACACATCGCACTAGGTACTCATTTAAGGCTGAGTCGACCTAGGGGAGGCCCGGGACCGGTTCAGATAATCGTCACTGGTGTTGGCCGTGAGCGGGAATTGAACTCGGGTCGCCGGGTTCATAGCGCAGCGCACTAACCGCTACACTACCGCTCCCCACACACGAACATACACACGCACACACGTACAATAGCCAACAACGCTCTGGCTTTGCTGTGCATTCGAGGCCTGAAGGCTGTGTTTATTAGAATAAATGCATTTTATGCGTCGCTTTGAACGAGAACAATAGACAAGATAGAGAGGGGAGTTAAATGGGAGGGAAGAAGCACGCTCATTACGCGTTAGAGGCAGGAATAATTTCAGTGCGTGATGATCTTAAATAATACATCCCATCCCGTTACGTGTCTTGTGTGTGTGTTTTTTTATTATCAATTATCGCGCAATTGTGCTCGCGGCTTGCGGGACCGTCGCGAGATGAAGTACCCAGCACTCCGCACGTGCGACCCTGAGCACTGCGTCGCCGCGTGTCCGATCGAGAGCGGTCAGCAGAATGAGACATCGTAGAAGTACCGCAGATAGCCGTTCAAATGACCTCTCATCCGCTTTCCCCACGGGCCCTGCTAAAGGGAGAGAGAGGTGACATTTTGCCACTTAAAGTTAACAAAGACAAAGACCCACGTGAAGACAAAGGTCCCCCGTATAGCATTAACAGACTGTTGGGGCAAGTGTGATCACCTATTAAGGCCGGCACGGCACACGAGGGGGTAGGTGGCCAGCGCCACGCGCGAACCGTATTTGTCTTCCCAGCGGCGATGTTTACACATGGCACCAGGTACTCATTTGCGGCTGAGTCGACCCAAGGGAGGCCCAGGACCACTTCATATAATCTTCACTGGTGTTGGCCGTGAGCATAAATCGAACTCGTGTCGCTGGGTTCGTTGCGCAGTGCGCTAACCACTACGCTACCGCACCCCATACACAGTTAATACGCACACAAGTAATTATAATGGCTTATTATGTGGAGTCATTGTTGATCGGGCTGAGACCATCAACGGAACTACGGGACAGGGCTTCACGTCTCGCTCGATATTTCTCGGAACGCTGATAAGCATTGGAGTGGGGATTAGTAGCGTAAGGCACTACGACTTAGATCATAAGAAGCGCCTATACACAATCGCCCTATATTCCTATCTATCAACCCTATGAGGACAACATGAGTAGCACAAGGAAGCCAACAATAAATTTCGATTTAAAGCTTTCGTGACTGCAAAAATTAATCTTCTTGGTTCTTTCGGTAAAGTCACGTAGAAGAGAAATAATAAAATAATAAAAAATAAAACATAATAAAATAATTCTCACGACGTTTCGGCCACAACGCAAGCAGCCGTCCTCAGGTGAAGAACGGGTCTGTCGGAAAGAACAGGTCTGTCGGAAAGAACAGGTCCGACAGACCTGTTCTTCACCTGAGGACGGCTGCTTGCGTTGTGGCCGAAACGTCGTGAGAATTATTTTATTATGTTTTATTTTTTTATTATTTTATTATTTCCCTTCTACGTGACTTTACCGAAAGAACCAAGAAGAAGTCTACAATAATTGCCGGAACGGCGTCACGGATGGGGACTCTTCTGCCTCGAAATTAAGCGGTGGCCCCATTTTAATTCCTTGCTCCAGGGGCATCATTCCAGTCGCGCCATATGTGCCCAACCGATGTGCAGCACGCACCCAGCGGGTAACGGGGATTACATCACGCCGAGCGGCTGAGCAACACGGAGGAGGCACGGCGTCTGCTCTTTCGAGCACGTAGCTCCGAGGAGCGGGTGGGTGGTCGTGGTGGTGGTGGTAGTGGTATTACTCGTGGACACCTGGTTTGTCTCTGATCCAGAAGCATTCGCCGAGAGACTCCGCTTGGCACCGATCTTGCTGAAGCGCAAATGGTCACATTTATTGATGTGCAACACAATAATACGAGGCGAAACGCCGTACTGCGGATGCAGCAGGCATGCATATTGCACATAGGGCACTCATTGAGTCTCTATGTATCTCTCCCTCTCTGAGCCTACTATGGCTGTGTGAGTTCAGTATAATGGTGTCAATTTGAGTCTATTGGTCTCTGTGCGAGTATATGGATGTATGTGCTAGCCTAGGGATTTCTCTGCTAGTCCATGGGAATATTCTGAGATTGTTCCGGTGTCTACGTGAGTTTATTAGTCTCGATGATGTGAGTTTATAGGTCTACCTTTGTGAGTCTACGGATTTCTACGCGAGTCCATCGGACTATTTTGCGAGTCTATTATTATCCGTGTGAGTCTATGGGTCTCGGTACAACGGCGATACAATGCGGAATTACTCAGCGTCAAAGGCAATCTTTTCTCAAGACGCCGTACACAGATAGATAAAAATAAAATGAAAGTCTTGAATCCCAAGAAGTGACTATGGGTACATGCAGGAGCCAGCACCAACGACGGGGCGAATGAGTGGCCTCTTGGGAGATAAACGTGGGATTTGAACCCGGTTGGCACTTGAATTTGAAGACTGCTTTTGGCTTGAAATCCTGGGCTTCGTTCGAGGACAATTGGTGACGCTGGCTTCGCGAATGGTTTGCTGGGGCTCGGTGGTGATACGCGATCAGATTTAACCCCGCATGTATTTTTTTTTTTTAAAACAGACCATTTTAGGGTACAACATTTTTTTGTTAATTGGATTTGAAATAATGAGCTCCGCTTCCCGACGGACTCTTCCCTGCCGTGTTTACAACTCGGCACGGCGGCGTGCTCGGTCCGCTGTGCGGCCACGTGGTCTGAATCTATAAGCCTTCGCTTCAGGGGAGGCGGGATGGGCGGGCGTGGAAACACGACTCTGGCTGCCAACAGCTGAGACGTCGTGTCTCCTCGTGTTCCCGTGCCTCTTGCAGTGCAGAATTGCTGCCGGGATTTGCAACTTCCTTGATAGCCTTCAAATCGAATGGGAAGCTGTTATTAAAACGCTTAAAATAAACGCGCAATTATCCGAAGTGTTACTTTCTGCAAGTTTAATGTAACTGCTTTGCTTCAATGTTTGATTAACACGTGTGTGCGAGCTACGAAAGTAAATACATTGGAATGGTAGTAAACACACAAGCAAACTCCCAATTACACAAACACACCCACACAAACATTCACACACCCCCCATATAGATTTTAGCAGACGGTTGGGGCAAGTGCTGTTAGCGAGCACCCACACACGCACATTAACACAGACACACACACTAACTAGCACAGACAAACACACTCACACAAACGCACACAAATATCCTACAAACATACATAAACACAAACCCACCCAGCCACACACACACACAAACTCACAGCGACTGACACAAACACACACGCAAACTCACACACTCACACACACATACTTTCAAATATTCAAACAACATACAAGGAACATATACCCCGTATACCCGTAACGACTTTTGGGGCAAGTGGTGTTAACGAGGACCCATGAGGGCAACGCAAAATCACAAAGACAAAGGCACCCACATGCGATCACAAACACAAAGAAAAACATATTCATAGACACTCACACAGATACACAAAGACAACGATACCCCTTCAACATATTGTTGGGGCAAGTGCAGTTAGAGAACAGCTATGAAGGTCGGCACAGGTACACGAAAGCGGTGGTAGTGTCAGCCCCACGCCCGGCCGCCTTTGTCTCCCTAGTGGCGATGTGTAAACACTAGTTGAGATATTCATCACCAGGGTTAGCCATGAGCAGGCATCGAACTCGGGTGGCCAGGTTCGTAGCGAGGGGCGCTAACCGCTGCACTACCGCTCCCCACAAATGCAATATTCGCTCACACATACACGCAAATACCACCCGTTCGGCCATCACAGAAGGTTGAGAGGACAGCTGTTATTCGACAGCTCTCATTCTCTTCCATTCTTGCGTAAGATGTCAGCAGCGATGCTGTTCAGGAGCTGAATGCCAATGTCTGCTGCTGCTGCTGCAACGAGCTACGACCTTCAGCCAGGGCCGGATTAATGCTGTGAGCGGCCCAAGGGTGAAAGTAAGGGCCTGAGGAGAATGTATGTCATATTGCAAGTCATAAAGCATATATGTGTATGTTTTGTTTACCTACGTAAAATGTGCAAATGTCTTCTACTCTAGGTAAATTCATTAAACGTATATCACTCACACATGGCAATCCCGGAGCACTTGGCGAACACGTCTGAGACACCCAAATTCGAAACTGGTCGAGACTTTGCTTGCTTAATGAGTGAAATTCTGCTTTGTGTACTGCGTCCTTTAATAAAGTTCTCAATTTCACACCTCGTGTCTTGAACACCCGGCCATTTGTGTCGTGTTCTGTCCACTGCGTCGGTGGTATTTTGTCGGTAAGAAACTCCACATCCCAAATGCTTCTGCTACCTGTCCTATGTGCTACCTACCCTATCAGCTATCTGCCCTATCTGCTAGCTACCCTATCAGCTACCTATCATATCTGCTGCCTACCCGATCTTCTGCCTACCCTATCAGCTACCTACCCTATCTGCCGCCGGTTCATAGTTTTGCCCAGTCGTCCTCACGCGTGTGCGTGCGTGCAGACATTACACGCCCACGCCACTGGATTTCACGGTGGCGGAGGCGCTAATGCAACAAACAAGTGCCTTGTTCGGCTTCGCGTGTTAACGCGCGCGCTTTGAGCGAGCGTAGCGTAGTAGCACAAACACGCACCTTTGCGCGCACTCGCGAATGTAAACGCGCATGTCCTCGCAAGAGCAGCGTCTGCAGGCTGGTTGGGACAAGTGCTGTGAGCGAGCTTCACCTATGAAGGCCAACTCACGGGGCACACACAGCGGGTGGTAGGGCCAGAAGCACGCCCGGTCGCCTTTCTCTGCCCCCCCCCCCCCCCGCGATTAAGGTGTACTGCTTACACCGCACATGATGGTGCTTCACGGGTGCTGCCACTATCACCGAAGCGTCACGGCGGCTAGGAGATGTTAACTACCTCGCCTGGTATACAGGAGGTCGTGGGTTCGATCCCGACCCCGACGCCTGCTGCTGTATATTTGGAGTGTGCGTCTTCTCTCCGTGGCCGGGTGGACTTTGCTCCGGGTCCTCCAGTTTCCCTTCTACGTTTAGGTTCAACACGCGTTCAGAGAATTTGGTGGACATTTCGACGTAATAAGCTACTTCGTTGAGCTATCATTCATGGCCAAGTCGCTTCTGAATATAGCTCAGTGGACTTAGCTGGTATATAAAAATTGTCAAAAAGTGGTTAACATCACCGACATTAACCAGGCCTCCACAGAGGTTATTACATCACGTAATAACTTTGATATATACACACACACATATATATATATAAATCGTTGCCAATTTAACATTTGCATACGACAGAAAAGCACAGGGATCAGATACTCAAATAATGGCCGAGACAACCTAGGGGAAACCCAGAATCGGTTCAGATAATCGTCACCGAAGTTGGCCGTAGGCAAGAAACGAATTCAAGTTATCCGGGCTTCGTAGCGCAGTGTACTAAGCTCTACAACTACCGCGTCCCACACACAGAGACAAAGATCCCCCGTATAGCCTTAACAGACTTTTGGGGCAAGTACTGTTAGCGAGCACCTATGAAGGCCGGCACGGCACACGAGGGGGTCGGTGGCCAGCACTACGACCGGCCGCCTTTGTCTAATTTGAGGCTGAGTCGACCGAGGGGAGGCCCAGGACCGGTTCAGATCATCGTCACTGATGTTGGGAATGAGTAGGAATCGAACTTGGCTCGCGAGGGTTTGGTTAACGCAGTGGACCAATCGCTGCACTGTCACTCCCCCCATATAAAACGAAGACAAAGAGCCCCCGTATAGCCTCACCGAACTGTTGGAGCAAGTGTTGTTAGCGAGCACCTATCAAGGCGGCACGGCACTCGAGGGGGTGGGTGGCCAGCATCACGCCCGGCCGCCTTTGTCTCTCCAGTGCTGATATTTCACACACCGCACCAGGTACTCATTTGAGGCTGAGTCGACCGAGGGGAGGCCCAGGACCGGTTCAGATCATCGTCATTGGTGTTGGCCGTGAGCGGGAATTGAACTCGGGTCGCCGGGATCATAGCGCCTTCATATTTACCGCTTCCCGCACACACACCTATCTATATACACACACACCCACGTGCCCGCGTGTCAAAGGCGAAGAGACATGGATTTCGGATTAGCGTTTCCACTTGTTGTTTTCTGACCCCACAGGATAATGTATAGCGCGTTACATGGAAATCCGACCCCGCTACTTTCATGTCGATAATGACCGCTTTCCGTACATGACACGTGTCTTGTCAGCCACACCAGCCACCAACACCACCACCACCAACCTCCCATCCTCCCAGCCCTCCTCCCACCGACTCCCACCGACTCCCACCCCCATCCCCTTCCCCACCGCCTCCCCCATCCAACCCCACTTTACCCCGACAATTACAATCACACGCGATTAATTCACTCGTGGAAGCCTCCCTCGCGACCCCTGGCCACGAACGCCAGCCCTGTTCCCCGAGTTTATGACATCAAAGTGTTTTAGCTGCCCACTCGTTTACGTACTCACACCCCCCCACCCCGAGTAACCCCCCCCCCTCGCACAAAGGAAAATGTTCCCCACTCCTCCTCCCTACTTTTCCTTGTCCTCCCTTCCTTCCACAGGGTCCACACAAAGCATCATATATATATTTATTTTGGGTTCCATTTATGATGAAGGGGGGATTTTTTTTTGGTCGTGGTTGGTTGCTGTTGCTGGGTCTGCTCCTCCCTCCCGTCTCCTCTCCGCCTCCGAGTGTTCTGTCATTACGGGCCTGGGGCAAGCTGCTGTCTATCAATACGCGTCGATACATATTAAGTTACTCCATGTAACGTAAATTATATATTCGCGTGAGTGAGTGAGTGCTATGTGCTGTGCGGGACTGTCTGGGGATTCCGAGGCTCTGCGGGATTGGAGTGCATCTCGCGGACATCCGTGTCACCGCTCTACACGCGTGCGCGTGTGTGTGCGTGTGTGTGTGCGCGTGTGTGTGCGTGTGTGTCTGTGTGTGGGGAGCGATAGTGCAGCGGTTAGCGCGCTGCGCTATGAACCCGGCAACACGGGTTCTATTCTCGCTCACGGCCAACACCAGTGACGATTATCTGAACCGGTCCTGGGCATCCCCTAGGTTAACTCAACCTCAAATGAGTACCTGGTGCGGTGTGTAAACATTGCCACTGGGGAGACAAAGGCGGTCGGGCGTGGCGCTGGCCACCCACCCCCTCGTGTACCGTTCCGGCCTTCATAGGTGCTCGCTAACAGCACTTGCCCCTACAGTCTGTTAAGGGCTATACAGGGGGGGCGATCTTTGCCTTTGAATGCAGGTGTGCGTTTCTACTTGTGTACGTGTGTTGCGTGTGTGTGTGTACGTGCGTCCGTGTGAACCCACTGCCCTGCAGCGCACCGGGGCTCCGAATCGGGCAACCTTGAGATCGATTCTGGCCTACGGCTTAACATCAGTCTCTGTGTGCGGTGCGTGTGTGCGCGTGTATGTGTTTGTGTGTGTTTGTGTGTGTGTACGCTCACATCCACACAACACGCACGCACGTGCTATGCAGGCGCACCGAGCCAGGCGGGTGGTAGCCGTGGTCACACCAGCACAGCAGACACGTGTTTGTTTCACATCCAAAAAGCAGTTGCCTTGGGAGCCACTTGGCACTGACCTTTCCCAAGTGCAACCGGTCACGGGTTACGCGCCCCGCGGGCTACGGGGGCAGCCAGGCGGCCTGCAATGGGTCGGCGCTGGAGCGCAAGAGCGCCTCTCGCCACCGCCGCCGCCGCGACCCCCGTGTTTGTCTCTGTCGCTGCGTGCGCAGCAAGAGGTGGCCCTGGCCACGAGGAAGGAACCCTCCCCCACCACCCGCACCGCCCCACTCACCCGACGCCCCACTCCCCCCACCGCCCCACTCACCCCACCGCCCCACTCACCCCACCGCCCCACTCACCCCACCGCCCCACTCACCCCAACGCCCCACTCACCCCACCGCCCCACTCACCCCAACGCCCCACTCACCTCACCGCCCCACTCACCCCACCGCCTCACTCACCCCACCGCCTCACTCACCCCACCGCCCCACTCACCCCACCGCCCCACTCACCCCACCGCCCCACTCACCCCAACGCCTCACTCACCCCACCGCCCCACTCACCCCACCGCCCCACTCACCCCACCGCCCCACTCACCCCACCGCCCCACTCACCCCACCGCCCCACTCACCCCAACGCCCCACTCACCCCACCGCCCACTCACCCCACCGCCCCACTCACTCCACCGCCCCACTCACCCCACCGCCCCACTCACCCCAACGCCCCACTCACCCCACCGCCCCACTCACCCCAACGCCCCACTCACCTCACCGCCCCACTCACCCCACCGCCTCACTCACCCCACCGCCTCACTCACCCCACCGCCCCACTCACCCCACCGCCCCACTCACCCCACCGCCCCACTCACCCCAACGCCTCACTCACCCCACCGCGCCACTCACCCCACCGCCCCACTCACCCCACCGCCCCACTCACCCCACCGCCCCACTCACCCCACCGCCCCACTCACCCCAACGCCCCACTCACCCCACCGCCCCACTCACCCCACCGCGCCACTCACCCCACCGCCCCACTCACCCCACCGCCCCACTCACCCCACCGCCCCACTCACCCCACCGCCCCACTCACCCCACCGCCCCACTCACCCCACCGCCCCACTCACCCCAACGCCCCACTCACCCCACCGCCCCACTCACCCCACCGCCCCACTCACCCCACCGCCCCACTCACCCCACCGCCCCACTCACCCCAACGCCCCACTCACCCCACCGCCCCACTCACCCCACCGCCCCAAATACACACAGCTACGCAGACATTTCACCCACGAGACTCCATCCACCCATCCCTCCGCAATCCCCTACCACCACCAACTCCACTTCCTCCCTTGCAGCCTATGTGTGTGTGTGGGCGTGTAGGGGAGGGGGCGTTCAGAGCAAAAGTATGCAATTATCGACGTTTCGGGCAATGGTCCCTCGTCATTGCACGTAGATATCGAGGCCAGAGACGTCAGGCAAATAAGAGTTGGATAATGGAATGTAACAATCGGTTTTACCCTTTCTGGCAATAAAACACGTGTGAAGATGTTTAGAGAAAGCTGTCTCTCGTGTGGACCAATCAGTTTGAAAGATAATGCGTATACTACCAGAGCATGTTCTTTTATTTGCATGTTCATCGCAAGCACGTGTGGTTAATGCAGAACAGGATTCGTTGAAAAAAAATTATGTTTGGTGTTTTAACATCTTAACGCAAATGTTTTATTTCCAGAAAGCGTAAACCCTATAGTTATATTTTGATAGTGGAATGGAATGTTTTGAGTGTTTTTTTGTTGTGCTTGTACACCACTGCCAACGAACACACAGCAGCAGCAGCATCACCAAATATGCTGTGCACATAAACTGATGCTAGCCGTGACCGGTTATCGAGTGAGCTGAGTCAGCTTCGTTGGGTTCTTCTTGGTGGAGTGCGCTAACCACAACGCCACCGCTCCGCCCCATTAACCTTCCTCCTCTTCAACTCGAAATGCAGACTGAGGCGGACCGCATCAGATCATCAGCAACAGCAACAACAGTGATCTATCCACTGCTGGATGAAAGCCTCTCCAAGCTTATGAATCAATGCATCGCTCCGCTCGCTAATTATCGTTACATCCCCCTATTGCCTCTCCGAATGACTCCTTTTTTCGCAAGACGATTTCGAGAAGCAGGCGAACTCTGGAAACGCTTTCGACTTTATAAGTCTCATCATGAGAGTGAGGCCTGTTTACTACGATTGCGACTTCATGTTATACTATACGTGCTGAAATAGCGCCTTATTTCAAGGAGCTATATAGAAACAGCAATTATAAAATGTCACGTAAGACGATAGTGGTTGAGATGAAGAAGTGGGGGTAATTTACAAGTGGTGGAGCAGAGCTGTCTGTTGGCACGTGACCGGGTCCCCGTGCACAGGGCCCCCGTGTCCTAAGAGGGGGGGATCATACGCGTGTCTGTGTCTGTTATTTGAGTCTGTCTCTTTGTGTGTCATCTGTGTCTCGTATCCATATCTGTCTCTGTGTTCGTTATCCATATTTGTCTCTGTCTGTTATCTTTGTCTCTTATCTTTGTCTGTCTCTGTGTCTGTTATACGTGCCTGTCTATGTTTCTGCATGTCTCTTTCTCTCTCTGACTTCGTGTTTCTCCCTTCGTGTTTTCTTTGTCTTTCTCTCTCCGTATTTGTCTCTGTCTCTCTCTCTTTCAATGTCACTCTATTGCTCTCTTCGTATTTATCTCCGTTATACGTAACGTCTCGAGGTGTCTCTATCTTGTATCCTTACCGTGCGAATGCCCTTAGTGGTCCTTTGTAATGTGTGTGGCTGTCAGCGCATTGCAATAATGCAATTTTAATTTCATTTATTCGTCGTGGTTTTTAAAAATGTTTTACTCCGAACATCTTTTGAATTCTAAACAGTATTCAAGGCGCATTTGCGATTGGGATCTTGCTTTACGCTTTATGTAATCAATTGCTTGGACTGGAATAAATGGACTGTAAAATAAAGAAACCAAAGAAATCAGTGTGTCTTTGTCCACGTCTCTGTTTGCATACACTCATTCGGCCTTTCTTTCTCCCCGTAATTTTCTCTCTGCGCTTGTGCGTGTCTCTCTCTCTGTCTCCGCGTCGCTCTTTCTCCCTCTTCGCCAATGCCTCTACAAAAGCTTCCCTTCTTATAACTTCTCCCCCCCCCACCTACCCGTCTCTACATGGCCCCGCTTAGTGTTGAGACGTCTCCCTGCGTATTTATCACAGGAGGAGAATTCGCAGATCGATCCGTGGAAGGGGCAAGGGAGCCGGTGATCCAAGAATTGCGCGCCCACGAGCACGCGTGCGCCGGGTGGTGTCGTTAATTTTAATGTCCGCCCCCCCCCCTCATTAATTCCTCCCCACCCTCCTCCCCCCCCCACCCCCTACTCCCTAACCCACCCATGGATTAAAATGAATATTTTACCCTGCAAGAGACACGTGGTCGAACGGTGACATTGCTAGCACGCACTTTCGCGGGGAATGCGAAACCATCGAGCGATTTGCTCGCGGGGGAAATACGGGGAAGCGGTATCGCAGGACGGTTTATGTAAGAGATACGCATACATACGATCATAATTCATGGCCCTTTCTCATAGCACTACAGCTTGGACGGATAAGGAGGGCCTCTCCAAGCCGTGCGGACCCAGGGAGTTGCTTGGCCATATTTCACGCACTGCCATTTGCCTTCGGCTGGCTTTGAAGTCATATGGCGCAGTTGTGCTCACCGCAGCGCCACCGCTCCACAAAACCCGG
Source organism: Lampetra fluviatilis (assembly GCF_964198595.1). Taxonomy (NCBI): domain Eukaryota; kingdom Metazoa; phylum Chordata; class Hyperoartia; order Petromyzontiformes; family Petromyzontidae; genus Lampetra; species Lampetra fluviatilis. The sequence goes on along the minus strand of NC_136275.1, from coordinate 36,651,525 downwards.
CACGGGATGAACGTTTCCGAATGGGACGGCTGGCGCGATTCTTCATTCGCGCGGTTGCAACAAGTTGCGAGTGCTTATCGAGGGCTCGATGCGAATGTGGCATCATCGATAATGATGATTGTGATGATCGTCCGAATAGTTGACAATGTCGACAAAAGCTTTACGACGATTGATGATGATGATAATAGTGACATTTGATTTAAGCTGAAAGAACTCGATGACCTATGAAACTGGCATTCACACATTTGTATTAGTTTGTCTTAAAAGTGAAAATTTAATATATTATAGTGATTCATATTTATTCATCTTCTTCATTTCCAAATGACGTTTACTAGACTTGACCAAGAATAATGAATGAACTGGACAAAGCATACATTGACGAAAATTCAAAGATTACGCTAGTAATCTTAAAAAAGTCCTACATTAATTTCAAGAGATAATTCATGCATGCAGTAATGTTAATGGTAGTCAGTTTGAAAGTGTGTTAAAATAATTAAATAACCCTATGTAATTGGTTAAAATAATTTGAATAACCTCATGCGCCCTGACTTTTGGGCCACTGTACAATCACACTCATGCGTCGACTCAAACACAACAACAAAATAATGTAGAAACAAAGATCAAAAATAGTTAAAATGGATAAAGAACTTAACTTTGTACAAAGAAACGGTATATTGCATTTGCAACTTGATAATTGCCAAATTATAGTTGGAACTAACAATTGCAACTCACATTTGTACATCACAGTTGGAAGTCACAACCGTAACTCACAGTTGCAACTGACAATTCCAAGTAAGAGTTGCAACTCACAGTTGCAAGTGACAGTTGCATTTCACAGTTGCAACTCACATTTCGCAAGTCGCTGTTACCAATGTGGCTGTAGTTGACGTCGAGTTTGCGTTTGAGAGCCATTGCCGTGATGGTGAAGTCACCAGATTGAAAGATAGAGAGAGAGGGGAGGAGGAGGCAGAGGGATTCCACACAGTGGGCGGTGACACCGCACCATCAACAGCTTTGGTCGGTGGTGATGGTGGTGGTGAAGATTTTGGTGATGATGATACTTATAATGATGTTGACTGATCGGCTATGTGTGTGGTATTAATGTTGGATGATGCTGACTATAAATAATTAAACAAGTAATAGACAATGTAATTATTCGTTTTACATATCGTCGTCATTCATGCAAATTGCATCTCATCATCATGACATTCGTGATGATGCAAATTGCATCTCGTGATATTCATGATGATGTAGATTTCGCCATTGTCGATGATGGTGATGATGATAATGACGACGCTGCTGCTGACGATGATCGCATTTGTTGACGAGCGAATCTGTGCTGTCTCGCCGGACGCTCATTTGAGAGAAACAAAACAAAACAACTTTCCGCCCGACCTCAGGGAACGCGACGATGCCCAGGGGTTAGAGAGCAACCCGCGTGCCGCAGGGAGAGGGGGAAGCTGAGCGCCGGGGACCGCGCGTCCAATTACTGCGGCACGTGGCAGTGATGAATCGCATCTGCTTGGGGAGAGTCCGACCATCTCTCTGCGTGACGCGTCCCAGGGACGAGGAGGAGTGAGCAGGAGGAGGATGAGGAGGAGGACGAGGAGTGAGGAGGAGGGAGACAGGGGGGGGGGAAGCAGAAGAGGAGGGCAAGAGGAGGATGAAGAGAGCACGAAGAGGAGGAGCTGTGCGTGAAGCAGCGATGCCGCGTGCGTGATGGTGCATCGTCGCCGCGAGAACGGGTGGTGCACGCAGCTCTGTACGTGCGCTCTACCGATAGGTTTGAAAGGGCGAGGCTATTCGCTAACGTAGCTCTGCGCTTAACGGATTTGCCTCGTGTGGTAGCAGAGCGTGCGTACGTGCGTGAGATGGAGGGAGCGGGGAGGGGGGGGGTTGAGGGTTGGGCTGCACAACAACCACAAATGGGAAATATTGACCTTGAATTCCTTCCGTCCAAAGGGTTGATGATGCATTCTTGCCGGCGAACGCACTGTCCTTATTAATACCAATGGGCCGTGCTTATCCAGGTAAGGCTCACTGAGTTTTAAAGTGTTCGTGTTTTGTATTTATCTACGTGGGTTTCCTGTGCTGGTTTGAGTGTCAATCTCATCGTGCGCCCTTGGTTTCCACTCAGGCAGCCCAATTCCTATCCACGGGTCAAACAAACCCCTCACGAATTGAATTGGTCAGACATTCTAAAGAAAGACTCCCCTTGAAAAACGGAAAGTCTTGAGACATAGTCTTAGGTTTTTTCGGTAAAGTCACGTAGGTAAAAAGAAATAATTAATAAAAGTAAAATAAAATAAAAATCACGACGTTTCGGAGGGAACACAAGCCTCCGTCTTCAGGTGGAACCGTCACAGCACGATAGCTGAAAAAACCTAAGAATACGAATCCTTGCAGTCACGAAAGCTTCAAATCTAGAATTAAGTCTTGAGACATTTATTGTCGATAGTCTACATATATAAAAGCCAGTATTATTATTTTATCACGATAATAGTCTCAGTTATCTGCACAATATTTATGTACAGACATGCATTTGAAAATTGCGATCGGAAGCCTCTTCAAATTATTATAGTGTAGAATGGTCCGGCTGCCTTAGAGATCACGCTGAGCTGGCAACAGCTCGGATCTTCATCTGGAGCGCAGTGAGTTGATCGTCTCAGCTCTTGTGACCAATGACTGCGCCTAACGTCACCGTTATATGCAATTATGCTCTGAAAAATATGGGTTTTAGTGTATCAGGCAGGGTAGGAGAGTGCTGCTCCATATTGTGTGCCACTCGAAGGGACCTCAGAGGAAGTTCTCTGATCTCCGCTTCCACGGGCCGTTCTCAGAAATGAAGGGGTTTGCACTGCTTCGCGAGAGAACCGAGCGGATGCTTCGTCTCGTGAGTTGCCACCAATAACACTGGTCAAGATACTTTTTCTGGCATAAGGTATTCCAAAGGTTTTAAGGTAATGTTGGCGTGCTGATTCCAAATCTGGCATCAGTTTTTGTCTATCACATCAGGTTTTTGAGATATCAAATATTGCATTTTCAATAAAAACTGCAGAAGAAAAATATTAAAAATAATAGAGCAAATCTGAGATCAGATTTGGAATCAGCACCCTGAAATGAGTCTAAAACAGCTGCAAAAGTCCAGGCCAGAATTTGTTTTTGTTGACCAGTGTAATGCAGTCGGGGAAACAACGGGTGATGGGGGTTTGGTATGAGCGCAATGCTTGAAAGTTGATTGAACCAGTTCAAACAATTGCACGCGAGTGATTTACCGAGCCGTGCTGTCCAATGTAAAACGGGCGTCGATGAACGCGTTTTAAAGCAGGGCCGTTGTTCGCCTAGCGTCGTAGGACAAATTCCAAACGTGTAAATTACGCGCAATTAAATTACACACGCACACGAAAAAAAAAATACCCCACAGCATCCCCTCGTGGTCACGGTCACACAAGCTCCACCTTCGGAAGCGAGATAATGAATCTCAATGGGCGCTCGACTAATTGGATTCATCTTAACGAGGCACACGGGGGTGGTGGGGGGGGTGGCTTGTATACCCCTTGTATTTGACCAGGTTAAATTAAAAGACGTGGGATTAGCGATGTGCAGCGCGTTGCTGTGTATGGGCACGTGCGGGATGGGAGTGTGGGATGGGGAGAGTGGGCACAGGCAACTCTCAAGGTGAGCGGGGCAGCTGTGGCTAAAAGAGACGCCTCGGGCAAGCGTGGCCGCAATGAGGAGTGGTGGGACGACGCCGACCTCCCCTCCACTCATCCATCATCCGCTGGAGCCCGCCCACTTTAGCTTTCGACTGCACAGCAATCATCGTAGTCGTCGTCAGTGTCGACACTTTGTTGATCGTCTTAGTTGTGCCTCTGCCACAACGCCTTCATATCCGCCTGCCCGCCGTACCTTTCTTCATTATTGACAACTTGCAGCTCAGCACACGGCAGATGCCTGCGCAGCGCGACTCACGACCTCCTCTAGATACCAAGATCCAGGATGGTCATGACAATGCGCCGCTTCTCGGTGGCAGCCCCAACAGTCTGGAACGATATCCCTCTGCACATTCGCAGCATCACCTCAATCGCCTCCTTCAAGATAAACTTAAAAACTCACCTCTACAATCATGCTTTCGAGCGACTCTGAGCTTGGCTCCGCGCCTCTGAGTTGTGGCCACTACGTCTGCAAATTTGTGTGCGTTACAAATTGAACTATTATTATTATTTAGTTATCAACATCACCGCGGCTCAAGAAGAAGCACATTAAGGTCCTGGAGTGGCCTAGCCAGTCTCCAGACCTTAATCCTATATAAAATATGTGGAGGGAGTTGAAGGTTCGAGTTGCCAAACGTCAGCCTCGAAATCCTTAATGACTTGGAGAAGATCTGCAAAGAGGAGTGGGACAAAATCCCTCCTGAGATGTGTGCAAAAATGGTGGCCATCTACAAGACACGTCTGACCTCTGTGATTGCCAACACGGGTTTTGCCACCAAGTACTAAGTCATGTTTTTCAGAGGGGTCAAATACTTATTTCCCTCATTAAAATGCAAATCAATTTATAACATTTTTGATATGCGTTTTTCTAGATTGTGTTGTTGTTATTCTGTCTCTCACTGTTCAAATTAACCTACCATTAAAATTATAGGCTGATCATTTCTTTGTCAGTGGGCAAACGTACAAAATCAGCAGGGGATCAAATACTTTTTTCCCTCACTGTATAATCATCGTCGTCGTCATCATCATTATCTGCTTAAGTGTAGTCATGTGTATCAATATCGCTTTTTCGATCTTTTTGGGTATCATTATCATCATAACCCACCACCATCATCGATCAACATTTTCGTCATGGTCATCATCATCATCATTGCTAGTTTGTCGATAATCATTGGTAGCATCATTATGGCCATTATCATCATCATGACCATCGCCATCATTATGGGCCTCAACATTTTTGTGTTCATGCTGATGATGAGAATCATCATCATCATCAATTCATGAACACTACTTGGTTCATCATCATCATCACGACATACTTATGAATATCACTTGGTGATCCATCATCTTCATGAACAAAGATCGCTCGTTTAATGAATATATTAAGCATCATCACCAATGATCTACATTATGTCGTATGAAGAAGGTTCCATTACTCAAAACAGTTGCCTGTTATATATGCATATTTATTTTAAGGCCTCCGTGCTATGGATGAATGTGAGTTATTTATTTTTAACCAATATAGATAACTTTGCCAAGCATGACACTTACAAATTCCCCATTCGGATAATTTAACTTTAGAGAATAGTCATCATTCACCTCAGCATGGTCATGTTGCCTCCAGTAATACGCAGACTCACACATATCAAAGATCCCCCCGTATAGCCTTACCAGAATGTAGGGATACGTGTTATTAAGCTAGCGCCTATGAAAGCCGGCACGGCACACGAGGAAGTGGGTAGCCAGCACACATACACACGCACACACACATACACACACATAAACAAAGATCCCTTATATAGCCTTAACAGACTGTAGGGTCAAGTGCTGTTAGCGAGCACCTATGAAGGCCGGAACGGTACACGAGAAATGGGTGGCCAGCACCACGCCCGACCGCCTTTGTCTCCCTAGTGGCAATTTTGACACCCCGCACCAGGTACTCATTTGAGGCTGAGTCGACCTAGGGGAGGCCCGGGACCGGTTCAGATAATCGTCACTGGTGTTGGCCGTGAGCGGGAATCGAACCCGGGTGGCCAGGTTCATAGCGTAGCGCGCTAACCGCTACACTACCGCTCCTAACCCACACATACACGCTCACATACACACACACACACGCGCGCAGGCGTTCACAGAGGAGAGAAATGGAAATGAGCCGCTCCTCTGAGCGCGCAAAAAACACGAAACCACCCGTGGTCTGTTCGGAACACGTGGAATGCTCGGGTGGCCAAATTAAGGCTCCGAGAAGGAATGAAATAAATATACGGAAGAGTCAAAGGGCGCCCCCTTACAGCCCCGAGACTGCTGCTTGTGCGTCACCTCTCTCCGTTTCAATACATCTCACGTATTACACCGCCTCCCCGTCCACCGTTCCAAATCAGCCGGAATGCACGTGATCTGATCAGATCTCGGATGCCAGGCAGAGCTTTGCCCGGATACATCTCAGACAGATGAGTGATCGCCGCACGCAATCTGCTGCGTGGCGACGTCGATTGCGGATGTTGTAAAGGTGCTCTGCAAAAGTCCCATTGCCCGAAACGTTGCCTACATGTCGTCATATATATGATTTAACGTTTTAGGACAGTGTTATTGATATCGTTGAGTTATTGTCATCTGCAGAGAAGGTTGCGAATTCAATCCATTGTTGCACTGTACTGTTATGCTCACGCGTCTTTGACGCTTGCACTCCTTCACCAACACGCGCCTGACCAACAGCGTGCTGGATAAAATAAAATTATAAAAACCTCCTGCACAGTGTGTGCGTGGAGGAGACCCTCATCCAGCAGTGGATAAAAGGGCCGTATTCTACGTACACGTTATGAAACCCTAACACACACTCCTGTTCACCCACCACTTCCCGTCCATCTCCATGCATTTCCTATCTGCGCCCGCATTGTGCATGCAATCGAGAATGACGAAGGCAATATCATTCGGGAATAAAGTATCCGGAACGAGGGAAGCAAGCCCACGATTGCGTTCCAACTACTTCTTTGTATGAGGCTCAAGAAAATAAATATACGAGCCAGCGACGGTGATAATGCCACGCGACTTTTAAGCAAAGCGCGCATTTGCCTGTGAAGCACAGTCGTGGGGAGCGGTGGTGCAGCGGTTTGCGCACTGCTCCTTACGAACTCGCCCGCATGAGATCGCCCCCCCCCCTACCCACTGCCACAGCTGGCTACCATCACTGGCGACAAGAGATATTTGAAACACTCCCGGTTACCCCTCCTTCCCCAACCTTCACCGATACCCGCACTGACCACAGTGGTGAAGTATGGTCAAACAACCACCATGCCCAATACGGAGGAGGATATGTGGTTGTGGGGTGGGTTCATCTAGCAGTGGATTGACAAAGGGCTGTGAATTATATTAATGCGGGTATTGCGCCAGGCTACAACGTGTTGCCGAGGTACAGCCGGCACAAAAGCGACGGCAATTATTCCGTATCGCCCCTTCCCATCGCATCACTTCAGAGCGCCACGGTTACCGGGCTGAGCTGAACGATAACTGCTGGGTAGGGATCTCAAGATAAGCGCGCCCATTGCGACCCGGCAGCGTGAAGGAGCGAGCGAGAGAGAGACAGGGAGAATGGTGAGGTGAGGTGGGTGGGAGACAGTGGTGAATGATGGAGGGGGGGGGGGAGGATGGAGGCAGGGGCAGGGGGGTGCTGTGCGCGCGTGGTGGTGGAGAAAATGGACAGCGGGCTTCTGGACATGGGTGGGAAAGAATGAATCGCCGGTACACCCCCAAAAAAAAAGAGAGAAAAGAAAGAGAGGAGAGGAGTTTTAAAAATACATCTCCGTTTCTCTCTAAGCCCGGATTACCAGGGCCTCTAATCTTAACCGGATTTTCGAAATTAATTTCGGCGCGACATAGAGTCGCGGGAGGGAGAAGACAGACGGGGGGCCTGGGGTGGGAATAAGTGGGGGGCGGGGGTTTGAGGGGGAAGAGAAACGCGGTGATGATAGCTGATGGTTCCACTCGTTCTCCTCTTCATCATCCTCATCCTCGGTCCGTCCCGTCGCGTGGCCTCGTGGACCCAATCGCACCGCACCTCCCAATTTAACTCGTCCATTATTGCCCTTATTATTACGTGCCGCTAAGATTTGTTAAGTCCATGCCCAAGCGTAATTGGATTTGCTAATCCTATTTTACGCGCCCGTAACGCCGACGCCGCACGTCAGCAGCCTTCGACGTTTTTTCTCGCGGTTTTTTTTTAAATAAAAATAAATAAAAATTCCCAGGCCAAGAAAAAAAATAACGACCCCCCCCCCCCCCCTTTCGCGCTCGCGTCATACGAAAGTAGCAGCTAAGGCTGTTAAACAAGCAAACAAACCTTGTCATCCACTTTATTTAGCCAACTTGTGCCAAGCCGTGTGTTTATATCGATGTTAATGGTCCGCGTCGTCGTATATACAAATACAAGATCCCCCGTGTAGTGGCGATGTTTACACACACACCGCGCCAAGTACCCATTTGAGACTGAGTCGACCTAAGAGAGGCCCATGACCGGTTAAAATGATCTCCACTGGTATTAGCCGTGACCGAGTATCGAACCCGTGTCGCCAGGTTCGTAGCAGCAGTGCGCACACCGCTATCCCACCGCTCCCCACAACGGTATATATATACCTACACGCACGCCAATTACTGTCGCGGGTGAAACATTCAGCCCACGCTTTTGTTGTGCTCCATCCTAGATCTGCGCGTGGATCTTTAACCCCTCGACACACGCGCACACACACGCGCGCACACACACACGCGCGCACACACACACACATGTACGCAACAGGCAGCGGGCGGGTGGGTGGGAAGAGATGGTTGAAGGAAAAGATCGTTATAAATTGCTCCCAGATTTTCAATGTTCTTTTTTTTGGGGGGGGTGGGGGCAGTAAGTGACGCGTGAATGGCGCAGAGAGTGGCTCTGAAAGCGAGAGGCAAACGGCGTTTGGGCTGCGCAGTGCGTACGGACACGAGGGAAGACAGCCACGTGGGGGGGGGGGGGACTCGGCAGAGATCGCGACAGGCGATCCCATTGGTCCACCTGCGGTCTCGAATTGAGAAACCAAGTTCGCTAATTTTATTTTTCCTGACAACCCCAAAAGTGTTTAGGTTGGGGGCGGTGCAGTTGCCCTCCCTGTCCCATCCACGTGCACAGACCGTGATGTGCCACGCGCCTTTTGTAAGTGTCTCAAGCCACAACGAAAAATATCCCCTTCAGAGTATTTCACGAAGTATTGGGCCAAGTGCAGTTAGCAATCACCTACCAAGGCCGACACGGCAAACGATGGGATTGGGTGGCCAACGCCATGCCCGGCCACCTTTGTCTCGCCAGTGGCGATATTTACACATCACACAAGGTACTAATATGGGGCTAAGTATATCTACTAGAGGCCCAGGACCGGTGCAGATATTCGCCAATGTTTTTTTTTTATCGTGAGCGGGAATCGAACTCGGCTCGCTAGATTTACAGCGCAGGACGCTAATGACTGCGCAACCGCTAACCCCCCCCCCCCCGTACACCCCCTCTCTCCACGTCCCCCCCCACACACACACACGCGACATCTAATACGAGCCCATCGATGTATTAAAAAAATTGAGAGCCGGAAGAAGAGGAAGGGTACTGTTAAACAATAACATAAAATTAAGGCACCGTGTATAAAATATGAGCGCTCCCTCCGAAGTGACTTTCGTCGTGACAGTCAATTGGGTTTTGCCAGTCGGTGCAGACTGAGCGGCGCCTCTGCTCGGAGTCGGACGTGAATTTCCCAGGACTCGGTGCTTCCTTATTCTCCTCCTCGTGTTCCCCGCTCGGCGAGCGACGCAAATTTCCACAAATTAGGGACAGGGGGTTGCTCTGGAGCTGGCGCGGAGGTGACGCTAAGTGACTGCGCTGTCAAACAGTGGCTTTGTGAAGAGCGCATTCAGAACTATGATTTGAAGAATATATTTGTATTTAAATATATATATATAGAGCGATGTATAGCAGCAGTATGAATTATAAATATATATATTTTAACGAGAATATTGAGAAGCAGACGTGAATTGGCGTCGTACGTATGCACTCACGGTGTAATGGGACGTAAGGACTGCCTGTATATGCGGTAGGGATCCATTGCCAGAATTGGCCCATAAATAAATACACTCGAAACGCGCCAGATCTGTTCGAATCTCGCGAGCTAAGCAGGGGGTTGATCCTGGAGAATTAATGGGAAGGGGTGAGACCAGCATGCACAAACAGGTTGCTATAGGCAGCTGAGACGCGACGGTTGTGGGCAGCAGTGGGCAGTGCCACAAACACCGGTTATTGTACAGCACTTCATGCTCCGACGTGTTATGCTCCTCTGCCTTGATCAACCCGCATTGACCAGTGTGGTGAAATATGGTCAAACAACGCTCCCTCCCCCACACTCCAAGACCCGCGCGGCGTGCAGAGGCTCTCATCATCCTTCAGTGGATTGACACAAATTATATGTAAGCGTGCACAGTGTATCTTTCAACTTCTGGCGTGTTGTGTCCAATCGTAGAGGCAACTTAATGGGCCAGAACAGACATTTGGTAGCGCATAAGGCGGCAATCACCTATTGAGCAGCGTACCCAATCAGTGGCGTCAGAACATCTCCTCCATGAATGTAAACGCGAATACAATTCACAGCAGTGCAATTGTGCCCGAAGCAGCCCGCGTCCTGGACCACACAGTAAAGCATTGCAGTCTGCGCTCCTTCAATGGAGAAGGAACGGCAAAAGCACACCAACTCTCTTCCTCCTGAAGCTTTCTCGTCTTGGCCAGCAGACATCGATACTGGCATGGAACTCATGAACAAATTGACGTCACGCGCAAAAAATATAGCAGGAGTACCGATTTATTTAAATGGCCAATAAAAGCGATTTATTTGATAACGTCACTCATGTCAAATGATTATCGCATAATTCACTGTTAATGGCGACGTAAATATGTTGGAATCCACTAAATCTAGGCCATCTCAGGTGGCACTGACAAGTAAGATATCTGGCGGTAGAGTATCAACTTAAGAGCACATTTAGTTACGACCTTAATCAAGTAAATAAGGCAGTTTGCAGCGTCAGTATTCTATTTAAAGGGGTATAATGTCAAGCGTGTGTCAGGACGTTGGGGTGGTGGCACAGTGGCTTGCACACTGCACTTTGAACGCGGCAACCCGAGGTTCGTTTCCCGGCCATGGGTAACATCAGTGGCGATTCGTGTCCTGAATCGGTCCAGGGCACCCACCCCCTTTCATAGAAACCCGCAATAACCATGGCCATCACTGGCACCAGGAGGCCTTCATCCAGCAGTGGATACAAAATGTAATTTCCAGTATTTAAATTCTTATTGATGCAGTGGTTTGCGAACTGCATTACGACACCCGATCGATTCCTGATCAAGGATGTCATCATGGACTTTCTCCGGGTGCTCCATTTTCCGCCCACATCTAAACACAATTCTCGAATTTGCTGAAAACCTCTAAATATGAAGGGGATCACGGAGCTTCGTCAATTGTTAGCGCCTGCTCACCACGTGACTGAGGCTGTTGCCTTCCTTGCTCGTCTGTTGTTCCTCCTCCTGACGCCTCTGAGTCTCCCTCTCTCTCTCTGTCTGTCGCAGAGATTGCGCGACCACCATACGGCGGCGGCGCGTTACAATTTTAAACCTTCATTAATGCCAATGTCGCCTGGCACCTAAACGAGGTGTGGATCGCCTCGATGTCGATTCAGCATTAAATGAACACGTGGTAGGGTGGGTGAACCTCACCGAGCACAACTGAGCAGACGAAGATCAGCGGCCAGGCGGTGTGTCTCTGACCACGCAGCGCCTTCCGGCCTCAATAGGTGCTCGCAAACCGCGGCGCCATTGTGCATTGCATGCAGGCCACGTGCTCGATGGAGGAGGACACGGTTGAAGCTTCACGAATTTCAATAAATGTTTGATAACCTTATGAATTATATAACACCCCAGCGCGAGGCTAGCTGTGTTCTAAGAGAGAGAGAGAGTGATTTAACTACTTGCTGATGTGTACACCTCCTCCTTGACAGTGTTGTTAACGGCTCTTCACCTCTCTAGACGACTCAATAACAACCTCATTTCGCTGGGAGTTTGCTTCTTCACAAATGCCTTTCTTGGTATAGCGCCCCACCCCCCCATATCCACCCACCGTCTCCTCCCCCAAGGGGAACTCGGTATCCTCGAGGTCCACTCCAGCCTACTGGGCGTATCGATGCTGCACAGACGACATTCGGTTCGGGAGGCATTGGTTGCTGCTGCACCAACCACATCGCGCGAGGTGGCGGTGGCAGGAGTTAGGTGGTGGCTTCTAGCGCTTGCCCCACAGCGGTCTACGGAGTGGAGTGTTCTTCACTTATTGTCAGAGCGGTGGGCCACGTTCGCCAATAAGACATCATCGGCGCGGGGGCCGTCACACATTTGAAACCACTGGGTCATTGGGTTTGACAGCGTCTTGAGGTGCGTCAGGGGCTGCACTAAAGGCCACGAGGGGCCTTGCAATGAAGAGCTCTGGCGTAGGCCATGCAGGGGATCGTCGTCATTGTGTGTAATATGATTCCGTTCAACCTCCGCCGCTCCCGCGTGCCGCGTTAGTTTTACGTTAAGTTAATAAAAGTCTCGCAATGTGAAAACAAAGATAACGCAACAGCATTTTTATTCCATCGGCCTACATGCCGACTTCTATATTTATAACCAATGCAATATATTGAACGTGTAATTGCATTGCAGATGCGCGCATGTATCTGATCCGTGTGTCGTTCAGCGGTATAAAATCTATGCACTGCAATGCAATGCGGATTTATTTAGCATCTATATGGAACTACATCTGAAGACGCTGTACAGAAACAGTGGGCGTTTTAATTTCATCGAGAGACAGTCACTGCCTCCGTCTTCATGTGGGTCCATGGGTCTCTATGTAAGTGTATAGGCCACTGCGAATCTGTAAATCTATGGATATCTGAAAATCTACGTGAATCCATATCGCTTTACGTCAGGCAATGGGTATCTATGTTAACGTATTGGTCTTGATGCGATTCCATGGGTCTATTTGTAGGAATATAAAACACAATGCATTTTAGGATTCATATCACGTATACACGTGACCGCATATATATAGGGAGAGAGATGCAGTTAGTCACAATCAGATGAAAACTAGGAAGGTCTTATGCCTGGGCTTGAACAGGCGTTAAGAAGTCGACAGCACGGTTGACTGGGGGAAGAAAGTTCCAGACCCCTAAGTGGAAGTTGACTGGGAGGGAGTTGGTGGGAGGAGGGGGTAGCGTCTTGTAACTCACTTGGATTACACTTCGTGAAATAAACACATTCCTGCGGAGGGAGCTGGTAGGAACGTTGGGTTGCTCGGTCAATGGCCAGGGCCAACGGCGGCGTGGTGTATTCCGCAAATATGCCCGACTGTGAGGGCGGGCACAAGCCGGCGTGAGTAGGTTGAACCTTGAGTTTTATAAGGGCACCACGGGGAGACCAGCCCCTCCTCACCCAGCCCCACCCCTCCCACCCCCCACCCAGCCCCACCCTCCCCACCCAGCCGCTCCCCACCCTCCCCACCCAGCCCCACCCTCCCCACCCAGCCCCTCCCCACCCAGCCCCTCCCTCCCCACCCAGCCCCTCCCTGCACGACGGACATAATAATCCCCTGTGGGCTGGTGTAGCCAGGAGGTTCCTACCAATATAAAACTAATCGTAACGTGTTGAGTTATACTAAAAATTAGTTTATTGAAGTCAATGATATGGTGTGTTGTCACTGTAAGCTATTACAATCAGCACGCGATACGTTTGCAGTATGACATCAGCATGTCGCCTTCGCTTTGTTGAATCTTGCCGTGGATACTGGTCCAGCTGTGTAGACGAATAAGTGAGACTGTGTCAGGACGCGTCGCTCACGAGGCATGATGCCAGATGTTCGAGTGACATCTGTAGGAATGAGGCATCCGAGGAGTGGCTTGCGTTCGAGAGGACGTGCCAACCAAGGAGAGGGAGCGAATACATCAGCCCGTGCGCCGGGTGGATTGTTGCATTGCAGGATCGTGAGGAATCGCGTCGAACGACTTCATCCAGCAGTGGGTTGATTATAACTGACGACGACGATGATGATACCGATGATGGTATTTGCTATCGCGGTACGAGACGAACAATGCACCAGGATCTCGCGCAGAGCGATGCGTGGCCGTTTGTGTTGGACAACGGTCAGCGGAAGTGAAGACCGCTGAGCTCCCACTGAGCTGTGGTCTACACAGAGGGGGGCTTGGCACGTTCCACACCCGATCCGTCACTGAGAGTAACGTTATATCTACGACAGTCTAGACGATATTTGCGATTTGTAATACGCTGAGTTGGCATTTGGCTATATTATTGAGTGCAGGACCTAATAAATGTGAAGTATTTTTTCTTGCGTGCAGTCATTGATGACCGTGCGTCCGGATATGCCTAACGCTTGAGCAACAGAACGATGCACACGTGGTTATTAAAACCACATGGTGCGCTAATGCCGAGTACAGCAGAGAGTCCAACATTCCTGTGAATGACGCACGAGATGGGAAATTAGATTACGCTTCAACCGATGAAGCTAATAACAGTGGTGGCTGTTGACGACGATGAGGATGATGATGATGGTGGTGTGGACCCAGTGATCGTCACTGATGATGATCGTGATGATGTTCACAGTGCATTGTCAATCCACTGCTGGACGAATCCTCGTCACACTGTGCCAGTCATGGTGGTGGAGCGCGGTAGGGGAGTTGACCCTGTTTCACCACACCGGTGTCAATGCCTGTTGTTGGACGGGGCAGGGCAATGAATGGGTACAAATATCACTCGCCGCTGATGTTAGCCGTTATTGGGAATCGAACTTCGGTGATCGGGTTTATGGCAGAGTGCTCTAACCACTGCGCCACTGCTCCTCCCGATTCTGATGATGATCAAATACGTCTTTTTATTGCAACTGAAGATGATTAAGATAATGATGGTGATGATTGACAAAGTGCTCGTTGCTGTCATTGATAACGGGAGTTCGTCGACCAAGTTTCTGGCAGTACTATTATATTGATCATGATCGTAATAATAATGATGATGATCGACTTGAATCATAATTGTCCTCAACGGCTCCCCCCGCCAAAGTGCGTTCACAGCAGCGCGAGAGAAGAATTCGTCTGTTCGATAAATCCACCACGCGTAAAATATATATAATAATAATCCCATGGATAAATCCTTTTTCTCCGCTGCAGCACCGATTGAGCGAAGCAGCAGCAGCAGCGTGGTCGGGGGGGGGGGCTCCGCGTGCGCGCGCGTGCGCATGGGCGCAAATAAAAAAAGAAAGCATGCGGGAGCCACGCAGTCATTACGGAATGATAAATCCGGCCGTCAAAAACACTTAGGCTTTGAATGAGCGCGCTTCGCCGAGCGGAAAATAAAGACGGATGTGAAGTCGCGGCCCTCAATAGCTGGCAAAGGGGGGGGGGGGGGGCGAGATGAGGGCCGGCGAGATCTCGGGGTGAGTTTGATCCCTGGGTGGCTCGCGAGAGATCTCACGTCACAGTTGACGAGCACGGGCCCAGAGACCCCCACCCCCCCCCCCCCACCCCCATGTGGCCAGAAATAAACATCGCTATCAAAGGAGTCATTGAGAAAAGTTCGTACGGTTTTTGTTGTTGTTGTTGTTTTGTTTGAATTGAGTAAAGGGAACGATTGAAGTTGGGAGAGAATTATACCAAATTCGAGCAGTGCGTGGGGAGAAGTGGACAGAGGAGTGATGTGACCTGCACTGTGGTGAGTGGGTCGGTGGTTGGGTGAGTGAGTAATTGAGTGAGTGGGTGAGTAAGTGGGTGAGTGTGCGGTTGAGTGTGCTGTTATTACGTGTAGCGTGGTGGTTGTACAAAGTGTGGATGAGACTAAACAGTGTTGAAGGTCAATTCCTTAACACGTGGTAAATGTGTCACGGGAATAGCAACCACGGTAGCAGCAATAGAAGAGCAGTAAGGAGGCGACTGACCGTGAGTGAGTGACTGAAGTGAGTTCAGGAGTTCTAGGATCATTAATTTACGTGACTGCTTCACTCGGACATCCAACAATATCCTTGGGTTAAAAGCAAAACCAGTTCGCCCGTCCCATCTCGTGAAACCACGTTGGCTCAGCCGGTTGGAGCCTGGTCAGTGTTGAGATTTTTAGATTGGAAGCTTCATGGGCATATGATGTGGCCTTAGGCTGCAAGTTGGCCAGGAAATGGCAGTCTGGTAATGGATTATTTAATCGATCTGTGTGGAGCTTTGAGCGTCACCCCCCCCCCCCCAACGCTACCTCGTATCAGAACGCTGTGCTACAAAACCGGCCACCTGAGTTCAATTACCGGTGACGGCTTTAGGAAATATGAATCAGTGGATAAGTGGCGAGTGATGTTTGAACAGGGCCTGGGCGACTCGTGTATCCAAAGCACACTCACCAGCGTGGTGAAGTATGCTAAATCAACCGCCCTTGATTGAGACTGCGTGAGGAGCCCTTCATCCAGCAGTGGAGTGACTAAAGGGCTCCATGTGCATAAGAAGACCGTCACATTGTCATTACGTGTTTTCGAGTTGCTACCGCGTGTTGTTTGGCACGATGTCTGACGTTTCGCTCCACGTCCTGGGAGCTTTGTCAGGAACTCATGACGTCAACACACACACACGTATATATGTGCGTACACCAAAGAACATTTCCACGTATGTAGACCTCGGCACAAGATGTTCCCCCAGCACTTGGAGGGGAAAGATCAGGTGACGCGCTACAACCCACGCACATCAGAGAGGTGCAACAGCGAGCAAACACGCGGTTGGTTTTCCATCAAACTCCACGGTGACTCGGAAAAGAGGCTGCTGGACTACAAACAAAAACACAGATCCCGAGATTTATCAACGTTACTCGATATGCATTCCTGATTTTTTGTAATTTGTACAATAACCTGTTTTTTTTGCGGATGAGATGTCTATTCATATACAAATTTGATTAAAACAACCTTTAAGGTCAAATCCAGTCAAGGGTTTGATAGCGTAAACACAAGTTGCTGGGTAGCATTGGTCACATTTGTATGTATATATTGAGAGACACAAAACTGACGTCTGCTTATATACACGTTCACGCACAATGATCAACAGCGAGTCGTAATGAGTTGCTCTAAACAGACATACACTGTATACAGAGGGTAACAAGCTTGGCGCAGTGTCAACACCTGTGCCTCACAGCAAAGAAAGACCTGGGTTCGATACGTGACGCGGTCGTATTCTCTGCTTTTCCTCCCATCGTTACCACCCCCGCCCCCCTCTCCCCTAATATGCAACTGGTATTGGCCAACCATCTCAGTGTGTAGCACGAGCAGATTTAAAATGAGTCCTCAGACTCAGTGTGGCTCTGCTGAATGAGAAAGGTAATGGTTATGATCATCTATATAGGCTTGTGCGCGAGTGTGCACCTTTACCCTGTGGGGAGCGGTGGCGTAGTGTGTAGCGCACTTCACTACACACCCGAGCGACCCGAGTTCACGATAAACGACAGCGAATATTTCAAGCGGTCCTGGGCCTCCCACTAGGTCGACTCCGCCTTTAAAATGAGCGCCCCTTGTGCGGTGCGTAAAACGTCTACACTCGGGGAGACACACAAAAAAAGTGCTCGCCTCGCCCTTTGCGGGACGCTCGGCTAACAGCACTTGCCCCGACGGTGCGTCGAGGGCTATGTGGGGGATATTCTTGGTTCTGTCACGTAGAATGGAAATAATAAAATAATACAAATAAAACATAATAAAATAATTCTCGCGACGTTTCGGCCACAACGCAAGCAGCCGTCCTTGGGTGAAGAACAGGTCTGTCGAGAAGACATAGTCTGACAGACTTGTTCTTCACCTGATGACGGCTGCTTGCGTTGTGGCCGAAACGTCGTGAGAATAATTTTATTACGTTTTATTTTTATTATTTTATTATTTCCATTCTACGTGACTTTACCGAAATAACTAAGAAGACGAATCCCTGCAGTCACGAAAGCTTTAAATCGAAATATGTGGGGGATCTTTATCTTTTTTTTTCTGTTAGCGCACGCACCGCGCGCTCAGTGTTGTTCCACGCGCGGCCGATTCCGTGGGGTTGTTTTTTTTTTGTGGCGCTTGATTACAATGCACAGGCGCGCGCGCGCTCGCAATTAGGCTTTGTGAGAAGGAGAATAAAATGAGAAAAAAATTAAACGAGATGGGTTTTGTGGCCGTAATTGATTTTTGTGTAACGCTTTTTTTTGTCGTGTGCGAGCCTTTGTGTGTGTGTGTTTGTGTTGGGGGGGGGTAGTGGTTAGCGTGCTTCGCTACGAAGCGGGCCACCTGGGTTCGATTCCATCTCACGGGCAACGCCTGTGATGGTTACCTTAAACCGTTCTGGGCCTCCCCTAGGTCGACTCAGTCTCAAATAAGTACATTGTGCGGTTGTGTAAACATCGCCGCTGGGGAGACAAAGGCGATCGGGCGTGGTGTTGGCCACCTATCCCCTCGTGCACCCTGCCGGCCTTCATACGTGCTCGCTAACAGCACTTTCCTCAAAAGTCTGTTACAGGCTATACAGGGGTCTTTGTTGTGTGTGTTGGGGGAGCGGTAGAGCAGCGGTAAGCGCGCAGTGCTACGAACCCAGCTACCCGAGTTCGATTTTCGCTAACGGTCAACACCAGTGACGATTATCTGAACCGGTCACGGGACTCCCCTCGGTCGACTCAGCCTCAAATGAGTACGGTGTTTAAAGATCACCACTGGGAAGCCAAAGGCGACCGGGCGTGATGGTGGCCTCTCACCCGATCCTGTGCCGTTCCGGCCTTCATAGGTGCTCGCAAACAGCACTTACCCCACGCCGTCTGTTAAGGCTACACGGGGCGTGCGGGAGGGTTTTTTCTCTTGGGTTGTAAGAGAACGAGAGAGAGAGAAGAGAGGGAGTGTGTATGTGAGCGCAGCAAGCATAACAGGCGGATACGTTTCCCATTTCATGCACACGCTGTTTTGATTCAATCGCAATATCTATCCAGGGCCGCATAAATAAAGGCAAAACAATGTTACGATGAAATTGCGGGACATGTTTTGAATCCGTATTCCGGCTCCTTTAAGGAGATAAAAAAAAATCATACACACACAGAGCGAGAGAATGAGAGACGGGTGAGCTAGTGGGTAGGAGGAGGGGAGTCAAGAATACCATCACTTTAGATTATTTATCTCGCCCGTCCTTCACATTACAATGCAATGCACCCTTCACTGAATGAACACCCCCTTCAACGCCTCACGCGCGCTTGATAGAGGAACAGGGGGCTCCTAAGGTTAGGGTCTCCGTAGTTGGCCACATATCCTAACATAGGACCGCTTTGCTGCGATTACCCGCACCTCTGAACGTATCGCTCTCCTCTACTTCCACGTGGCCTACTTCCCAAAAGCGTTGCTTTTTCATTGTTGCCAGAAAGTCCTTCATCAAGCTTTCGCCTCCGAACACGTGCCCCTCAATCCACATCGAAATTCCTTTCTAAATGATCGTCATCATCATCATCATCAAGCGCAGCATCACCACGCACACACACATATTATCACGCGACAAAGTGGCAACCAAAGGGATGAATGGAGATGACATGCATCATCTCGTGCGCAGGAGCTGAAACACATTGGTCCATCGTGAGACCGCTAGAGAGATGATGCCTTCGTCACCGAGCAGTGGATAGATCATGGCTGCTGCTGATGATGATGATAATGAGGATGAATATAACATGATTTTAGGGCATTGCACGGGTAAGTGCGCACGCGCGTGCATGTGTAATGTATTCCTGCAGAGCAAACATCGTGAATCAACCGAGTTCACCAGGGGTCAACACATTCCCCCCACGTGCACTACTCTCTCGCGCACCAAGCGCAAATCTTTGTACAGCTGACGCTGTCCACTAATTGACGCTTCAATTAGCCGATGACAGTCATATTAAATGGGGGGAGGGGGTGGTTGGGAGGGGGGGTGTGGGAGGCGCGCGGTGGGACAGTGGTTAGCGGCACACCTGAGGAGTTCCATGACCTTGTCACGGCGACAATATTCAGTGCATGGACGGTGCCTCTGTGGCATTGGCCACTTCGCACCCTCCAAGCACATCGCTGGCACGACGTGGGGAGGACGTCGTACAGCGGTTGATTGACATTGAACAGTCTTAATTAATAACTGTTAATAATTAGCAGCTGCTTTGTTCAGGCGACTGGTGGGCGAAGGTCTGTTGACGTAATTGCCATGGACGCACACGAGAACCTCGCTCCTGCGTGAGCCCCCACGTACAGCGTTCCGTCTCCTCTTCGGTTGTGAGCGCGATCGTGTTTCTCTTAATTACGGACGTGGTAGCGATAATGTCATTATGCAGGCAGGTCTGATTAATAGACCAATTGCCAATTACACGCATCGTTGCACACACGCGATACACACACACACACGATACACACACACACACACACATCATATACACACACACACATGCACACGCTGTCGCAAATATCTCCCGTATAGCCTCACGGACTGTTTGGGACAAGTGTTGTTGGCGATAACTTATTGAGAGTGGCGCGGCACAAGCAGGAATGGTTGGCCAGCACCATGTCTGGCCGCCTTTGTCTCCCCCGTGGCGATGTTTACATCTCGCACTCGGCACTCATTTGAGGCTGAATAGACCGAGGGGAGGACAATGACTGGTTCCGATAATCGTCAATTGTATTGACCATGGACGGGATGAGCAGCACAGCGGGCTAACAACTGCACCACCGCTCCCCAAGCATACAACAACAACCGCCATTCGCCACTAAGTGGCGGTGACGTCACCACGGTGCTTGTGCCAGGCTATGTGCACGTTGAGGCCACGTGAAGTTTCGAACGCCCGCCGGCAGGAGGTCACGGGGAAGACCCAGATGCCACGGGTCTACTGACCGAGATGAGTGGCCGATGCATCACCTGTACACCCTACGGTGCCAACTTGCTATGCTTTAGCCACCCGGCGCTCCGCTCGTTGTTGTGAGCGTCGCTCCTATGCCCTCCGTTGTTGTTGGAGGGCGACAGCCTTCAACAGCCCAGTAGCCTCCTTCACGAGCCTCCTCCACAGAGGCCGATCTTGACACCGCTGGTACCAGTTATCGGCAAGTCCACTCAGCTCCACGTCCTCCTGTACCACATCACTCCATCTCTTCTCTAGCCCGTGCCGTGCCCATTTAGCCCCCTCTATCCGGCCGAACAAAAGCCGTTTAGGCATGCGGTGGCTGGACATGCGGGCTACATGACAGATACAGACACAAGCGCACACGGACACACCGACGCACCCAGGGGACGCACATGCATACACACATGCACATATGCCCAAACAAACTCGCAGACCCATATATAGAAAGGCGCACTGGCACAATACTAACTTCCCACCATATAGCCTTGGACAGCATTTTTGGGGCAACACAGTTACACACACACACGCACACAGGCTCACATGCGCGTTCATAGAGTATACACCAACACGTACAAACACACATACACATCGACACGCGAATTCCCCACGCGAATTCCCCACGCGACATGTACAGCACAGGTATTAATTTCTTACGAATCGACCTCGTTTATTTAACCTCGGCAAGCGGGGGCTCATATTCCCTTAGCCCCGCCCCCCCCGCCCCAACTTCCACCCCTCCCCACGCCCGCCACTCCCCCACCCATCCTTCTCCCGTCATCCCGGACAGGGTCCCCAGGGTTCCGTGCGGTGCGGAATGTGGACGCGGTGGGTGGGGGGAGTAGAGGAGGATGTAGGGAGGAGGACATCGGGATCTGTGTGGGTGATGTTAG
Organism: Lampetra fluviatilis; assembly: GCF_964198595.1. Lineage (NCBI taxonomy): Eukaryota > Metazoa > Chordata > Hyperoartia > Petromyzontiformes > Petromyzontidae > Lampetra > Lampetra fluviatilis. The sequence continues at coordinate 36,629,956 of NC_136275.1, read as the reverse complement.
GGGGCGTCCCAGGAGGGGAGAGGAGGGGGGCTGGTTGGGATAAGGCCACGCAACTTTATCCTCAACGCGTGTCTGATTACCAAAGATATGGGGGGCCTCGGTTCACCTCGTGACAAGACGGCTAAACACGTTACCCACAACACCAACCAACCATCACATCGCCCTGGCAGTATCTGCCCGACGTTGTTTAGCGCAGACGGCAAAGGTGGCCCAACTGGGAAGTCAAACGGCTGCTGGGCACGGGCTACCCCACACCACCCCACCTCGTGCGCCGTGCTGTCCTTAACACGTGCTCGCTAAAGGCACTTGATTACAATCGTCTCCGTGAACAGGCGACGGGATATCTGTGTTCGAGCTGCGGCAGTCCGTACACCACTGGCACGATTGAGACGTGGCGGCGAGACACCCACAACATGCCGAGCCAAAAGGGCGGTAGTTGTGGGCCCACATTTTACTCCATTCAACAAGGTGACGTAAACACCGGCTGATTACGATGGAGACTCAAAAGAACACACATGGCCAGTAGATAATATAACAGTCCTGGGCAACAAATATATGTTTTTTTTTCCTGCACTATCCTTTGTTGCCCACAATGTAGCCTCGAATCAGCCTATAACAACAGCCAGTCATGCCGAGCGGTCGCCCATTCACGCGCATGTCCGATCTCAACCCTCCTGCGCTTGCCACGACTTTGGCGAGGTCGTGCACAATCAGAGCGATTTGGGCCATCGGTGCCCGTGGCCTCGATATCTGCCCTGAAACGCCTCCTCTCTCGTGCGCCGAACGCACGACGCTCAACACGGAGAGGACGCGTCATCATTGCTCGGGGTGGATATTTTTGTTTTTCTCCTTTCGTCTTTGAGTCGTCCCCTTATTTAAAAAAAATTCCCGGTGGGGGGGGGGGTCTGAGTTAGTTGCTAGGTGCTCGACTTCATAGGTGCTCGCTAACTAATAGTACTCGCCCCAATACAACGTGGTACAATCACTCTCTTTGTGACGTGTTGGTCTCCACGTGAGCGTGGTTCGCGTGCAATAGCGAGCGCGCTGCCATACGACGCCCGGCCGGCATCACAGCCGCGAACATTGCGATTGGGGGATGATATTATGAACCAATTCCGTAGTTGGTTGCTAGTTGTTGTGGTGGTGGTGGTGGTGGCGCTTGTCGGGATGGGACAGCGACTGACACATCCATTGGGCCAGTCACCAGGGCCACTCAACTCGTTTCACTCTCGAGTGCTGACAGTGGCGGCTAATTGAATGATTGATAACTCTCAGCGCCACGTCGCTTCAGTACTTGGCGGCGCGGATTTATTTTGTTTAATTCAGCCCCGTAGCGAGCTCCTTCATCATCAGCGCCACGTACACTCCGCTCGCGTTTCCTCTCTCCCTCTCTCCTCATCGACCAACTCTTCATGAGGAGCACCCCCCTCTCTCCATCTCCCACCTAGGTCCGATCTTATCCCGTGCAGGCTAAAGTATATTTTAGGCGATATTATTATTGTACTGTGGGGCTGTTGTATACGGGAGAGAGCGAGCGAGCGAGCGAGAGGGCTGGGCGGTGAGAGAGAACTCTACCCACGAATTAGGCGCGTGTTATTTTTAGAGCGAGCAGACAAAAGGACGAAATGAATTAGCTCATTATGCGCTTGCAATTACACGATATCACTCCCACGCATGCTCTCGAGCGCAAGCGCGATTAATTACAAGGACGTCTGCCGCGCCAAGTGAAGGCGCGCAAACGCGCAGGGGGTTGGTGGGGCTGGTGCAGGGTGGAAGCAGAGGGTGCGGGAGAGAAGCACATGTGCCCCCCCCCCCCCCACTATTCTCTTTTTCACTCCACCCCACACCGACTGTCCAACACACACACACAACAAATACAAAGATCCACCGTGTAGCCTTAACCGACTGTTTGGGCAAGTGCTGTTAGCGAGCACCGAAGGGAGTGGGTGGACAGCACCACGCCCGGCCGCCTTCGTCTCCCGAGTGGCGATGTTGACACACCGCTCTCTGTACTCATTTGAGGTTGAGTCAACCTATGGGAGGCCCACTCCCGGCTCGGATATTCGTCACCGATGTTGGCCTTGAGCCGAAATCGAACTCGGGTGGCCGCGGCTTCGTAGCGCAGTGCGCGAACCGCGACACTGCCGTGTCAACACACACACACACACGCAGACACGCGCGCACAAACACACCACGAAGAGTCCATGCGCCGGAGCAAAAAATCGCTACCACCTTCGGCAGTAAAACTTTAGTAGTAGCACCGATTTATTTATACGGCCAATACCAGTGAATGATTTGATAGCACCACTCATTTCCAACGGTTATCACGTAATTCACTGGTGTTGGCCGTGCAGAGAGGCTAGAACCGTCAAGTGATGTCGCCCTCAGGTGGTACCGACGAGTGAAATATCTGGCGCCGGTTCGTGGACGATCATCACTCACACGGATACGACAGCGCCCCACTTTGCTTCCCCTCCAACCATCAGCACCACCATCCTCAACCATAACTCCTCTATATACACACGCAGGCACACCTGGCAGAATCTCTCTCTCTCTCTCTCTGCTGCGAAGGGCCGTTGCCCGAAACATCGTACGCATTTACTTTTCTTATTTCCAATCTGAGGCAATGATATTGACGGACGTGCTGAGTGTTTGTTTATAGTGTGGGAGCAAGTGCTGGGAGCGAGCACATATCAAGGCCGGCTCGGCACACGAGGCGATGGGTGGCCAGAACTACACCCGGCCGCCTTTGCCTTCCTAGTGGCGATGTTTGTTTATACCACCAGGTAGAGTACTTAATAGAGGCTGAGTCAACCTGGGGATGAGGTGGGGGGGCAGGACTGATTCAGATAATAGTCACTGGTGTTGGTCGTGAGCGGGAATCGAACCTGGGTTCGTAGCGCAGCGCGTTAACCGATGCATTTCCGCCCCACCACCACCAACCCCACACCCCCAACCCCCACCCCCACCCCCAACCCCCACCCCCAACCCCCACCCCCAACCCCAACCCCCACCCCCAACCCCCAACCCCCACCCCCAACCCCCACCCCCAACCCCCACCCCCAACCCCCACCCCCAACCCCAACCCCCACCCCCAACCCCCACCCCCACCCCCAACCCCCACCCCCAACCCCAACCCCCACCCCCAACCCACACACATCTAGATGTAATCAACTCTACTCCTCTCCATCCACCAGCACATGCACCCACCCTCTGCGCATAGTCTCCCAGTGCGCGCTCGCGAATTGGGATCGTGGCCGACCCGCGGTGATTGCCGAGCCATTCCCCCAACAGGGTGGCCAGGAAGCAGCTGTTCAGCGGATTCAAGGTGTCCGCGCAATGTGTCTCCCGCCCCCCTCCTCCTCCCCCCTCCCCCCACCACCCCACCAACCGCTCCTCCTCTCCTGTCTCCTCCTCTAACTAAGCACGCGAACTAAAGCCGTTCGTCGTCGTCATTAAAATGCCATTAATTCCCCGTTGCAAAGGCGCGTGCGTTCGGCGCTCGTGCGCGCGCGTGGTGGTGGTGGTGGTGGTGGCACCGCGGCGCGATGGTCACCGCTGGGCGCCATGCAGCTGACTGCCCCGTGCCAATACAATGAATGCCTCCATCGTTTCTTGTCGACTGCTGCGTTCTCTCTGGCTGGGGTTTGCCTCGTGTGTGCCAGCGCGCGTGTGCAGTATTTTGGCCGAATTTTCCAAGCTGGTTAAACGTTTTCGAAGAGGTGAAAGTGCCCGCACCTTAAATTTCGATTTAAAGCTTTCGTGGCTGCAGGGATTCATCTTCTTGGTTCTTGCCCGCACCTTACCACGTCACGGGCGCCAGTGGAGTGGTTAGCGCGCCGCGCTACGAACCAGAGGTGTGGACTCGAGTCATGTGACTTGGACTCGAGTCAGACTCGAGTCATGAATTTGATGACTTGCGACTCGACTTGGACTTGCATAACAATGACTTTGTCCCACCTCTGCTACGAACCCGGCGACCCGAGTTCGATTCCTGCTCACGGCCGACACCCAGTGACGATTATCTGAACCGGTCCTGGGCGTCTCCTAGGTCGACTCAGACTCAAATTAGTATCTGGTGTGGTGTGTAAACATCGCCACTAGGGAGACAAAGGCGGCCAGGCGTGGTGCTGGGCATCTACTTCCTCGTGTGCCATTTCAGCCTTCGTAGATGCTCGCTAACATCACTTGTCCGATCAGCCTATCAATGCTATATGGGGGATCTTTGTCTTTGTGTGATACTGCGTTGGTACAGTGGACATTAAAAAGATTCGTCGATATACATATAACATAGTAGACGTTTCGGAAAATGCCTGTCCCTGCTACTAAAAAGGGTCATTGCTCGAAACGTCACCTATTATATGACCTGTTTCATAAATGCCCTCCCCTCCCAGCGTTATTAGCTGATTGTGCTCCACGACCCCCTCCCGCACCCCCGGGAAAAAACAACGAGACACAGGCCATTCATGAGATGGTTCAGATTGCGAAATTCAAAATAGATCGTTTTCACCTACAGCAAATTTGAGATACATTTCACATCATATACGTAAAAGTAAAGGTTAAAGGACCTTAAAAAAATACCAATCTCAACCGGAGCTCCAGAAATCCCCTCTCTAGTCGGGGGTGCCTCGGCCTACTCTTCCACGCTGGCCAGGAGGTGTTGGAAGATGTGCGAGCAGACACGCTTCCATGTGCGCAGGTCAACCTCGATTCCAGACCGCGTGTGCGCCGCATGCGTCGTGCCGCGAGGGGAAACCGCTTCCACGTGTCCCGTTGCGTCATGGCATCGGCGACGTGCGGCGCCGTGTTCATTCCCCTCCGTTCCCCCGTCCCAGGGTCGCTTCAGTTCTCTCGTCGGTCAACGTAACCGTTCCATCGTGACCCAAAGACCGACGTTGATAGTTGTTTTTATTGTCTTTGAAAGCGAGTCACGTGGGACAAAATAATGAATGAATATGTCATTACCCCGCCCGACGACGCAGCGCCCCTGCAAAAATATCCCTCAACCCCCCCCCCTACCCGTACTCCCCCCCCCCCCCAAAAAAAAAAATAATCTCACACGAGTGTTGCATTCGCTGTGATTCATCGTTTAGCCCCGTAATGAAAGCACTGCGATGAATAATAGAAGAAAGGTCAGTGTTAACACGCGGGCTCGATACACAGCAGCAGCAGCAGAAACAACAGCAGCAGCAACAACACCATCAGCAGTAGCAACATCAGCAGCAACAGCAGCAGCAACATCAGCAGCAACATCATCATCAGCAGCAACAGCAGCAACAACATCGGCAGCGTGGAGAGTTGCATGTCCACACATCATATGCAGCGGGGCACGTGCACTTCTCAGCTTCAAAGGCAAAGACCACCCCTCCCCGCCCCTATAGCCTGAACAGACTGTTGGAGGCAAGCGCTGTTAGTGAGCACCTATTAAGGCCAGCACAGTCCAAGATGGGGTGTGTGGCCAGCACCTACATCCGACCACCTTTGTCTCCCCAGTGGCGATGTTTACACTTGCACACACAGATGCATGCGCATGCAGTCTCCTCTCTCTGTTGTCTACCACAGCGGCAACAGACAAACAATTCTCGGACAAACCCAAAAGTTAAATAAAGTGGTTTCCCTAATCTAGGCATTGGCCCCCACTTCCTGTGGACAGCCCTGCAGAGCCAGTGGTGGAAATTCCACGATCCTACGTCGGGGGTGTGTGTCTATCCATCCGATATCCGTCTGGTTGACTTCCTCTCAAAAGTGACACGGATTTTATCGACCCCCACGCTGTTCCAGTGGTCGTGTCTGGAAGCCCCGCACGAGCAAGGATGTATAGTTTTCTCACGCAAGGATCAGTATTGATCCTTTCTATGTAATAAGATGTTAAATGTCTTGTATAAGGTCATGCAAGAGCCTGCAACATGTATAGCACATACATCATCATGCCGGGTCCATTGGACGCAGGTATGTGTCGTTCAGTAAATACCAAACATAGCAGAGTAACATTTTGTATGGGGGGGGGGGTTGACAAATAATTTCGTGAAATCAAGTTGATTGAATAGAAATTAAGTGCACTGCGCTATGCACCCGTCGATCCGAGTTCAAATCCTGCTCACCACCAATAACATTGGCGAATATTTGAACCGGTACCGGGCCTTCACAAGGTCGACTCAGGCTGAATTGAGTACCTGGCATGGCGTGTGAACAACTGCCCTGGGGAGGTGAACGCGCGGTGTTGGCCACCCACCACGTCGCGTGTCGCGCCGGCCTTAATAGGTGCTCGCTAACATCACTTCCGCAACAGTATGTCAATGGCTGGTTGGTGTGTGGTCGATAGCGGTGGCACAGGTGTTTGCGCACTGACTTTCGGTCATCCCCGGGACCAAGACCGCAGTGGGTGACCAGGCACAAAGCCATCCTGCACATTCATTGGTGGCTTGTGGCTCCAGGTTAAGGAGGCTGCAACCTTCGCATCGCGATTTCCAGCCTCAAGTGATAACCCCACGCACAGGTGGATTCATTGATTGGTGGTGGTGGTGGTGATGTTGATGGTGGTTATGGTGAGGTCCCAGTGCTGGGCTCCAACAGACCCGTTCCCCTGGGAAGCTGCGTGGGCTGTGTGCGCCTGTGTGGTATAGAGATCACTGATGATGAAGCCACTGCCAGCACATTCCGGTTTCTCGGTGGCGTCTCTTTGCGAGTCCATGGGTCTCTGCTTGAGCCTTCGGGTGTCCGTGGGAGTCTCTGGATCTTTGTGCGCATTCGAGTCCCTACGTGGCACTTTGGAGATGTGTGTGATCTAAGGCGTATCAATGTGAGATTAGTGGTCTCTGTGTGGAGCTGCGGGTCTACTTGTTAACTGGAAACCAGAGGCAAGGTGTGGTATTGATGTTCCACCAGTGCCGTGCTCCCACTACACCAGGCATCGTGGGAAGCAGCATGGACAGGACGCGCCCATTTGCTTGAGAAAGTGCTGATCACTTAATTAACAACGTTTACTTCTCTAATGACAAGCCCCCCCCCCCCCCCGATTCTTTAAAACACCGTTTTGTGGTCTGCTACGTTATTGTGTTTGGCCAATTATATCGTTTAAATTATTTCCAACTAGAGCGTGAAAGCAAGAATGCATGAGCTCTGTCTGGAAGTCTGGAACGTGGGAGTCGTGATAACCCTCGTTAAGATGATCCAAGATAAACAACATTGTAGGTATACATTTGTATTGCTATTTGGGATTAGCCCCATAGAAAAGCAACAAATGTCGCCAAAAGGCGTGCCCGATACGTCGGCATTTAACATATCGTGATTACCACCGTATTATCCAGTTCCAGAGGACAACGCTGCAAGTTGGAAAGCGCGTTTAAGAATCCATGCATATGCACGGTTTTTATTCTCTGACATTAGAGCATAAACAACCCCCTCCCTCATTAATATTCGCAATATTTTAATTTCATACAGCGTCATTCATTCCAACAACATCGCACGAAGACTCGACATCAATTATATACGTATGCAAGGACCAAATCAAATACACGCCGTTGACTCGGCATGGCGCGCAATAAGCCCACCACACACACGTCCCACGCATGTCCCCCTTCACCTAACGGTGAAACCCAATCCAATGCATATACCCGCACGTGTCATTAACCCGAGACGAGGTGGCGGGGGTGGGTGACTCCCTCGTCGACTTTGTAGCCTCCTCAACCAAAGGGAGCACAAGGCCATGCTCTCACCGCTGAAACTGGACAGATACAGAGCATCCTTCACTTCTTCGGTGAGGAATCAAGAAAAAATCAACCGAGACTGCGAAATGAGATAATCCCCGTTGCAATGAAGGCGCCACGCGGGAGCGAGAAGAGTTCAGAGCAGTTACGGGATTCGGCGAGCGGACTTCACAGTTCTTCAAACCTGTCTTTCTTCCATCCTGCGGGCTGACGGCTGCCCTTCTATCTCCTCCTTTCACGAGAAGGCCTCTTCAAAAGGTGCCAAAATAAAAGAGCGCTGTTACCCTACGCCTGACAGAGCCGGCAAGCCCTGCGGATTCTATTTTGTTTTTTACTTTTAGTTCTTAACTAGGGCTGCAGTCCGGGGACTTTGTGTTAGCGGTGCAATGAGAGGAAGAGGAGAGGCGATGGGAGGGGAGGAGGGGTTGACTAAGCTGGCATCTATAACCACCACCACCACCACCAATCTCCTTCCCAACACGCATCAACATCAAGGTAAGGCCACGGAGCTGCAGATGTTGAGACCAGATGGACAGCGCGCGCTCAAGCCAAACCCTGCGTTCCTTTATTTATCCACATGGGAGCTCTGGACAAACTCGTTCTGTATGTCGCAAGTGAGATCTTGGTTCACCGGCTGTAACTACGATGTCAGTTCAATAAAACATGTTTGTCCGGGGTCATTATTGTTCTGTTTATTAGAGTGCGCACAATTGATGGGCGCTGTTTGGTTACAGAGGCGCGCACGTGTAGCGAGCGACCCGTTGTTGTTGTTGTTGCTGTTGTTGGCGTTTCACTACGTGATGCCGAGCTCCCCCCCCCCCCCCCAACTGCTGTGTGCTGCATCTTGGCGTGGGGGGGGGGGGAGGTTTTTTGATTATGCTTCACCACGCTGGTCAGAGCGGAGTTGGAAAAGGCCGTGAGCATAGACGTGGGAGCATAGGGGTGCAGTACAACGATGGAGTCTGCTGTAATGCCCTCCGCTACCCACCACGTGACACCATAGGATATAAACAACCTGCCGTGCGTGCTTGGTCACGCATCCAAAGTTTTTGTTTGTGTCGAGCAGCGGATTGATTGTTGCCAATGATCACCACGCGACGCGTGGGAATGGACAACGTAACAACAAACATAACAAGAAAGCATTTACTCCGCACAGATTGATTCACGAATCTACTTGTTGCCTTGCCGCCACCTTACATCCCAGCAGCAGGGGTTGCTTGGCATGCTCACAAGCCTCCGCGTGATCCACTAACTGCCCTCCCTGCCTGCAAAAAAACCAACCTAAAAATGATTCAATCACCGGCGCCCACGTGATGGCATGGGCCAACATCAACACGTGCACATCATCACAGCCAAGGGGCAGCGTCGCGTAAAGTTCACCGTTATGTACAAAAAAAAGAACCAACTCCCGCGATTACTTACACAGGCCGGCAATGCAACGGATGGCGCGTCTCGCTTTAATTCGCATTAAAACGCCATAACTCACACAAACGACTCTCCCAGCATCTGTCGACCTAAGCTGGATTGCTCTGTCGCGGTTTACGTATATCCGTGTGCGTGTGTGCCCACGTGTGCCTTACTGTCATCATATAGAGAGCTGGTGGTGCAGTGGTCCTTAGCGAGTGATATCTGAACCAGTACCCTCCCCCGCACCCACCACCACCTTCGTATCGACTAAGCCAAAATAAACAAGTACGTGGTGGTGTTGTGTGTAAAATAGAGGTGCTGACCAACACCACCCCCTTGTGTGCCGTGGGAGCCTTCGTGTGTGCTTGCGAGCGGCTCATGCGCCCCGAAAGCCTCTGTGGGATTCGTAGCGCATCGCCCTAACCACTGCACCACCGAAGCAAATTGCCGTGATGCAGCACCACCAATTAGGGCGAGTGTTGAGTGATGAAAAAATATATATGCTAAAGGCTGTATCATAGCTCATGCGACTTCATTACACAAAGGGGAACCTGACCTTTGATTGCACAATGCTTGATATTCACGCATCGTAAAAGAGTAGCGTTACGGGCTGAGTCGATCTAGGGGACACCCAGTACCGGTTTTAATGGCATTCACCACTGATGTTAGCCGTGGCTGAGAATTTAACCCAGGTCGCAGGGCTCGTAGCGCAGTAGGCGAACCGCTGCTCCACCGCTCCCTCGGCAGGCACACACACACACAACAACCCCCATTGACCACGTCGTGAAGGTGACGCCACCACAGCGCTTGTGCCAGGTTAGGTGCGCATCGAGTGCGCACGCGCGCACACGTGCAGACACTCACGCGTACGCTCTCCAAAAAAACAAACAAAGTCAAAGATCCCCCCCCCCTATAGCCTAGAACAGACTGTTAGAACAAGTGCTGTCAGCGAGCACCTATGAAGGTCGGCACAGCACACGAGGGGTTGTGGGGCGAGCACCACGGCCGGCCGAATTTGTCTTCCTCGTAGCGTCGTTTGCATATCACACCAGGTACAGTACTAATTTGAGGCTGAGTCTACCTAGGGGAGGCCCAGAACTGGTGCTGATAATTGTCGCTACTTTTGTTCCCTGAGCGGAAATTTAACTCGGATAACCGGGTTCGTCATGCAGTGCCCTAACCATTGCACCACCGCCCCATAAGACAAAGATCCCCCGTATAACCTAAACAGACTGTTGGGGCAAGTGCTATTAGCGAGCACCTATGAAGGCCAGAACGGCACACGAGGGGGTGAATAGCCAGCACCACGCCCAGCCGCCTTTGTCTCCCCAGGGGCGATGTTTTTACGCACCGCACCAGGTACTCATTTGAGGTTGAGTCGACCTAGGGGGGAGGGGGATTAGGGCCGGATCGGTTCAGATAATCGTCACTGATATTGGCCGTTAGCGGAAATCGCGCAGTGCGCTAACCGCTGCGCCACCGCTCCATATACAAACACGCGCGCACGGTGAGCCTAAAGATGATGAAGCTGTGCCAATGAGATGCTTCGTTTACACATTCTTGACCTAAGCACGTTGTAGTTTTTACCGCCGAACGCAATATCCTGACATCACTTGACCGCTAATGCTCATGTTAAACATACAATATCCCACGTCGGATGTGCCGATGTAATTTGAATAGATGAACGATTTAATGGCGAGAAGAACAAAAGAAGCACGCGTACAAACGCAATCATAGCTCGTATAGCCGTACCGATCCTTTGAAATTCTTGCTGTTAGCGAGCACACATTAAGGCAGTGACAGCGCACACGACGAGGATGCAAAATCCGCCGCTCACGTTAGACAAATGGCATATGATGACGAAGACAAATATTCTTGTCCTGTTAGAGAGCACCCATGAAGGTTGGCACGACACGCGCATGGTTAGGGTATGGCCTCTCATCACGCCCCATTGAGCACGGTTGGCTACGTACGGTGTTAAAGAAATTTACCAACGTACATACGTACGTGACACACGCATACACTCATCCGCCAACCCTCCCATCCATCCCGACACACAAACGTGCAACAACAACAACAACCGCCATTCGCCACTAAGTGGCGGTGACGTCACCACGACGCTTGTGCCAGGCTATGTGCACGTTGAGGCCACGTGAAGTGTCGAATGCCCGCTGGCAGGAGGTCATGGGGTAGACCCAGGTTCCACGGGTCGACTGACTGAGATGACTGGCTGATGCACCACCTGTGCCCCCTACTATGCCAACTTGCTGTGCTTTAGCCACCCGGTGCTCCGCTCGTTGTTGTGAGCGTCGCTCCTCCCCCCTCCGTTGTTGTTGGAGGGCGACTGCCTCCAACTGCCCAGTAGCGTCATTCACGAGCCTCCTCCACAGAGGCCGATCTTGATACCGCTGGTACCAGTTATTGTCAAGTCCACTCGGCTCCACATCCTCCTGTACCACATCACTCCATCTCTTCTCTAGCCCGTGACGTAGTTTTACCCGGGCCCGCTCACCATCATGAAGGTCCTTAATGACTGTGAGCAGAGTGTCAGAGACTCTGAAAGCACGAAGAACAACCCAGAGCCCAGGCCTACTGATAGTATCATAGGCCTTGACCAGGTCAATAAAGCAGAGCTGTAGGTCTTGTTGGAATTCCCTACACCTCTGCTGTAGCAGACGGTATGGCATCTGTGCAGGACCGCCCTTTCCTGAAACCGCATTGGGGCTCCGCAAGCCTCTCCCCAGCGTGCCTAGCAAGGAGATGTTTAATAATCCATGCCAGGACCTTTCCCGGCACACTGAGGAGTGAGATGCCCCTGAAGTTGTCATCGTCTCTGTGCTCCCGCTTCTTAAAGAGGGGGACCACCAGGACATCTTTCCAATCCTGCGGAACCCGTCCAGTGTTCCAGACTGCTGTTATGATATCACGTAGGGCAGTCTGTGCACAAACGCCACCCTCCCTCAGCATTTATCTTGGGAGATCATCTCTGCCCGGTGTCTTTCCTGTTCTCAGACTCCGGATCGCCTTCAGTACTTCCTCAACAGATGGCACCTCAGCCAGCCACTCACAGGGGGTGACTTCTTCTTCCAATATCTTAGGCACCTCAGCCTTGGCAAGGTCATCCCCTCTTTGTGCCAAGTTGTTTTCCAGGCCGAGGGATTTACCCTCCCCCAGGACCTCACAGAAATGTTCAGCAAATCTGCGAACCTATGTCTCCCGAGTTGCGATGTTTACACACCGCACCAGGCACTTAATTTGTGTACAGGACATAGCGATTGAGATAGCCTCCCCTTCCCGGTTTGGTATTTAAACCGTAGGGGGTGAGTGCTGTTAACGGGCACCTATGATGGCCGGAACAATGCACGAGAGGGTAACGGTGGGGCCAAGCGATGTTTACTACACACCGCACCAGGTAGGAGGCTGAATCGACTTAGGGGATGCCCCTACACCGGTTCAGATAATTGTAACCGGCATTGACCGTGAGCGGGAATCGCACTCAGGTCGCCGGGTTCGTAACGCAGTGGAGCGCAAACCACTACACTGTCGCCTCCCTCCGACACACGCACACACACACACTCGTCCGCCAACCCACCCTCTCATCCACCCACGACACGTGCGCACACACACCCGTAAGTCCACTCTGCCCTCTAGACGTGGGCCGAGTGAAATATTTGTCCAAATTAAAACTGCCGACCTCTAAGCAAGGGTTTTCGTGGATGCGCCGCCGGCTTCTAAGTCGTTGGGATTTTGCGTCAGGAGTATATTTCATCAATGGGGGCTACCAGCGATGGGGCAAGCAAGTGGCTGGGGTATAAGAGAGTAGCCGCATTAAGACAGTTTGTTCTGTTAGCGCGCTTATAATTAAATGGATGAATTTGTGTAATCCAGTGGCTGTTAATCCCCTGTGGGTGAGAGCCAATGCACCGGGAAAGCGGAGAACGAGATGAGAGAGAGAGAGATGTATGGGGGTAAAGAAGAGGACAGGGAATAGGGGGGTGCTGGCAATGTCAGGGTGTAGGGATTTCGAGAGTGACGCATACACGGACAGAAGGAGGAAATAGACAAAGAGACGCAGAGAAGCTTGGGACAGGTAGACACACAGACACATATACGGACAGATACATGTAATACATAGAGAAACAGATAAATATACCCCGTATAGCCTACATAGAGTATTGGAGCAAACACTGTTAGCGAGCACATATTAAGGTCGACATGGCAAACGAGGTGGTGAAGTGACCTGATCCACAACTGATTTCCTTCGTCTCACCAGTGCTAATGTTTACACGCTGTATCGGGTATTCATGAAAATGCGGAGTCGACTTAGGGGATTTCCAGTTCAAGATATCACTCGCTACTGACGTGAGCCGTGGTTGTGAATCGAACCCAGGTGGTCGGGATAGTTGCGCAAATGCGCTAATTACTATGCCACCGCTCCGCGTGCAATAACTATCGGCACACTGACATACACCATAGACAAAGATCGCCCGTATAGCCTTAAAATACGTTTGGTGCAAGTGCTGTTCGCGAGCACCTATGAAGGCTGGAACGGCACACGAGGGGGTGGATGGCCAACACCACGCCTGGCCGCCTTTGTCTCCCCAATGGCGATGTTAACACATCGCACCAGGTACTCATTTTGAAGCCGAGTCGACCTAGGGGAGGCCCAGGACCGGTTCAGATTATCGTCACTGGGTGTTGCCGTGAGCGGGCAATCGAGCTCGAGTTGCCGGGGTTTCGTGGCGCAGCGCGCAAACGGCCACACTACCGCACGACACAAAGCACGCACACACAGACAACACCATGAACAGACATGGCAATTGTACCCCCCCCCCAAAAAAAAAGAAACCACACACACACACAACAGAACCCCCATCTCCACACGAGCGCACGCGGACCGGCACGCGCCAGCTGCGGAAACCCCACGTGACCAAGGCGCGCGCCACGCGCCCGCGCGCACAGATTTTCCGGGGCAGCTGGCAGAGGCCGTAGCACGCAGCGGCTCTCGTCGGGTGCATTCGGCGGGGAATCCCAGGCGAACGTTGAGTCCTCTCGCGGATTTTAATGCGACACGGAATCTATAATTGCGCCGCGACCCCCCCCCCCTCCCCACTCGTTGCAAGCTCGGATATGCGATCTGTCGCTCGCACGTTCGCTTCTCTCTGTCTCTCTGATCTGCCCTTGTTGGAAATATATGAAAAACAGAGCTTCATAGCTTATCGGATTCCTCCGGTATAAATAAATCTCTGCGTTTCTATCTCTCGTTGTCTCCAGCCATCCCTACCCCCGAGCGTCAATTGCGACTCGAATGCAAATACTGTAGATAAGACGAGTGATTACCTTCTCATCTAAACGGAATGCTAAGTAACTGATTGTTCTTCTTTGGATCTTTCGGTAAAGTCACGTGGATAGAAAAAATCAAAGTAGATAACAAAGAAAAACTACGATATGTCTCGGACCGTATTCGTGAGCATAAAGCAGATTTGAAACACGGTAAGACCAACACTTCAGCCGTGGCTGATCATTATTTTAATGCGATTGGCTCACACGAAACTGATTTCTCAAAGACGACGGTACTTTGCAAGTCCACGTTGCAAGCAACAAAGATTCGTTCATGAAGCCATCCATATATACAGACACGGACACAATGTCGTCCGAGAGGATGGGTAGAAACTTAGCAATCATTGGAAGGACGTCATTAACCACTTTAAGTCGTGACTGGTTGTGATGTTTCTTTCTTGTCACCTTCTGTGTCCTTCTTGGTACTACTCGTACGTCACCATGGCGCTCTCTGACCTCAGGGTAATTATGCCCCGCCCACTTCGTTCTGATACTAGGACGCTTGTGCCACGGCCATTTGTAAACCTTTAAAATAACTTGGCTTCTGATGACGATTGGATCGAAACGTCGCGGTTTTTATTTTTTATTTACTTACAATTTTTTTTCTATCTGCGTGACTTTACCGAAAGATCAAAATAAAACGAATTCCTGCAATCACGAAAGTTTTAAGTCAAAATTGTACTGATTTTTAGTTCACGCGCGCACGGACCGCGTGCGCACGGACGCATGCACAACTTGCAAGAGCGTTGTCGGTAACGGGCAATTATGATAAAGGAGCAGAATGTAAAGAACGATGACAACAATGCCCCCGTATAGCCTTCCACAGTCTGTTGGGGCAAGTGCCATTAGCTCGTACACACATGCACACCATCCTCAAAGACGGATACATAAAGAGACAGCCTTAACAGACCGTTGGACAGGACCGGTTCAGATATTCGCGGCCGATGTTGGCCGTGAGCGGGAATCGAACTTGGGTGGCCGGCGTCGTAACGCAGTGTTCAATATCATCGACGACAATAGCCGCCATTCTCCACCGAGTGGCTGTAACGTCATCAGGGCGCTTGTGCCAAGCTGCGTGGGCTCTAGAGGTCACGCGAAGTGTCGACGGCTCGCTGGCATATACATGCAAACACGCACACTCTGCCGTTCAAATCACGTGTGTGTATAAATACGTGCATGCTTTTGGGAAATAACAACAGGTAAATGCAATATTCACAACATATATAAACAAATCTCTGTTGGTCTCGATGAGTAAGTGGTGGAAATCTGACGCTACCACGATGGGGCCCAGTTTTGTCACATGAGAGCGGTCAATGAATATACCTTGAACAGATACCTGGTGCAGTGCGTGAATATATCAGTACGAGGGGGAAACAAAGACTGCCGGGCGTGGTGCTTACCGCACACAACCCCATCGTGCGCCATTGCCATCGCAACAGGTGCTGGTAAACTGCCCTATCCCACGGCAGTTCGTATGAGTATACGGGACAATCCCTGTCTTTGTGTGTGTGTGTGCGTCATTGGTGAGACGCGGTTGTGTAGTGGTCAGCGTACTGTGCTCCGAACCCAGCGACGGCCAAAACAGGTGACGAATATCTGACCTCGACCTGGCCTTACCCTAGGTCGACTCAGCCTTTAACGGGTACCTGGTACGGGGGAGAAAAATGCGGCAGGGCGTGGTACTGGCAACTCACAGACACCATCGTGTGCTGTGCTGGCCTTCAAAGGTACTCGCGAAAAACATGGCTTGCCCCACGAGTCTTTATGGATATACAAGTGTAATAAACGACTGGACCACGATGTCTGGCTCAGTGTCCTTTATTATTCGGTTCGTGCTGTACACCCACACGGCTGTCTTTACTCTGTAGCTTCTCCACGGTGCTGACTCCAATGTCGGCCCGATCCACAACAGCAGCTCCGCTGCTGTTTCTCTCACACAGCCCCCCTTGGCTGTACTCTCTGCTGCTCTTCTCCCTCCGCAGCTCTCACAGCTTCTTGCTCTCTCTCTCTCCCTCCGCAGCTCCTCCTGGCAGCCACACCGCTGCCTCTAACACGCAGCCCTCCTGGCTGTCTCCTCCCCAGCTGCACACCACTCCGCAGCTTCCTCTTATCTTCGGGGTTGGCTCCCGATCGCCGTCGGCGCCCCCCCTCTCCACACTTGCCCGCGTGGCCTCCCTCTTTTCCGCTCACACCCCGACTACCTTCCCCTTCCGGTTTACCCGCTTAAAGCCCCGAACCTTACCCCCACGTCACATGACTCCACCCCCCGTGACGTCACCTCCGGAAGGTCGCTTACGCCCGCATTACACCACCCTCCCCCGTAGAAAAATCCCAGCCGACCTCGGCTGACCAATAGCAAATCGTAATGCGGCGAACCGAGCTTCCCCCCCTAAAGGACACTAAGCATATAATGTAACAACAAGAACAACAACAACGCAATGAACATCAACGATCGTACAAAAGCATGCAATAAATACAACTGTAAGAAAAAAATAACAAGACAGCAACAATCAACGAAACGTAAGCGATTTGGAACGTGTGCGGGTCGCCGGCCCGTCCCGGACGGTCGGCGGCCCACTCGCAGAACGGGAACGCGATGAAAGTCGAGGAATGACAGGGGGTAATCCCCCTGTCGCAGCTGGAAGTCCACCGACGTCCCGTGTCCCTAAAGAGTTAGTCTTGGGCTTGTCCTGTGACCGTGCCCGCAGCTGGGTCGGAAGGGCTGCAGGGCTCGAAGGTCCCGCAGACCTGGCAGGCGTCCTCCGAGCAGGGCCCCTCGTCCCCCGCAATGTCACGGCCGGCCTGTCTGGAACAGGTACGACAGGCGCTCCAGCGAGATCAATGGACGCAGGCAGGGGAGAGTCAGCAGCAACAGACCCCGGCAAGGCAATATTGGGGGATGACGCATCATGTAAGGGAGCAACATATGGTTTCAAGCGCGACGTATGCACAACCCAGCGACGAGACCCAATCTGGACGCGTGCTGTCTGTGGGTTGGGAACCGCAATGAGGCGTACGGGACCATGCCAGGGTTTGTGCAATTTCGGCGAGGTCCCCGGACGTACCTGTGGACAATGAAGCCAGGCTAGGTCCCCAACCTTCCAAGGGCACTCCCCCTCAGACCGTCGCGCATATCGCTCGTTCCGGGCCTGGGCTTTGGCCGTAGCCACGCGGGCATTCTCCCGCGCCTCCGTGACTCGGCGAACCGTGTCCTGAATGTATTCAGGAAGTGGTTTACGAGGTCCCTTCACCCCAGTTCCCAATTGCACATCCACCGGCGGCACGTTTTCCCGACCATACATAAGGTAAAACGGCGAATATCCTGTAGCCGCATGAGGCGTCATCCTGTACGCCGAAAGCACCCCGGGGATGTGCAGATCCCAATCTGATTGTTGTTCACTCACGGTGTGGCAAAGCATGGCAGACAATGTTCTGTTCAGCCGTTCAACCATACCATCCGTCTGCGGATGGTATGGGGATGTCCGTACTTTCTTAGTCCCAAGGCCCGCGCACACTTCCGCCAATAATTTAGAAGAGAAATTCCTGCCCTGGTCCGTGAGGAGTCTCTCAGGCGCCCCCTTATCCATAATATACCCAAACAAAAAGGCGTCGGTAATGGCCGCGGCCGACTGATCGGGCAACGGCCAGGCCATCGGCCAACGGGAGAGGTACTCAACCCCTACCAGCAAATATTTATTACCCCTCGCCGATGGTGGAAAAGGTCCCAATATGTCCAGTGCCACCAATTCATTGACTCGAGACACCTGAATCGACTGGAGAGGCGGCACGTAAGGATGTTTCGGCGGCTTACTTTGTGCACACGCAGGGCACGCGCGCACGTGCCCTACGACATCTGTCGCCATGCCGTGCCAAAAATAATGACGTTGCAACGTCAACAAGGTCTTCTGCACCCCTAAATGTAAGAGAGTGTCACAATGGAGGGTTCTGATCAACTCGAACCGCAAGGACGTTGGTACCACCAGGCGCCAACGTTCCTGGAACCCCTCCCGCCACATAAGCAGACCATCTCGGAGAGCGGTTTGCGGCCCCACAGCCGTACTCGGACTCCCATCGTCCTTAGCAGACCGCTTCCGCAAGGACACCAATGACTCATCCATCATCTGTTCCCGGATCCAGACAGACCGCGGCAGATTCAAAACCCCGTCAGCCGGTCCCGGCTCCATCGGAGTGTCCGACTTCTCGACGGCCAACGTGAGCGGCTGAGGGGGGTTTGGAATCGGCGAACACCTATGCGTCCCCGACTCACATTTACAAGGGGCGCGCCGCGGCAATCTGGAAAGTGCGTCAGCGTTCGCATGGCGCACTCCCTTCCGATGTTGAATTTGGAAGGAAAATTCCTGTAGCGTGTCCAACCAACGTGCCAACTGTCCGGATGGCTGGTCAATTTTAAGGGCATATTGCAAGGCCGCATGATCCGTACGCACAATAAAAGAACGACCGTAGAGGTATGGTCGAAATTGCCGTAGGAAAAAAACAACCGCCAATAGTTCTCTGCGAGTGACACAGTAGCGGGTTTCCGCAGGAGACAAGACTCGGCTACCATACGCCACGACACGCTCTACACCCCCTTTAGACTGTGATAACACCGCCCCAATACCTGTGTCACTCGCGTCCGTATCAAGAATGAATGGGTGATCGAAATCGGGATAATCCAATGTTGGGGCCGTGGCCAATAGATCACGCAGACTCCGAAAGGCCGCCTCCTCCGGCTGTCCCCAAACAAACTTCCGTCCTTTACCCGTAAGGAGATGCAAAGGCCTCGCAATCGTCGCAAAACCCGGCACGAATCTTCGGTAATACGAGGCAAATCCCAAAAACCGCCGAACATCCCCCACGGTGGCCGGAGTCGGCCAATCCCGGACGCACGCCGTCTTTTCCGGATCCGTGGACACTCCCTCAGCGCTCACAATGTGCCCCAAATAGCGGACGGACCGTTGCAGTAGGTGACATTTCTTTGGTTTGAATTTCAATTTGGCAGAACGCATCCTCGTGAACACTGTCTCCAGCCGCGTCAAATGTTCATCGAATGTGCGGCTGAAGACAATGATATCGTCCAAATATATAAGACATGTCTCCCACTGCAACCCCGTCAAAACGAGCTCCATCAATCTTTGAAATGTAGCAGGGGCCGCATTCAATCCCATCGGGAGACAGTTGAATTGAAATAACCCCTGCGGCGTACGGAATGCGGTGTTCTCCCGTGAGGACTCGTCAAGGGGAAGCTGCCAAAATCCCGAAGAGAGGTCCAGTGTGGAAAAGAACTTAGCCCCCGACAATGCGTCGAGGGAGTCATCCATACGCGGCAGGGGGTACGCATCTGCCACCGATATCTTATTCAATTTGCGGAAATCAACACAAAATCGCAATTTGCCATCCTTCTTCTTAACCAAGACGACTGGAGCGCCCCATGGGCTGTTAGATGGCGATATAATGTCCGCAGCCAACATGTCTTCCACTGCCCCCCGTACGTGTTCTCGCTCCGCAGGACTCATCCGATGCGAATTTAATCGAATAGGGGCAGCATCGCCCGTCTCAATGTGATGGTAAAGCAAGGAAGTGCGGCCCAAATCCAAATCATCGGAGCTGAACACGTCGGAATATGTCAACAACAATTTACGCAGCGCACCACGTTGCTCCATGGACAGGGAAGAATTTTCGTCACATAATTGAGCAACCCAACGATCATCCGAACTCCTTGGCTCGGAAACCCCAGCAACAACTCCCCGGCTATGTGGACAATCATGGGTCGCAAACGCCGTAGTGGCATGTGCCACAACCGTACCGGCCGGGACACGGACGTTTTCTCCCCCCGCATTAAGCACCTGTAAAAACGGTAATTGATCCGGCCGGACGATGGTCTGTGCCCCCACTAACGCCAACCCGGTTGTTATCGTGGCGGACGGTGACAACAAGACCCCTACTGCTCCTAGCCGATCAGGCAGGGGCTTCCGATACCGCAAGGGTATAAGCATCTGTGTACCAGGTGGGATGTCCACAGATGCGACGGACAGCGCCTGCACTTGTACGGCCGAAGCAGGTCGCCCCCAGGGCGACGGCAGAAACGAGATTTGACGGCCCCCCGGCAGTTCAATACAATTCTCATTGATTTTGATCAAAATGGGCATCTTAGCCAAAAAATCGGTGCCTAACAAACAAGGAACCGCCAAAGATCTCGATATCAACACAACACCCGAGGCCGACACATCCCCAATAGATATCTTAGCATCCACCTGACCCACGATACCCATGCTACCCCCGTTCGCAGCGACGCACGAGCCATAAACCGGACGCACAGCCCGCGACGGAATGCCCAACAGATGGAAAATGACATCCGATATAATAGTCGCAGACGCGCCCGAGTCGACCAAAATGCGCACGTCCACACCTTGTATGGACCCCGGTACAGTGGACGAACCCGTAGCGGCCGCGACAACTCTCCGTGCCAATTTGCGCCACTGCGTAACTGAATGACAAGGCCCCGTCGATGGCCTTTCTTTAACAACAACAATAGGATCGCGCAACACAGGTGGTGGGTGAGGTGGAAAGCCTTGCCGAGTGTCTGGTGCGTGCCGACATGCCTGTTTCGGAGGATCTTTAGCCGACTTGACCGGTGCCGAGGCCTCCTGCTGCGGCGGAGCCGGGAAGCGGGCCCAGCAGTCTCTGGCGTAGTGGCCCCTACGCCCGCAGCGGAAACATTCGGCCTCGTTGCGCCGAAGCGCAGGCCTCGCCTCCTGACGGCCCCGTTCTGGTAGCACCGCGCGCGGTCTCGGCCCGCCGCGTCCCGTCCATGGAGCGGAGGCGGCCGTCAGTTGTTGAGGGCCCCGGTCATCCGGAACATAGACGGCCTGCGCAGGGTTCCACCCCAGCGCCTCCTCTTCTTTGACGGGCTCCCCCGTCCACGCCGTCACTTGTTTCCAGCGACGGAGGTTGAATTGCGCATCGAGACACTTAGCAGCCATCCGGGAAGTTAGCTTCTCATGCCCACACACAGGCATGGGGATCCCTAGATCCCGAGACAGCTCCAACATTTTCCCTAATATGAGAGGCTCCAGCAGGTCCTGTGGCGTCTCCGGATAAGCTGCCATGGCCAGCTCCAGCACCGCACCCCTGAACGCCACGGGCGACTCCTCTGGTGCTCGTTGTCGTTGAGCGAATCGCCGATGCGCATCATCTGGTGGCTCATAAGCATCGGCCATTTCTTGAAAAACACCACATAAAGTTGCCTTCTTATCGGTCGCTATGGAACGGAAGAATCGGACAGATTCGTCGTCCAGGAGAGTCGGCAACACCTCCAAAGCCTCCGCATCGGTCCATCTTGCTGTGCGTACCGCCGCCAAGAAGCGGCAGGCGAATGCGCTCCAGTCCCCACCGACGGAAAATTCTTTAACTGTTGTAAGGTGGCGACTCCGACTCCTCTTCCCGCCGTCTTCCAATGGTGGTGGTTGTGATGGCAAATTCAAAATGGCGTCGGCCCGCGGCGTGGCCAAGATGGCGGTTTGGCGCCACGGAGCGCGCAAAATGGCGGCCTCTTGCCGCGTGGGCAATGGCGGCGGCAGGACAGGCAACGTGGCGGCCCGCGGAGCACCACTTGCATCATCCATCGTCCCTGGCGCGACGAGATGGCATAGATGCGCCAGGACGTCCTTAAGTGCCTCCAGTTGTACCGCCATCGCTTGCCATCGTTGATCCGCGTCTGATGATGTCGACGGACCCGCCACCGCGCCAACATCCTCCACTCCCGTTCCCGTGGTCTCCTCAGCCGGGCTCTCCTCCACCACCCCAACAGGATCCGCGGTTGGAGGGAGTTCGTCGTCGTCGGACGAAGAAGCCGATGCAGGCGCCGGATTAACTTTCTTCCTCACTTGTTTCGACATGCCGTTGCACTTCCGACACCAGTGTAATAAACGACTGGACCACGATGTCTGGCTCAGTGTCCTTTATTATTCGGTTCGTGCTGTACACCCACACGGCTGTCTTTACTCTGTAGCTTCTCCACGGTGCTGACTCCAATGTCGGCCCGATCCACAACAGCAGCTCCGCTGCTGTTTCTCTCACACAGCCCCCCTTGGCTGTACTCTCTGCTGCTCTTCTCCCTCCGCAGCTCTCACAGCTTCTTGCTCTCTCTCTCTCCCTCCGCAGCTCCTCCTGGCAGCCACACCGCTGCCTCTAACACGCAGCCCTCCTGGCTGTCTCCTCCCCAGCTGCACACCACTCCGCAGCTTCCTCTTATCTTCGGGGTTGGCTCCCGATCGCCGTCGGCGCCCCCCCTCTCCACACTTGCCCGCGTGGCCTCCCTCTTTTCCGCTCACACCCCGACTACCTTCCCCTTCCGGTTTACCCGCTTAAAGCCCCGAACCTTACCCCCACGTCACATGACTCCACCCCCCGTGACGTCACCTCCGGAAGGTCGCTTACGCCCGCATTACACAAGGAATATTGGTATGCATGTTGAACTTCTTTCCCACCGTACGTGTGTGTGTTTCTATGTTAAGCCTTCTTTGAAATACAAATAAAATAGAGTACAAAAAAGTCCCCCCACTATAGCGAGAACACAGGCGCAGAAGCGTTGAGCCGTAACGATAGAAATGGTATGAATTTCAGGGCAGAATAATAAATGGGCTCCAGGAAGGGCAGGTAATGATAAAAACGGCTCATGAAATAATGGGACATAAAAGATAAAGGAAATTAATAAAAGAGACGCACAGATATGAAGTCTTGTCTGAATAAAGGAATTGGATGAGATAATAGCACGCATAATGGTAAGATAAGTGCTTCACGAGTTAATTGTGTACGCGGCCACTCAGTATATATATTACACGTGGTTCCTATACACGGGGGGGGGGGGGGGGGCAGCGGTGGCGCAGTGGATAGCGCCCCATGTTACAATCCCGACAATGCAATTCGTGGCTACGGCTATCACATCACCTTTCACCAAACCAGCGTGGTGGAGCATGGTCAGTTAACCCCCGTGACTGATACAGTGATGGGGGTGGTGTGTGTGGGGGTGGGGGGGGGTGTTAAACTAGCAGTGGATTTGCAAAGGGCCGCAATATTTAGTATGCTCCACACGCACACACACATACATCCCACCCTGTCCGTGAGACGCGTTACCGGGCTATTTTGATGCCTATTGATTCCATGCAAATAATGAAATCGTCTGCTTTGTGACAGCGAATTCTCCAGTGATCACGACGCCGCAGATGATGACGATGACGACACTCGGAGCGAAGGGGCCATTGATCGCGGTTGGTGACGTCACCGCAAGGACCGCGTTTTCAATCAGTAGAATCTCTCAAGACGATAAACTAAGCGTTGCTTGTCAACGTCAAATGTCATTTTCTGATCATCTCTCCTTTTGCGGCCCTGAACCAGCGGTGGGATTTTCTAATTCCTATTGTGAGGACGAGTCTCCATCTATAGGATAACCACAGTTGACTTCCCCTACAAAGTGGCACGCCTTGTATATACCCCCAGAAAAAAAATATGGGTTGAGTCAGCCAACCCCAAACCAGGATTTCAACTCGCAACCTTCCTATTGGGGGGAGCCGCTCGCTCTGTTGCTCATTCTTCTTATTCCGTACGCCTGCTGAAGTAGCTGCAGAGCATCGACTACAATTTCACATTCAGGTGGCCAAGCGCAGACAACCGCGTCAGGAGCAGCGGATTGTATCGCCCCTGATGTAGCTGTGAATCGGGCGTTGCGGCGTTGCACGTTGCACCGTCTCTGTTCTGGATGGCCACAGTCGCACACTGACGGGAAGAGTTTTTCATCTGCCATTTGTGGAGCTCTGTTGCTGAGCCAACCTAATATATCGTCACAGAACGGAGTCCTTTGGCTATAGACATCTGGCATTTCATCAGCATTGGGTTCAAGCGAGCCGCACTCTGCCGATGAGACCCTGGATGTCGAAACCAGTCCGGCCTTTTGCTTGCAATCTCAGAAGGCCGTTGGGAGACAAATCTGGGTTGATTAAGGTTAGGAAAAAGATGCGATTTTCATTTTAACTCTCTCAAGGCACCACACCATCGGGGGTACGCCACTCTTAATTACGAGTGGAGATATAATTTCGCTATTATTGCCTTAATTTTTTTTTTGTGCACGGTAATATATGCAGGGGTTAGCAGCGGAATAAACATTACGTCGGGGAATTGAATCATAATTTATTCGTAATAATCAGCTCCACTTGGGACATTGTTTTTGTGTCTGTGTGTGTACACATGTCCATATGTGTACAAGACATAGCGATTGAGATAGCCTCCCCTTCCCGGTTTGGTATTTAAACCGTAGGGGGTGAGTGCTGTTAACGGGCACCTATTACGGCCGGAGAAATGCACGAGAGGGTAACGGTGGGGCCAAGCGATGTTGAAAACACACCGCACGAGGAAGGAGGCTGAGCCGACCTAGGGGAGGCCCAGAACCGGTTTCAAATAATAGTCACTGGTGTTGGTCGTCAGCGGGATTCGAACTCGGGCCGCGTAGCGCGCTAACCGCCGCGCCACCGCTCCCCACATACAAAGACTCGTGCACCATTTAAGAGACGTTCAAGAGTGCATGCGAAGGCCTCATTCTGCGCCCACGTGCGCGCATGCTCAGCACACGGCGAGGACGAGAGAGAGATATAATTCACGGGGCAGGTGTAAGCATATGTTATGTTGTGTAGACACTGGAGGGAATACATCGCTTCCGTTTCCTCTCGTGGGCAGGTGCAGTCCCTTGTGAAGTGGTGATGAATGTACGGGTGCATCTGCGCGCAATGGAGATACGGGCAAGAGCGGCCAATTATTGCATACCCTGATTATATACGCGCGCGTGTGTGTGTGTATTCAATGCGCTATTGAAACACGCTCAAAGATGTGTGTGTGTGTGCGTGCGTGTGCGGGGAGCGGTGGTGTAGTGGTGAGCGCGCTGAGCTATGAACCTGGCGACCCGGGATCGATTCTCGCTCACGGCCAACACCAGTGACGATTATCTGAACTGGTCCTGGGCCTCCCCTAGGTCGACTCAGCCTAAAATGAGTACCTGGTGCGGTGTGTAAACATCGCAACTGGAGAGACAAAGGCGGTCGGGCGTGGTTCTGGCCACCCACCCCCTCGTGTACCGTTCCGGCCTTAACATCACTTGCCCCTACAGTCTGTTAAGGCTATACGGGGGATCTTTGTCTTTGTGTGGCGCAGTGGTTTAACGTACTGCGCTACGAGCCGGGCGACCTGAGTTCGATTCTCGCTCACGGCCAACACCAGTGACGGATACTTCTGAATCGGCTCTGTGCCTCCCCTAGGTCGACTCAGCTTCAGTACCTGGTGCTCTAAAAACGGCCACGCGTTAGACAAATGTGACCGGGCGTGGGGCTGGCCACGCAACCTCCTCATTCATGCGCCACTGCGGCCTTCAGGGGTGCTCGCTAACAGCACTTGCCCCAACAATATGTTGAGGCTATACGGGCCATCTGTATAAGTCGTGTCTATATGCTGCATATAGGCGGAACATGTTGTTAAGCGATGTGTGTGCCCGTGTGTACGTAAGTGTGTATGTTGTCTTTGTGTGTCGAAAGGCCCTGTAATTTCTTGCTGCTGGCGAAAGGGCGTCCACTTAAAGGGATCTCGAGAGAGTAAACCTCCCGCTCCCCGCGGTCACCCCGCTCTAAATGGGATTTTTTTTTGGTATTTTGGCCAATCTTCCAAGCTGGTCAGACGTTTTGGAAGAGGTGGAATGCCCACACTCTACCCCACCACATGCGGTCGCGTAGCGGTCAGCGTGCATTGCGCTCCGAGCCCGGCGACCTGAGCTCGATTCACGCTCACGGCCAACACCAGTGACGAATGTCTGAACCGGCTATGTGTCTTCACTCGCTCGACTCAGTCTTCATTGAGTCGCCGGTGTGATCTGCTCACATGGCCACGACGGAGACGACGGCGAACGGGCGTTGTGCTGGCCACCCACCACCTTGTGCCGTGCCGGCCTTCACAGGTCCTCGCTTGCGCCCAATAGTCTGTTAAGGCTATCCGGGGGATCTGTGTGTCTTTGTGTGTCTTTGTGTCCGCTTGTACGTGGGTGATCGGTGACGCAGTGGAAAGCGCATTGCGGGCATGAACCCGGTGACCCGAGTTCGATTTCCCTCCGCGGCCAACACCAGAGACAATTATGGGAACCAGTCGTGGGCCACCCCTAGGTCGACTAAGCCTCGAACGAGTACCTGGTGCGGTGCGTACACATCGCCACTAGAGAGACAAAGGCGTCGCGTAAACACAACGCAATCGTCACTGGGAAGACACGTGCATCCCTCTTAACGGGTTGCTCGCTCACAGCGTTTGCACCCCCCCGTCCCCCCCACGTGGCTGTGTCCTTTGGCTGTGATCGTGTCTGGGTGCTAGAGGACCCTGACACCTCTTGGCCACGGGCTACTCCCTACACCAGACGCAGGGTGCACGTTCATTGTGTGCCATTGTATTGCGGCGATTTTCGAGGTCAGAAGATATTGTGTCGCTCATTTCTTTGTTGCCTTTGTCCGCCCTAATCACTACCCCCACCATGTCCTCACGTCCCCCTTCACTCGCAATGTCCTTCAGTGCCGCAGCGTTCCCTTCTAGCCCCTCTCATCGCCATCTCTTCAGACCATCGTCATCATCATCATCATT
Organism: Lampetra fluviatilis; assembly: GCF_964198595.1. Classification (NCBI taxonomy): domain Eukaryota; kingdom Metazoa; phylum Chordata; class Hyperoartia; order Petromyzontiformes; family Petromyzontidae; genus Lampetra; species Lampetra fluviatilis. The sequence goes on along the minus strand of NC_136275.1, from coordinate 36,602,846 downwards.
ATCGGCCATTTTCTATCCACTGCTGGATGAAGGCTTCCCTCCCCACGCTGTCGCCATCACCCCGCGGTTCCATCTCTGCCGGTGATGTTCCTTCTCTCTCACCGTCGGGTGGGGGCGGTGTTTTTAAGCAATAATCCGGCGAGCGCAGCACGCAACAAATACATTTGTACTCTTTGGTTCTTTTGGTAAAGTCACGTAGGTAAAAAAGAAAATAAATCACGACATTTCGGGCGCAACACAAGCGTCCCACCTGATGATGGACGCTTGTGTTGCGCCCGAAACGTCGTGATTTATTTGATTTTATACCTACGTGACTTTACCGAACAAACCAAAGAGTATGGATCCCTGCAGTCACGAACGCTTCAAATCAAAAATGAATTTGTATTTGGACGTAAAACATTGATCGGTAAGCAGGGTTGGGGTGGCGTGGACTGGCTAATCTGAAAAACTAAAGCTGCCACCTAGAGAGGTACAAACAAAAAGCAGAGATGTGTCATGGGAAGAAGGAGATTTCACAATAGCAGAAGAGGTGGAGTAGAGACGAAGTGTGAATGTGTTGACTTGAATGATGAATTCTTATACAACTGGCAACAAAAGCCCAGATGTTTAATGACCCGCGAAGACCTAGAGATATTTCCCAGGACCCATACCTCGACAAGATTACGAGCTTAGGAAATCCAAGACAGTTGGCAACCGTAGGTAGTGAGTGAGTTTACAGGTGAGTGGGCGGATGAGTGAGTGTAGAGAAGTGCCCTTGTTGAACCTTCCAGAAATTGTGGTGGAGTGCTGCGATTTTTTTCGAGTATTCACTGTGATGCCCCTTGGTTGTGGAACTCCCTACCGTTTGCGACTGAAACACATATTTTAAAAATAGCTGTCTCCGAGTGAGCTCTGCTCTTCCCTGACTGTTATTGTTTGGCCACCCGGTTCCCTCTTTACCATAGATGTCCTGTTAGCGCACGGCGCCTTGAGACATTGCGACAAAACGCCTAATACGTGCAAATTATTATACTGACAATTAATATTACGCAAAACAACCCGGTATTTTTTTTATATCCAAGGAAGACTTTATATATTGTTTCCTCCAGGACTGCTACCTAAAATGGAGGACATTATGCCCTGGGAAAACCAGGGACAGGTGGTCGTCCGTTTGAAGCACCAGCCAGGAGCCGCCCGTGCGTCGATTCTGAGCAAGGAAAACAAATTAAATAGCGGCTGAACCTCCGGGTTTGGCTTAGACCACAATTTTTAGGTGGGGGGGCGGGTAATCATCATTAGCGCGCACAATGGACTGTCTGATTAATGACAGGTGACACTGCTTTTAATGAAAGGGCAACCCCACTCGCGTTGCGCCATCAATACGCACGAGACACTGGTAATGCCTATGCAGGTGCAAGTGTCAAATTATTATTTTTTAAATGAACTGCGGTACATAATAAAAGTTGATTGAAGGAACGGCGGCGCTCGTGCAAAATCTCATTAAACGGAGGACTTTGGCTTTATTGGAGATGGTCCCCATTAGCGTCTCGGTGACATCTCATTACGGTTTGGCCGGATAAAATAAATATTTTAAGTTGTCCCAAAGTAGGGTTAAAAAATAAACGCCCAACAACATTTTAAACAAACAAAGAAAAAGCTATAAAAAGAGTCCATGATGGAGACATGATGCACAGACAGATGGTCCCATTTGATGTTGTTGTTATAGGATAAATAGTCAAAAGTTATTTGCAGCTCAAATGAGCTTTGAAGCATGGTGCTAATCGAACGTGTAAGTACAGTCCTGAGCCGGTGGTGGAATATCCCTGCATTCCGATCATGTGGGCGAGGTTATCCATACGGCAATCCACTTTTAGTTTTACTCGCAGAGTGGTACTCTTTTTTATCGACCCATTGAGGGATGATGGGCCGAGTCAGCCCCCAACCAGAATTTTGACTCGAAACCTTAAAAGTGCAAAAGTCCTATCACTCCACCTGACCAAACTCCTTCTGCGCGTGGTTAGTAGTCAGCCAATTACGGAAAAGTGTATCTGTTACCAAACATCTACCAATAGTATAAACGATCATTTTATAATTTACAAGTTCTCATCGAGAAACATTTAGAAAGATATGAATGTATCAGGGCCCCATGGTTTATATGGCCTTGCAGTGGAGTCTCCATCATGATTCACTCAACCCATATGGCCTCTCTCTGTAATTAGAAGAGCTATTGCCTAAAACGTCACCTGTTACATATTTGTTTTTCCCTATTTAGGGGCAGCGTTATTGTGTTTGTTGTTGCTGGTGTTTATTGTTGTTATGCGCCTGTGGTTCGTGCGTGCCAGAGCGAAGGGCTTTGGCACGGCGAAAAAACATGAACGAGAATGCAAAATCCCGTGACGGAATATCGCGTCGCCTTTTCATCTCCTCCCATTCGCGCCTCTCGATTCGCGTTTGCTTTGTGTGTTTGCAATGGTGTCCGCACCTGGGTTAGAAGGTGGTCACAAAACACCGTGGGAGCTTTTACACTCTATCCCAATTAAGGCTGACACCGTTAATATGCGTTAGCATAGTCGCTGTCGGTGGTGCTAACGTTAAGAAAAAAACACCTGATGATGATTGCTTGTGTTGCATTCGAAACGTGGTGAGAATTTTATTGTTTTATTTTATTATTTCATTATTTCCCTTCTACGTTAATTTACCGAAAGAACCAAGAATATGAATCCCTGCAGTCACGAAAGCTTTAAATCGAAATTTGCTTTAGCGCTGTCTCTGTGTGCGTAACGTGGGTGGGGAGGGAGGGTGGGGTACGGTACCTCTCCAAATGGATGATCCAATATCACCGTAACTTTCTAATACAGACGCGTTGTTATGAGGGACCTACCCTGATACTAAACCAGCTACATTGATTTCAGGGTAGCCAGAGACTTCCTCGATAAAAGTACTAAACTGAAATATTGGTCACGCTATCGTTGCCTGAAGTTCATTTCATTTGGGTTATATATATATGTAAAACATTAAAATACTGTGTCAACAATACCTCTGAGATGGTTCATATTTTCTACATTTATATTCATACGGCTGTTTCTCAATCCAATTCTCGGAAAAGACATATATTCTGTGGCTATGGATATCCATGGTAAGAGCGTGTCACCTTGTTTAACTTGCCGTCTGATATTATATTTATTGGCACTTTATGCAATCTCTAAGTGTAGCTGTGCCATTTTTTTCTGAATAGTATATTATTATATTCTATGGTTTTTTCGGTAAAGTCACGCAGATATAAAAATAATAATAATAAAAATAAAGTGAATAAAAATATCACGACGTGTCGATCGCAACACAGGCGGTTGTCTTATTATTAGCTGCTGATGTTAACCACAATGCTGCTGATGATGCTGCCTTTGATTATGATTTGGGCAAATTGATGAAAAGTAGGCCACGTTATTTTTCTCTTCGGAATACACTGCGCCCTAAAACCCGACCGTGACCTTGGGGTCATTGCTTCGTTCATCACCTCTGACGCGAGGCTTCGAGATACCCCCCCCCCCCAAGCGAGATCATCAACCCCGAGTAGAGCGGTGATCTCATCCCCCCCCCCCACACCTCACAACCCTTCTAGATGCAAATGGATTTTTTTTGTTATACTGTGTTGACCCATGATGCAAAAGCACAAATAACACAAACGCAACACATTCGTCGATTCCACTCTACTAAAAGCGAGTATTCATCTCTATCTGATAGGCGCCGTTACGAGCAATGATCGATCATCATAGTAGAGAGATCGAGAGGACATTACTTATTTGCTATGAAGGGTCCATATCCAAAACGTCGGCCAATCCTTCAACTCCCGGTATTCCAAAGCAGTTTCCCTCACAAGTATGAATCAAGCTTTAGGCTGGCTTAGCTTCCGATGTATGTACGACCTGGATTAGTTGCACGAATCTCCACGTGATCCACAAACCCTCGCCTACAAAACCACTGGGTGACATCCGAGCAACGCCAGTGGGGCGAGTCTATTGCACATTTTCATCAGACGCGGCAAAAACTTTATCTCTATATATGCAATGTATATTATACAATGTAAAAGGGGCAGAAAACATATTTGTTACCCGTGGAAATAAAATAAAATTGCATCTACAAATTGAATCATAGCATGTGGCCCGAGCAAGAGAGAAAATTCCTTATAAATCTCAGTGATGGTTGGAGTAATGTGACTGAAACCCCCCACACCAACCTTCCCCCCCTCCACCCTCCAATCCCCTCCCTTATCCCACCAGTGGACCCCCACCAAATCCTTCCCCTGAGCGCGGTGTGCGTGGTAGCGACCTCCCGTGGATCGTCACCAAAATCATAGTCAGCAGCAGCCATGATTGATCCACTGTTGGATGGAGACCTCCCTGTCATAATGCGACAATCCATCGAGCTCCTTCGCACGGGATGATGTCGTGGCTCCGAACTTAGCAATGAGCGGTGTGTCAAAAAGAAGAAATAAGTTATATATGTTTTGTTGCCATGGATTGTTAAAATGGACATTGATCAAACCGAACAAAATCTGACAACTGTGGGCGGTCAGAGGTTACCAGAGCCCCGGGGGAGAATGCCACGTGGAACCCCCTTATGAACCAACGGACTAAAACCGGTCCGTTGTAGGGCCCTCTTTCATCTCAGTCGCGGGGGGAAAATGTACCACTTTTACCGCCTTCCCTGCCCTCCTCCCCCAGCACCACCACCACCACCACCAACCACCACCAACTTCTCCCTCTCTGACCCGCCGGTTTTGAACCGCAAACCTCTGAAACCGGGCGCAACCCTCCCTGCCACGAACGTCACCACCCCCAGTTATTTACAAACCGCTCCGATCGCCTCAACTTCTCCCTCGCCCGCCGCAAACCGCGTGGAGCCTCGCCGAGCAAATGAATCAAGCGCACGATGCCCGGGGTTTGTTCGGAAATGTCTTAATATTCCGTAAATGTAGCGCGCTCTGCAATTTATTTCTCAATTTCCCACCGCAGCCTTGAGACCAGGGAATGCGGCATTGATAAATACTAATGCATGAATGTGCGTGCCGCACGCCTCTCTGTTCCCTACATACAAAGATATAAACACAAGAACTTCCCAAAATGAAAAGGCACACAAAGACAAAGCCCCTCCCTTTTGTAGCCTCCCAGAGGCTCTTAGCGAGCACCTGTGAAGGTCGGCACGGCACGCGAGGGGGGGGGGGTGAGCATTATCACCACCGCTGATGGTTACGCACCGCATCAGGGGCTCGATTAAGGCTGAGCCAACCTAGGAGAGGCCCAGTACTGGTTTCAGATATTCGTCACGGATGTTATGCGTGAGCGAGGACGCTATCTTAGTTGGTTGCCGCTATGCCACCACACTACCGCTCCCCGTGGCCAGCACGACACCCGGCCGCCTTTGTCTTCGCTGTGCTAATTAAGGACAAGAGGAGTCGGTCAACGTAAGGGAGGGAGGTCCAGAAGTAGGAACGCGTTCAGATATCCGTCACTTGATGCGAGCCGTGGCCCCGGTGCGCCAAGCACTACGCTTCCAACTCGCCTTACATGCAACGTCCTCACAACGGGCACACATTATACATTTGTTTGCTTGTTATTCATGGCGAGGCGGGCTCGACGAAGCTGTGAACCCCAACGTTATTTATAAAGGCGGCGTATTTTACCCTATAACGTTGAGTGTAAATCACATCCAGCGGTGTTGACAAGCGCGTGTGCTGTTTCATTAGTGGGAACGAATGTGATAGGGCCATGCTCGCAACACATTTCAAACTGCTGCACGGTTTTCCAGTTAAGGCGTCAAGTGCGTGCGCGTGTGTTTGCCTTTGCGTGAGGAGCGGTGGTGTAGTGATTAGCGAGTTGCGCTATGAACCCGGCGACCTGAATTCGATTCCCCGCCAAAACCAGTGACAATACATTTTTTGAACCGGTCCTGGGCCTGGTCGATTCAGCCTCAAATGAGTACCTGGTGTGGTTTGTAAACATCGCCACTGGGGAGACAAAGGCGGTCGGGCGTGGTGGTGACTACCTTCATAGGTGATTGCTAAGAGCACTTGCCCCAATCGTCTGTTAGGGCTACACGGGGGATCTTTTCGTTTGTCTTTATGGAGCGCTGGCGCAGTGGCGAGCGCACTGCGCAATGAACCCGGCCACCCGAGTCCGATTCCCGCTCACGTCCAATTACAGTGGCAGCGAATATTTTTGAAGCGGTCCTGGGCCTCAAATGAATATCCGGTGCTGTGTTTCAACATCGCCACCGGGGAGACAAAGACGGGCGGGCGGGCAGGTGAGCGCGCGTGCATGGTGTTGAGCACCCATACACGAACCGCCGTGTGCCGTGCCGGGTGTCGTCATGTGTTATCGCTGACAGCAATTACCCCGACGGTTTGTGAAAGGTTAATTGGGATGGTTTGTTTACGTGTGGTGTTGGTTGAAACGGTTCGTGCATTGTGCTACGAACCCGACGAACTGCTTTCGATTCCCATTCACGGCGAATAACAGTGGTGAGTTTTAACTGAAACAAAGCTTGGGCCTTCCCTAGGTCAACTCGGCCTTAAATGAGTGCCTGGTGCTGCGTGGACGATGACACTGGAGAGACAGAGGCGAGTTGGCGTGTTTCTGGCCGCACCACCCCCAGAGGTGACCAAAATCGGGCCTCAAAAGGTGGCCAAGAATTGCACGAGCACCAACGGTCTTGTGAAGGCTGCTAGATGGGATATTTGTCCTCAGTGTTTGCGTTAAAGTGTTGCCGTGGTTTGAGCACCGCGCGTCAATTCCAGTGGGCCCTGGTTCAATTCTCGAAACGGGCAACATCAGTGGTATTTGGTAACTGCACCTATTGTATAATTCTCACCGATAGATCATGTCAGCCTCAAAGAAGCACCTGGTTTTGTTTGTGAAGACCGATAGCTGGTCGTGGTGTTGACCACCCTGCCCCTAAAGTGAGCAGCTGTTGTATATTAATAGGTGCTCACGGACAGCATCTGCTTCAACATTCTTTCTTGCTTTGAGAGGAGGGCTTTGTGTGCACGTGTTGTCCGCGTGCGATATAGCCCAAAGGACACTATTGTACACAACGACTGCCTTTGCATCCAGCAGTTATTTTTTTCTATTCACATACCCATTTTTAAAATGAAATTTCTTTGTATAAATCAGCTCGGGCCTTTCGTAAATCACGTGACTCATGTGTGACCACACCCACTTCCCTCTCTCCAACGCCCCCTGTGAAAACAGACGCTGCTCCGTACAGCGTCAATACCCTGATGTAGCTTCTTTCTCCCTCATCTCGCATGACCTTGTGCTCCCGTTTGTCCTTTACTATGCCATCCATTCCCTCCGATTGTGTATGTTTTATATTCCCTGTGCCGTTCCGTGTTCTTTTCCCGTTCATTACATCCTCGACTCGACTGCCCTCCCCGTGGTGTGGCCATGGCTACAAACGTTACTCACTCCAATTAAGGTGGAACGTGTTCATGGGATTTCCTGTGTCCATCAGATGAAGGGACTCAGCTCACGCGGTGTTCAGCAAAGGTTACTTTGGTGATGACCCACGGTGAACGTAACCAGTCATACAGCAGGTGACACACGCTTCAGCAAGTCCTCACTCAAGAGTATTTTGCTTCAATAAATGCCCACGTGATGAGCCACTTCCTTGAGCTATCATTTGTGGCCAGGGCGCTTCAGAAAACGAGCTAAGTGGGCCTTATCTGGTAAATTTTTATTTTAGTTTTTGTTAGTCGATCAGCAGGTGGCACGCTTCAGCAAGTCCTCACTCAAGAGTATTTGGCTTCAATAAATGCCCACGTGATGAGCCACTTCCTTGAGCTATCATTTGTGGCCAGGGCGTTTCAGAAAAAGAGCTAAGTGGGCCTTATCTGGTAAATTTTTATTTTAGTTTTTGTTAGTCAATCAGCAGGTCGCATGCGGTGGGGTAAAATGTGGGTACTCTCCCACATATTTTGAGACGTCTGAGCAGCGTTGGAGAGTCCACCCAAATGCCATCGTTCGTGGAGGCCCTTCTGCTAGCAATTGACGTGAGAAGGTAGTTGCAGGTTATTGAAGAAAATGGAAGAAACACTGGATTGAAACTGTATGCATCGATCTTGATTGATTGATTATGGCTGCTGATGATGTATCTGATCAATATGTCAAAACAGGTAAAGAAACAGATTAAACACCACATTCTTGATACGTATTAGTCAGAAATGTATAATAATTACTTATGACACACACACACACAAATATCCTCGGTGAAAGTTATAGATTCTGGGAAGAAGTTATGTAAGCGAGCACCTATTAAGACAGGTATTAAGGTAAGTGGTCTGGATAGCATCATGCCCGTCCACCTTTTTCTCTCAAGTGCTGCTGGTTACACACCGCGTCAGATACTCGTTAAGGTTAGGTTGAGTCGACCTAAGGGAGATAAAGGCCCGGTTCAGATATCACTCATCACTGATGTTATCAATGACCAGATATCGAACTCAGGGTTCACATCGCAGCGGGGCGAACCGCCACGCCACCGCTTCTCTGCATGTCACTTCTCATCTGTCACGCATATCTGCAGACGGCACGTGGCGTCATCGATTCAACCACAGGCATACCACGCTGTTGGGGCAAGTGCTGTTAGCGAGCACCTATTTGTACTGGTAGAGCACAAACATGCACAGACTCACACACGCGTTGCTTCCAGCGCAACTCTCCATACAGCTGTGTCAATGCCACTGACGCACGTGTAAATTGGTTTGGGTCCGAAAGTGAAGTCGACCCCGAGGTCGAGAGGACGTCGACCTAATTCATATTCCACCCTAAGCGTGCAGGTGCTTAGGGTGGAATATGAATTAGGTCAATTGTTCTGGATCGTTCCTTGAAATGGAACATCTCATTTGCAAGGGCGACCATCGGTGCAAAGTGCACGACACGTGGCGTAGCAAACGAGTGGTGACTGATATATCAACATATAACAAAAAAATCTGCGGCACATATGCAGGGTATGTGCATACAATGGAAATATGTGTTCACGATAGTGGGATTCCTGCGAGATGGCAATGATGAAGGCTTTGGGAAGGCTTTGGGAAGCCTTCATCCAGCAGTGGTTTGATCATGGCTATTGATGATGATGAAAATAATTTGGGTTATCGTTGTTTTTTTTTTTCGTCCAGGATAACTCTCGGTTGTCGGTGGACCCTCAGTGCCAACCGACGAGAAGAGGTCTCGCTCTGACTGTCAGGCTGCCTTAGTTGGCACCAACACGAGTCTCCGCTTCATTGGGACCTGTCCCACTTTGTGTTGTTGTTGTTGTTGCTCTGCTGCACCAATATCCCTCTACTGGGATGTCCCTGCAATGGGACAAGGAAGACGTCCCTGGTTTTTTCAATTAGGGCCAAACGTTTGTACATATATATGTTTTATTCCCTGGGCTAGATAGACCCAAACTTGTTCAGTGAGTCGGATTGAGGCATAGTTTGGGTAACGTCACCTGTGGCCATGTTTTGTAAAACGGCCCCAGAGGGCGCAAATTAATTTTCCGCTGATGCTTTCTCTACACCAGGGATACATTTCAGCTGGGTCTGTACGGTTCATTGACCCAGAAAATTATTCCGCATATGGCACACCACATCCAGTATTTAATCGTCATCATCATCATCATCCATTATCAATCCACTGCTGGATGGACGACCGCCTCCACAAACCGTTGCAGTTTCTCACATTCCTGCCATGTAAGAATCCACCTAGCACCTTCACTCGAGCTGATTTAATCGTCGCTCCATCTCCCCCAGTTGAGGTGCCCTCTGACGCGTCCCGTTCCTTGGCTGCCACTCCGTCATTATTCATGACAATCGGGCATCATCTCTTCTAGCCACGCGTCTGGCCTAAACCCAATTGATGTGCTTATCACGTTAACCTGCAGAGGTTCTCTAATCCATATGTGAACATACGCAGCTTAATGACATACTTCAAACATTGAGTTCACATCTCACTATGGCTGTGGCTGCTAATAGTCACATGCCACCCATTCCAGCGTACGAGCGGCCCGGAATAATATTAAGTGATAACTTAAGCCCTGCTCTATGAGATCGGGGACGCTCTGCAAACACAAATCCTGCGAATGAGGCTTCAGCAGGCATCAAGTGTGACGTAAGGGTTGGGGTCAGGGTGGGCCTGGTGATGACGTTTGGCTGGCATACATGCAAATATAGGTGGAGTGTTGTTGATTAGTGTAGCTAAAGCCCTGCTTGATCGTACAGTCGGGTTGGGCGGTTAGGGTCTGGCTCTGGTTGACTAGCATGGTTCGAGCTGGTCTTTGGTGGGTTAGTCACGGTTAAAGTTAGGGCTAGTGTTCAGATTTGGTTGGTTCGTTTGGCTATGGTTGGGGCCAGTTTCTGGTTGTCTAGTGTTGTTCGAGTTAAGCTACGTGACTTTACCGAAGGATCCAAAGAGTATGAAGCTAGTGTTGAGATCTGATTGGCAAATTTGGTTATGGTTGTGCCTCGGGTTAGGTGAGATACTTCTGTAGGGGCTAGATTCTGATTGATGAAAATGGCCATAACCCATCTCTGTTTGACTCCTGTTGGTTGGCGTTATGGATAGGGAATGTTGGGTAGTTTGGTGAAGACAGTGTTCTAGTTTTCCAGGTTGTTTATCGTAAAGGGCTCGAGTCTATTTGACGAGTGCATTCATGGCTGGGATCTATTGGGGCAAGTGAGTGCGATTAACATTCGGGCTCGTATTATCAGCTGGTAGACTAGTGTGGTTGGCACTAGGGTAAGTGAAAACATCTCGTTTGCTCGTGTGGCACGACTTCTAACAGCATGCCCCTTGTACTCTGTCACCCAGTCGTTGTATATTCACTTTCGAGCCCATATCACGTGTCGACCAAACGGCCAAAATGCATCAACGCGCGTCACCTCGGCGAAGCACCCCACCGTGCATGATGAAGGAGACTTTGGCACGTATGGGTCACAGATTTGCACGAGCAGGAACATTCGACACGTGTGAATATACTGGTCTTCGCCACGTGACTCCCCCTCTGCTCTTCCTCCTCCCCCGTCATCCACCATACTCCTTATCCTGCTCATAGCTCCCTACACGGTTCCTCCTCCTCACACCTCCTAACTCTTCCGCAGCCTTCCTCACTCATCAGCCACACTCCCACTTGAGCGTCATTCCTCCTAACTCCATCCTCACTCTTCAATAGTTTCGAACTCCTCGACCTCCTCACTCCATCACCCTCCCACCTCGCCCTCCTCCTACTCACTCACTCACTCATCCTGCTCCCGGAAAGCACGAGAGATCCCCAGCTGGTGCAGCTGGTGCAGATGTTGCACCAGTAGACACGGCACTGGGCTGACAGCACGTCCTCGGAGGAGCTCAGAGGTGGGACGAAATTAATTGGCAGCATTTTGCCAATCAGTCAGAACCCAATTAGTTGTACAATTAAATTGAAAGCTGTTTGAATTTATTTTTCGCGAGAGAAAAAAAGGGGCATTTTGCTTCGCAGGTCTAATAGGTATATCAGTCATTTCCTGCAAAAAGCATTGGCTGTTGAATGATAATGTGAACACGATTAAATTGTTCCTAAAGACATTTAATCTAGTCACTTACGCAAACGTATCCGAGCTTAAAATAAACTATATAAAAGCGTGCTGCTTTAATAACGCGGAATTTCGTAATTTAGAAAGTGGGTGACAGGTGACCGTTAACTTAATGCGTGTCGCTTTGTGTCACCTTCAAGCGTATTTGTCAATTTGCGGTGAGCTCACATATACAACGACAAAAGGCAACCATCCCCCGAACAGTCGTACAGACTATTTGGACAAGTGCGGTTAGCGAGCACCTATGAAGGCCGGCATGGCACACTGAGGGGTGGGTGGCCAGCACCACGTCCGGCCACCTTTATCTCTCCAGTGCCAACATTTTAGACGTAACACAAGGTACTTATTTAAGGCTGAGTCGACCTAGGGGAGGTCTCAAGACTGGTTCAGATATTCGCTATCATTAGTATTGATCGTGAGCGGGAATCAAAGTCGGGGCGCCGAAATCACCACAATGCAGACACAATAACAACAACCGCCATTTGCAACAAGATAGCAGTGACGTCACCACAGCGCTTGTGCCCGGCTAGGTTCACCTTGAGGCCAGATTAAATGTCGAAGGCTCCTTGTGGCAAAGGGTCACGGAACAGACCCAGGTGGCATGGGTTGACAGACCAACACCAATACCCCCGCCATTCGCCACTAAGTGACGGTGACGTCACCACGACGCCTGTGCCAGGCCAGGTGCACTTTGAGGCCACGTGAAGTGTCGAAGGCTCGCTGACAGGAGGAGGTCTCGGGACAACCCCAAGTGCCATGCGTTGACTGACTGAGATGACAGACACACACACAAGCGCTCCCATTTTAAACCACGCAAAGCGTCTAGACGGGCAGCCGATTATTGTATTTAAAAACGGTCCATTATTTTGTTCTCTTCGTCTTTCTTCCGGGGGCGGGGTGCGATTTCGAGCTAATAATTAATAGCGTCGTGCGTTTGTGGGTTATCGGCAGCGCAGGGCTTGTTGTTTACGACGCGACGGGGGTGGGGAAACGCCGGGGCGAGAGAAGAGAAAATCTTTCAGCCCCGGTGACGGAGCCATCCGGCATCTCAAGAGGCCCTTATCACCTGCCGCGCTCGCACGAGCACACGCCAGCAATCAATTGCAATAATTAAATTATGGCAGGGGGGCAACGGAGACCGATCGATGAATCACCCTCGCTTCCCCCCCCTCCTCACCCCCCTCCTCACCCCCCCCCCCCACCCGGCCATCGCAGCGAATGCCCCAATAAATAGCACTCACTCACCCTACACTCACCCTGCACTCACTCACCCATCGCTCACCCAGCACTCACCCTGCACTCACTCACCCTGCACTCACCCATCACTCACCCTGCACTCACCCGGCACTCAACTAAACTGTTGACAGGGGAGGGACGGGGGCGAGTGCGGTTAGCAAGCACCTATGAGGGCCAGCCCAGTGCACCAGGTAGTGATGTGCCTAGCACACACGGCCAGACAGACGCACGCGTGCACGCGTACGCACGAAATCGAACAGACAGGCGCGCACACAAGCACTGACCCCCGTATATGCCACAGCAGCCTTTGGGGGCAAGTGTTGTTAACGAGCACCTATTAAGGTCAAAACTGCTCACGTAGGTGTGTTGCGGCCAGAACCACGCCCGGCTTCCTTCATGTATCCCCTGTGAGTTTGCACACCGCTGCAGCAGATATTCATTTTGAAGGCTGAGTCGTCCTAGGGGAGGCCCTGCATCAGATTCGAATATTCACCACTGTTGTTGACCGTGAGCGAGCACGTTCGTAGCGCAGTGCCCTCTCTCACGACTGCGCTATGATCCAGCGCCACCTCCAGCACCACCAGGACCATGAGCACCACCACCCAAACAGGCCTCCTTCACCCCCTCATCCTCCTACACTCCCCAAGTCTCTTTCTCTCACTCGTGCCAGGTGGCGTGGGAATGGCTCGGCGTGCGGGCAGTGGTTCAGCTCCGCCGAGCGCTGCTCGTGAACGATTAGGCGCTGTTGCTAAAGGATTGTACACACGCGTTGTCTTCTGTTGGGTGGGTTTGTTTCATCAGTGCTCCCCTCGTCTGGGCTTTGAGATCAGTCGCTGTTGTCACGTGCCGTCTGTCTGTTGGACTGGCGATGGATCAGTCTGTATCTTTGTGTGTCCGTCCATCCGTCTGACCGATCTGTATATCGGTCAGTCTCTTTGTCGATCTTTCATACAATGCATCAATGTATCTGTCCATCTCATCCGTCCATTGGTCGCTCTGTTTGTCCATCTGTTTGTCGACCTATCATTTTGCCCATCGGTGTATTTATCTGTCTGTCTGTTTGCCCATCCATCAGACTGTCTCTCTGCCCATTTTTTGCTCGTCTGTATTTTTGCCTATTTATCTGCTGTCTTTGCATTCTAACCAGATGTCTCTCTGTCTGTACCTCGATTTGTTCCTAGGTCCATCGCTTGCCTGTCTGTCTGTGCACATGTTGTCCATCAACACATCTATCTGCCCATTTGTCTGTTGGTCTATCTATCGCTCTGTCTGTGTGTGCATCGATCCATCCAACGGTCGTATCTCCTGATTCTCTAATTAACAACGTTGACGACAATTTCAGCTTTCAGCCCCCAAACATTCTCCTATTTGCCCATTTAATAATGTTTCGCTTTGTCGTGTTTAAGTAATTGTGATCATCGTTTATTAAACGTTGTCATGTCCTCATTATCTACCGCTTTTATTTATTCATAAAAAAATGTCTGCCACCCCCCAGCGTTCTACATCGATCGCCATGGAGCGTCCGTGCCTCCCATTAAACAACAAACATATTCCTTTCTGTTCCTTCCTCATCATCACCCGATCATCAACAACCGCGCCGCCCGCTCGAACGGTCATCATTATCTTGCACGTGCCTTCGTACGCATATGTGTGCCCGTCTGCACGTGTTAATTAATCGTCATGTTGAATTGTTGTTGGAATGTTGTTTCTTTCGTATATAGTTCTCGCGCCGTTATGTGGGCAATTAAAGTCGATGCCGTCAAGTTTCCAGCAGGCCGACGACGTGTCTTTAAGCTGTCAATTCGTAGACGATTATCCTCAGAGTAAAACAAAAATACCATCACGACACGACGTAAATTGGACGAGCTTGGAGTTTTTAAAATATATATTCATATGTATTATTCACAGACGCATGTGTGTTTCTGCCCGATGAATCTTCACAGGCTGTGTCTCACCCGCGTCTCTCTTCATGGCAGATGCAGAGTGGATCGGCGGTGGGGGCAGGGGGGAGATTAATTAAGATGCAAATTGTTTATTTGGAGGCGTTCGAGGATGGGTGATGGTGAGAAACGGTGTCAAATGAGAGAAGAGACATCTTCTGGACGGGGCAAGAAAGGTTGGATTCGAGAGAGGATAAGCTAGAGTGGATTCCAGAGAGGATCCGGAGGAGAGAGAGAAAGAGAGGAGCGTTAATTGGAACAATCCAATGAAAGTCAAAACATTTGTACTGCACTTGTATGTGTATGTGTATTATCAGAGTGGAAGGGAGAGAGGTGGGAGTGGGGACACGCAAGAGGAGTGTGTGGCGGTTTTAATTGACGTAATTCAAAGAAGGCTATGAGGTGTTAGCAGGTTGGACTGATTTTTTTTTTTTAGAAAAAAATTGAGCCTCAATGGGACGAAGCATAACGATGCGTCGGCGAGAAGAGCGTTTCAAATGGGCGCGTCTCACCTGCTGTTACATACGGGTCAGACACGCGAGCATTGTACAGAGAAAATGGAACAGAACGTGGAGGCGTGAATTGTGGAGAAGAGAGGCGGATGCCTGGGATGACACTGACAAGAAAGGAAGAGGAACGCCGTGGCTCAGAGGGAATCGCATTGTTAATGTAGAGCAAGCGGGCACGGGTTAGGGGGTGATTGCTGCTGGTGGTGGAGACTCCACACGCATCTCGCGACGTGTGTCCCGATCATTGAATTATTATCGATCACGACACGTCGGATGTGATTGGTTTTTCACGAGACCACTGCTAAAGGCCGCAATAGTCACCAACGGTTTAGCTAAATACTGATTATGCAAGTTGATTTACTGGATTGAATACCGACACTGAATCGCGACAACACGAACGTCCGACTCTTAATTTCAAACCCCTACTGGGGGGTCGGGAGCAGGCACATACATTTGGCTCGTGACAACATAATCAATTAATCAAATATCTGGAACAAAATTCGAAAGCTAACCCCTACCCCACCTCACTTCCCCCAACCCCTTACCCTATTAAAATGACATTTAATTACTGGCCATGGTCTAAAACCGTACTCCCTTTGGAATCGGCACAATTTTTTTCTTCCCGTAATGAATGGCTACACGCCACGGCAAAAGCCACACAGCCCACAACATCTCGCGAGACCCAAATTCCGATTACTCTTCAGTGCAGTTAGCGAGTACCTATTGAGGGCTGGTGGTCACACATTGCAGCATCCACATAATGATCCATCATCATCAGCCACGGTCATTCCACTGCTGGATGAGGGCCTCCCCATGCCGTGGCAAGCAGGACACACATTGAGTGCCTGTGGTCATACATTGCAGCAGCCACCATATGTTCATTTACATCGTCATCATCATGAGCCCATGGTCAATCCACTGCTGCATGAAGGCCACCACAAGACATTAACTCACAGGACATGCCGTTAGAAGGGAATGCTGGCAGTTGGTCAAGAATATTGACGAAAACGAAACACAATCGTCAATATCGATGCACCCCCCCCCCCCATTCAAAGGTAAGTAAATATTTAAGAGGCGACGGTTCGGGCAGTGGCCTCTTCTTCGCAGCAAGGAGATCAAGGATCACTATGGAGTGGCAGCCACGGAACGGAATGTGTCTGAGCGGCCGTCCACCGAGACTGAGTGACGAAGTCGGCTCGTGTGCCGGCGTTGTCTAGATTGTCGTCAATGTCAGTGAACGACGCTGTGAGGATATCAACTGAAAGTTCATGAGAGTGTGGATGTATAAAATTCTGCACTGCCTTTGTTGAACGTTTATCCACCGTGGATGTGTGGACAACGGACGACGCGCCTCAACAACTATTTTCCCAGGTCGCTGGTCGACTGGAGTCGGTGTCAAGTGACTCGGAGACACAACCAAAGTGAGGGGTGTTACGGGATGTGTTGTGTGTGCCGGACTGGACCGACCCAGTTGAATTTAATTCCGGGTTGTCTGTGCAGAGCACCGCTTCATTCAGATATGGCTCTTCCACTGCCGTTGAGCCCTTGCTGGGGATCTAACCGAGGCTCGAGGCGTGCATGGCATGGTGCGCTAACCATGTGTCCTCAGCTCCTCTCGTAGGAGTAAACATGTGAGGGTGTAAAAATGGAAGAAAAAAAACAATAACACATTTAGCGTTACATTATTTTAATTTCAACGAAAATAAGTGCGTATTTTCATCTCGTTATGAAAACAAATACGCGCAGTGAATGAATGCGGCACGGCGCTACCGAGCTTCTAACAGCTTTGCTTTGCAGTCGCGAGAATTTAATTTGCCGTAAACATGTGTACACAGCAATGCTCAATCATCACACTAACGCTTCGTGATCTTAATTATAATACATTTCCACTGAGACAAATATCATTGCATCCACAACAGCCGGCACCGTCGCCACCACAACTATTGTTTTCACCACCGCTCCCCCCCCTCCCACCAACTCCCATAATAATAATAATAATGTCCATGTTCAGCTCTTTTGTAAATCAACTGCTGGATTAGGGCCTCCCCCATGCCATGCGATTCGTGCGGGTTATCTGACCGTACTTCACGCCGGTCACCGCGGGTTGGTGAAGAAGCATGGGGGGAGCTGTGGCACACAGAGCTGTGAACCGGCCACGACTAACGTCTGTGGCGAGTGCCATCGGCAATGATCCCGCCCGAAGCCTTGACAGCGGTGGATTGATAATGCGAGGAAGGAATATGTACACGGGGAAAGGGGTCACCGTTTCTCATTAGGGCGTTCGGCCAATTCGATTGTAATGAATGCCACGTGCGAGGAAAACAGACTCCACCACACGTGACCTGCCCATCGACTAACTGTGATGTTACCCATTGGGTGAGCAGTGGCAGGACGATTTAGGAAACAATCCCATCTAAATGTAGTAATTTGCGCTCTGGGAGATGGAACCGACAACCTCTGGATTGCAAATCCAGTGTGCCAACACAGCCCATACGCCAGGCAGGGAAGTACATTTTAGCCACGTTGAAGGAGACGCACATGCAATGTAATGGGGTTTTTTTTTGGTGATCTGGCTGAGATGTTCAACTCTCTGCACTTGACGACCCGGACACAAAACCCAGGTTCTCAGCGATGCCGGCTCAGCGCTCCGACCCCTTAGCGACCTGGCCATCTCTCTCTCTCTCTCTCGACGCTCTCTCCTTCTCACTAAGAGTCGCATTAGTGTCCCGTTGCACTCACGCTAACAGAAGGGTTTCGTAAGGTGGGGAAGTTTGCGGGCGCATGTGTCCATTCTCAGGGCCAGGGTACAATTCCCTCTGCGGGGCTCTTGAGCGAATTAATTTTAGCTGCAAGGGCCGGCTCGTACCGCTCCCCTCCAATTCCATTTGCAGCCATCGCTCGACACGAGCAGCTGTTGTTTCAAGGTTTCGATGAGGGCGGTGGTGCTGGTGGTTATAGAAAGAGGGACTGGGAACATTGCATTTTTAGTGTCAACCCTGTGGGTTCGGAGTTGGATTCCTTATCCGAGTCTTGAGAATATCCAGACGCGTTTGTCGTACCGGCCTTAATGGGTGCTCGCTATCAGCAGTCGGGTCCTGCACGACAAACTGTTGGGGCAAGTGTACCTATAAAGGCCGGAACGGCACACGAGAACACTTACACATAAGCACACCTACGACTATACATACACATACGTTAATACACATGGATGCACACACAGCCACGCGTTAATTCCATAGCAGGGCACGACGCTGTGGTGCTAACAGCGCCACAAAGACTCCCCCAACCCCTTATAGCCTTCAAAGACTTTTGGGGAAAGTGGTGCTGGCGAACACCTATGAAGGTCGGCACGTTACACGAGGGGGTGGGTCGCCAGCGCACACAGCCAGCCGCCTTTGTCTCACTTGCACACCGTACCAGGTGTTCATTTGATGCTGAGTCGACCTAGGGGATGCCCAGGACCAGTTCAGAAAACCATCATGTTGATGTCCGTGAGCAGGAATCGAACTCTGGTGACCGGATTTGTAGTGGAGCGCGCTAACCGCTACACTACTACTCCGCACACACTTACACACACCAGACAAAAGCAACGACGCACACACACACAAGGCCTCACACACAAAGATCCACCGGATAGCCTTAACAGACTGTAGGGGCAAGTGCTGTTAGCGAGCACCTATGAAGGCCGTAGCGGTACACGAGGGGTGAGTGGCCAGCACCACGCCCGACCGCCTTTGTCTCCCCAGTGGCGATGTTTACCGGGTACTCATTTGAGGCTGAGTCGACCTAGGAGAGGCCCAGGACCGGTTCAAATAATCGCCACTGGTGTTGGCCGTGAGCGGGAATCGAACCCGGGTCGCTGGGTTCATAGCGTAGCGCACTAACCGCTACACTACCGCTACACTACCGCTCCCCCCACATACACACACACTTAGACACACACACAAGGCCTCACACACACACACTTAGACACACACAAGGCCTCACACACACACACTTAGACACACACACTGAGAGACACAGACACACTGAGACACACACACACTGAGACACACACAAGGCCTCACACACACACACTGAGACACACACACACTTAGGCACGCACACACACTGAGACACACACACACTGAGACACACACACACAAGGCCTCACACACACACACGTGCTTCATCTCGTCACTTGGCGCCGAGCGCCAGATGCGTTGCCAGGTCCCCGAGCGCAGCCACGCGCCACGGAAACAATCCTCGCTGGGATGAAGCACAAAAAGGATCTCTTCGCGAGATCCTGAATCTGGCTCTGGCCGCCCTGTTCAGCCGGGCACTGATCCAGATTCAAAGTCCAGATGAGCAGATCCTCATCTCGAAGGATTTCCATTTCCGTCAGATGTTTTTGTTTTTTTGTGGCCAAAAATAAAGTTTTAATGGATGCATTCTTCTTTCCATTGTAGAGCTCATCAATGATGAGGTCTACAATGGGGACCATGGCGTGTGTGTGTGTGCTTCGGCCAGTGGGAAGCGGCAGTGTAGCGGTTAGCGCGCTGCGCTACGAACCTGGCGACTCGGGTTCGTTTTCCCGCTCACGGCGAACACCAGTGACGGTTATCTGAACTGGTCCTGGGCCTCCCCTAGGTCGACTCAGCCTCAAAATAAGTACCTGGTGCGGTGTGTAAACATCGCCACTGGAGAAACAAAGGCGGTCGGGCGTGGTGCTGGCCAACCACCCCCTCATGTGCTGTTCCGGCCTTTATAGGTGCTCGCTAACAGCACTTGCCCTTACAGTCTATTAAGGCTATACGGGGGATCTTTGACTTTATTTATTTGCTTCGGCCATTCCTCTCAGACCATCGACCCATGGCAGCTGGGTGTGTCCTGTGACCTGCCAGCGGGAGTTCGACACTTCACGTGGCTTTAAAGTGCACGTGGCCTGGCACAGGCGCCGTGGTGACGTCAACGCCACTTAGTGGCACATGGCGGTTGTTGTTGTTTTTTCGAGTTCATCGTTTTGTCTGAGCACAGGATACCCGAGGGGTCGAAAACGCTAAACGGCTAGCAACAAACAGCACTATTGAATTTGCAATAATAATATTTCATACGTTTTTTGAATCGAGCAAGGTTGTCATGACGACTTGGCAAAGCAGGCGATGGGAGGAGGGAATTCCAAAGTGGAGCAGTGCGATGGGATAGGCGGAAAGAGGAGCGTTGTCTTCTCCAGTGTGGTGCGTGGGTGGGTGGGTGCGTGAGTGATTTGGTGGGTGACATTATATTGAGGGACTATGTGGTGTTGTCTTGGTGTGGTCTGGGACTGTTTTTGCTGTTGTTTTGCTGCCTTGCCTAAGCTTAGGAATTGGTGTACTGTACTCATGCAATTTGAACCTCTATACTTCAACTACTTTAAGTATTAATTTTGAGTGGGTTTGCTTACCTTCCCTATACTTTGCACTCCGATAAATGTTGTTGTAAATGTTGCTGTTGTAACTTTCTGACCCGCTCCTTGTTGGACATCTTTGAAAAAGATAAAAAGAACTTCATAGCTCATCGGTTTTCTCCTGGATAAATAAAGATTCAGATTCTGGGTGGGTGAGTGGATGGTTGTGTGTGGTGTTGTGACCTGCAGTGTGATGGTTGAACACAGCGAGGATGAGACGAAAACAGTCAATCATGGGAGGAGGGTAAGGTTCACGGAAAGAGTCACCACGGTGAAAGCTCTACAAGAGTGATAAGGAAGCCACTAACCGAAGGGGAAGGAGGTTGCGAATCGCGACGGAAATCAGATCTCGAAGCGGTGCCCGTGACGAACTCTGATACCCTGACCCAGGGGTCGAAAGGTCAAAGTCTGACCCCTGCGGTGCTTTTGCGAGGGCACAGCTGTGGAGGTGCTAGGCGAGGAATTTGCCCACACACGAACTTTTATTGTATCATCATCATCATCCATGTTCAGTCTACTGATGAAAAAAGTCCTAAACAGACTGTTGGGCGAGGTGCTGTTCGCGAGCACCGTTCAAGGTCTGTACGACACACGAGGTGGTGGGTGGCCGGCACCACGCCGGGCCACCCACCCGAGTTGACGATGTTTACTACACATTGCACCAGGTACACACATTGGAGACCGAGTAGACCTATAGGAGGCCCAGGACCGGATTATATAATCGTCACTGGTAATGTCCATGAGCGCTGGGTTTATAGTGCAGCTCGCTAACCATTACCACCGACACGTACACGCGCGCACGCCGTAATTTAAGAAAGATAGCGACCGCCTGGGATAAGAGTGTGTGTTCGCAGTGTCCTATTGTGGTTGTGTCTCGTCCCCGCTCGTGTGGGGTAACGATATATCCCTCGTGGAGCTCACTGGTTCCATCAGCAATTCCTGGAAAAGGCTCCACGTGCCGGGCTCGTGTCAACGAGCCCCAGTGTGCTCACCACCACGCCGCCGCTACGCACGTGTGGACCCACAGAGCTGAATACGCAAAGACAAAGATCCCCCGTATGGATTCAACAAACTGTCGGGGCAAGTGCTGTTAGCGAGCACTTGTGAATACACACATACATATATTCACACACACAAATACTGCACACAAGATACACAGACATCTACACGAACACACAAGCACCCATAGATACCATATTGCCGTACGGGCTCTTGGGGTAAGTCGACCCAAGATTTGCATTTCCGGCCGAGTCGCCCTTGGAGAGACCAAAGATCGATTCAAAAATCACTCACCACTGATGTTAGCCATGGTCAGAAATATGATACATCGCTCCTTTCTCCATCCACACACACACACGTACACACACACGTACACACACACACGTACAGGCAACACACACCTCAGACTGGCAGGCATAAGAGTGGCCAATGTGTGTCCGCTATGTCCCGTTGGTGTGTCTCGTCCATGCTCGAGTGGGGGTAATACAATCTTCCCCGAGGAGTCGAGGGGTTCCATCGGCTCTTCCTGGAAAGGCTCCACGTCCCAGCCTCGTGTCAACGAGCAGATTTGTGATTCTTTCATATTTCTCCCCACTCCACCCCACCCCCTCCACATCCCACCCCCACCTACCCGACCCCTCCAACCCCCAAATCCACCACCACCCTCACCACCCTCACCACCCCAGCCGTCTCCCCTCGCCTCTACGCTCCAGCGATTAGGGCAAGAAAGTTTCTGTAATTAATCCCAACCTTGATATCGTCGCTGGAACGAACCTGGCTAATCTACGCGGGGGCCATGTAATCAGGTCTATAAATCACGACGCCGCGGCACGACAGGAGAGGCCAGTTAGGAGGGAAAATATACACAGCATTCGCTTTCTCCTCTCCTACCCCCTCTTCCCTCGCTTGCTTCCTCACTCCCTGACTCACTCTTTCATGCAAACACGCGCAGCAACGCCGTCTACTGCGCACGTACACACACATGCACGTACACACACATGCACACACACACACGTACACACACGTGCACACACACATGTACACACACGTACACACACACGTACACACACGTACACACACGTACACACACACGTACACACACGCACACGTACACACACATGTACACACATACACACACACGTACACACACACGTACACACGCGCGCGCGCACGAATATAGCCACGACCAATAAACAATATAGCCACCACTACCGCAAAGACAAATATCCCCTGTATACCCTGAACAGATGTTTGGGGCAAGTTCTGTTAGCGAGCACCTATGAAGGCCGGCATGCCGCGCAAGGGGGTGGGGGGGGGGCAGCACGACGCCAATACGCATTTATGTCCTGAGTAGCGATGTTTAATCATCGCAAAAGAAACTGATTTTGAGGCTGAGTGGAACTAGCGGTCTATTATCGACATTGCAATAATCGTCAACGGTCTTGGCCGTGAGCGGGAGTCGAACTTGGGACGCTGGTTTCGTAGCGCAGTGCGCTAACCACGACACGACCGCTCCCCACAATGCACATGCAACTGCACCGCGAAATCCATCAACGCCAATGCACCCACGCAGACTCTACACACAAACACAGACCAACATGAACACAAACATTTACAGCAACATGCACACAGCCACACCACCCAGGGCGCGAACAAGAGCAACTCATTATAAACGCACGAATACGCACATACACTCACACAAGCCACATACCTTCACCCAGGCGAGGACACACACACACAAACAAATATCAAAACCTCCCATATGGCCTCAACAGACGTTTGGGGCTAATCCTGTTAGCGAGTAGCGCCTATGAAGGCAGCAACAGCATACAAGGCAGTGGGTGGCCGGCACAACACATGGCCGCCTTCGTCTCCCTAGTAGCGACGATTACGCACCGCACCAGGTACTCATTTGAGTCTGAGTCGATCTAGGGGAGGCCCAGAACCGGCGCGCACACACATACAGACAGACACACGCCGAAAACTACAAACGTGCAAGCGTTCGTGTGGCTTACATGTGTTCTGGCCATGTGCACAATGTTCTCGTTTAAAACGAATGCTCACCAGATTCCACTCGCCACTGATGTTAACCGTCGCCTTAATTCAAACCAAGGTGGGGCCGTTGTACGTACACACACTCACGTGCGTGCATGTTTAACCAAGAGCAGACTGCTGTGGGGCAGGCCCTGTCAGCGAGCACTACGTGGCCAGCACCACGCCCGGCCGCCTTTGTCTCCCACATTGCTGATGTTTACAACCAGTGCGACAGGCGCTCACTCAGGGCCGAGTCCACCTAAAGGAGGCCCAGGGCCGGTTACAATATCTGCCGCTGTTAGTGGTCGTGAACGGGAATTTTTATTCGGGCGGTCGTAGCGTAGGGCGATAACCACCACCACACTACCGTGCCCCTGCTCACACCAACTCTCTCTCACACACACTAAGACAAATATCTCCCGACAGCTTTAACCGACTGTTGGGGCAAGCGAGCACATGCGCACACACTAACGTGTGCGCCACCCACACCCACGCGCGTACACAGACAGACGTGCAAAAGACAAACACGAAGATCCCCGCACGGCCTGACCAGACTGTTGGGACAGGTGTTGTTAGCGAGCACCTATGAAGGCCGGCACGGCACACGAGGGGGTGAGTGGCGATGTTTACACATTGCATCAGGTGCTCATTTGAGGCTGAGTCAAACTAGGCGAGGCCCAGGACCGGTTCATATAATCGTCCCTGGTGTTGGCATTGAGCGGGAAGGTTCGTAGCACAGCGCGCTAACCACTACACCACCGCATCCCCACACGCACAAACGTAAGCACACACACACACGTGTATACAAGCTGGAGCGCGCGCTTTACTAGCGCTCGGATCTGTTTCTGGATCTGGATTGAATTCCTTGCTCGTTACAAAAGAGCCACACTTCTGTTCGCGTCCCCTTTGTGCCCACTCCAGATAAGAATCACCGCCTTGAAACCAGAGCCACGAGCTCAGTCTCCTCCATCTACCCCCTCCATCCCCTCCCAATATCCCTTCCGCCCCCCCACCCTCGCTCCTCAACTCGCCACCCCACACGAACATCCATCATGCGGGGCGAAGACGTCCGTGTGGGATGGAGGGGAGAATGATGAGGACGGCGTGGACGAGGAGATATCGAGACAGGCATAGTGGCGGCACATCGCCGGTCGACGAAAATTGTGACAGCCGGACATCTTGCGTCACTGCTTCTGGCAGCTCTGAGCACGTGGAGCGAAACGTCGGACGTCGCGCCGTATAGCACGCGGCACGACCCGGAAAAAAGATTATGCGCAGAGCTGATGTCTCGCGTCGCCTCCACAAAAACAATCACACGCGCACGCCAGAGACGGAGCTATCGAGTGTGCAGGCGATGCAATTGCAATCGGGGTGGCGGAGGGGTTAGAGGGCCCATTCACCAGTAGCCCATGCCAACCACGCTGCACCACCACTCACTGTGTGTTGGCATAACCAACCCCTCGTCTTTCCAAAACACATCAATAGGTACTCGCGAACAGAACTTTCCCTCTATGACTGCATAGGAGATCGCTGTGCATTTTTTTCTTATTCTTTGGCCAATGCCAGCCACGCTCTCGCCACTGCAAGAACCCTGGCTACGGCAAGCGAGGTAAGGGTCCACAGTAGTTATGCCAATGCATCTGCTAATTGGCTGCACGTTGAATGCATAATTTGTCCAGAATGGTTGAAGTAAATTAGGGGGGTGGGGGGCGTTGGTGCTGTGTGTGTGTGGGGGGGGCGGAGTGAATTAGGGGGGGCGGGTGCGAGATAAAGCACAGGAGGCAGACGGACGATGCAGTCTGGGGTTGGTCAGAGTATCCGACCTGGTCGGCCGGAGGCGAGTAAGAAGAGAAATCCCTGGGGCGTGCCAGGAGATTAATAGCTCGTTGTGTTTTTCCCTTGGCCACTGCCCCGCCACCCCCCTCACCCCACGTCCCAACCGCCACCCCCCCCCCACCTTTACTCTGTACATCGGAGGAACAGAGAAATGCACACCGACCCACACCCTTCCCAGCGGCGGTGGCGGTCTCTCGAGTGTATCTCTGTGTGTGTGTCTGTGTGTGTGTGTCTGTGTGTGTCTGTGTGCGTGTCTGTGTGCGTGGACTGGGCTTCTAAAGTTACTCCCCCACCCCTCCACTCCCCCCGCCGCATCACGGGGACTGCTAAGGGCTCGCAACATCCTCGCGCGCACTCTAACCCCGTGCCGGGAACACCGAGGAGGAGTTCATTAATCGCACCGATATTCGCAGGGTAACTTTGTACGCGTACATCGCAGCCATCGCACGTCTAGGCGCCTCCAAGCGAGGGCGGCTCCGTACAGCTGCTGAGACAAGCGGGGGAGCGGTGGCGCAGTGGTCAGTCGCGACTGCGCCACGCACCCGGCAACTCCCCGAGTTCGATTCCCGCTCTCGACCAAAGGCGACGTTGATCTGCCCCGGGGCCTCAAAATGAGTGTCTGATGCGGCGTGCAAACATCAGTATTGGGGAGACAAATGGTGGACAAGCGTGGTGTTGGTCAATCACCCACTCGTTGCCAGCAGCACTTGCCCCAGCAGTCTGTTGAAGGCTATACGGGAGATCTTTGTCTTTATTGCATGTTTGTTGCCGTGCAAGAGAGTGCGTGACGCGGCATTTGCCGAGTGGACAATAGGCGGTGAGATTACAAAGTATAAAAAACCTGCACTATTGTTTCAACTGCCAAGAGGACTGTATTCTATTGCAGTAAACGTAATGTGGCATTATTTCCTTAAAAAAAGAAAAATCGGTAAAAAAAAAACCTGTGGCGCAGCGGATTAGCGTCGCTCACGGCAAACGTCAGTGGCGAATCGTATCGACTCCCGTCTTGGGAAACCCGCGGTGACTAACGCGGCGAACTGTTCAAATAAAGTGCGACGAGGCAACCCCCTTGCCTGACGAGGCCACAGCGTGCTGGGAGAGGTCCTCATCCGGCAATGGACTGACACAAAGTGCTTGGTAGATGTACATCGTCCCTCCCGATTTGCAGACGCATGGACATTAGCCAGACCGGGGTAATTGGCTAATTGCCCCCCCCCCCGCTCCCACCCCCCGAGACCCCCCCCGCTCCCACCCCCCGAGCCCCCCCCCCCTAACATAACTCCTCTGACACATGTAGATGTATAATTCAAATCGTGAGCATTGTGTTCATGCAATATTGCATCATGGCACGTTCCAATTGCACGCAATGTCATTGAGAATCTTGTACACGGTGTGATTTTTAAGTTGTGTTTGTTTGTTACCCGTGTTGTTAATTAGGCGCTCATTCCCGATACTAAACAGACTTCGATCGAGCCAACCGCTGGTAGGGCCGCTTCTATCAGTTTGCTTTGCATACGACCCAGGAGAGAGCGAGAGAGAGACAGGCGAAGAGGAGCGAGATAAAATAAAAATGAGAAAACCCACGGCGCGAACAACACCGGGCAAGGGCGTGCAGCAATCCCATGAAACAGCCGCACGAATTTGCGTCGTATTGTTCCAACATTGTGTAGTGCACACGAGATACCCCCCCACCTCCACACACACACATATGCTTATCATCATTTGGTTAGGCGTTCAATATAATCCGGTACACACACCACAAAAAACACAACACAACTCAACACAAGGCCAGACGGGAGGAAATGCACAATTTCATGGAGAAAGACGGGGGCCCCTTTTTGTCTCATTCTAAAAATAATATGATATTTCATTTCGTGGTTTTCAGAAAGAAAGAAAATACAGAATGGAGAATATCCCCCCCACGACCCTCCCGTGAAATTCTGCCCTGGCGTGACGATAATGTTTGGATACATTTTGTACAAATGCTGCTGCCTTAAGATAACGGAGAGGGAAGAAATAAATAAATGCAAGTATTGCGTAAAAAAAATATATATATCAGTGGCTGGCTCCTCAACGAGTCATATTCTTAGGTTTTTTCGGTAAAGTCACGTAGGTAAAACATCAAAATAAATGAAAATAAAATAAAATAAAACAAAAATCACGACGTTTCGAAGGCAACACAATTCTCCGTCATCAGGTGGGACCGTCACAGCCGAATTAGCTGCATCAAGTGAGGCAATGATTCAAGATGTAATCCCTTATAAGCAAGTTGAAGGGGGGAGGAGAGGGGGGGGGGAGCTCATCAGAAGGTTAGTCTCGGCAGTACAGCATCATCCCGTTTCGCGTGCGTGCGTGCGTTCAAGGTGTGCGTATCTCTTCCCTCCGATTCAATTGTTTTGGCCTTAAAATTCGATACACACTTAAGAGATTCTCTCTCGCTGCCCACACCCAACCCCACTCCCGTACAGGTTCAAAAAAAAATCAACTCAACCAAAATCCGATGGTAGGGCAAGATAATTGTAATTGCTTTTAATGGCCTTTTTTTGCAGGGCACTGCATTAAGGAAGAGGTGTAAAGACAATCAAATAAAGTGGAGGGTGTTGAGAGGTAGGGGTCGGGGATTGGTAGAGGGAGTTGGGGAGAGAGAAAGCCCTTTGCATTACAAGCTAACGCAACACATATTGACTCCCCAGAGTAATTAGTATTTTAATTCAGTTGGTGAATTTGGGAGGCGATTAAAGCAAGCTGCATTTGTTTCCAGACGAACCAGACGCGTTGGAATCAGCCGCAACACACCCAGCCCTCCACCTACACCCCAAATTAAAGTGTAGATGAGAGAGGGCGCGTAGGGGGAGGGGAGAAAGGATGGCCGGGATTTGAATTCGGGGTTGTGTGCTGTGCCTCTGTTCTCCGAAACAACGCAATGTGTGTCGCGTGCGTGTGTGTGCATGTCCGAGAGGTACGGCTACCGTAGAGATGGAACGATAACAATATGAAACAGCTCGCGTGCAGGTGCTGTGGTTGGATTGTTACATCGCTGCTAAGACGTGTGGGTTTTGCGACGGTTTGGGGAGGCCTTCATCCAGCAGTGGATCGATCGTGGCTGACATGATGGTGATATTGTGTGCATGGAGTTTTTATTTTGTCATTTCACTGCTGGATGAGTGCCTCCACTTGCCGCGTGCGCTGTGGGGGATTATCTGACCCATACTTCACTTTGGCCGTGATTATGGGTGCGGGTTGGTAAAGGTAGGGGGCATAGAAGTACTGCACAATTAAAAGACGGGTTTCGATGCAGCGCTCTCTGCTGCCCACAACGTAGCCCCACGCAAGGCGCTCGCACAGAACGGTGACAGAATGAAATGATTGAGAGGGAAGGGGAATGCTTAGATGAGTGACAACAGTAGAGGGGTTACTTAGGGATCCCGAAAGGGTAGGGGAGGGACGGGAATGAGTGGAGGGGCGAGGTGAGGGAAAAAAATGGGCAATGGAGAAGAGGCGAGGCTTTGAGAGGGGAACGGAAGGAGGTTAAGGAGGGGGGGCTGCTGAATCTACAACCGCTTGTGTCGGCCATCCAAGCAATATTTTTAGGGAGAAATAATGCATCGACGTTTCGGTCAACTAGCAATGAGGCGTACTCGATTGAGGCCTCCCCAAGCCGTCGCCATCTCTCACAATTGTGCCGCACTTAATGCAACAATCCACATAGCAGTTGCAAGCGATCGTGATTTCATCACTCCATCTCCGCGGAGGACCACATCCCGGGAGCGTTCATTGATATGTATTTTCTGCCAGTCTGATGACGATTGCTTGCGTTGCGATCGAAACGTCGTGATCTATTATTTTTTCTACCTACGTGACTTTACCGAAAGAACCAGAGTAAGTATTTACGTAATTTCACGTGGGGAACAACAACAAACAACCCTGGCAAAACGCAATTATCCCACGACAACCACCACATTGTAATGCTTTCTTAATTGAGAAATTAGCAGCGGCTCACACATAACTGGAGCCATCGACGAATAATTAACCGACCACCAACCCAGCAATAACATCGCCCCCCCCCACCTCCTCCCAAAAAAATAACAGCCTCCCTCCCCGCATACAACCACCTCCCCTCCACCCCCCTCCAACAGGTCCTACACAACCACCACAACCACCCACCCATAACCACGACAACCACAACAACCCTCCGTCACCCCTCTCCGCTTCGGCACATCCACCCAAGCCCCCCCTCCATCACCAAACCACCACCGCCCCCACTTCCCTCTGTCAACGCCGCCCCCCTCCCCCCACGCATTCACCTACCAATGCCACCACTCCCCAAAACTATATCTCATGCCGCATCCGCCCCCACCCCTTCCCAAGCCCCGTGTCTCTTCTTCTCCCGCCCCCACACCCACTCCCACCCTCCCCAACCATAACCACCACCAGCTCCCACCCCCACAAGCCGAGGCTGGATTGCAGAGGGCCCCACGCGAAGTTGATAGCGACCCGACTGCAGAAAGACTGACGATCTCTACTGTGCAAAATATAACGAACTTGCGCTACAAGTTGTCACGATTGTTTTATGGGCAGAGTGGAAGGAATTCCGCATTGCGATTGGTGAGTTTGTCCACGAGGACGATCATTGTCGGCGTCCCCACAAAGTGGAACGAATTTGTATTGATCCCAAAGGTATGATGGAGCTGAGTCAACCGCCAACCAAAATTTGAAACTCCACTCACAGCCTTCCTAAACTATAAACAAACCCTATAAACTAAAAATATTATTTTACCAGGTAAGGTACACTGAGCTATTTCGCTATTTTTGAGAAGCGACCTGGCCACAAATGATAGCTCAACAAAGTGGCTTATGAGTTGGAAATTGTACAGCAGACAAAAACTCTAAAGTGAGGACGGAAAACCCAGACGATCCAGAGACAACGGGGAAAACGCGCAAACTCCAAATATGCCGGAATCAGGGTCGAGATCGAACCCACGCCCTCCTGGAAACCAGGCGAAGTAGTTCACTTCTTGCCACCGTGGCTCCCCGATTATAGCGACCCGCTCGTTCCGCTTGCTGAGCCATCTTGGCCTATTAATACACCGTACACACAGCAACCAAGGGACATTGACGTTCGTGGTGAGATTTGTATTTAAACGAACAACTGTGACTGAGAGTTTTAGTGTGTGTGTGTTAACCTCACGGGGCCATATACGGATTCTCTTTCAGTGAGGTCCTTATAAGGGCGCAGTGTTTGCAAACCCAGGCCGGTTGTGTTTTGCGGATTGACAAGGGATCGTTACATCTTTTGCCGGTCCCTGTGCTAATCCTGTGGTTAAAGCCATGTCCTAGATTGGAGCAGCGCATTGGTAGGTAAATCTTGATTTGAAGCTTACGTGACTGCAGGAATCCATACTCTTTGGTTCTGTCGGTAAAGTCACGTAAGTCGAAAATAAAATACGTTATTATTATTATTTCTACCTACGTGACTTTACCGAAATACCCAAAGAATATTGGTAGGTAAATAGAAAATATGTAAAGGCGCAACCCTCAAATGTCTTGCTCATGCCACTGTGGACAGAAGAGCATCCAGAGTAGGGAAATAAAAAAGAGGAAAAGGTGCAGCCTTGAAAAGGCTTGCTCACGTGACCGCTGGCTGAAGGCCCTCCAGTAGCGGGAGTTCCAGATCACCCCATGTGATAATTGGTTGGCCTACTCTTCCACGCTTACCAAGACATTTGGGAGTTCTCACATTTTATAGCCGATTAATTAAGTGCGCTGTACCAGGTTATACTGCTGCCTGGAGAGGTGTGTGGGTGTTTAACACATTCCTGCGGAGGGAGCTGGTAGGAACGTTGGGTTGCTCGGTCAATGGCCAGGGTGAACGGCGGCGTGGTGTATTACGCAAATATGGCCGACTGTGAGGGTGGGCACAAGCCGGCGTGAGTAGGTTAAACGTTGAGTTTATAAGGGCACCACGGAGTGACCAGCCCTTCTCCACCCAGCCCCACCCCTCCCACTTACCCCCCACCCAGCCCTACCCCTCCCACCCCCCACCCAGCCCCATCCTCCCCACCCAGCCCCTCCCCACCCTCCCCACCCTCCCCTCCCCACCCAGCCCCTCCCTCCCCACCCAGCCCCTCCCTGCACGACGGACGGGCACAATAATCCCCTGTGGGCTGGAGTAACCAGGAGGTCCCTACCAGTAACAAACCTGTCCCTTATGCGTCTTATCTTCCGAAGCGTCTTACTCTGCAGAGAATACGGTCGCCTATTCATCACGGTATGGGAGTGGGGGTGCAGTGGTAACATGTGGCAGGCGCTGCTGCTGCTGTTTCAAGCAATGCTTCCCCGCCACTCACCACCCACCTCGCGTGTGAATTCAGCCGATTGAGCCACAGTTGTTTTAATGAGACAAATATCTCACCACCCGGGCAGGTGGTGGCAACTGGGTTGTGTGCGAGTCCTGCGGGCTTGTAGCTTCACACACACGCACACACGCACATTATGTTCACTCTCTCGGGCCTTGTATTACTCACACACACGCGCACGTGCACGTGGTCTTTCTCCGCAGTGTTTATTTTTTCTCTCCAGTTGAACGGGGCCACATCGTTTTGTATGCATGCATGTTGAGCTTCTTCCGCACAGTACGTCGCCAACCCTGCTAATCGGAGGTGCGCTCTCTAAAACGAGCACCACTTCGTCGGGACATCAACTTGGATGGATTCACCACCAGCCGGCCGGAGGGATGTGGAATTTCCACCACTATCTCTGGAGATGCGCGCTGCCGCATGTGCTCATCTAAGTAGGAGATAATCACTTTGACATCATGCATTTTTTTTTTGCCCAGCTGATGACAAAGCAGACAAATGGCCATCACCAGCCGCACGAGGGCAAGGCACAGAGACGAGCGCAAACCAATTGCACTCAAGCAAGAAGAAGAAGTGCCATTAACGGCGTGCCTGTGTTCGCCGCGTAATTGGCTGCAACCCTTCGCGTAACCCGCGGTAATAGCGCCCAATATGCCGCGCGTCTCGCGCACCCCAAGAAAGTTCGACACTAATTAAGCGGAGTGGAACCCCGGGTCAACCTTGCCTTCTCAGCCGCGGTGTATTCGAGACCGCCGCCGCTGCTGTGTAATTAATTAATCAACGGCTACCGCACTGGATTTGGAATCCAGAGGTTGTGTTACGTACCATTCCATTCCATCTCCAGGCGCGGCAGCTGAAACAATTAAGCAAGCTTTTCAATTTATCGCCACCCTCCCCCGAACCTCGCCTCTTGTCTACCCACCGCAGGTCGTCTCTGGGCAGGCTGGGTGTGGCGAGGTAGTCTGTGGGTACTTCCATCTTTTTAGAGACTTCTAAGCCAGCCTGGAATTGCCGTGCCGAAATATTTTCCCCGAGTGGCTCTCTGAAGCTACCTCGAGTAGAGGCCCTTCCTGTAGCAGTGGCACGAGTAAGATATTGCAGCGCTACACCTTGGCCTTTCTCATACGCATTGCCATCTAAAAACGCTGCCGAGAAACGTCTTGAAGAGAGCCAGTGATCACTCGCTCTAATGGGCATCAAGGATATTTCATCGTCGTATCTCGATGTTCCCTCCAATCACGTGACCTTCAATTCACACGCCGACGTGGGATTTTCACTTCTTGTCAAATGCAATCCTCGCCGTGTGGATATTTTCGCTGATTCCCAAACTCTGATTTGTATGTGAACACACCCAAGTGTGGCCCCTACTCTGTGATCCTGCATCCCGACTCCTGCTCTGTCTCGTGAAAAGTCCGTGCATTCAGTACGAAAGCCTTTGCTGCCCTGCCCATCCGCTATTTGTTCATAACAGCTCACAAACATTCATTTTAAACAAAGCAGAGCGAGGTGGGGGAGGGGGGTGGAATAACTATAAATATATATTCGTAGCGGTTAGAGTTGTAAGCACATCTCTCGGCACGGAATGTTCAATGTTGGGTACATCGCTTTCTTCCGCTGACATAAATGGAACGAAGACGTCTGAGCAAGAGTGTGTATTATTAAAACAACGACGTGACGGAGAGGAAATGCATCGCTTTGAAGAAGCGCCCATGAAGTTATGAGACCGTCATCTTAAACGAATCGGATGATGACCGGTAAACCGGCCAAACCACGGTGCCTTCAAAGGGCAAGCAAAAGGCTCTGCGAGCTAGAGAGAGACATACTATGAAAAAGACGTAAAATTACATGCGATCTCAGCCTTTGTTGAAACAAAAAAAAAAACTCAGCACTTTGCTGTCACATGCGATTACGCGTAACATTTCTTACCGCCAATTAATTCACGGTGGCATTTTTGTTGTACTCCAGACACATTAATTAAAAACCCGATAATTTTAATAGGGGCCACTGTTTCATCCCCACCACGTGGGCGTACTAAACAGTAATGCATTCCGTCGTGTTGGTTAACATTCTTGGATGTGCGTTTTTTTTTTTACTCATTGTATATGAGACTGTTTGCAAACTGGCGATATTAAGGGGTTAATCGCCCCGTAAGTCTGTCACGGCAGAAAGTAAGAGCCGCGACGTGACCCAAAGGTGCATTTTGTATCGTAGAAGGCCTCTCGCATCGTCACAACGGCACTTTGCCACCAACATTGATTCAAGCAAGCCCGACTTTGCTGATGAGACGCCGTCTGTCAAACCCCGTCCAAAGTTCGCCTTGTCTTGAATCAATGCTCCTGAAATGATGCACTCCTCGAATGTTTTCAAGCTGACGGGATCAATGAGTACAAGAATAACGTGTGTTTAATGTTTAATGTGGAGAGACGGACATGAGAAAAAATGGGAAACAATGTATAAATGTACGGTGAACTTCTTTCGCACTGTACATAGTCAACCGCGCTAATCGGCGTTGGGGGGGGGACAACAAGGGGATACTAATGGAAGAGGATCGTCAACATGGGAGCAAAGTGTGACGGGAGATGAGGATCAAGAGGTAGAGGCTACATCAGCGTCTCGACGCTGCGACACGAAGGTAGCGGGCGTCTCCTTCCACAGGGCGCGAGTTGGGGTGGGGTTGGAGAGGGGTGGCCACACAGCAGTCGGGTAATCTTCGCGAGGTTTCAGCCGACTTAGCTGGAGAGATGGACGCTAAATATACAACGAGCAAACTCCTGATGCCATCGAATCGATGGCCAAGACTCAACATTCAGCTCGGACATGATCTCAAATGCTCTTTCAGTAAACTCAAGAAAGGGAGAACGACGGAGAGCATTGGATACGATTGAGTGGATGGGCTGGGTGGTGAGATTGGCGTTGGGGTGAGGTGGCGAGGGTGAGTTGGGGGAACGAGCGGGAGATGTTAAGCAGATGTTGGACAG
This sequence comes from Lampetra fluviatilis, assembly GCF_964198595.1. Classification (NCBI taxonomy): domain Eukaryota; kingdom Metazoa; phylum Chordata; class Hyperoartia; order Petromyzontiformes; family Petromyzontidae; genus Lampetra; species Lampetra fluviatilis. The sequence goes on along the minus strand of NC_136275.1, from coordinate 36,567,949 downwards.
GGCAGCCATCCATATTCACTTACAGCGCACTTCCTGACTCTGTCGGTGGCGTGCGGGCAGCGGCGAGATAAAGGCGGGGGGGGGAGGGAGAGCGAACGCGGGAGGGAGGGAGGGTGTCTGTGCTGCGAGACCCGTGGTGGGATGTGTCCGTGGCGGGCAGTTGTGCAGGGGGTTAGCGCGACCGCGCGACGAACCCAATGGCACGTATCAGAACCCGTCCCCGGCATCCTGTAGGTCAACTCAGCCTTAAATGCGTACCCAGTGTGGTGCGTGATCGACGTCAGCAGTGGGGAGACAAAGGCGGCCGAGCGTGCTGCTGTCCACGCAACGCCATCGTGAGCCGTGTTCGCATTGTTAACATCAGTTGCCCTAGCAGTCTACTCGAGGCTACACGTGGGACTCTTTTGTGTACTATCTGAACGAGTGCTCGGTTGTCCCCTATGACTCAACCTCACGTGAGTAGTGCCACGTGGGGTGCGCGATAAAAACAAAATCAGCGGCAGGCAGACAAAGCCGCCCAAGCCGCCTTTGTCTCCCCGCTGCTGAGTGCCGCAAACGCCTTAAATTGTGCTCGCTAACAGAAATTTCTCGAGCAGTCGATGTGACGAGTGCAGTTTGCGAGCACTTATCCGAACAGTCTATATGGCGAAACAGGGGGTCCTTGTGTATGTGTGCACTACGATCCCGGTCACCTGAGTTCGATTCCTGCCCACGATCAATGACAGTGGCGAATATTTGAGCAGATTCTTAGCCTCCCATACGCGGGCTCAGCCTGGTGCTGGGGTGCAAACATCGGCACGGGGGAGACAAAGACGGCCGGGTGTGGTGATGTTGACCACCACACCATCTCCTGTGCCGTGCTTGCCTTCATAGGTGCTACTCGCTAACAGAGCTTACCCCAAGAGTTTGTTTAAGGCTATAGGGGGGATCTTTGTCATTGTATGTGTATGTTTCAGCCCTTGAATGGTTTATGAATGTGCGCGCGCCCGCGAGCGTTTTCGTTTGTTTCTTTTATCCAGGACATCACCATCACCCGTAATAAATATATGCATTGCGTTGAATCTCTAAATATTGCAATGCGCCGCTGCACGCTTGCAGCGCGCACTCGAGGCCAAGCTACCGGGGGTGGGCGAGGTGACGGGATGTGTCGAGGCGATGGGTGAGCGCGAGGCGAGGAAACGCCTATCGCCTCCGCGTTGATGGACACGCAGAGGCCGCAACGGACAGGGCAGCATACGAAGGAAGGAGGAATCGTTGGTGGCCTTGTGTAAGTTTAATGGGAGAAGCGGTGCGACGATGAATTAATCAGTTTGTTGTTTTTCGATTTGAAGCTTTCGTGACTGCAGGGATTCATCTTCTTGGTTCTTTCGGTAAAGTCACGTAGAAGGGAAATAATTAAAAAATAATTAAAATAAAACATAATAAAATAATTCACACGACGTTTCGGCCACAACACAAGCAGCCGTCCTCAGGTGAAGACCAGGTCTGTCGGGGAGACAGCGTCTGAATGTCTGAATGACACTGTCTCCCCGACAGACCTGGTCTTCACCTGAGGACGGCTGCTTGCGTTGTGGACGAAACGTCGTGAGAATTGTTTTATAATGTTTTATTTGTATTATTGTATTATTTCCCTTCTACGTGACTTTACCGAAAGATCCAAGAAGACAGTTTGTTGTTGTTGTTGTTGCCTGCCCGAACTTTCTTCGTTCGGTTGCCGCTCGGTGATCTATCTGCTGACGTGCGTTTCCGTGGCGCGCAATGCCACGTTGTCACATGTAAGGCTAACAAACAACACACACACACACGCGCCAGACCCCCCACTCTCTCTCTCTCTCGTGTCTGGCCACACACAAACATAAGACGAAGCAAAACGTCTCCCTCCTCCTACCCCACTCTCCACCACGACTCAGTGGCGCGCGGGGAGGAATCACAGATGTGCCGGAAAGGCAGCCAGGCGGTGAACCACAGCCAACATTCCACCCCCCCCCCCCGAGTTCTACGATTCTTTATATATTAAGGCGTTATCGGCCAATGAATGAGTGCTATGCACGGGTTTTCCTCGCTTCATGCGGCCGATGTGTTCATAGTAAAGGCCGCATGAAACGAAACCGCGCGAGGAAAGAGAGCTGCCTGCCGAGGAGCGCACACAGTACACACGCAGCGCACACACAATCTTGCCGCACGTCCGACCGCATAGCCGCTTAGGAGTGAATTAAAACCGCACATAGCGAATTTTTAGTAGATGTATGTTCGCACGAACGGAACCCGCACACGGCGAGGGAAACCTGTCGATGGAACAGCTGAGGTTTTCATTTGCTGCACCGCCTTCTCCTGGCGTGGGGCGGCACCCTCGTGTTCACCTTCTGAAGCGCTCGCTCGTCACCGTGGCGTGCGCGATGAACACCACCACCACCACGTGACTTTTCTTTCGTGTTGTGCGCGGTGCATTTAGCGCCACAGCGCGTGGATTTATGGCGTTTGTTTTATTTGTGTTGCTGGCGACTGCGTATTTCATATCGGAATCGCCTCCAGTGCCGTTGCTGCTGTCGGCAATAAAAGTTGTTTAAAATGTCAAAAGTCTCCTGGCGAGGCTGGGCACGGCACCAGGTTGAGACGTCCACGGGAAAGGAGTTTCACGACGGTTGTGTGCTCCACCAACCCTCGCTGCCTCGACAGAGCTTCATTTCAGGCGTGCGCCACCAGCGCCTACACGGACCGTTGGCGCAAGTGCCTATTAGCGAGCACCTATTAAGGCTGACGCGGTGCACTTGAGGTTGGTGTGGTCACAACCACCGGCTCGCGTTTAAGTCTTCTCAGTGATTATGATTACACAGCAGAGCGGGTAGTACATTTTTTGAAGGCAGAGTTGATCTTGTGGAGATCCGGAACTGGTTCTGATACAACTGGCGTACGTCATGCCTGTCCATCTGCCACATCAGAAAGAGTCAAGGTGCAGCCATGCAATTTCTTTCCCACGCCGCAGCTGGCGACAGAGCCTTCGCTATAGATTGAGCTCTAGAGAGGCCCTCTAGATGGTATTTTGCCTACTCATCAACACTAACCAGACACCTTGTTAGAGGTGGGGGTTACCCACACTTCGCTGCACAATCGCGACCTCCCGATCCTTTAGCTCGAGACGACTGGGTGGATTTAATCGGACGTGTTTCAACAGACAAACCGCATCGAATCGGCGACCAATGGTTTGCAATTACAGTGTGGTCAACAATTACACCGCCGTTTACGAACGGCTCAAAAAGCGACTACCTAATGACTGAATTGTTTAGTCACCCAGCGACCGATAGTTTCAGGCAGTTCAACTGCATTTGCAGTTGTCTTCAAGATGACTTGAAACATATAAGTCGATTCGCCCGTTTTAGTACTATTATATATATATTTTTTTGTCACAATGCTTAAAATAATATCCTGGCGCAGGTAATTATGCACCTGTTTCAGGAGCCCAAATCCCAAGTGCGAACATTTTCCTGCGACCAGAAATTGCCAAAAATATATAATATTGATGCTGTCTTCCCTGTGCAATTATCCACGGCTTCCCGGCTAAAAAGACATTGCATCTTAATGGGTTCTCACCTGCCTCTAAATAAAGGAGACTTAATTGATTGAAATGAAAATGCCACGCATGCTTGCGTGCGCAGATGAGTGCTGATGTCAGCAATCACTGGAGCGAGCATGTGCGCGCACGTGTATGTATTAATGCTTGCGCATGGGAGTGCGCGCGTGTGTGTGTGCGCGCGCGTGGAGTGGTAGCGTAGTGGTTAGCGAAATGCGCTAACAACCCGGCGACCCGAGTTCAATTCCTGCTCATGACCAAAACATTTGCGAATATTATCATTGGTACTGGGCCTCCCGTAGGTCGACGCAGCGTTAAATTAGTACCTTGCGCGGTGTTTAAACATCAGCGTTGGGGAGACGACGGTGGCAGGGCGTGGTGATGACTTCCCACCATATCGTGTGCCGACTTTCATAGCTACTCGCTAACAACACTTTCCCCAACAGGCTGTTAAAGGCTATACGAGGAATCTTTGCATTTGTTGACGAATCTGTGTCTGAGTAGGGTGTGCAAGTGTGTGCTAGCTAAGAGCTGTTGCCCCAACGTGTTTATGTGCGTGTTGCGTGCTTATGTCCAAGGCGGCCGGGCGTGGTGCTGGCCACCCACCCCGTCGTGTGCCGTGCCGGCCTTCATCGGCCCTCGTGAACTTTCCACACAAAGTGTGCCGTGGGTATACGGGGGATCTTTGTATGTGTTTGTACTCGTGGGCAGCCGTGCAGGGATGCGCCTGCCCGGTTTGAGTTACAGGTTATGCGCTGGGCGGATCGTCAGAGATGTCAGAGCAGGGAAATAACAATCCCAGAGGATGGCCTGGCTCAGCCTCCTAACACTTGTTCAAACAGCACTATCCAGAGGGATGCGGTTTTGTGATAGGGCTACTGCCCTGACTGCCTCGGAAAAGGCAGCAATCGATCACAAAAAAGTGCTGTTATCCTTGTCAGTTGGGGCGTAAGTCAACCTGTCGTGGTGTTTTACTGCGTAATATAGTACGTCCCAGCGTGCAGGGGGGGGGGTGTGCTTTGTATTGGTGGTGGTTGTTGTTGCTGTTGTGGGTGAGTGGGTGGAGGGATTGGGGGATGGGAGTGGAGATATGTTGTCCGTTTATTGACGGGTCTGTCCGTGCGTGCGTGCGGCTCACGCGGTACGCGGAGACTCGGAGACACGAAGAGTCGCACGGGGCCTGGGCGATTTGATCCGCACGGCTTTGTCCATCCATCACACATCGCACGTTTATTGTCCACCTGAGTGCCTCGCCTTCCAACCTTTCTCCTCCCCGTACCATTATCACCACGTCCACCACCACCACCACCACCACGAGTGTTGCCACCTATCCCGGTTTTCCAAGGGCTGTGATATTTTTGAGGCAGCTTATCTTCTGTGAAAATTCTGTAATTCCTGTGTTTTTGTCAGTTGCGTAATGCTGATACTTAATATGGGTTTGTATTATAACTAATAATAATGACGCACGGCATAGTGAGATATTCTTCTTCACCTAATACGCCCTGATTGTACGTCTCTTCGAGATCACAGACCCAACCACAATCAACATCACGCCCACCAAAACCACCAGAATTACCAGCTGTACCAACACCGCCGCCATTACCACCACCATCACGATCATCATCATAATCATCACCAACCCCATCACGATCATCATCATAATCAACTCCACCATCACGACCATCACGATCATTATCATAATCAATTCCACCACCACGACCATCACGATCATCATCATAATCATCACCACCACCATCACGATCATCATGATAATCATCACCACCACGACCATCACGATCATCATCATAATCAACTCCACCACCACGACCATCACGATCATCATCATAATCATCACCACCATCACGATCATCATCATAATCATCACCACCACCGCCACGATCATCATCATAATCAACTCCACCACCACGACCACCACGATCATCATCATAATCATCATCACCATCACGATCATCATCATAATCATCATAATCATCACCACCATCACGATCATCATAATCATCACCACCACCACCATGATGATTGTCACCGCCACGATCATCATCATAATCATCACCACCATCACCACCATCACGATCATCATCATAATCATCACCACCACCACCATCACGATTGTCACCGCCACGATCATCATCATAATCATCACCACCACCACCACCACCACCACCGCCACGATCATCATCATAATCATCACCACCATCACGATCATCATCATAATCATCACCACCACCACCACCACCGCCACGATCATCATCATAATCATCACCACCATCACGATCATCATCATAATCATCACCACCACCATCACGATCATCATCATAATCATCACCACCACCATCACGATCATCATCATAATCATCACCACCACCACCACCACCACCGCCACGATCATCATCATAATCATCACCACCATCACGATCATCATCATAATCATCACCACTACCACCACCATCACGATCATCATCATAATCATCACCACCATCACGATCATCATCATAATCATCACCACCACCACCACCGCCACGATCATCATCATAATCATCACCACCATCACGATCATCATCATAATCATCACCACCACCACCACCACCATCACGATCATCATCATAATCATCACCACCATCACGATCATCATCATAATCATCACCACCACCACCGCCACGATCATCATCATAATCATCACCACCATCACGATCATCATCATAATCATCACCACCACCACCACCGCCACGATCATCATCATAATCATCACCACCACCACCACCATCACGATCATCATCATAATTATCACCACCACCATCACGATTGCCACCGCCACTCAAGCAAACAGGACATCACACGAGCGAGCTGTTTATAGAGCCGGGATTGGTAGTGGCCTCTTGAATTAAGCGAGGTCTCTCAGTGCGCCCTCGGGTCAGGCCCATTTCTGTCTCCATTTAGAGGCGGCCGAGTGCTCGCTGCCGAGTCTCCCCACCGTCCCCCCCCTCCCCATCGCGTGGGAAAGGGAGCGGTCGTGGCAATTTGACGATCGACTGAATATGCAAGCGCATCTGATGGTTGGGGAAGAGCCGAGATGACGGTTGGTGCAAGCCACGCGGCTGCACGTGCGTGAGTAGAGTGGTAGCGCAGAGGCGAGGTTGCCGTTAGCGCGCTGCGCTACGGACCCCGGCGACCCGAGTTCGATTCCCGCTCACGGCTAACACCAGTAACGATTATATCTGAACAAGTCCTGTGCCTCCGCTAGGTGGACTCAGCCTCGAATGAGTGCCTGGTGCGGTTGAGTAAAGATTGTACTAGAGAGACAAATGCGGCTGATCGTGGTACTGGCCACCCACCCCCTCGTATGCCGTACCGACCTTGATAGGTGCTCTTTAATAGCACTTGTCCCAACAGTCTATTAAACCTATACGGACGATCCTTGTCTGAAGTAGGCGAAGTAGTTTTTTCATGCTGTGGTTGTCCCACCTGATGACGATTGCTTGTGTTGCGATCAAAACGCCGTGATCTATTATTTTGTTATACCTACGTGACTTTACCGAAAGAACCAAAGAGTATGGATTCCTGCAGTTACGAAAGCTTCAAATCAATAGTTAACATATTGAGATACATTTGGGCAATTCTAAGCTATTGGGCTACGTGCTGTTCGTGGGTGTTTATGGAGGACGGTCAGCATAATAGTGGGTGGTGTGACCAGAACAATGCCCAGGTCACCTTTGTCTCCCTGGCTGTGAAGTTGGACACACGCGTGGCCAGGTATACTTTGACGACCGGGTCGATCTCGCGCAAGAAGTCGACGAACAAAGTGACAAGAAGAGACATTTCTCTTTTCGAATTCGATGACAAAAAAAATGTTTTCAAAGAGCCACAATGCAACGTGAAAAGTAGACGTTGGTCCTCGTGACATAACTGCCACGAAGCAGTCCTTAAAGAACCCGCATGCGTCTCCGGCGCCAAAGGTTTGCCGACCGCTGATCTAGCGGGAGACCCAGGCACGGTTTAAGATAATTGCCACTGATGTTTAGTAGCCGTAAACTGAGAGCCGAACTCGGATCGCTGCTTTCGTAGCAGAGTGGTTAACCACGAGGCCAAGACCACCACACCCTCCCAACAAAAAAAAATTAACCCGTAAAAACAAAGTTTTTCACTATAAATCCTTTATATGCGTGGCAGCTAGAGTCCTCTCGTCCTCTGGCTTGAGATGGCTGCCACCTATGGGTCAGATGATTGCCTGCCACCATTAAGCAATTGGTAATTAAATATATATATTTTTTCCTAAAAAATGTAAAGTTATGGAAAAAAAATTTCAGGAATATAAATTGTCACGCACAACGAGTCTGTGTGCAAAATGTCAGCTCGATTGGATCACGGGAAGTGGGTTAAAAAACGACTGAAATATTTGCACGGTCGTAAGCGCGCAAGCAAGCAAGCAAACAAGTGAACTTAATATAAAGGATTTAACAACACCATCCACCTGTTTGTGCGTATACTTGAGTGTTTTCGAGTGTGTGTGTATGCACACGCGTGTTTGCAAACTATCTATGGGTGCCTGCATGTGTTGGTGTCGTGTGACCTTGATTTGACTTCTGCTTCAAGTTCGGATCTGCGTTGCAACAGACGGAGGGGGAAGCGATGTCCTTCCAAAAAACGCCTCGCGCGCCTGAGAGCGCGTGAGCGCGTGTTTACGGTAAATTCATTAACTTTGTACTTTCAACTAATTCAAAATTATGACTTGAAACAGGCCAATGATTGAACTCGCAGATGGTACTAATCTGCTGTAATTAATCCAGCTGTGCTTGATAATTTTTAATTTAGTTTTAGATTGTCTTCTGAAACTGCACACACGTAAAATATAAAGGCTACGGTTAAAGGGTTAAGCAGGTGTGAGTGAGTGTGATGCTGTGTGCGTACGCGCGCGTGTATGTATGTATATGTTTGGGTTTGCGAACAGCCATTGCCCCAAACCAGTTTGTATTCCCTTGTGCATATGCACGTGCGTCGCTGCCCATGTGTGCCTATGTAAAGAGCGGTGGCGCTATCGTAAGCTCACTGTGCCCTGATCCCGGCAACCCAAGTTCGATTCCGGCTCACGGCCAATCTCAGTGAGGATTATCTGATCCGGTCCTGAGCCTCACGTTTGTCGATTCAGCCTCAAATGAGCACCCGATGTTGGGTGTAAATCTTGCCACTGGAGAGACAAAGGCGGTCGTGCATGGTGCTGGTCACCATGCCAGCCTTCATAAGTGCTCGCTTACAGCACTTGCCCCTAAAGCCAGTAAAAGGCTATATGGGTGATAGTGGCCTTTGTACTGATTTGCCTGATTGTGTTAGCTCGTTCGGCTGTGTTCATCCTGTGTGTGGTCTAATCGTCCAGTAAAACATTCCTGTTGCTCCGATTCCAATTCATCTCACGAAAAAAGAAGAAGAATAAGCAGCCTGAGGCAGTTCAAGTCCCGAAAGGAAATGATGGCCCGCGGTCGAGACTAATGGTGGCGTTGCAGCCAAGCAATGGGACGCGTCCAAGAGGACATCCATCGGGAGGAGATGGAGCAATTAAATCTGCTCGTTGTTACAGGTGCTCAGTGGATCATTAACACCGCAGAGTTGTGAGGGATGACGTTGGCTTGGGGCCTCGTGAAGCAGTAGATTGACCATGGCTGCTGATGATGAGCATGATAGTAAACACATGAATTACACTGGTCAACAAAAAAAAACATTTTTTTCTGGCCTGGACTTTTGCAGCTGTTCTAGACTAATTTCAGGGTGCTGATTCCAAGTCTGATCTCAGATCTGCTCTATCACATCTCATTTTATGCTATCGGCATACCCCATTTTCATTGATTTTACCCGAAATTAACTCTGTCACTTATGATTGCAAGTTGTTGCGAGTCAGTGACTGCTTTAGTGTTTAAATATGGTGCTGTATTTTTAGGATAGTGTGTTTATAATATCATTTTATGTAGATATCCACATTTATTTAATATTTTTCTTCTGCAGTTTTTATTGCAAATGCAATATTTGATATCTCAAAAACCTGATGTGATAGACAAAAACTGATGCCAGATTTGGAATCAGCACCCCAAAATTACCTTAAAACCGTTGGAATACCTTATGCCAGAAAAAGTGTGTTGACCAGTGTTATCTCTCTCTGTCCATCACAAAGTGGTTAACAAAATCATCGTGACTGGGCACATCATTAAGACCACTATAAACAGTGGCACGGAAACACACACAATAGCCGTGGTAGAAGTCTAAATTGGCATTCTCGCGTGTAAAAATGTGCACGTGTTTTGTTGATGCGCGCATATAAAAAGTGGGCAAATTAATTAGCGGGCAGGCGAGTTGTGACTGAACATATTTCTCGATGTTTTTTTTTGCCAAAACTGTGAAAAGTAAACAGAGGTAAGCGATACAAAAAAATAATCCCCAAACAAAACGGAATGGAAGGAAGCAAACAAAATGAATGCTCCAATGAAAACGGTGTTGTGCGACAGTGTTATTAAAAAAAGTGATAGAGGTTCGTGTAAACCCAGTAAACTTTTTGTCCTAATGCTATCCGCAAAAACTGGGAAGTCAGCAGGAATCTCGATTTTGTTTGTGTCCCACAGAGAGAAGAAAAGACGAAAAAAAATGTTTTTTTGTATAAAATAAAAAAAAAGCTTAAAAACAGACACGCACGCACAGCATCTGCCGCTACTAAACTTTTTTTGCGCCGGGTTCCTTCTCATTTCTTCCCGTCGTATATCCACTGACGCATCGTTCGTTTCATTCATTTTATACTTTATTCCTTTACTCAGTTTCTAGTTACACTTTTGTTCTCTACACCCCCCCCCCCGCCGCCGCCGCCCCCACTCCATCCTTATTTTTTGGTGCTCTCAAACGTGAGCTTGCATGCCGTGCCCCATACTCTCACCGCGGCGGGCTCACTGCAAGGCAATGGCTCTCCGGCTCTGTTGTCCAGCTCAATGCCGGCCTTTAAAAAGCTTCACGTCTATTCCGGCATTCTCAGCTCTCGGTATTTGAGCACCGCGATTAGGCTGCTGAGCTGTGGTTGACGAGCAGTGGGCAGATGTGTGGACAACTACATTTGCAATGTCTAATGCACCGTCTTTTTTCGCCTACCCCTTTATTTTGCTGTCTATTCCCCCCCCCTCCTCTGGCGCTATATGCGGAGCACTGAGTTGTATTGTTATATTACTCCCTCTGTTACCTGCGACTCTCGCTTCAGTCCATCTGTCTGGCTGTATTATTCGGCTGTTTATTGGAATGTATGTGCGTCTGTCGGTTTGCCTGCCTCTCCTATTTGCCTGTTTGTCTGACTGTCTGTCCAAATGTTTCGTCTCTCTGTATATAATATCTGTCTGTCAAATTGTCTGCTTGCCCATCTCTCTGTGTGTATACTTTTCTCTTGCTGCCCCAGCCGATCGCGATGATCTTACTGCAGCTGTTACTGATGCTGAAATTGCTGCTGCTCGTTTGTGAATGCTTCTACAGCTTTTGATGATGCAGGCACCTCTTATGAGCACGGTAGGCTATGTACATTGCGAACTAACTTAAACATCCAAGCAATACATGCTGGCAATGATGAATATGCTACTGATGCTCCTAGCTGCTGCAACCCTACACGTCTCGCCTTTCCGCACCACCCCAACCGCACCAGAGCGTGGCCTCCAAGCGCACATCACGTGGCACTCTCAGCTTGCATAGGAATTGTTCTTTCCACAAACTTGATGAATAAAAAAAACCCCGCCCAATTGGGTTCCTGTGTCGACTTTGGCTCAAGTGGCAACGCTTGCGTTGGGCCTCCACTTTTCTGCGTTCTTGCGCGGTGAAGTTTTTTTCGTCACGTGTCTGTATTGACTCCCCCACCCCCCACCGCCCACTCAGCAACGATAATTAAAACCTGGTGGAGCGTTTGCGCAATGAATTTAGCGGATTTAATTGACATCTCCCGGGCAACAGCCGACGTTTTAAAGAGCGCTTCTTTTCAAATCCCAGCCGCAAGCGTGGGTCAGGTCAACACCGGCGCTGCGCTGGGACTGGGTCACGGCTCGAAGGGCGCCGGGATGAGGATTTATAAGGAAACAAAAAGTGCCTTGCGGTGCAGCGGCCGTGCAATGGTTGTTGGCACTAATGCGCCGTGAACCCGGCGACCTGAGTTCGATCCCCGTTCGTGGCTAACTGTTGCATTGTACATGGGGCGAAAAGGTGGGGTTAATGGTTAGGACACTGTGCTACGGTACCTGAGTTCGATTCGAGGCTATGCTAATTATTAAATTGTACACTTGGTGAAGTGGTGGCGTAGTGGTTAGCACACTGCGCTATGAACCCGGCGACCTGGGTTAGATTGCCAGCCGCAGCCAACAGCAATGGCGAGTGATTTATGAAATTGTCCGATACCAGCGTGATAAAGCATTCTCAAACGATCTCGATGACCTGCGCAGAGTGGCGAGACCCTCATGGATCATTGGATTAACAGAGGGATGCGATGTGCGTGTGTTGCTCGGGAGAGGCTCTCTAGATCGCCCTCTAGTGGAGGGCCTTTCTGCCGACGGTGGAGTGAGAAAGCCATTCCATAATGAGTGGGATTCCTCATAATTGACAGAGTTCATTGTTTGCCAGGCTAATGGGGCCCGTGGCGTGGACGTGGGGACACGTGTGCGTGATACGCGTGGTTTCCAGTCGCAGACTTTAGCCGGGGTGATATTTTGGCGACTGCATTGTGCTGACGATTCCTAATGCAGGATGAAGCCGTTCCACGGTGATCTATCAGTGCCATCACGGCTGCTGTCGGTCGGTCGGCCGGTCACATTTGCTGCTCGCACGCGCGCACGCACGTGCGCGCGTGCGAGCGAGAGGTGTCGCGATGACAATCAAAGAGTTAACGAGGAGTCTTTCTCTCGGGCTGCTCCCCAATGCCGACATCAAAGCGAAGGTGTCTCTGCGGAGAGCGCCTTCACACACACACACACACATGGCTGTGTCGCATAACGATGGGAGTGAGATACTTTAAAAAGAAAGGATAAAATAGGAAAACTAAAAAAAATACGTACGCATGGGGTAAAAACTCAAAGGCATGCCCAGGGAGACGCCGTACGTCAACAAAACAGTTTTCACGGGGCGGAAGTAATTTCGCGAATTTTTTTAAAATTTTTATTTCATCTCCAGCGAATCTTGAACGCGGCTACGCCACGGCATCGCGTGGCTGCCACCGAGTCGGCTCCGTCTCGTCGTGCTCGTTTGAGACTGTAGCCCGTTCATGCTTTCCGCGGGGCTCTGTGTTCATTAACCTCCTTTACCCCGGCCGGTAGAAGTGACCTTGTTTTCAGAGACGGGGTGGAGGCGTGGGGGGGGAGCAGTGCAGAAACCGCACGTGACATTTCATTGTTCAACAAATTTGAAACAAGCGCCAAATGCTACTAAACTAAACTTGCGTTTTTACCAGATAAAGTCCACTGAGCTATGAGCGCTTTTTAAATCATTTATATTAAGTTCACTTGCTTGCGCACTTACGACCGTGCAAATCTTTTGGTCGTTTTTTAACCCACTTCCCGTGATCCAATCGAGCTGACATTTTGCACACAGACTCGTTGTGCGTGACAATTTATTTTCGTGAAATTTTTTTTCAAAAATTTTACACTTTTTAGGAAAAAAATAATTATATTTAATTTCCAATTGCTTAATGGTGGCAGGCAATAATCTGACCCATAGGTGGCAGCCATCTCAAGCCAGAGGACGAGAGGACTCTAGCCGCCACGCACATAAAGGATTTATAGTGAAAAACTTTGTTTTTACGGGTTAATTTTTTCAGAGGTGACCTCGTCACACGCGATAGCTCGTCGAAGTGGCTTTATGATCACAAGTCGGAATTTCAAGCAGCAGCTAAATAATCTGAACACGTGTCGATTCTAAATGTGTAGGAGGACAAAACCAGAGGAGGATCCGGAGAAAAAAAATCCACGGGACCACCACGGGTAGAGAGAGAGAGAGAGAATACGTGGACTCTTAATATACAATAGACATCGCCAGGGCCTGGGATCGAGCTCACGAACCTCCTGCGTACCAAGCGAGGGAGATAACACATCCTTGCCAACGACAACATTAGTGACGATGTGCCCAGCGGACAACTGCAATTCGTGCGAAGAAAAGGCAAATCCTCACCAATGTTAAGCACGGCATCAGCATTGTTGACGACGCACGGTGCGAAATAGTTCAACAGACATGTATCCTATTAAATATTAGCAGGCGCGCTTGAGCCTCCAGGAAGGGGGGTCCAGATTCCCCCACCACCCCACCCCTCTCACCCCAAAAAATATATTTACCTGGTTTTGAATAAACCAATGCCCCGGTCTGCCGCCTCCCAAACCTCCCAACAGTTGCCAATGGAAATCACTGTTCGGTCCCCCACCCAGATACCCTTCACCCCGCCCCCCCTTACACTCGCTATCATTGCTGCGAACGAGAGAACAGACAGATGCAACGCGTACGCGACGAAAGCAGAGTGGAGAAGGACGTAACGAGCCGGTGGTGGCCATGGCGGCGCTGGATCGTGTCCAACGTTTCAGGCTGTCACGCAAACCGCCGACTCGGGATTGCTCGCGATCGCAGGCAGCAGCAGCGGCGCGCGTGCGACTGATCGAATGAGCGGGATGGGGCGGTGAGGCGACGATGGGGAATGGTGTTACGCAGCGCGGTCACCGAGTCCCACGGGAAGCTTGTTCGCTGCGTTCGGACGCCAAAGTTCCATCCCACCCGAACAGCCTTTCGCAGACTGTTGGGGCGAGGTGCTGTTCAGCGAGTTGCACCCACGACGGCACTCACGGCATGCGAGGAGAGTGGGGGCGGGGGGATTATGTGGCCAACACCGCCTCTGTCGCCCACTTTGTTGATGTTTTACACACTGCACCAGGTACTAATTTAAGGCCGAGTAGACCTAGGGGAGGTCAATGACCGGTTTAAATATACGCCACTGCTCTTGCTCGTAAGCTGGAATCGATCTTGGGTCGCCGCGTTTTTACAACGTAGTGCGCTAACCACTGCACTACGGCTTCAACACACACACACACACACTTACACACACACGCGCACACACAAACCGCTCGACTGTGGAGAAAAATAAGTTGGCTTGGGCAGGACACCTCGCTCGAAGGGACGATGGTCGAGACTCATTACGGAGTGGCAGCCACGGTAGGAAGCGTGCCCGACAGGACGCGCACCCGCCGAGATGGAGCAATGGAATCTGCTCATTGTGGAGTGGGTGCTCGACAGACCGATCGCCGTATCGCGGGACAATGAAGGGACGGCGACAAGATCGAGGGAGATCTCCATCCAGCAGCAGTGGATCTATCAAGGCTGAAGACGATGACACAGGCTGGATCAATAAGTTAATTAATCATGTAATTGTTTCCATCCGGTAGGAATTCATCTCCAGGTGGCTCACGCTCGCTTCCTCCTGCTCAGCGGGGAAAACGCTGACCGAGCAAGATAACCCTGGATGGAAAATTTCAAGAATTGCAGGCGGAGAGCTGGCCGAATGTTGCTTCCTCAACACCGGCACTCAGCATGCCGATTGCGCGAAGGACAAGTGTCCTTTTAAAATTGAGCTGATGAAACACCCACTTTCCCCCCCAACCCCCACCAGCCCCCTGTCTGAAGGCCGGTTTCTTATCACGTCGATTACGTCTTGGCGCTATCAGCGACACTCAGATGAGTCAATGAGTGTCAGCAGAGGTGGCTTTCCCAGCTCTCCGCACTCCCACTGGTTATTTCGGGTAAATGGGGTCTTGAGTGTCGCTTAAGAAAATACCAGCGTGGGACTGGTGCGCCGTTCCCACGACCACATGGAAGTGAGCCGGTGGTCCGCTTCGAGAACTGGGTCAAGGACTCACGAGGCTTCAGCCCAGATTCCCAACGGTAGGGTGAGGCGGGTGGTCGAAGCAGAGCGCGAGCAACGGACATCTCGATGCGGCGGCACAAGAAACGAGGTTCTCCCAACAACCGCCCGGCTGGGCTCTGTTTTCCTAACGGCCATGGAAACGCGGTCATGGACAATCCCCCCCCCCCCGCCCCGCCAAAGTCAGTCCTCCACGCGCATCACATCTTTAAACGAGCAAACGACAGTGCCAGATTTCCATGCGGATGACATCAACACGCCTTCTAAATCTTTGCTCTCTGAGCGCGACCGACTGCCAGCCAGCGTTAAACCTTGGCGGAGTCGCCGCCAAATGCTGCAAAAAATCCCTGACCGTTGGAAAGAGGGGGTGGGAAATCAATTTCTCTATTACTTTAAACAGAATTAAATAACGTATAATCCCACGCCAACTGATAGACAATCACATTGCGCTAATGTTATTAAGTTGTGACTGAAATAAAAGCCGTGTAAAAATAGTTTGTGCAGGAAGTGCGAACTTACAATATTAAAAAGCATAATAATATATTTATTTTCTTGGTTCTTTCGGTAAAGTCACGTAGAAGGGGAATATTAAAATAATACAAATAAAACAATTAAATTATTACGACATTTCGATTGCAACACAAGCAATCATCATCAGGTGTGAAAAACGAGGCAATCGAAACGTGGTGAGAATTTTATTGTTTTATTTTGATTATTTTATCATTTCCCTTTTACGTGACTTTACCGAAAGAACCAATAATATGAATCCCTGCAGTCACGAAAGCTTTAAATCGAAATGTATTTATTATTTAATATTGCAAAGCTGTTAGCTGTCCAGAGATTTCTCCACGGAATCGCCTGATCTTGATCGTCGTCGTCGTCATCATCATCGAGACATGCTCTAACCAAGACTCCGCTACCACCTCTCGCCATCCTGCGAGGCAACGGTCCGTCCAGCACCCTGCACACGAGGCGATGTTCACCATCGCTCTCCTGGGATGCGTTCCGTTCCGTGGTTTTTTCCGCACAGTGAAATGTTTCTGACATTCGTCCATCGCGCCCTGGTGCATCGCGTGGATTTTAATGGGGATTTTTTTTGGAGGCTTGTTTTTTTTTGCTTTTATGTATCGGAAGAAAAATGTAAGCGCCGTGAAACATTAACGGAAGGGAATGGCATTGAAAGTGGTTTAACCCGCGGGTTAATTGTTCTTGCAGCCCCAGAATTTCTGGATGCATTTCCCCATAATTAAAAAGAACGTTAAAATGCACTTTAGCAACAACAAAAATTTCAGCTGAACATTGCGATCAAGGTTTGTTATGAAACCTTTTACTGACATATAAAACAACAGCGTTTAAAATGCAATTATTTACATGAGATGAAAACGCCGAGGTGAACTGTTGGATCGTTTGCTGGCTGCTTTGTCCGTCCCGGTGGTGAGATGTTAATTACCTCGCCTGGTTTACAGGATCCCGTGGGCTCAATCCCGACCCTGACGCCTGTATATTTTGTCGGTTGATTTTTCACCGGGTCCTCTGGTTTTCGCCTCCACATTTAGAATGGACATCGTGCGTTTCGAGTATTGGGCTGCCGTACATTTCCACACGATAATGATACGCCACTTCGTTGAGCTATCATTTGTGGGAAGGTCGCTTCTGAAACATAACTGTATCGTTTTAGATTTGAAGTTTTCGTGACCGCAAGGATCTATACTCTTTGTTTTTATCGGTAAAGTCATATACCCTATATAAACACGCTGTATCTTAATAACTCTCTTCATACGCCTCAGTAATTTTGCTGGAGCAGTCAACACCTGATGACGGTTACTCGTGTTGCTTCCGAAATGTCGTGATTTAATTTATTTGATTTCATTTTAACTTATTTTATATTTTTTTACCTACGTGACTTTATCGAAAAAAACAAAGAGTATAGCTAAATTGCTCAGTGGGCCCTAGCTGGTAAAATAAGAAACAAAAAACATCGTTTAGTTTATCTGCATAGCGCTCGTCCGAACGTGTAAGTTGTAGCCTCTTGTTCAGATGCCGCCCCGTGGCGTGACGTCGGCACACCACGTGGGGTGGCGTTCCAGAGATGTCGCCCATCCAATTCTTTCGCACGGCTTTTGAAGCAAACGGTGCAAATGTCTCAAATGAGCGCCCCTCTCCCTCCTTATCAACCTACCAATACCAAATACGCGGCCGTTCGCCACTAAGTGGCGGTGACGTCACCACGGCGCCTGTGCCAGGCCAAGTGCACCTTGAGTTTAACCACGTAGGCTTTCGCGACCAACATTATACATTATGAAGGGTATTTGGGTTAGGTAGCATAAATATAAACATTCTTGCATTAACCCCCCCCTCTTATCTTCGGACTAGGATGGGCATACATTGGTGACGTCATCGTGCTCCGTTTAAGACCGGAAGCAGGAAGACATCTTCACAATTATGCCAAAACGCCTGATGAAGCCGGTTACAATTGGCAGCGAAACGTCGTCCTCAAATTGTAAATGGCGTCAGTTTACTCTCCGACACGCCGGTGTGCTGAAGTAGTCACTAATTGGCACGTTTTATTTACTTAAAAAACCTTACGAATTGGCTGCGTCGGGTGGTGGTGGGTTAACGACACATTTATATTCACGCGATCCAAGCCAGAAACCTTCTTTATGAATAATGTGTGGATACCTCGCCCCCCCCCCTCCCACCCCCAGCAGTGGCGCGAGCAGGCAGTTGCAGGTCTGCACCTTTACATGTTTAACCTTTCCATTGGTAGCGTGTCTCGTGTGTGTAGTGCTTAACCTTACTTTAATGTGACTGTTTATATATATATATTTTGCTATCTATTTTGTGTGTGCGTTCGTGTCGGCTCCATTGAGAGATGAATATAGCGGAGCAATAAATAATGCAATCCTCCTTTTGCAACCAATTTCTCCTGAATTATTAATTAGCGAGAGGCAATAATCCGTGTTGTTCTCATCTCTAAATGTTACACGCGCACACACGCGCGCGCGTGTGTGTGTGTGTACACTGAAAGCATAATAAACAATGCAATTAAATACAGGTGAAACAAGACGCGATGTCAAAATGCGTTTACAGCAACCATTCCGTTGTGATTTGTCTCCCTTAATGCAAATGTCACGTCTATCACACCAAAGAAACCGCTATATTATTAATAGTGTGCATGCACCCGTCGCCAGAAAAAAAATATATAATCTCCGTGATATCGCGACGCAGGGCGGTACGCCCATTGTTGTTAATCACCGCACAAGTTCGGCCGATTGCTGCTGCTCGCTTCCGAGGTGCGCTCGTCCCGTAGCAATAGCGCCCTGTGCATTGTGGTCCTAGTTTAAAGGGATGCTACGTGGTCATATTTACCATAGGCAAAATATAATATATACGTGTAGTGGATTCGGGCAATTGTCCTCTCTTCAGTGCATGTATTATTCTGTAAATGTCCACGTGATAAGCCACGTCGTTGAGCTACCATTTGTGGCCAGGTCGCTTCTGAAAAATAACTAATGAAAAATAACTAATAGCTCAGTGGGCTTTAGCTGCTTGCCTTACCTTTCCTATACTTCGCACTCCTATCGTTTTGTTTTGTATTGTTTGTTGTTGTAACTTTCTGACCTGCCCCTACTGGACATCTGTGAAAAAAGAATAGCTTCATGCCTCATCAGATTGCTCCAGGATAAATAACGATTCTGATATATATAGGGAGAGACACCGGAGAGATCGAGAGTTGATGAGAGAGGCGGGGACTGCACTCTGCACACCCTGGAGCCTGATGGGAATAAAGAATATATATATATATATATTCCCCGATGACCAGTGTTTAAATTATTAACATTTTAACATCACCCATCTTGTCATCGTCTCACGCAGGGCGTCCTCTCTCTCTATCGGGCGTGTTGCCTCCTTTGGTTTCCATTCCATTGTTAGGCTCGCCCCCCCCCCACCCCCGTGCTTAACCTTTCTTCAAAGTCAATGCGATGTCTCTAAACGTGATGTCTGGAACCTGCGTAGATGTTCTCTGATGCACGTGTCCCCCTTTCAATCTGCCGTGACCGGCTCCTGGTCCATTAACTCCTTCGCCAACCCACACTGACCAGAGCGGTGAAGTATGGTGAAACCACCCCGCACGACCGACACGATGTGGGGCACTTTCGTAACCCATAACACCTGGGTCTGTCCCGTAACTAGGGGTCGGCACGGTTTGAACCGACTCAAACTGGTTTCAAATTGAGCAATCCAAACCAAACCAGCGACGACTGAACCAAACCAAACCAAAACCAAACCAAACTAAGCTAAACCAAACCTCTTAAGTTGGCTTGAACCAAACTAGTTTGAGCCGGTTCCACCCTGTCCGAGCCAAACCGAGTCGGTTTTCGTAGCCCCAAACCAAACCGAACCAGTTCAAACAGAGCCAAACCAAACCGATTTGGTTCGGTTCAAACCGCGGTTTGGTGGTTTGAGCCAAACCGTGCCGACCCCTACCCGTAACCTCCCGCCAGCGAGCCTTCCCCACTTCACGTGGTCGACTCAAAGCTGCACCTAGCCTGGCACAGGTGTTGCGATAACGTCACCGCCACTCAGTTGCGGAAGGCGGATGTTGTTGTTGTTGTTCGTCTGGCAGTGGATTTGATAGAGGGCTATAAAATATTACGATTATTATCGTTCACATCATCATTTATTTTATTTTAATGCCATCGTGTAATCATGTATCCGTAAAGAGTATAAAATCAATGGAATCTGAGAAAGAAAACTAATATAAGGGAAATGTTTTTCGTTAAGAGCCCTTCCGAGGGACCGTCAAGAGACGGCAATGAATGAGATGGGAGCCCAGCTGGGGTAGTGCCGTGATGTACGATGCAAATGGTATACCCCGCACATACGAGGGCACACCACGATGCTGCCACTGAGTCATGGTTAGCACACTGGACTTTTAATCCAGAGGTCACCAATCCCATTGGATTCAATCTCCCGGCACGCCAGTTAATTGCAGCGGTGCAAGTTTCTTCAAATCCATCCACTTCTCTCCACGCAGCGGAGCAAATGGGTTCAACCACAGTTCATAGATCCACACCCAAACTATTGACCGTGGGGTAAACCACTGTGGTCTGCGCACCTTATGATGGAGGAGGGGGAATACCGAAAGTCCACGAAGTCTCTCCGCTGAAGCCCTCTCGTCGTGGCTAGTAGCAGACCTCAACATTGGCATTGAGCTTCTCAATATATCGCTGCCATCACACGGCAAGAATAGAGAAAGAGTGGATCAGCTGGTGGCATGTGGTGGAGTAAAATGTGGCTACTCCCAACTCTTCAAATTATGCTTTTTTAAAAACACAGGAGGCCAACGACCCAAAACCCCAAGTGGCCAGCAACAAATTGTACTTCTAAAGTTGTAATACATAGCAGTTCATTTGCGTATAAGACAAATGCATTGATTTAAATCCCCAGCATCACGAGATTTCAACCGCCAGAACGGGAGATCATGTGTGAGCCGAGAGACAGCACGAACTTGCAACGTGAGAATAGGTGTTTTAAAATGCCGCGTGAATGAATTAAGAATAAAAAAAATCCATCTGCCGAAGCAGGAATCGGTATTATCCCTCACTCACGTCAAAATGTCAGATCTACACACCCCCGCTAAAAGCCCATATATCTATTTCTAAGTTCCAAAAAAAAATTGTGGACGCACTCGCAAATTAATAAGCCGAGCGGCGTGAATGCCATCTGTGGACCGAACCAAATGTCAAAGACCGCTCGGAGGTGGGGGGGGCAGAGAGAAAAAGTGGATTAGCGCGCGAGGTCTCGCACGTTTTAATTAAAACGAGCGCTCATACACAAACAATTTATTTAACGATTCGTCCGACGAACTTTCCTTACTCACCTTCACCGCTCGATTCCTTGGCAAGCCATTTTATAATTTCGTTTTGTTGTTGTACAAAGTAGGCCTTGCAGGCAAATACGGAACATTATATATATATATTTACTAAACTAACAATTGTTACATTGCTGCGGACTGCTCTCCAGAATTACACACCCCTCCCCCCCGCTGTGCTGAAGTAGTAATACATTTTAAAGTGTTTGTTCACGTGACGACTTTTTGTATTCGGTTGCGCTGGGTGGAGGTTGGCATACGATACAAGATTGGCATGTGACTCCTCATGTTTAAATCCCCCCCCCCCACCCCCAAAAAAAAAACATCGGTTGCAAAAAAAGGTGTGCGTTTAATTCCAATCATAGCTAAGATGCGTATTCACCATTTAAGTTTTTTTTTTATTACCACGAGACACACCGGGTTTGTCGGGTCACAGCCGAGAGGTCCAATTTTCTCCCCTCGGCGTGGCAGCCCAACGTCTCCCGCTGTGGACGATGAAGGGATGATGACAGCGGCGTGCGCGCTCTCCTCTCTCTTCACGTTCGCTCGCTCGTGTTTAGCACGTCTGACGAGAGGCGCCCACGACAACCAAACAACGCCTGCCCCACCTTCGCGACCGCGCAACACGAACCGAGAGTAAGGTCACACAAAGAGAGCGAGACATTCCTGTCTCGGTGAAAATTGCATCCCGGGTCGCCGGTGTGACTGCCCGGAGCGCCTGGCACGTGACTGGTAGCAGCCAGCGGTCTTAGCCGGCAGGTATACTGGATGTGGTGTGCGGGCACGCAAGAAGCGTCCGTGTTGATGGAAGACGGGAGTAGGTGGTCCATGAGTGAGATGCGTCACAGCCATAGCACGAGGTCCACTGGGTGTGGTGTGCTGGAACGGAATTGGGTTTTTGTTTTCGGAAAAACCCCAAAAATCTTAAGCAATGGTCACATAATTTGCTGTTTATGCGAAGAATATGTCTTGGTTGTGCTTTTTTATTCTCTATTTAATTTCCCGGCGTGCAGAGGGGGCACTTGCTAATAATGTGTGGTGAAGCCAAGCGCATGCCCCATGCCTGACTCTGCAGATTAACTTGTGTGTTTCAACAATTGCAGTTGGCTTGACGTACGTCTGGAAGGCAAACCGTTGACCTATATCGATACGTTATGTGGAGAAAACAGAAATTGATTTAGCTCTCCGACGTTTTATCGGACAGTACCGCGCGTATCGTTTGGCACGAGGTCCGACGTTCTGCTCCCACGGAAACCCCCGCGAGCTTCGGCAGCTGGCGAAGCCGCGTGACAGCTGGAGATTGTCACAGCGGCTCGATCCAGTACCTGCGGAAGCTCCCCGTCTGGAACATGGGTGGCGCGAAACGTTGGAGATCGTGCCGAACAGCAACATCGGAGAGAGCTACGTGGCTTCGAGCGCGAAAAAAAACGAAAGTGATTTTACTTGAGGGATTGCCAAGACAGCCTTCCGATTAGCGCGGTTGGCTACGTACGGTGCAAATGAAGTTCAACATACAGACATACAGAACCTCAATGTAGCGCTCGGGAACGGGCGTTTTTTTTATTTCATTGATAATTAAGCAGGATCTGTGGGCGCACATCGTTTGGAATCCTGTGCTTTCTTCCCTTAAATCGGGTAACATTTAACAAAAAAAATGATAGCGAGAGAGTTAGAGAGAAGGAGAGCGAGTTGAGAGAGATTGAGAGAGAGAGAGTTGAGACAGGGAGGAGAGAGAGAAAAAGCCTGAATTAAGTCGGCGTTTAATCCTTTATTAAATTACGCAACACTTTCAGCGACATAAAAAGGCCTTGTGCCCTTTGTGTCGCGGCGTGCCGATGCCTCTGAAAGCTAAAATGTTGCTGCGATGGTAGTGGTACCCCCACCCGCCCGATCGCCCTCCCGCCCGCTCGCCCGCTCGCTGTGACATTTTCACGATGCTGTCAGTGACACGGCGCTTAAAAGGGCGCCGGGTAATCGCTGCTCGGCTGTCGACTCAAAAAACAACTGCGAGTGCGTTGGTGGAGACGGCATTGGCAGGGGGGTGTGGGGGGCAACGGAGTGGAGGGAGCGAGCGAGGGTGGTGGTGGTGGCGGTGATCGCGGTCAAAAAGTGGTGCGGCGTGGTTGCCGTGGTTGGCACGGGCCCTCGTGCACGCAGCAGACGCTGGACTACCATCATGGCCACTGCCACTGCCATTCATGATAGCGCCGTAGTTACAGACTTGTGCCTCACAGCAAGAATGACCCTGGGTTCGATCCCTCACTTGGGTGGCTTTCTGTGCGAAGTTTGTATGTCCCACCCCCCACCCCCCTTTTCTGTGTAGGTTTGCTCGGGGTTTTCCGCGTTCCTCCCATAGCTAGAAAAAAACAAATCACATCTTGTTACTGCTACTGGCCAAACATCTCAGTGCAGACTTCGTATGTTAGAAAAAAAGTTTTGCTGGCTGGAGGGAGGGAGGGACGGATGGACGTCACGTTCAAAAGACATGTAGATTGCGAATACTGTATGTATATAAATACACGCCCTGCCCGTGACCTCATCTTGTCTGGCAAGGGGTAATTAATGTGTGAGCGTGCGCGCGCGCGTGTGTGTGTATTCACGTGCCCTGTGACATACCCAGATGTAAAGGTTAGGGTTCCAACAGGACTTAATGGAATTGCCTAAAGGCTCGGAGAGCGAAAAGTTGTACATTGCAGCCTGACAGCATGACCGCTATGCGCCATGCCTCGAGTTCAAAACGAGTCCCGTGCAATTAAATTTGCATTTACCATTTTAACTCTGCTGCTTTGCCTTGCACAGGACAAAAACGCGAAAAAAAATGTGCATTACATCGCCCCGCAATTGCTCGCTCACGCCGCTGCTGGCGGAGTGCCCTCCAATTAGAGGACGCTGCAGAGTGACTCCCATCATCTGGCGGGTTTTTTTGGTCTGCCCTTCCACGCCGGCGAACACATCTCGGTAGACGTGGCAGTGCCCACAGTTGACCTCACCTGCCCTGTTCCACTAATTGCGGTGCACCCCCTCGTACGGCTGCGTGGGCAGAGGCGGAGGAAGGTGGTGGGGGCGGCGGGGAGGCGTTGTGGAAATGGCACATCTAAGAAAGGTGCAGCGGTATTTATAGTGCCGCGCCGAGAGATCGAACCGATCCCAGCGCGATAACGCGATCTAAACCCAAAAATCGTTGATTATGAACGATCCCAGCGCGTTAACCATTGCGCCGTGGCAGCATGTCCTCGTCGATACAGTGGAGGGACTTGTGGATGGCGCTTGCGATCTTGCAGTTGGGTTCGGTGAAAGGATTCCGTTTTTGCAATCGGACGCTGTTGCCACGCCCCCCCCCCCCCCAATACGTCACAAGTCGACTATTACGTCACACGTGGAAGGTCATAGTTAGCCGACCACGTGACTGCCGAGAGGATGATCAAACACTGGAACTCGTCGTCAACTCTAGATCGAAGCGACGCTTCATAGAAGACCTCGAGCGCACCAACGACACCACCACCCCGAAGCCGTTATCCAGCAAAGTGTGCAACGTTGGGTCAACGTTGAGATGTGTTTTGAACCTTCCACGCTTGCTAGATATGTGGCTCGTGAACCTTGAATTTTTACGTTTTTTTTCTGGTGGGGGGGGGGCATTCAGAGGATCGAGGTGATGCTGTCTCGTCTACGGGATTTCAAAACGATGCGCAGCAACGTGTACTCATAGCACTCCGCTTGTGTGCATTATGCAAAACAGAAAAAAATCAGCAGTTCATCAACCACTACATTGTCTTTGCTCAACGTCTAAATATATTTGTTGAAAATTTCACAGACTGACATGGAAGCCGTGATAGAGAACGAGACAGAATCGGAATATGTATTCATACCGGAGGAATCCGGTGAGCTACGACGCTTTTGTTTCACAGACAATTGTGGGAGGCCGGTGTCAACATTATTCGAACTCATCAGCGCGGTAAAGTCACCAATCCTCACCGCCGCTACAACGTGCGCCCCTGGGAACACAGCGCTGTGTTCGTGGGAATCCTCACATCCACACGGTGGGGCCCATTCGCTTGACTTTCGTTTTCGTCGACGGCCTTAGCATGCGTGAGCAGCAGCGGCGGATGTCGGAAAGAGAGAGGGAGAGAGAGAGAGAATAAAACAACCATACTCAAGCTTCTGAACTCTGAACACATGAATAGGTAATGCACATGTGTTATTATTCAACGTTAGTTAACTATTCACGTGCCGCACGATATGCGTTGGCAATTCCAAGTGTGAGCGGAGCTGGAGATCGAATCCATGACAACTGTGTTGAGGGCCCGTAGCGAACGCGGCCCGTTCATAATTGAAGCTTTCCCCCCCAAAAAAAATATAATAACGGAGTTCAAGGTCGTGACGAGTGCCCGTGTCCCTATGATGCCTGTGGTTTTCTCTTGGAGTGAAAAGTACTGTTTATGAATTCGCTTGCATTTGTGCGTCTGTGTTGTTCTGTCTGTATTGGGGAGTGTCAGTGCAGCGGTCAGCTTGCTGTGCCACGAACTCTACAACCCGAATTTGATTCTGCCTCACGACCAATAACACCAGTGACGATTACCTGAACCGATCTGGGGCCTCCCGTACGTAGACTCAGCCTCAAATGAGTACCTGGTGTGGTGTGCAAGCATCGTCACTTGCGAGACAAAAGGAGGCCGGGCGTGGTGTTGCCCACACCTCCGTTTTGTCCGTTATGCTGACCTGATCAGGCTGGGGTGGTGCAGGTGAGGCTTAGGATTATGGCGAGGCTATTAGTTAGAACTAGGGTAAGGATTATGGTCAGAGTGGAATTTTAACTGTGCCACCGTCTCGTAACCTTGAAACTGCCCTCTCCCATTGCCCCCCCCCCTCCCCATTTCCCCTAGCCCCAACCCCATGCTCCCATCTCCTCCCTCTGCCAGCAGACGACCCGTGGCATTTTTTAAAAGTCCGCCACGTGCGAAATGTCATCAGGGTCCCCAGGGGACCAACCCCGGCCACTCTAAACGCTCGTGCGCTGCGGCACACGCAGAGAGCAAAAAAAAACACCCTTTACATACACACGGCAACAACAGCGGCAGCAACACAACAATAAAACAGAGATGGCCTTCTTTCAGTCTCGATCTTAAAATATTCATGCGCTCCCCAACCCCGCCGAGTTATAATCCACGACGGGACGGCGCGGCGCAGGAGACGGAAGAAGACCACGGGCGATTAAAAGAGGCGGAGGACGGCTTTGCCGAGATCCTCTGAGCTTGTCGAGGCGGCGGCGGCGGCGAAGAAGGTTAAGAGGCGCGTGTGCGCTCGCACGCCGCTTGTGGTGCTACTTGTCGCAGCACGGCTACGATATCGGTCGGGTCATTGCCCCGTCACGCCGAGGAACACTCGCGGCGCGGTCCGCACGTTCACGACGCGTCCGTCTGCCCTCCCCCTTCGCCGATTTTCAACCGCGCGACTCCTCTCTGCTCGCCAGCTCATCCGCTGAGCGCTAATTTCGCACCGATTTAGCGTGATTTTCTTTTTCAAACGCGACATTAAACGCGAGACACTGTCGCGCGTTTGTGGCCATGCAACACGAACTATGGATTGCATAGTGAACCTATAGAAATATTGGTTAGATTCCCACGGGATGGGAGATTTCACAACGTTTGTGCCATCTACCAACCCTCGATGCCTCCACAGTGCTGGATTCGAGGCCACGTGTGTATCCACCATTGACTGTTGTGTTATAAATCAGGCTTTAATGTCTCATCGGATATTTGCCTGGTCTCTGGTAGACTGTAGTAGGCACGTCACTAGCATCCACAGCCATAGCGAAACGTATACTGGATGTGGTGTGCCGGCAGCGAAAAACTATATTTTCAGTGTTTTCTAAACCAGATAGACCTAACCGAAATGAAACCCTGGTTATAATATGAATAATTATATAATGATAATGTACAGATCGTTGTCAATCCACTGCTGGATGCAGCCCTTCCCCCGTATTGGTCATGGAGGTTTGCTTGACCATACTTCACCACACTGGTCATTCAGACCCTTTTACCAAATCACAAGACCCACGACCTACTGCCTCTTTATAGCAAATCAATACGGCCTCAATATCTCTGCAGCGTCTTGACCTCCGGTCACGTTTTGGACGCCATACAATTCCACATCGTAACGTAAAGTACATAACAAAGACCCACAGACTCACACACAGGCCCATAGACTAACACAGAGACCCACACGTTCTCACAGATAAATCCACAGGCATTTACGGCATCTTGCGATGCGGTCACATTTAAGATGCCCTATAAATCCACATTGTGTTGCATACCAAGCTGGGCCTGTCTCTCGACCCCAGACAAAACATTCAAATGACTGGCGACGCACATTTCAACGGCACTGGGAACATCCACGCTATCCTTGGTACTTTTAGTTTCCAGACCAGTCGGAAACATTTAAGGATAAAGACGAGAGTCCTTGGCGTTATTTTCTGTGCTGGGTCTTCCTCTGGGGCCATGCATATTTCACGCCGCATTAATGAGTCATGATGCCACTGCGAGACGCGCGATGTAGCACTGCAGGCGGCGTGTTGGGGCTGGGCCCTCTGGGAAATCTGGGCCTGGCCTCCTCTTCCACGGGTCTCCTTTGCCAGAGCCAACCAGCCTGCCTGCTGGCATTGTCACAACGAGAGACCCAGGCACGCTTTGTATGTCGGGGGGCGCCCTGTGAGCGAAAGGTTCTGGGTAGTTTTTGAAACACTTCTTTTTTTTATCCCTCTCCCCTCCTCCGTGATGGTGTGTTGGCAGTGGTAACAAAGCTGAACACATTCGTAACACTGCGTTGCAACGGAAATGAATGGATAATTGGCGACGTTTTGGGTAACTGCTCTTCTTCGTATTGGTTTGATGACAGACACTCTGGTTCGTTTCATGTTAAAGATATTATATCTCTATGGATGGTCGCTTTTGCGAACACATATCTCAAAGAGTTGCAATGCATTTTCTCATACTGAGTAATATTCGAATATTTTGTATATTTTTAAAAATAAAATTTGACAAATGTGGACGTCTACACACATGGCCTACACTCTTTTGAAAAATGTCACCGGATCTTTAGGTCCACTGTGAAAGAGACGGCGCATTATTTTTAAGGTTTAATACATCCACGGTAATATAGTATCTGACAATATGGCTCAGCAGTAGAGCGAGCGGCTCGCAAACAGGAGGATGTGAATTTAACTCCTCGTACGGTGTGACTCAGCCCATCGGCAGGTCGTCGATGGGCAGGCCGCGTGCGGTGGGGTGAATCGTGGGTAGTCCCACCTCTCCCAGTACGCGTGGCCGGCGCGAAAGAATAGGCAGGCCAATTAGTACCAGAGGTGGGACAAAGTCATTGTTATGCAAGTCCAAGTCGAGTCGCAAGTCATCAAATTCATGACTCGAGTCTGACTCGAGTCCAAGTCACATGACTCGAGTCCACAACTCATAGGTGGGACAAAGTCATTGTTATGCAAGTCCAAGTCGAGTCGCAAGTCATCAAATTCATGACTCGAGTCTGACTCGAGTCCAAGTCACATGACTCGAGTCCACAACTCATAGGTGGGACAAAGTCATTGTTATGCAAGTCCAAGTCGAGTCGCAAGTCATCAAATTCATGACTCGAGTCTGACTCGAGTCCAAGTCACATGACTCGAGTCCACAACTCATAGGTGGGACAAAGTCATTGTTATGCAAGTCCAAGTCGAGTCGCAAGTCATCAAATTCATGACTCGAGTCTGACTCGAGTCCAAGTCACATGACTCGAGTCCACACCTCTGCCAATTACCCTGGAGTGGGAAGGCTCTTTTGGTTACAGTGGCACGAGCAAGTCAGTCCATGGTTGCACCAATACCATATTTTGTATGAATTCACCAAAAAGGCAGCAAATAAAACACACCCCCCCCCACCTCCCAATTCAATTTCATTTTCAACTTGTTTATTTTCTATCTTTGTTCTTCTACTACACACCACGCACATATATATCGCCAGCAGGTAATAATCAAAAAGTGGCAGGTGCCAAGCAGAGAGGTTTTTTTTCGCTTTGACATTGGGAATCAAGGGGGGGGGGGGGGGTTTGACACTGAACGGAGACAACTGCAGAGCGTCTCTCAACGCTCGATCAATGTTCCCGGACACACACACACACAGAGGCTCCCACAGGAGCAGTCGCCACACGGACAATGATGTCACGGGCTGGCTGGTTCTTCTCTCTCTCTCTCTGCGTGTGTAAAGATAGCACTAGCCTAGATAGGTCGAGCTTGGCAAAGATGGATGAAAGAATGCAGCTTTGGGCATCTAAAGATATATACATAAATGCGCTGTATATATTTTGAAATTCAGTTGCTAAGCACAGGCCCAGCGGCTCAACAACGTCACGCGGCCAGCAACAAACAGCACTATCAAAGTTTTAGTATATATATGAGAGGTACCACGTTTCTAAGTGGTCTACAGGGACGTGGGATGCTGCCCTGGTATAGTGGTGAGCACACTGGACTTACAATCCAGGGAGGCTCACCTGGGACATGTGGTGAGCAGGCAGCCCCTCCCTACATCAGTTCCCGCCCACTGTTAATAACCACGCCCACTGTTAATAACCACGCCCACTGATAATAACCACGCCCACGGTTAATAACCACGCCCACTGTTAATAACCACGCCCACTGATAATAACCACGCCCACTGTTAATAACCACGCCCACTGTTAATAACCACGCCCACTGTTAATAACCACGCCCACTGTTAATAACCACGCCCACTGTTAATAACCACGCCCATTGTTAATAACCACGCCCACTGTTAATAACCACGCCCGCTCAACTACAAGCTCCGCCCAGTGCTCACAGGGCCCGCCCGCTACTCAGGTCAGGTCCTACACTTTGCTCTCCTGGTGAGTCGAGGATGAGGCCGAGAGGAAGAAGTCGTGGTGGACAAAAGCCACTGCTGCCACCACGACGTCTCGCCAGCATGCATCTATCCTCCACCCGTGGCTTCTGCCTCACATAAGTCACGCGACTTCCACGATTTTGCCTGAAAGTCTCCCGCCTCGTGCCCCATCGGTCTTCTCCATCGGTTGCTCGACTCGCGTAGACCATTCATCCACGTGGTCCATGTGGCCAAAGCAGAAGTTGGTACCACCCAAGGCAGCACAACTCCAGTAGCACAGAGTTATTTAAATGGTCGATAAGAGTGAAATACAGTATGTCATAACGCACTCATTTCAAATGGTCGCCACATAATTCGTTGCTATTGGTCACATAAAGAACTTGGAATTGCTAATGCTGTGCCACCTCAGGTTCGAAGGAAAAGTGAAATGTCTGCTCTGGGCCGGACAAGGACACCAATTCTGGGATGAAACTATCACATTCACGACACGTGATAAAGCATCTAAGCTCCCGGACCTTTTCTTTACCCAGACCTGTTTGAATCCAATTGGAATAAGCCCATCTCTGGCACTCAATGAATAAGCCATTTATTCAAACTGGCCTTTTATATCTATGGAAATCGGAGGCTGGGTTTCAAGAAGGCGTTTGAATGGAGGGAAGGGCTCATGCCATCATCAGGGCTTCTCTCTTGTTAACTTAGAGGCACCCGCATGCAATCCTATACGGAACGAGTTCATTAAACGTGCCAGTGTGTGTGTGTGTAAGTTAGCTATTTGTTTTAATGATCGGAATGCTACTTAATCCCACAACAATTGAATGGCGTTTATTATACAGTAACAAAGACAACGATCGTGCTCCTCCTCCTCCACCAACCCCTCCCCCATAGCATGCACCAGACTGTTGGGGCAAATGTTGTCCGCGAGCACCTATTAAGGCCGAAATGGAGCACGAGCGCTTTGAGGTGTGGTTGCCTCTCCGTTGCTGGTGTGTACGCACACCACAACAGGCACTCAATGCAGGCAGCAGTCGACCTACATCGGGGAGACCGGAAGGCGGTTCGGTTAATTGCCACGTGCAGCGAAACGTCGCGCCTCGTGCCGTACAACAGGCGGTTCAACGCGATAATTCTCTACGGTACAGACGCAAAAGAAAGGTCGACGTCGTAGTAGTTGTAGCAATCGCCACTGACGTTGGCCGTGACGGTGAATGGACCCTCGGCTTAGCCGGGCTCGTAGCGCAGTGCGGTCGAAAGGCTGCGCCGCCGCTCCCCACACACGCGCACGAATCAGTTGTGCTAATGACTGCAAGGGTATACATTTTTTTTTGTTAAATGCCCTTTATTTAACCAGGCGAGGGTGCCCTTTGAGATTAATTATCTTGCTCGTGCGAGGCGGAGTTGTCGCACAATGCGAGTCGCGAGCAGCAGTTGTTCATCTTTGTTGTGTATAATTCAATGGCGGGTAATGTTTAAATGCGTGCGGGGCTAATGGGTCTCTAAGAGGAGACCCCTGATAGTGGCGATGCTCCTCGTTACTGCTCGAGACCGGCGTCTCCAGAGAAGGGGGCAGAATGGAATGTTGGGGTTGGGGAGTCGTTAATGTAATAATCAATAAACCCCAATCGCCCTCCACCACCCTCCCTCTCTACCACCAAAGGCCCCCTCCATCTCCCCCCATCCAACACGTGGGAGAGATGATGCTTAAGGCATTGCGGGGGGTGTGTGGTTGAGGGGTTTAGGGATTGGAGGTGGGTCGTGGGGTGGGTGCATTAATGACGCTCACAGCAACGAGCTGGGCGGCGTGCGGATACAATGCAGCAAGTTGGCGGAGTAGAGGGTGCAGTTGGTGCATCTACCAGTCATCTGAATCAACCAACCCCATGGCACCTGGGTCTGCCCCGCAACCTCCTGTCAGCGAGCCTTCGACACTTCACGTGGCCTCGAAGTGCACTTGGACTGGCACAGGCGTCGTGGTGACGTCACAGTCACTTAGTGGCGAATGGCGGGGGTATTGGTGTTGGCTTTCATATCAGACACCCCTCTCCCTCCTGCCGTTACCTCTCGCCACTGCAGCTACCCCCATCCAACACGTGCGGGAGGCGTGCATCATCGAATGAGTGAAGAGTGCAGAAGCAGGAGGCGCGGTGTGGGTCGTTTGGGGGGGGGGCGGTGTGGGGGAGAGTTACGTTTCACTCACGACAAAGGGTCAATGCCCGAAACGTTCTTAGTTATACATCTATTATGTATTTCCTATTTGGGGTTCAGTATTTTCGACGACGAATGTGCCGCTCGTTTTTTTTTTCTGCTCAGACGGCCGAAAAGGAATCACAGGAGACAGTTCCCAGAGCTCTCTCGCGGCGCTGTGATGGGGGGGGGGGGGCTGTGGTGGTGGTGGGGGGGGCGGACTTTGTAATTACGGAGTCTGGCCCCGCAGCTCCGTCTCCATTCTCGCCATGGAGGGATGTAAATGACGTGCCGAGCGGGTGCAGTGATTACGCAATCGTTTTTATTTTTGCGCTGTCCGTGGTGCTGGGAGGTTAGGGCGCGGGGGAGGATTTGAGGGGGGGGGGGGACACGGATTTGGAGCGGTGGGGGGGTCATGTGTTTGGGAGGAAGGGAGAGGGTGGGTCTCTAGACGCGACTGAATGCGAAACGACCTTGTTTCTTTTTCAGCGCAAGACCTGGGTCCAACAGAGAGCGAGGTGGTGCTCTGTGAACCCTACCCCCCTTCCTCCTCCTGTTCCTCGCGGTGTCATCTTCCCACCCGCGCAGACGAGGGCGATACATTTATTGCACGCGGCGCGAACGCGGGTTCACGACATCGCGTTCATGCCGTTAAGGGCAGCTAAGTGGGGCTTGGGCAGCAGCACGCGTCGCTGCTATAATTGGTGATGGCCCAATGGTCAAGATTTTTTTTTTTATCAGCGACAGCCGGGGAATGGAACGCGTCCGAAAGGGCGGACGCGTGGCCGAGAAGAGATGGAGTGATGGAAACCAGGCCGTGCCTAGACGAAAAATGGATCACTGCATTGCGTGATCGTCGGTGGCTGCAACGACTTCCTGTGGACAGCTAGTGGATTGAACACGGCTGGGAGTGAGTGTAAAGATGATGACGATTCACGATCAGTGGCGGTTCAGCACTCGATTGAGGAGACAACAACGTCCCTTCTCGGGGTTTCCAGTCCGTGGGTGATGATGCGTGCGGGTGATTTTTTTGGCAATTGTAACACAATGGCAAGGTGTGCGATTGATGATGTCGCAATGGCTAGTTCTACTGGAAAACTGCATTGGCTGAAGCCACCGCCAGCGTATTCCAGATATCCAACGTGAGTCATTGGGTCTCTCTGTGAGTCTATGGGCCTCACTTTGAGTCATTGGGTCTTACTGTGAGTCTGAATCATTGGGGCTTATTGTGAATGATTGGGTCTCACTGTGAGTCTATGGGTCTCACTGTGAGTCATTGGGTCTCACTGTGAGTCATTGGGTCTCTTTGTGAGTCTATGATTATCATTGTGAGTCTATGGGACTCATTGTGACCCCATGGGCCTCATCGTCAGTCTATGGATCCTAAGGAGCACACACTAAAAAATAATAATTAACAATTACGGCCCAAGCATTTGCAAATACTATAATATCATACGTAATAAATATTCCGACACGATTTACAAGTCGTTGCATTAATGTATAATCTTGCAATGAAGGACTCATTGCAAAAAAACAATATGGCCTGCAACAAGACGCAATTAATTCAAATATATTTTTAATTTCTCAAATAGCAGACCTAAGCAACATCATTACACAGCAGCACTTTGTAAATTCCACACGTTCCCACATTACGGTTCTCATGATCGTAGAGTGTTCGTGTTTACCTTTGTAAACCTACAAAAGAAAAGTGCAGCCCTGCAAGTGCAGCGATGAGCCCGGCAGCGCGCTGTGTATGTGTGCATTGCATTCCTCTAGTGGGGAGCGGTAGTGTAGCGGTCAGCACGCTGCTGTGCTACGAACACAGTGACCGGAGTTCGATTCCTGCTCACGACCCAACACCAGTGACGATTATCTGAACCGGACCTGGGCCTCCTCTAGGTCGACTCACCCTCAAATGTCACCACTGGGGAGACAAAGGCAGCCGGGCGTGGTGTTGGCCACCCACTCCCTCGTGTGCCGTGCCAGCCTTCATAGGTGCTCGCTAACCGCACTTGCCACAACTGTCTGTTACAGGCTATATGGGGGATCTTTGTCTTTGTCTCGTAGACTACCCTATGCAAGCGCTAACCAGGCTTCACCTGCTAAGCTTCTGAGCTCTGACAGGAGCGGGCGCATTCCGTGTGGTTTGGTCGCGGAGGCAATTGTCTGTAACAAAAAAAAAGGTAATGGCGCAGCATTGCTGGCACGAGGGCCTTTCGTGGATTGCAGCTCTAGAGAGCACCTCTGTGTCGGGTATTTGGAACTCCTCGTTCACGCTGGCGAGTACATGTGGGAAGAGGTGGGGGCACCCAGGTTTTACCCCACCGCCCGCGCGACCTGCCCTTCGACAAATTGCGGTGTACCCATTCACACTGGTGGGTGGAATAGAGGCAGAGGGCGGCGGCGAGGGAGAAGGTCAAGGATTTTTGCACTCATGTCATGGGTGCCGTGCTGGGACATCTAAAATAGATCTGGATTACACATAACCAGTGCGATAACCATTACACCACGCTGAACAGAAGTCTGAACGTCGACAAAAAGTGTAAATGTACCTTTAAATGTAAGCGTAAATGTAAATTTTTCATTTTTATTTTTTAATTTTAAATTTACTTTAAGTGTAAATGTAAATAACCCTTTTGTCAATCCACTGCGAGATGGGTTAGGTGTCTCTGCCATGCCATGCAGGTCGCGAGGGTTAATTGAACATACTTCACCACCCGACAAGGCTCTTTTTCAGAAGTGACCTGACCACAAACGATAGCTCAATGAAGTGGCTTATGACGTGACAATTTTTGAGGAACCAAATATTCTTCAAGCGCCTTTCTCAATGCGGAGGCAAACACGGAGGACCCTGAGAAAAATCCACGCGGCCACTGGGATAACATGAAAACTCCAAATGTACAGCAGGCGTCAGGGTCAGGATCAAACCCACGACTTCCTGTAAACCAGTCGAGGAATATAACATCTCGCCATCGTGACCCCGCAGCAGCCTTTAACAGCCTGGTTCTTGCAGAATCGTCGTCGAGAGAAAGTCTGGAGAGGTGGTGTCTATAACGGAGATTCTGTGGACTGCCGAGTGTGCACGAGCGGTGGCGCAGTGGTTAGCGCACTGCACAATGAACCACGTGGGTCTCAAGAGTTTGATTCCGGCTCAAGGCCAACCTAATCGGTGACGAATATTTAAACCCCCGGCCGATTCCTAAACCCCGATGTCGACGCAGCCTTTAAACGGCTACCTGGTGCTAGTGTGTCAAATATCAGCACCGGAGAGAGAAAGGCGGCGGGGTGTTGTTCAGCCCACCCAATCATGTTCACGTGCCAGTCTTGTGCTCGCTCACGGCACTCGACCGAACGGTCTGTTCGATGCTGTACGGGTGATCTTTGTCTTTGCAGAATGTGGGGCGGTAACACCGAGGAGATGGCACTGAACAGGCACGTGCACGACGGTTGTGATGGGAGTCGGCAAAAAAAGTGTTGGTGAGATCCACGATATTTTTTCACGAGTGCCGCGTTTTCGAAACATAAAGCGCTCCCCGCCATTGTTGTGGGCATTGTTTTAAACTAGGGCCTGCCGAGGATTCAATCGCGACACAAATTCCCGATGGGACAATCTCTCTGGCATTGTTATGAGGCTTTAAAAAACAAAAGCGATGAGAACAATGAACGCCGACATCCCTCTAGGAATAGTGGGAACATATCCAGACCGTTGTAAATCAACTCATAATTAGATTCTGGCGATGCGCTTCTGACAGAACCACGACTAGCAACAAGCACGAGATTGCAAGCTCAGACAAATAATCCATTTGCGGGAGGGGGGGCTCGATAATATCAGTACCACATATTTGCTCGAACCAGTGGCATTCGTTCGAATATGAGTTGACTGGGAAACCGATATCAGCAATAACGGTTAACACGTTCTTACTAAAAATGCATGATACTCACAAACAGGACACGCATGGATATATGCCCAGTATATGTATGGGACCGTTTTTGGCAGTATCCAAAATAATGTATAATAATAATTATAGGTTTTGCCCTTTCTGGCGATAAAATAGGTGCTCAGATGTTCGAACACCGAACCAAGGCATCAAGTCTCCATCAACCAAACAATACTTGTGGCGAACATACAAAGAAAAGGCTCGGATAGGACATGCATTCAATCTAGATTTGAAGTTTTCGTGACTGCAGGGATCCATACTCTTTGGCTATTTCGGTAAAGTCACGTAGGTATAAAATAAAATTAATTAAATCACGACTTCTCGGGCGCAACACAAGCGTCCGTCATCAGGTGGGACAACCACAGCAAGAAACAATCGCTGAAATGCATTGCCTTTAAAACTGATTGGCCTACACCAGAGACAGCCGAAATACTGTGGTCAGTGCGAGGCCACAGTCTTATGCCTACTCTTCCCCACTGGCGAGACGTCTTTTCTTGGAAGAATTCGGGGTACCGACGCTCTACCCCACCACTCATAACTTGCCGATCAACATCATGGTGGTGTACGCATTTTATAACCTGCTTGGCGGACAGAGATGGGGGCTCTGGGTGTCTCAGGAACTTTTACAAATGTGTTTGTCAACTGCCGTGTCGGGGAGATCAAATCGAATCGGCATGCATCAGGATTGAAATTCCAGGGTACCGACCACAGTACAGTGCAGACAGACCCCGGGTTGCGGAAGATCCGACTCACGGAAGTCCGACCTTACGGAAATGCTCCCGTAAATCGTGCAAAAAATGCAGGGCGCGGATGTTTTTTGCATTCGTTACGTAAGCGCAGGCAGTGCGGCGTGGTGAGGTTGCGAATGAATACCGTGGAGTGAGCTTCACTACGATTGAGGCATTATGGGATGTATCTTTGATTTTGGGGGGAAATCGTTCAGTTACCGACATACGCAAAATTCGTGTTACGGATCGTTCTCGGGAAGCTAACCCTTCCGTAATCTGGGGACTGTTCGTATTTCGCGAGTGGCATCGCTCCGTCGAGGTAACCCGGTATTGTTTAAACACATCCACCACGCAGCCCTGCAAATACGTCTACTATTCCATTCTGTCCTCTCTTCTTTCGTGCTGGCTTGTTCAAGTCTTTCTCTCTCTTTCTCTCCCTTTGCGAGCAAAATAAGTCATGACAGTTTTGCATGGAAATAAAATAAAAACACAGTCCGGAGCGGCAACACTCCACAGCGACGGCTACGCGTGCCAGGAGTGATTTTAAAAACTTCAAAGCGCTGCTTTGCAATTTTTTTTGGTATTTATATCAAATCATTCATTATTACTACTGCGAGAGTAATATGATGAATATTTATGCCACTACCTCTGCTGTGTGATCTCCCAAATCACACTCTCCCTGCAACCCCCGCCACCAGTAACCCGCCCCCCGAAGCATGTGTAATGAAAGTGACTGCAGTTTACTGGATCATCATGGGATCTGCTAAATTAACAGCATCGCCTTTGTTCTCCGTCTCTCTCGCTATGTGACAGTTAGCAGCACCGGACTTGCAAGGTTCGCAGCTTCGCGATACGAAACGCCAGCAGTGTCGATGGGTTTCAACCACTCGCGATGGATCGGCAGGTCGGGGAAGTGGTGAGGCGAAGTGTGGGGTCGTGCCAACCCAGCGCGGCGGAGGAGGCCAAACATCGTCCCGAGAGGGACTCATTTGAGGCCTCCTCCGCTGAGATGCCCTTTCGCTCGTGGTGTCGTGCGCGAGTAATTGCAGGGCTGCACCGCTACCCTGGAGACGTCGTGTTGACCCTCGGGGTACAAACTTGCCAACCTCGAAAGTTACGCCGCAAATTACTCATTTGGGATCGTACACAGGAAAGATTGCCTCCAAACGACAGACGAATGCCCCATGTAACGCTTGCAAATTAGAATACCCTAGTCTCTTGAGTTCTCAACTGGTGAAACAAAAACGTATAGTAATCTTAATTTTGGAGCTAGTATGCTATTATTTAATTTATTATTTTATCTTTATACGTGACTTTACCGAAAGAACCACATAATAAAATGTATTTTCACTATTAAGAGAGACATCACGTGAAAAAGAGACGGCATAAGAGAATGGCAAGTGTGGCGTTGGGCGGGACACGTCATGTCGAGAAAGAATGACGGCCAGTGGTCGAGACTAATAACGAAGTAACAGCCAAACGAGTGAATACGTATAAGAGAATGTCCATCGTGGAGATTGAGCAATGGCATTTACCGAGCGAGCAGTGCCCAGGCTCACACGGCACACAGAGGCACAAAAGAGCCATCCATGGTATCGGGACTTGAACTCGAGCCGTGGATTTGAATCTCGGAGACTTCCGCGTAATTGTGCGGGCTCGGAAAACACTGCCTCCTCATCCACTACTGTTGATGATGCACCTCCGATTGGCGCGGTTGGCTACGGAAAGAAGTCCATCA
Organism: Lampetra fluviatilis; assembly: GCF_964198595.1. NCBI lineage: Eukaryota > Metazoa > Chordata > Hyperoartia > Petromyzontiformes > Petromyzontidae > Lampetra > Lampetra fluviatilis. The sequence continues at coordinate 36,529,113 of NC_136275.1, read as the reverse complement.
TGCATGCATTCATGTTGCTGCTGATGATCATGCTCATGGTGAAAACGCCGATGGCGCTGATGATGGTGATGATCACTCGTGGACACATCACCGGAGGGGAGGTTTTGATTGTCGCTCTCGTTGCAAACGCGGTTTCAAACACCGGCACATTGAATAAGGTGCAATTCATGTTTTTTTTTGCCAGCCCCGTGTATTTCACGTGCACTTATGCAATTGTGGAAAATGCACAGGCAGCTGCAGCAGCAACAAAACAACATCAGCAGAGGATGAAAATAACGAGGGGGTAAGGGATGAGGAGTAAAATGAGGCATGGAGGTGGTGTTGCTCATGAAAGGAGTTAGAGGGTGGAGGGAGGGGTGCAGAGGGTGGAGTGGGTGGATGGTACAGACACAACGATTGTGCTGGATTGTGCGTGCTGTGTATGTCCTTTGCATAGTGGTGAGCGGTAATGCAGTGAGTAACGCACTCTGCTACGAACTCGGAGACCCTATTCGATCCCCCCTCACGACGAATAATAGTGGCGAATATTTTGAATTGGTCCTGGGCCTCTCATAGGTCGACTTAGCCTTAAATGAGTACCTTGTGTCGTATGTAAATAGCAGCACCTGGCAGACAAATGCGGCCGGTCGTGGTTTTGGCCACCCACCCTCTCGTGTGCCGTGGCAAACTTCACAGGTGATCGCTAAGAACACTTGCCCCAACAGTCTGTTAACGCTATGCGGGGAATCTTTGTCTTTATATAACGATGCACGTATTGCAGTCAATGGCAGTTTGATGATTTGACAAGGGTGATGATTTATTGATTTAGATTATGATGATTATGATGATGACGATGATGATCAAAGTTGGTTTTAGTGAGATGATGATTGTGATTATCGTTGAGTTCATGATTTAGAAAAAAATAATGCATGAGATTATAATAACCGTTTGTTGAGATGATGATTATAATAATGATGAAGATTAATTTTCAACTGAGATGAAGGTTATAATACTTGCTGAGATGACTATTACAATGATGCCTGCGATTATGACAATAATGATAATGAGACTATTAAAATGCTGATGATAATTCCAGTCATTACAATTGTCTGCATCCATATAATCAATCCCATTAACACCACTGCTGGGCGGCTGCGGGGGGGGGGGGAGGAGGAATTCGCAAGAAAAATTACGTGGGCTGCTCTTGCAGGAGACCGCTTAAAAGTGAACACATTATTACGCGCCTCTGAATACGCAGTTGTATGCAAATCCGTAATATGTAAAACCCGTAATCTGATGTAATCCATGCGAGAAAAAGAAGCATTAATTTTATTATGTGCATGTTCTGGAAAGCAAAGCAAATACTGCGCGGAGGAAGGAAGGGGAGGGAAACGTGGCATGGGCAAAGAGCCAGAGCATTGCTTAGCGCGCCACCGTGACGTCAGTGCTGATGCCAATCCAGGGCTGCCTTGCATTTATGCCCCTGCGAACTGTCATTACTCTAAACTGCCCCTGTAATTGCGCCCAAACCTCTTAACCTCTCACAGGATCTTATTAATGGGGTTTTTTTTCATCCCCGACCAGCCCCAACAACCGCCAGTCGGTTCGGCAGCCAGCACAGGTTACATCACTCGGACTTGTCAGAGTGCACTGCACTGCACTCGTGCCAGCTGAGTTTTATTCCCGGTTGTGAATTCTAAACTATTTGAACTAAACCATTTTTATTTTACCAGGAAAGGCCCACTGAGCTACATAGTTGTTGTTTTTTTCCAGAAGCGACCTGGCCACAAATGATAGCCCAACAAAAGTGGCTTATCACGTGGGGAAATTTTCTCTAAACGCATGTTTCTAAATGTGGAGGGGAAAACTGGAAGACCCGGTGAAAAAATCCACGCGACCACGAGAAGAACAGGGTCGGGATCGAACCCACGACCTCCTGTATACCAGGCGAGGTAGTTAACATCTCGCCACGGAGACACACGCAAACTCCAAATATACAGCAGGCGTCAGGGTCGGGATCGAACCCACGCCCTCCGATTTACCAGGCGAGGTAGTTAACATCTCGCCACGGAGAGACACGCAAACTCCAAATATACAGAAGACGTCAGGGTCGGGATCGAACCCACGACCTCCTGTATACCAGGCTAGGTAATTAACATCTCTACGCCTGAGCGATCAGCTGTTGAAGCAAACAAAGTTACCGTTTAAAGAGGCTATAATTCCCGACGAAGCACTCCCAGAGTCGCAATTGGAAAGCCAGGAGTCCCTCATGGTTAGCTCAGCCAAAATCAGTGAGCTAACAGCCTGGGGCGTGGCCTTGGGACTGACCGCACTACTCACTAGTATTACCGTGCCAGCCTTTATAGGTGCCCGCTAACAGGAGGCCACTTACCCAGAGTGTGTCTATGTGGGCTAAATGGAGGAATGTGGTAGCAGGGCTCGGGGCAGGGGGTTGTGGTGTGATGGGGGGTGGGGGCGATGGAAAAGGGGAGGGGGGTTCTTTGTTAATAGGGGAGCCAGGAGCAACACCTACAGGGGTTGCCCCCCCTGCCCCACCCGGGAATTACTGACGGCTGTTCCGACTTGGCACTTCCTCTACCTTGCCTTTGAAGTTCATGCCCTAGGGGTGGGGTGGTTGTGGGGGGTGGAGGCGGAGGGCGGGGGAAGTCCGTGGTGGTGGTGTTTGGGCGGGGGTTAAACCCGAGAGATTTAACAATTCGGAAGGAAGGCGATGCTAATTGTATATAAATAAAAAATCCGCACCATTTGTTAAATTGAGATGCCTCGTTTAATGAGCTCAGGAGTTGGTGATTTTTCTTCTTTTCTGTTAGCTGTGCGCGCGCGCGCGTGCGCGTGCGTGTGTGTAAATAACGCAGTAATATCCACTATTATTATAATTAGTATCTTAGTTCGTGTGAGTATACGCACAGTCGGTAGTCAGACAACACCCATTGTCGTACAGGACTATGCTCCTCTTGGATGTACCAAGAGGACGACCAGCAAGGAGATGGAGCGATGAGATCACTTCTTGTGCAGGAAGGGTGGATGGATCGTGGCAGCGCAGCAACCGTTATGGATGGTAACGCCTTGGCGAAGGAGGCCTCTATCCAGCAGTGGATAGATCATGGCGAATGACCGATGCATCGTTTATAATGAGCACCCCGAATGTGTCGTTAAGTCCCTGCACCACCCAATATCGCCAATCGAAGTCAATTGCCACGCGGTGTGCAAGCGCTTAGCGACACGAAATGTTCGGAGGGTCTTAATGACAAACATTTGGCCAGATCATCGCGCTACCAGATGCAACGATCCACCGACTCGCACCCACTCCACAATGAGCGGATTCCATTGCTCCATCTCCGCGGTTTGCCCGTCCTCTCGGGCACGCTTCCTACCGTGGCTGCCACTCCATAATGAGTCTCGACCATCGTCCCTTCGAGCGAGGTTTCTTGCCCAAGCCAACTTACTTTTATCAACAGTCGACCGGTTTGTGTGTGCGCGTGTGTGTGTGTGAACAGGTCGACTCAGTCTCAAATGAGTACCTGGTGCGATGTGTAAACATCGCCACTGGGGAGACAAAGGCGACCAGGCGTGGTGTTGGCCACCCACCCCCTCGTGTGCCGTGCCGGCCTTCATAGGTGCTCGCTATCAGCACTTGCCCCTACAGTCTGTTCAGGCTATACGGGGGATCTTTGTCTTTTTTTGCGTGAGCAGTAGTGTGGCGGTAGTGTAGTGATTAGCGCACTGCACTATAAAGTCATGCGAACCGACTCATGATCAAGAATATTTGAGAATATTTGAACCTGGTCCTGCGCCTCCTCTAGGTCGACTCAGCCTGCAACAATTTCTCGGTGCGGTGTGTGCACAACAGCACGTGTCCTTCTCTGTGCATGTGGAACTGCACATCGCATAATTCTAACAAACTCCTTTCACACACAAAACTAAAATACTGCTGGAACCGGTAAACAAAATCGCGTGCAATGTTCGGACTGTCAGCAAAACAAATTTTGTTTTAATAAGCAAGGGCAACGACTTTGTCAGACCGAAGTGGGGGCGATGTTAGGGGTGGGACGTATGGAGCAATGAGGAGGTGGTGAGAATGTGGCACGGTTGGTCATCATCCTTGGGAAGAGGGGAAGGATAGTGGGGCGGTGAGGAAGTCAAAGTCCGACGAGGAGGTTGTCTTCTGGACATCTGTACGAAATAGCTTTGTTGCTCACCGGATTCCTCCCGTATTTAAAGATATTTTGACTCTGAGAAATCGGGAGGGAGACGGAGGAGGATGGGGATTAAGAAGGTGATGATTACGATGATGAGGAGGAGAAGGAGAAGTTGGAGAATGTCAAAGAGATAGAGGGAGAGAGGAGAAGGATGGGGATAGAAAGGAGGAGTGTGTTGATGATGAGAGGGAGCGTGACTGTGAGGAGCAGAAAGATGAGATGGATGAGGAGGAGGAGAAGGAGGAGAGAGACTTTTATAAGTTTATTCACCAGCGGCAAAATGCCCTGGAATTTTGCAATATTCAAGCCTTAATGGCCACACCAAAAAGCACAGCTCACCATCCCACCGCCGCCCCGCGACACGCAACGCCGGCACTACAATCCCCACGCACCGGCCGCGCAACAGCATCCGACGCGCTGTGTCATTTCGAGCTTTGGCACCTCTTTGCTTGGCAGGGCCCCCCCGCTTATTCCACACTTCCTCCCCTGATGGTTCGAGGTCACAGTCATCGGTAACATCACCACCGCTAGATAACGCAGCCCGTGCGCCACGCAGAAGGAGGAGAGAGAGAGGGAGATGCTGGTGGAAAATCCTTGGTGCACCCCCCACACCCCAGTACTGATTCAGAGTCGAGGCCACTCGACCGTAAAATTCGTCAGCGGCGCACGGAGCGCGACGTCACACAGCGTGCGAGAGGGGAGAGAACGAGGCAGACAGCGAGGGAGAGAGAGCCATGGAGAGGGAGAAATACAGAGAGAGGAGAGTGGGAAGAGAAAAAAAAATACAAGGGAGATGAAGGGGAGAGAGAGAATAGCAAGGAGAGGTGTGAGATGAGCGAGGTATGCATACGGAAGAAGAGAGAAAAGAGGGGTGGGTGGGAGAGATGTATCAGAGATGTGTGGGAGCGAGAAGGAGAGGACTGTCCTTGTCTGTGCGAGGTAGATAAATAGGTGGATAGTTAGGGGAGGAGAGGACAGGGCAAATAAGAGTCCACACGTACCAAGTAAGAATCCACACGCACCGAATAAGAGTCAATGCAAGAGAGAAATAAGATAGAGCGAGAGTACAGAGGAGCGAGTCTGAGAGAGAGAGAAAGAGAATGAAGGGTGGATAGCGAGAGACGACAGCGAAGGGAGAGAAAAAGAGAGAGGCAGGGAAGAAAGATGGGATATCTGTGCAAGAGAGAGAGAGAGAGCGGGGGGGGGAGAGACAGAGAAAGAGAGAGAGTGGGAGCCAGGAAACAGCCACACAGCAGATTGCTTCATATGCTGGCCTCAGCAATGCTCCACTTGCCTCCAGCAGCGATAAGGTCATAGGTCGTACGCTGAATGCTAAGGACTCCAATGCCGCTCGGTCTGGTTTGAGCGATGCGTCCTTTTTTTTCTCCGCCACCACCGATGAATCGCGGCCGTTCCATACGACGTGGAATGGCTACTGGGTTTGCGCTACTGCCCTCCAGTACGCATGTACGTTGCACGTCTTTCGTGCCGCGTGTAGCCAACAGTGCTAATCGCAGGGAGCAGAATGTGTTATTCAACCAGGAGATGAATTTGACCCCCGTGTGACATGCATCATCTCCCTCTTGTCGGTGTCGCCCTCATGTCACCATCAACGCTTCCCTGTTTGGTTGCGTTCTACATTTCTCCATATTCTAGATTTGAAGCTTTCGTGACTGCAATGATTCATATTCTCAGGTTTTTTCGGTAAAGTCACGTAGGTAAAAACATTAAAATTAATGAAAGTAAAATGAAACAAAACAAAAATAATAATATTTGTATTTTTGTTTTGTTTTATTTTACTTTCATTAATTTTAATGTTTTTACCTACGTGACTTTACCGAAAAAAACTGAGAATATTTCTCTATATATTTTTTTGTCCACGTTTCTCCTATCTCAACGCGGCAATAGCCCCCCTGTCTAACCAGCTCGACTCCCGTCTCACTCTGATTTTGTTTAAATTGAAATGGGGGGGGGGGGGGGGAGATCACCATAATGTAATTTCTCTCTTTGGCCCCCAATGGACCAACACCCTTACTGATTGAGGAATGGTAATGGAGGGGCGGGGGAGGGTAAGGGGGGAAGGGGGGCGGGGGAGGACTTGGCATGAAAACATAAAAAGCCTCTCTACTTATGCTCAGTAGTAGTTCCATCCCATTGAGGGTCCCTACGCATGAATGCATTATGAGGGCAACCATTTAAATTGGTACATTTCTATAGGGAGGTGAGCGAAAGCCAGGTAGTCGAGAGGGACGGAGCTGTAGTGAATTGTCGATTGGCTCGTTTTTGTTTATGAGGTTATGGATTTGAGCTGATGCTCCAAGCAGCCCTTTCATTAATGAATCCAGGTGGGGGGGGGGGGCCCTTGAGCTACTTAGGTCCCTAAGCTATCGCGTGGCTTGCCCGCGCATATGGTGCAGAGAATGGAAGGAAGAAGGGGGCATAGCCCATTGATGTTTTGACATGCGACGTTTTGTCCGAACGATGGACACCTCACAGATGAATGCAGCCTGTACCGCAGACCTTCATCAAGGCCCTCGGGGCGGTGAAACAAAGGGGCTCACGGTGATGGGATGAAGTTTGAAAGACGTGCACATAAATTAGGCGTGACAATCTACTCACTGTTAACCAGTAGGTCACGCGTGGTGGGGTAATTTCTGGGTTATTTCCCCCTCCCCCCTCTGCCCCCACCCCCCCCCCTCTACTCATCTTCAAAGACATCCAACCAGCGTGGAAGAGTATGATCAATACCCTTTAGTATCCCAGATAAATACCCTCTAGAATCCCAGATAAATACCCTCTAAAATCCCAGATAAATGCCCTCTAAAACCCCAGATAAATACCCTCTAGAATCCCAGATAAATACCCTCTAAAATCCCAGATAAATGCCCTCTAAAACCCCAGATAAATACCCTCTAGAATCCCAGATAAATACCCTCTAAAATCCCAGATAAATACCCTCTACAATCCCAGATAAATGCCCTCTAAAATCCCAGATAAATACCCTCTAAAACCCCAGATAAATACCCTCTACAATCCCAGATAAATGCCCTCTAAAATCCCAGATAAATGCCCTCTAAAATCCCAGATAAATGCCCTCTAAAATCCCAGATAAATACCCTCTACAATCCCAGATAAATACCCTCTACAATCCCAGATAAATGCCCTCTAGAATCCCAGCGGTCCCCAAGCTATTGGTCGCGACCCAATAGTATGGAGTAGCAAGAGGCATTGCGTTGGGTCGCATGCAAAAAAAAAAACAGTGAAACATTGTTAATGTTTTAATGAATCTTTAAAAAAATGTCCTCGTTACATTTTGATCTGAAGAAGAAGAAAAAACCGACAAGGTTCGCGAGCTGGGAAAGTTTGGGAACCGTTGCAGCTCCCTCGAGTGGAGGCCCTTCTGTCAGCAGTGGCATGAGCAAAGCAATTGCAAGTCTGCGCCTTTACTTATGGCCTTGTTTTATTATTATATTACGCATTTGTTTACACGCAAATTCAAATAAAATGTGTCGTTGTTGTTGTTGTTACGGATTATCTGCTAGTTCAGGTCACGGTCATACCACAGCGAGGTCATACGTCTCGCAGTGTAGTGGCACTGCCATTGCTTAGGCAGATCCCCATTATGTTTCTGCTCTCAGTTCAGCCGTGCCAGGACAGCTGAATACATCATTTGCATCCCGTTTACCATACAATGCTTCCATATTCTTAGCTTGTTGTCCCCTCTTTCTATTATTCTCCATCATCACCATCATCATATAATTTCACAGACATGAAGGGGGAGGCATCATAATTGCGGTGCACCACTCCGCTTCTCCTGGCTCAACCACCTCACTGCACAAGTGCAGTTGTTGTTCTTTGATAATTCTACACCACGATTCGACAGCGTGGGTTTTAGTGACGGCGGGCAGCATAGACGCACGAGCATAGAAGTGCAGTACAACAGTGGATTTGTTTTTTGGCTGCACTCAGGTCCACTGGCCACAACGTGACCCCGCAGCTGCTCACGGGAACCTGTTTGTTCATCGGGGTCACCCATCCCGTAGCTTTTCTGGCTCGACGAAGCTTCACACACCTTGCTTAGCTTTCGAGATGTGACGAGTTTGTTACGCTACGTGTCCGTACAACAACAAATGTCTGTCGGTGGAGAAGGCGGTGCGAGGGGAGTGGTGATGGTTCTGGGGTTCCAGGTTCGCATGCGGCACGTGTAGACTAAAATATACAGGGAACCCTTTCAAAGAGTCAAGGGTTAAGTGACGTGTGAAGAGTCAGGGGATGGGTGGACAGGGCGGATTATGAAGATGGACTGGATGGATTAGAATGAATGAGACCTGAATGTCACACTCTCGCGGACAGCCGGGCATCTATATTTGATGAGGGTGTCCTGGAATAGAAAGTTGATAACCCACGACATGTCGCATCAATTGCAATACGATCTATCAAGCATGTTCTGACGAATCTAGAATCGGTAATCGAAATGCACGCATATAGTGCATCGTCAAGGCATTTGCAGGTAATCGTCACTTTCAAGTGGAGACCTGGGTATCGAGAGCAAAACACAATCGCACGTGGAATGAACGATACATTTTTTTAATACGCGTATCACAATAAAAAAAAATCACACATTTTCCCTTCAAAACGACACCTGCCATGCATTATCAATATCTATTATTAGGTGAATTGTTACATCGCGTGATTATTAGAGATGGTGGTGGCGGCACCCGAGGAGGAGGGGAGGGTGGTTGGGTGGGGGCGGGAGGCCTTCATCCAGCAGTGGATTGACAATGGCTGAATGATGATGATAAGGACGATGACGCCGATATCGTATTCATGTTTACAACACTTCTCGTATTGTGAACGAAAACCCCCCCAGGCTGATTCCCGCAACTACCCAGTTCTGCCTGCACGAACGTCCTCCCAGCCGGTACTCTTGAGGGTATTTAACTTAAACCATTTTTGTTTTACCAGACAAGGCCCACTGAGCTATATCGCTCTTGTTTGCAGAAGCGACCTGACCACAAATGATAGCTCAAAGAAGCGGCTGATCACGTTAAATGTATAGCAACCAAATCATCCAAAACGCACGTAGATTCTAAACGTGGTGGAAAAAAAAAATAACAACGGAAGATCGGGAGGAAAAAAAATCCACGCGAACACGGGGAGGAGAGACACGCAACCGCCAAATATACAGGCGTCAGGGTTGGGTTTGAACCCACGACCTCGATGTATATCAGACGAAGTATGGAAACTCTCACCACCACCGTAGCGCCCTGATCGCTCTCAGTGCCAGGCACGCGGTAGGCTGTGCCACGGGCTGCCCTAGCTGGCGCAGAGACTGGGGCGAGATTGAACCGGCGCGGTTTTTTTTTGATTGCAGCTCAAGGCCGGATGCCATTGCAAGATTAAATAAGCGCATTTACTGATCGCTTGCCTCAGCCATAAACAAGCCCCATTATGACCGCGGGGTGACAGTTTCTGAAGGTCTGCTCATGACACCGCCGTGGCATCATTAAACCGATCATTGGCAACAAAGAATGGGGAATGATGGCACGGGGTGGGGGTAGTTGGACATAACTGTCTGCCACATGTGGCGGTTGTTATTCTTCACGCTTGCGTGGGTTTTTTTTATGTTTCCCTTGTAAACAAACAAAAAAAAGCTGCGATGGATTGTACTGTCCGTGTGCTGCTTTTGAAGGAGATCATTAAAAATATATATTTTGTTTCTGCTCTTGCCGTTAACATTTCAGCCACTTTCCAAAGGAGACATCAAATGTAAAATTTTCGCTTTCGTGTATTCGTTTGCCGAAATAATCCTTACCCAATTGATGTGCGTGGCTATGCAATACTGCCATTGCTGCTGCAATACCATCATCACTGCTTCGTGTTAGTCTGAACTCACTATGTAGCTTGCCTTTTTTTAGAGACCCATACACTGTCCTCAATCTTAGAGTGGGCCTCAAATTGTGGCCTGATTCTCATCGAGGGGCTCACACTGTTGCATAATTATCAGTGGAGGGCTAAAAGTGTACTAGAGTCTAAATCACATTGCGGATCCCAAACCTGTGGTACATTGTTCAGAGAGCATGTGAATCTGTATCCTCAACCTCAGATGTCAACTAATTATCATAAAGGCGCCTCTACCTATAGCGCAAGTCTTAGGGATTAATTATGTGGTCTGATGCTCAAATCGTGCTTCAAAGTGTGGCCTCATTCTCAAAGAGAGCCTCAGACTGTGGCCTAAGCCTCAGGGAGGGCCTCAATTTGTGGGCCAATTCTCGAAACCGGCTCCAAATTGTGGCATCAATAACACGGCACAAACCTCATTACACCTTTCCATCACGCTTATTTCACCTGAAGTGCAATAGACCCAGCTGATGCTCCTTGACCCTGGATATGCTACGTGTAATGATAATAATAATAATTCCTTATGTACTCAGGAAGCCACACTGTCCAATGAATGGGTGTTTATACACGTGGGCACGAAATGGAGCACCCAGACAAAATGCATGCATGCAAGGGTAGCAATACTCTATCCCCCATACAGAATGGACAGATGATATTAGTCCCGCACTTTGCTGCACCACCCCATGGAAAGCCAGGGTATGTAAGAATGCAGAACTTCTTTCACACCGTACGTAGTTCACCGTGCTAATCGGAGGTCCGAATAGCACGGTTGCTTCACGTGAATTTCGCAACATGTGTGGGATCCAGGAACCCTCGGAGCCTCCGTCAGTGCTGGATTATCGGCCACGTGCGTAGCCATCCACCGCCTGGCCCGTCTCTGTGTAATAAAGGACTCTTTCACTGTGTCTGTCTCCGTTGTCCTTTATTCGGGTTCTTACAACTTGTCCCACACGGCCCTCGCTCAGCGCCTCCCCGCTTGGCAGCTCGACAGCTGCCGTCGCTCCCGTAGCCTTTCTCCACTCCGATGCAGCTCCGCTGCAAGTTCCCTTGTGCAGTCCTTCAGCTGCTCTCACTGCAGCTCCACCGCTGCTCGCCGTTCCTCCCGTGCCCGGTCACCGCTGGCCGAAGGTGCCGAGCCTCACCGCGTGGCGATCTCGCCACTCTCCACTCTCCGCCCTGCGTGGCCTCACCCTGTCTCTATTCCCATCTCTTCTCCCGTCTCTTCCGGTTCTCTCCCTTAAGAGCTTACCCCTCTCTCTCACGTGACCTAACCCCTTCCCCCGTGACGTCATATCCGCGAGGCCGTTTACGCTCACATTACATCTGGAAACCCAGGACAGCAGTAGTTCCCATGGCGTTAGAGACCCGGTAAGAAATGAAGCGGTCTATCGCAATGGAATGAATTGTTCACAGCCCTTTGTAAATCCACTGCTGGATGATGGCCTCCCCACGCTGTCAGTCGTTGGGGTTTGTTGTTGTTGTGACCATACTTCACTCCGCTGGTCAGTGTGATTGGTGAGAGGGGTGGGTGGCGATGGGGGGAGGGGGGGGGATCCAGGACGGGTTTGGATACCCCTCGCCGCTGATGTTAGCCATGGATGGGTTGCTGGAATGGATTACTACTGCTCCTAGTCCCATGACCGATTGTCTTCAGGATGGCTCAGCCGTCAGTATCCTGCAACACGTGCGCTCTCGGGAGTTGGGGGAGCAGCAGCTCGGGTGATGTTGCTACGGTCTACCGCTTGATGCTTCCCGAACCAAGTCTGTGGCTCCTTTCTCTCCCTTTCTTTGTTCCTTCGATCGCTCCCTGAATGAAGTGCCGTTTCATAGATGCTGCCACTGCTGCTTGCCCTCATGTCGAGGCCAAAGCAACCAATGCAATGTTGCTGTTGTTGATGGTACAAAGGAGAGGCATCTTGAGTTCAATCGTTTGCCGTAATGTAAGGTCGTTCGATATATTTTTTTGTTCAGATAATAAACCATCAGAATGTTACGGTAAAAAATGCATTAGCACAGCTTAAAGTATATTGAAATATCTCTTTATGCGGTAGTCATATCGTGGCTTTGGTTTTGGACATATTTTACCCGCATATTTCGTTTTTAAGTCACATCGAACCTCCTATCCATGTTTTATATTAGCAATTATTTTGTTTTAATTAGCTCCTGCCTCTTTGATGCACCCATCTTTTCGTAGGTTAAAAGTTAATTATTTTATAATTGAAGAAAAACTTAAAAACAGCTGTTTGCACCTCACAACACCATCTGCTAGCTGTCATGAATTTAAATACACATCAAACAGTTTCGAAAATGTCCTGCTTGGATCAATCGAATACAAGCATTGCCCTGTACACCCTTAAAACGACTGTTGAGTCATAGTGAGCACTTACTTAAAGTTGCGTACGGGTACACGTCGGGGTGGTGTGACCATCGCCATGCCGGGCCATCTGTGTCTCCCCATCACCGAAGTTTGGGGACATATTGATACCCAAAAAACATCCACGGGCGCAAAGATTCAAGGCTACAAGGAGAAAGATACCCCGTATAGCCTTTCATAAACAACCGTTGGGGTTATGTCTGCTAACGAGCACCTATTAAGGCTTACATGATGCAAGCGATGGTGCTGAGGCCAGCAGCATGCCCGGCCGCATCTGCCGCCCGAGTGCTGGTATTTACACACGCGGTGAGTCAATCTGCAGACCGCACGTGGCGGTGGTGGTGGTGTTGGAGGGGTAAAGCGTGGGCACGCCCGCCTCTTCCAAGGCATCAGGGCCAGCGTAAAAGTGTCGGTCACATGACCTCGAGAGTAGCTCTCATCCCCTTCCTCTCGCGGGAGGCGCTTTCCGCCAGAAGTGACATCTGTGACGACGAGACACGTGTGGAGAAAAGAGCCGTACAGCTCTTCGGATTCGTCCAGGATAAAATAACGATTCTGACACGGATTCCTAGCGAGCAATTTGCAGCGCTGCATCTTTACCACAACCCAACTTAAGGCTGAATCGACGCGGAACCGGTTCAGATTATCTACTCGCTGCACCACCCGCACTGCTCTGCACTAGCTACACTACTCTGGCTCGCACGCCGCTCATATTGCGAGAGCACAGGGAGAAAGAGCCACCCACAGGCTCACGGCGCAATTGACGTGCTGCGGAGAAGATATATCTCAGAGCCCATTCGAGCCGTGATTTTTGGAACGAGGAAGTAGAAATCCGCATTAAATTGCCTCCGAATCGTCCACTCTCGCTGCCTTATTTGCTAACTCTCAATCTGCCCGGCACACACAACCAGGTCCCGGCACACACAGGCATGCAATGAATAAGCGGGACCTCTCTCTCTCTGTACTCGGGAGCTCTGCTCTGAGATTCCAAGCATTCAAGAATTTCTCCGAGATGTGGCATTGCGCTGCTGTCTATCATTACTACCTAAGACCACTCCGGCTTTCGGATTTTTTTTTTAGCTCCGTTCAATCACTGTGAATGCAACCAGCCGCCCTGCTGTTTTTTTTCTCTCTCATAAGCGGGTGTTAAGTATATACGTGTGTATATATATATTTGCAGTCCGCTTTTGATTATCTGGGGTAATGGGAAGGTCGGGGGGTGGAAGTGAGCCTTGGGTCGGGATAAATGAAAGCGAGGATAACGCAAAACACGTGAGGAATATATAATCTAAACACCTCCTCCAGCAGTGAGTGCGTCTATAGATGCAGTCAATTCTCGATTATTCGGAGTGTTGTTCAGAGGCGAATTTAGTGGGGTGTGGACGAGTGGGGGGGTCTCAAAATCGGAAGCTTGTTACGGTCATGAAAAAACGTATATTGTCTTTATTTTTCATAAAATTTCATGACATCAAGTTAAACTAAGCTATGTTCTATTTTGCCAGGTAAGGCTCACTGAGCTATGTAGCTATTTTTAAGAAGCGACCTGACCACAAATGATAGTTAAACGAAGTGGCCTATCAGCACGTGGAAATGTATAGCAGCCAAACACTCTAAACGCATGTTCCTCAAAGCAAGCGACCACGGGGAGAACATGCAACTCCACATATACAGCAGCAGGCGTCAGGGTCGGGATCGAACCCACGACCTCCTGTATACCAGGCGAGGTTGTTAACATCTCGCCACGGAGAGACACGCAAATTCCAAATATACAGCAGGCGTCATGGTCGGGATCGAACCCACGACCTCCTGTATACCAGGCGAGGTTGTTAACATCTCGCCACGGAGAGACACGCAAATTCCAAATATACAGCAGGCGTCAGGGTCGGGATCGAACCCACGACCTCCTGTATACCAGGCGAGGTTGTTAACATCTCACCACGGAGAGACACGCAAATTCCAAATATACAGCAGGCGTCAGGGTCGGGATCGAACCCACGACCTCCTGTATACCAGGCGAGGTTGTTAACATCTCGCCACGGAGAGACACGCAAATTCCAAATATACAGCAGGCGTCAGGGTCGGGATCGAACCCACGACCTCCTGCACACCAGGCGAGGTTGTTAACATCTCGCCACTGTGGCTCCCAAGGTGGCGAGAAAGGATGTAGGTGGGGGTTGAAGGCGGGGGTGGGGGGTGGGTGGTGGGGGGGGAGATCCCCCCCCCACCCAACCACGCCACACACATCGGATTCCCCACCGGTACTGGTGGGGAGGGCTGATCCGAATGAAATAAAACAAGCGAACGTTGCAAAGTACGTGTTAATCGTGCTATAGAAATGTCCGTACTGTTCGCGCTCGGTATGCAAATTGGGAGTGGAGGTTACTGCTCAAACCAATGTCATCGGTTTAACTTGCCGACGTGTGTTGCGATCACGTGGCCACCGATTCGCTGACCTCTGGCTAGTGCGCGGCACGTTCATGTGAGAGTGAACCCTTACTCGCGAAAAGAAAAACACGCGCGCAAGGGAGACAATTAATGCGTGCGCTTGTCATTGGAAACCTTAAATGGTGGACAATCGTGTTATCGTCTGAACATCACAAGAATAGGGATGATTTCACGCGAGGCGCGTGCATGGCGTTGTGACGTGACACCTCAGCAGCAAAGGCTTATTCATTTAGCACTGGTTTGTATTTGTATAAAAAGGCTTATTTTGGACTACTCTTAAACCACTTTGGACAACTCTTAAACGACTTTGGTCTGGTTTGCCACTCGGTTAAGTCCCAAAAAGGAGCACAACTTCATACTAAATTTAATTACACAATGGATCACATTTTACAATAGTTGCACGGTACTCCGTTCACAGTCAGACAGACGGACAGAAGGTCGTGCATGAGCACTTTCAACCCGAGTTGAAGAAGCGTAAAAAAGACTCACGAAACAAGAGAGAGAAAATCAATATATATTTTTAAAAAGTAATATTTGAACTGTGCGCTGACCCCCAAATTGAATGCAAGTTGACCCCATCTCCTTTTGGGAGCGATATGTTTTTTAGTTTGCGGTCAAAAAAGTCAAAGTGATTTCCTGCTCAAATGAGGACGAAGGCATGCGTGCTTATCCCTCTTATTTACAGCCCTGATCCAGGTCTGTAAATTCCACATTCCTATGGCGAGGAGCGAATCTAACCCAGAGGACAACCACTCTTGCCTCTGTCGAATCCAACACAGTGATACTTATTTTATCGACCCTGACAGAATGATGATTTGAGTCAATCGCAAACCATGATTTAAACTCGCACACCTACTGATTACAAGCCAATCGTTCCACTGCCAAGCCACCTCACCTCGTGTGTGCACTACCAAACAGACTACCCGAGTTCGATTCCCGCTCATTTGAAAGTGTTGGCTCTCACCTAGGTCGACTCAGCCTCAAATAAGTACAATATGTTAATATCGTTGCCGGGGAAACAAAGACGACCGGGCGTGGTCCTGGCCACCCGCCCCCTCGTGTGCCGTGTCGGCCTTCATAAGGCCTCGCTAACAGCACTTGACCGCCAAAAAGTCTGTTACGGCCATGCGGGGGATCTTTGTCTTTGCTATGGCCACGAAACCACGAGGTTCGTTGGTTGGTAGGGAGCCTTTAAAACGTGTGACATATGGACTGGCCGGGTGGCCCTGTGGTCGCGCGTGCCTCCATTGAAAGCCACGGGTTTAAGCCAATATGTATCAGCCTCGTGCGTTAATGCTCCTCTGGCAATGTCAGTGGTCGTGTAACCTCTCTACTCCTGGGTGCAGCTTCACCCCCCACCGTGTTGGGAATGGTGCAGCCATTGAAGCCATTGCCCCGCGAATGGCGTATCGGTAGCACTGCGGGCGGCAACTGGTAATCGCGATTTTCTTCAACCATATCATACTCAGATGACGACTATTTATGATAAGAAAAATCACAGCGATAGCGAGGTGTGGGGATGCCCTCATACAGCAGTGGAGTGTCAAAGGGGCTGTGCATGAAACACGTGCAAATCTAATCCACAGTAAGAACCACAACCCGTTATTTGTATACACCATGAGATGTGTGCATGTGAGCATGTCTTTGGCAGCGGCTGCGTGGGGAGCGGTGGCGCAGTGCTTAGCACACTGCACAGCGAACCTGACCGCCCGCGTTCGATTGCCGTTCACGGCTCAAGCACCAGTGAGGAATGTCTGAACCTGTCCTGAGACTCCCCTAGGTCGACCCAGTGTTAAAAATAAAACGAGTAACAGGCACCCGGTATTTTAAACATACGCACTGGAGGGATAGAGGCGGCCGGGCATGGTGTTGGCCACCTACCCACTCGCATGCTGAGTCGGCCTTCACGCGTGGATGCTCGCTGACAGCACTTGCCCCCGACCGTGCGTTTGGGTCTACACGGGGACATTTCTCTGCGCGCGCGTGTGTATGTGTGCATATTTTTAAATATCGACATTTTTTTGGAACTCAATATCGATGATCGATGGCGTGATCTCATCCGCCTGCCAGGTTTTGGGGGGTAATGAATCCTCTAAGTGGACTGGGTGTCGAATCACCGCTCTTGCTATTGAGTAGGCATCAGTTGGACTCCGACGCGTTAAATGAATCGTCAATTAGAGACGGAGAGAAGAGTCGCCTTCTCCTCCCTCACTCCTTGTCTTGAAACCCTCTGCGCTGTCAGACGCACGCTGGTGGGGTTGGGTGTGGGTGGGCATGCAATCCCATTGGTTCGCCAGCTCGATTCAATTTTCAGTCACGACAGTTGAAATAATAGAATGGTTTCTTAAATCCACCCCTCCCTCCCCCTCCCGCCTCAACGCAACATTATCAATGGGTACATCGCCGTTTAGTCGGTTCGTCGGCAGGTCGACTGTCGTGGGGTTAAGTGTGGGTACTACTGGACATTTGTCAAAAAAGAGCTTTACAGCTCGTCGGATTTCTTCAGTATAAAAACGTTCTCATTCTGACTTCCCGCTTCTTCACATAGGTCTGCCCAACCAGCGTGGAAGAGTTGTCCTAAACAGCATTCTCTCTAAAGGGGCATCTTGATCGCCCTCTCGAGTGGAGGAGCATCCACCAACAGTGTCGTGATCGAGAAATAGCAGGGCTGCACCTTTGCCTCCCACCCCCGCCCCCCCCCCCCCACATACACATTTTGACCCAGTTTATGATACAAGTAACGTAGGCGCATGTGGTCGAAGAACGAGAGAAAATAATAATTCTAAAAATAAAATAAGCAATCATAAAACGCCGGCCTCCTTGTAAACAAGCCTTCTCAAGATAAACGACCCCAGACGTTATAAAATGAGCTCAACTCTTCCCTAACGAGCGTATTAAACTTAAGAGCCTCTTGCACAGGAAGGCAAAAATTATCCGCCGCCAGTTACACCAGTTACAACCTGGAGTGAGGCTTGTGGCGGGGGATGGTGGTGGTGGGGAGAATGACTGCAACCAGATGCGAGCATGTTGCAACTCACGAGTTCCGATTGCTCCACGAACGTTACAATTGCAATGAAGGTGCCAACATCAGCGGCGTAGCAAAGGGGGGCTTGGGAGGAGCAGTGGAAAGGTGTCTACCCCGGCTGCCCCTTCCTTCCGAATGGGTGAGACGAATCGTTTGGAAAGGAAGTGAACGGTGGCGGCTCGCGCCTGCAACCTTCTACTACTACTACGACTCGAAGCCTCCAAGTCGCGGTGACGAGATGGCAACTACCTCGCCTGGTATACAGGAGGTCCTGGCTTCAATACCCGACGCCTGCCATTATATTTGGGGTTTGCGTGTTCTCTCCGTGGTCGCGTGGCCAATTGTAGTACAAGGGCGTCGCGGTGACGAGATGTCAATTACCTCGCCTGGTATACAGGAGGTCTTGGCTTCGTGACCCGAGCTTGACCCCTGCTGTACGTTCGGAGTTTGCGTGTCTCTCTCTCTCTCTCTCCCCGTGGTCACGTGGATTTTTTTTCGGGCCCTCCGGCTTTGTCCCTCGACATTTAGGAACAACGTGCGTTCGGAGTGTTTGGCTATGATAAATCACCACGTGATAACCGCTCGGTTGGGCTCTCATTTGTGGCGAGGTCGCTTCTGAAAAAAGGAGCTAGATTGCTCAGTGGGCCTCATCTGGTAAAAGAAAACAGAGTTTAGTTTAGGTTTAAGTCGCTTCCCCTATCCATCCTCCTCTCAAACTCCATCTCGGACACGTGTCCCAAAGCCCAAAGCGACAATTACGATGCAAGTTGAATGTTCATCTCAACACGATGCCTTGCCACACGTGTAGGAAGCGATGCTGGTCGCGGTCCCGAAGGGAGATAACAAAAGAGATATAGACGAGAGATAGATTCGAAAAAGCGGACAAGATAGAAATAAGACAGAGTTGCATGTTAATTAGCTGGTCACGTCTTGTGATTGTAATTCGAGCTGTTATTTGAGGCACCCCTGATTTGTCATGAATTAGGGGTCCCTTGAGTTACTGGGGACCCCACAACCTTCTACTTAATGTCTTAATGACTATCGTCGCCGCTGCACGCCAGTGGACACGGGGCAACCATCTAAGCACCGCTATTCCTAGAGATTCGGTGTGTGCGTGTGTCCGTGGGGAGCGATAGGGGAGCAGTGGCGCAGTGGTTAGCGCGCTGCGCTACGAACCCGGCGACACGAATTCGATTTCCGCTCACGGTCAATACCAGTGCCGATTTTCGGAACCGATCCTGGGCCTCCCCTAGGTCGACTCAGCCTTAAAAGAGTACATTTTGCGATATGTTAATCATCGCCACTAGGGAAGCCAAGGCGGTCGGGAGTGGCGCTGACCACCCCATCCTCTCGCGCGCCGTGCCGGCCTTCATAGGTGCTCGCGAGCAGCACTTGCCCAAAAAACAGTATATGAAGGCTACACGGGGGATCTTTGCCTGTGCCTTGCCTGTGGATGGTATCGCACGTGGATCGGATGACAGGCGGATCGAGAGACCGAACCAGCATCACGCTTCCTTATCACCCTCATCCTCGCACGCGCGCCGCCTCCTCGCATGGCTTGTGCGCCGCTAATTATCACAGCGCGGGTAATTAACATCGCATTATTACGCTATCATTCCGCCCCGCAATCAACGCGCCCGCGAGCACGTGTTCACGCGTGGCCGGTGATTAGGAACCGGGCAGAAGTAAAAGTTTTGGTGGTGGGCGGAGGGGAGTCGGGTGGTGAGGTGAGGGTGAGTGGGGGAAGAGGAGTAGGGGGATGGTGAGGTGAGGGTGGGTAGGGGAGGAGGCAGAGTGGGGTGAGGGTGGGTGGGTGGGGGAGCAGGGGGGGTTGGGGAGGAGGAGGAGTGGGGTGGTGAGGTGAGGGTGGGAGAGGACGAGGTTTGTGGGGGCGGGGTGAGGTGAGGGTGAGGGAGGAGGAGGAGGGGAGTGGTGAGGTGGTGAGGGTGGGTGGGGAAGCAGGAGGAGGAGTGGGGTGGTGAGGTGAGGGTGGGTGGGGAAGCAGGAGGAGGAGTGAGGTGGTGAGGTGGTGAGGGTGGGTGGGGAAGCAGGAGGAGGAGTGGGGTGGTGAGGTGGTGAGGGTGGATTGGTGGGTGGGGAAGGAGGAGGGGAGTGGGGTGTTGAGGTGATGGTGAGGGAGGAGGAGGAGTGGGGGAGTGAGGTGTTGAGGTGAGGGTGGGTGGGTGAAGGAGGGAGGAAGAGGAGGCGAGTGCTGGTATAACATTTGTACTGTTGCACGACTACCATGAAACATAGCCTGGCTGCTCATTTAGCCATTCATGTTGAAATGTTTTCAAACTAAAATCTAAATCGTGGTTTGCTGAGCTCAGAAAGCAGCGCTTCAAAAAGCAAAGCGGCCAGTAAGAAGCAGCGTCATTAAATTTGTAATAGACGAGTTAATACCGTTCGTTTCTCTAACTCCTTACATCGCCTAACGCCATAGTACAAGCAGTGCAAATTGAACAAAAGTTTAACAAAAGTGTTCACAGAAGGGTGGAAAGATGGACGCGCGTAATTTTGCCGAGAGAAGCAAAGAGGGTCACGTGGTTTCGAGAACGCGCACGAGTTCCAGACATATTAATCAGTCTTTGGTGCTTTCGGTAAAGCCACGTAGAAAGAAAATAAATACAATAATAATAGAATACGACGTTTCGATTGCAACACAAGCAACCATCATCAGGTAATAATGAATGAGAAAACAAACAGAGAGTCGGCTAAAAAAACTGTCAACACCCCACCTAGTTGATTACGTTCTTCCAAAGATTGCTACATTTGAGAAAGAGCCAAACCACAGACACGGAGACACATAGACAGACACACAAGCAGAGAACGACACACACACAGAGACACAGAGAGAGAGCGAGAGAGACACAGAGACACACAAAGAGACACACACACAGAGACACACAGACAGAGACACACATAGTAATTCATGCAGTCACAAAAGCTTCTAATTATATTAATCGTTGAGAAGAAGAAAAAGTGACCTTGGATATCGCTAGAAGTGATGATGATGATGATGACGATGGCCGTTTTGTCAGGAATAATCACGAAGTCGCAGCCAAAGGAGGGAACGCGTCAGACAGAGTATGTCCGTCGTAAAGATGGAAATATGAAATCAGCTGGTGTTCAGGAACTATGGGGATCATGAGAGATGGCGACGGTTTGGAAATGCCTTCATACATCAGTGGAATCATCATGGCTGAGGAAGATCGTGCACAAGCGCGCGTTCAATCATTGGCTGAATTCAACCTTTGCGACGGGGAGATTTAGTTTTTTTTTTTCAAATGCTTCCTGATCCTCCACGAAAAAGAGCTTCCTCGTACAGGCAGCTCAACACTGCCCCGCGCCTTGCTAAATTTCTACACAACCAGAAGCGGTGGTAGGGAGCACGAGCAGCCAGACGCGAGCCCCACCACTACACTAACTAACTAGTCAGCCAGACACTAGCCCCACCACTACACTAACTAACTAGTCAGTCAGACATTAGCCCCACCGCTACACTAACTAGCCAGCCAGACATTAGCCCCACCGCTACACTAACTAACTAGCCAGACACTAACCCCACCACTACACTAACTAACTAGCCAGACATTAGCCCCACCGCTACACTAACTAACTAGCCAGACATTAGCCCCACCGCTACACTAACTAACTAGCCAGACACTAACCCCACCACTACACTAACTAACTAGCCAGACATTAGCCCCACCGCTACACTAACTAACTAGCCAGACACTAACCCCACCACTACACTAACTAACTAGCCAGACATTAGCCCCACCGCTACACTAACTAACTAGCCAGACACTAGCCCCACCACTACACTAACTAACTAGCCAGACACTAGTCCCACTACTACTCTAACTAGTCAGCCAGACACTAGCCCCACCACTACACTAACTAACTAGCCAGACATTAGCCCCACCGCTACACTAACTAACTAGCCAGACACTAGCCCCACCACTACACTAACTAACTAGCCAGACACTAGTCCCACTACTACACTAACTAACTAGTCAGCCAGACACTAGCCCCACCACTACACTAACTAGTCAGCCAGACACTAGCCCCACCACTACACTAACTAACTAGCCAGGCAGACACTAACCCCACCACTACACTAACTAACTAGTCAGCCAGACACTAGCCCCACCACTACTCTAACTAACTAGCCAGACATTAGCCCCACCTCTACACTAACTAACTAGCCAGCCAGACGCTAGCCCCACCACTACACTAACTAACTAGCCAGGCACTAGCCCCACTACTACACTAACTAACTAGCCAGCCAGACACTAGCCCCACCACTACACTAACTAACTAGCCAGCCAGACATTAACCCCACCACTACACTAACTAACTAGCCAGGCAGACACTAGCCCCACCACTACCCTAACTAACTAGTCAGCCAGACACTAGCCCCACCACTACACTAACTAACTAGTCAGCCAGACACTAGCCCCACCACTACACTAACTAACTAGCCAAACAGACACTAACCCCACCACTACACTAACTAACTAGCCAGGCAGACACTAACCCCACCACTAAACTAACTAACTAGTCAGCCAGACACTAGTCCGACCACTCCACATCCCTATCGCCACTCCATTCTGCGTTCTCTCACTTGTATCACTTCTCCTCTCTCAATGATGGCCTTGTCCTGACCTCACCTCCGTCCAGCATAGGTAACTCAACATAGCCTATGATTTAATACACATTAAGTCGTTCGCAAGACACAGTGCTGAATGATACATCGATGCTAAGCAGTTTGTTTGATGAGTCAAGTTGGTGGGTGTTGATCAATCAGCACGTGTATGCATTAATGTATGTATCGATGTGAGTGCATATGTTTGTACGTATCGATGGGGAGCGGTGGCGCAGTGGTTAGTCGACTGCGCTATTAAACCGACGTCCCGCGTTCGATTTCCCAGCCAAGGACAACGTGAGTGACCAACGATATATGAACCGGTTCTGGGCACCTCCCTTCACTGATCCACACCATCCAGCGGAGTGAAGTGTGGCCAGTCAAACAACTCCCATGACTGACTTGGCACGCGTGGGGAAGATGTTCATCCAGCAGTGGATTAAGAAAAGACTGTACATTCGCATCATTAACCGAAAACTTAAACGGTCTATTTTCAGCGTCCAAGCCCTGCGAAACATCGCCAGAATTTAGATCACTCACTCACTTAGCCACACTCGTTCATGTGGGCTGCATGTATTATTATCCGCCTGTGCGTATCTGCTTCAGTGATCACAGCTGCACTGCTTGATGAAGCATTAAATAACACGGTAATTATTTTTTTTTATCTTTGTGGAGCGGTGGCGCGGCGATTAGCGCAATCCGCCATCGACCCGGCGACCTGAGCGCAATTCCCACCCACGTCTATAACATCAGCGACGAGTGATATCTGAATCGGTCCTCGGCACATTTCACCGACCGGCACTGACCAGCGTGGTGAAGTTTGTTCAAACACTTTCCCCCTCCGCCACCCATGAGTAACACATGGCATGGGGAGAACTATTGGAGAAAGGCGACTCACACGTTACGCATAGATTCAATAGCGTCATGCCTTGCACAGGGAACGGTCATGGAATACGCGTGAGCAGGTCCAATCCCAATCGGTGTTAAGATTAACTTCCCCATCTACCCAACAGGTGGCGTGCTCCAGCCCGCCGGTTGCGTGTGCGTTCCTTTATTCCGATTTGCACCCTCAATGCTTTCGAGTGGATCTTCTTAGGCCCCCCGCTGCCTTACCGGCACAGCTCTCTCTGCCAGCTTCTCCATCCTTCTCTGTTCTCCCACCCCTCCACCTCTTCGCTTCAACAAACGCCACGGTGGCGAGATGTTAACTACCTCGCCTGGCATGCAGGAGGTCGTGGGTTCCATCCCGACCCTGACGCCTGCATATTTGGAGTTTGCCGTGTTCTCCCCGTGGTCGCGTGGATTTTCCTCCGGATCTTCCGTTCCCCCCCCCCCCTCGATATTTAGAATCAACATCGGTTCAGAGTTTTGGCTGCAATACATTCCCACGTGATAAACCACGGCGTAGATCTGTCATTTGTGGCCAGGTTGTTTCTGGAAAAATGAGCTACATCGCTCAGTGGGCTTTACTTGGTAACATAAAAATAGCAAAGAATAGTCTAATCTCAATCATTGGCTTTCTTCTCGTTGCTAGACCGCCGGGTCTTCCTCATATAACGACCTTTAATTCATCACCATCGTGCCTCCGTAGCCTGCGTCCAATCCAGTTCACGTGGATAATTGGACCTTCGCAAACAGGTTAGGGTTCATACACTGCTCATCATTAACAACCACCCGTCCGCAGGTCGTGCAATGCAAACGTCTCAAGTGAGAGATGTGACCGACTGACAAATAGAATATCTCGCAATGCAGAGGCGGTGTGCTGCACACTCCGTCGGTGGCTGGACGTATCGCAGTGGCCCGTGGCTTTAGCAAAGCGTCTCTGATCTGCAGGCTCGGTGAACTAACGTGCCTTTTAATTTCCACCTCCCATCCAACCACTCTTGAGCAGTAAAGGGCGCATTAAGTGAGAGCTTATCACACAGGCCATACTGCAGATAGACAACCTTCTCTGCTGCCCCGGCATCATCTGAAACTACACCTCCACCGGCCTTCCGTGCTGCCCACTCCCTGCCCCTGCTCAAGTCCCGGCAAGACATTCCCTCGTTGCTGTGCCGATGACTGACTTGCCTCTCCATCATCTATCACATACTATTGCCCACCGTGTATGTGCAGCATGGTGTTTTGTGGCCAAGTTTAGACAACGCCCATTGCATTGTGCCGTCCAGAGTCGCACAGAGACCCATAGACTGTCATGCAGAGACTAATTTACACATCGAGACCCACAGACGCACAGAGGTAACGTAGACTCACGCGTGGCCTGCAAGACCCACGCAGACATTCATTCTCACATCGAGACCAACGTACTTCCGCGGAGACCTGTAAACTCACACAGTTCCCACCGATCGACTGGCACATAAATTCGTACACTCCAAGGCCGTATCCATGGAGTCAACATTGGGGGGGACCAAATTTTCCAGGGGGTCTGGGGGTCACCCCCCATAAAAAAAAATCTAAATTTGAAAACGAATTTCCTGCCATTTCCTGCCTAAAATATTTTTTAAAATGCAATAACACATGGGATTGACTTAATTTATTTGCAACAATAATATCTAATAGTGTATTGTATTGCATTGCTCTGTTTTTTTCTTTATTACCTTTTCTTATTTAATTGTATGTAATGGCAGAGATTAGGAATTTATACAGTACAACCATAACCACGATCATATAAACAGAAATCTATTTTATAGCAATATATTGGGGGGTACATTTTGAATATATTTGAATATTGGGGGGGGGGGTGTGTCCCCAATATATATTATAATTACGGACTTGGTATACTCCATATTCAAATACAAACTCAAGACCTTCACCATTCTCTTCTGGCCGTGGCTGTCTGACTGCATTTCTCTACAAACTAAATGTGCCCACTGTTCACTCTACAGAATGTTAAAATGTGGCCGCGATTAGACTTGGCTTTATAAATACAAATGGTTTAGCATGTAATTGTATTGTAATGCACCTTTGTAAACCCCGAGGAATACAAATTTTAGCAACACACAAACACAAAACAGCATCACTCGAATTCCATGTCACCTCGTGCATGTATTTTTTTTTTTGTCAGAGCAAACGCAGCTTATTCTTCACGGACACATTGTGTTTCGCGTTGAAGAGGATCCCGTCGTTCTGACGGAGTGCTCGTGCCAAATAACGTAACTTGCAATCGACGCACAGTGTTCGCTCCACCTCGTGAGGGACGGGACGATTCAGAGGCAGCGAGGAGCCACAGACAAACGGGAAATGTCGCCGTCACGAGGTGAGCCAGAACTAACAATTGCCCAAGCTCTGCGGTTCTCTGCATAGTAAGATGATCTTAGCCACTCGCTGGGCGTTCGTACGTGTTGGAGGTAAGCCGAGCTCATGGAGAAAGCCCGCTCAATGCGAGTGGGCCAATACCTTTAACTCACGGAGATGGAACGGTTGGAGTCCACATATTTGCCGTGTGCGTGTATGAACATATGAACGTTGAACTTATTTCGTACAATACATAGCCAACTTTGCTAATCAGAGGTGCCCAACACACTACACACACAAAACAATCACTTCTCAAGAAATGAGTTGTCTCCTGGCGAGCAAGGACAAGGCACCTCCTCTACGCCCACGGGCAGAGAGTTTCACAAACATGTCGGGTCATCCACCAGCCCTAGCTGCCTCCAAAGTGCTGGATTTCAGGCCGCGTGCGAAGCCACCACGACCGTTCAACTAATCTCGCGGAAATTTGCCTAACGCGACCGACACTGCCGATGAGACCCAACAGGTCAAAGCGGGTCAATAGGTCGCTTGCTAAATTGTACGCACGCAGCTCGATGAATTTGGTGTGGGACGCCAGTGATAGGCTCGCGGATTCATATCAGCGCGTACATGTGGAGCTACCGAAAATGGCTATGCCAATATTTGGTCCACGTTATTGTGTATGCTGGTTAAATGTTTAATTTATTCCTTTGGCACTAAGACTCACACTATGCATCGCCCGTGCGCGCACTCAGAGGCAACGCGAGCTCACGTCTCAAGTCGCGACATCGTGAGCCGACAACACGATGCCTCGCAATAAACATTTACACTTGACTTTACCAGCAGATTAATACGCATTATTTGCCGTATTCACCGGATTATAAGACGCTCCGGAAAGTAAGACGCACCCCAGAAATGAATGTGCCCGCTTGTCAATTAAGTCGTACAAATCTGGCCTCTGGCACGCACACAGCAACTGGATAATAAGACGCACCACCACATTTAGCTATGATTTACGAGGGTGGGGGGGGGTGCGTCTGATAATCCGAACAAAAGAGTGATATCGACAACCACTCCCTGTAATTCAGTTATGCGTAGAATACGCGTGATTAGAATAGATGCTATAGATCATATATATTTAAACATACACACACACACACACGTGTGTGTGAGCGCTCTCAGAGCGCGAGCTGACTGGAACGCTTGGGATACAGGATGTGTGTGTGTGTCCATTCATTTTGGCGGTGCAAAGGGGTTAATGATGGAACGCGGCGCGCTGGAACGGCGGGCCAAAATTGGCGACGTGTGGATATCGCGTTGTGGGAAAGACACGAGAGCTCGCTTCGTCGCATTGGCATATTCGTTGCGACGGTAAGATAGACAGAGAGTCGGGCAGACAGGCACGCGGGAAGACAGGGAGGGGGGCGGGGGGTCAGATAGACCAAACCGACAGGCACATATTCAGACAGAGAGACAGAAGCTTGAATGTGCAGACGGTCGCACAGATAGATGAAAGACCGAGAGACAGACAGGACGGACAGTCAACTAGACACGGTTTGGTGGTGAATCGGACAAACTGTAATGCAAAGACACAGCTCGATCGGGAGTCGTATAGAATGGCAGTCAGGCGGAGAGAGATACTCAGATATTGAAATAGACACACAGACGAATGGACAAACAGTGAAACAGACGAACACACTCAGGCAGTCACAGAGATCCAGATAGACAGTCAACTAGATAGCTAGCCAGGCAGTGATACAGAAAGACGGACCGTCAAATGCACAGGCTGTGAAGACAATTATTCAGACGCGCACAGCAAGCCGACAGTCTGAGAGACAGACAATCAAACTGAGAGATAGAACCAGACAGTGATTCAGAGAGACAGACAAAACGCTCACGTAGACATACAAGACACGTCGATGAATCAGTCAAACAGATCGTGGGACAGACACGATG
Organism: Lampetra fluviatilis; assembly: GCF_964198595.1. NCBI lineage: Eukaryota > Metazoa > Chordata > Hyperoartia > Petromyzontiformes > Petromyzontidae > Lampetra > Lampetra fluviatilis. The sequence goes on along the minus strand of NC_136275.1, from coordinate 36,501,331 downwards.
GTCTATCAGCCAGGACAATAAATCAGACAGACAAGCCGCCGACATCGGTCAGACAGTCCGACGAGACAATCGATCAGACGCGGACGAGACAATCGATCAGAGGGACAAGAGGCTCCGCCTAGCCGCAAGGACAGCCTCTGTCTTGTGCTCGCCGGCGCAAGCGCGTGCAGCGAGGCGCTAATGTGCAGTGTTAGTGCAGCAGCAGCAGCAGCGGGCGGAGTGCGTGAAGGTCATTGTGCATTTGGGACGAGGCAGCGCCTCGGCTGCTTCCATCACAGCCAACCGCGGCGGCTACTGTCTGCGCCGAAATCGCTTAGATGCGCGCGTGCCACTGCACGGCTCCCATCAGCGGACGGTGTGAGCGGGGGGGGGGGGATGGTGCGACGAGGGATGACTCCCTGCCGATTTATAGGGGACTCAGCGCTCATTCTTTTCGCGGAGACGAAGAGCGATTGAGCGACGCAGGCGATGTTAGCCCCCCCCGTCTATCGTAATTGTTTCTTATCCCCCCACCCACCCACCCTATACCTGAGCATCAAAGGAAACTGAGCCACTACACATACTCAGGGTTGTGGATATTCGTGCGAGAGCGCGTCTTTGGCGGTGAGGAGTGGAGTGGGGGAAGAGGCGATACCGGGGGAGGTGCGCGGGGTAGGGGGTGTGAGAAGGCGGACAGGGGGTTCGAATCACGAATCTTACGCGCGTACGCATGGACGTGCAGACGCGACACGTGCGCACGAACGCACGCGGACCCGTTGCATACGCGTACACAGACACACACGCGTTCACACATACATACGCAGGTGCGTGTACCCCCAGAAGCACACGCGCGAGTGCATCGACAGAGGCACGCACGCAAAATATGCACGCGGGATCAACCATCCATACGCGCTCATGTGTACAGACAGACTCACACGCGCGCACATATATGCAGACCCACACGCGTGCACACGTGTACACGTGCATTCGCACGCATTTACGTAGCGAGCAACGATCACACAGGCAAGGGAGCTTAATGCACACACTGGAACACATACATTCGTACAGACACGTGTACATGCATACGGATATACGCACGCAACATATGTACAATCACATACGTGCAGACACCGAGAGAGAGAGAGAGAGACATGATCGCACACGGACAAACACACGCGCACTTACACACCTACATACAGACATACGCACACGCGCAATCATACACAAACGAGCGCGCGCGCACGTACGTAAAGACACATTCGCATGTTCACACATCGATACGCATACACATCCACATAGAGACACCCGCATACACAGACAGACACGCACGTGCATATACAGACAGACACATGCGTGCGGATACACATGTACTCACACGGACATACGCGCACACACACACGTGCACCCACCTACACACAACTCATAAGCGCACACACGAAGAAGCAAACGCATTAACCAGATGCATGCTCAGCATTACACACGCACACACACACGTGCACTTGCACAGCGATCAGCAACAAGCAGCCAGTGAGCGTGATGCACACACGCACATGCATGTAGACTCACTGGAAAGTGCGCATAAGCACGCACGTACGCATACACACGCGCGCACACACGCACACTTAAATAAGGAGCTGCAGCAGACAGAGACACGCTCACAATCACAGGCATTCAGACACAGAGACAAGGACGTGAACACACGCGTACACACACAGCCAGCCGCATTAACCACACGGCAAATGGGGCATGCCGCAGATACACGCGTACATACAAAGATCCCCCGCATAGCCTTAATAGACTGTTGTGGCAAGTGCATTTATCGAGCACCTATGAGGGCCGGCACGGCACACGAAGCAGTGGGTTGCCAGCACAACGCCCGACCGCCTTTGTCTCCCCAGGGGCGATGTTTATACACCGAACCAAGTACTCATTTGAGGCTGAGCCGACCTAGGGGATGCCCAGGACCGCATAAGATAATCGTCACTGGCGTTGGCCGTGAGCGGGAATCGAACTCTGGTCGCCGGCTTCGTATCGCTAGCGCGCTAATCGCTACGTTACCGCTCCCTACAAACACACACACGCGCACACAGACACGTACGCAATCGTCTTGACGTTTGAACACACACACCAGCAGAACACACATTTGCTCGATAACGATACTAAGCTCCACGCACGCCAATGTGCACACACACTCACAAGTAGGAGCACTAACACACGCACAAACACGCACACACACTCACACGCGCGTGAACGAAATTCATCGACAGCAGCTTTGATGCCCCCAGCTGCACGTGAAGTTCACAAGCCCGACGCTTCGTCACGACGGACGAGACGCAATATCCGACACACCACTTGCCGATGCAATTACTATTAAGGCGCGGACTCCCCCACCCCCCGCCCAGTGGTGGAGAGATCTCACAAGAATCTCAGCGACCACCGCTGTTTCTGGGGTGATGCTGGTGGTGTCACAACACTCACGCGCTCGGACGCCGCGCACTCACCGTCAGCCTCCGCGGCTCCCAGCAGCGCCGCGAGGAGGAGGTGCAGAAGGGCGCCGGCATTTCCCCCAAGACGACGCATGATGGCTCTTCCCGTCGGGCGAACGCAGAGCCGGCCGCCTTCCCACGCCTGCTCTCCCACCGGCTCAATCCTTCACCTCCCTTCGCCGGCTCAAATCCTGCAGCTACAAGCGACTATACTTCTCCAGCTGCCTACCGGATCAAATGAATCACCTTCCGGTCGGCTCAATCCCTCTGATTCAGATCTTCCAGTCCTTGGCGCGGCTCAGTCCTTTACCTCCTCGGCGTCTCCGATGCCCCCAGCTCTCTCGGTCGCAAACTCAAAAAAATCCAGCGCTGCTTGCGAAGTCTATACTCCCCTCCCCCCCCACCACCACCGCCACGCACGCCTCCCCTACCTCACCCGGCAAGCTGCCTCGCTTGCCCCTTTGCGTGCACGCACAGCCTTGCCAATAGCTCGTATATAGATATATTTACTCGCACTCACGCAGAGAGAGAGACACAAGCGCGCACGCTGACATTGGTGCGTCTCCGTTTCGCTGCGTGTGCCGCTTAGCTCTGCGCCGTGCCGGGCTCTCGCTGGATGCCAAGTGAAGAGAGAGGGGAGATCCCGAGGGCGGCGAGAGGAGGAGGCGAGAGGCAGGGAGAGCGGGGACGGAGAGAGAGAGAATCGAGCAGCAGAGCGAACGGAGCGAGTGAGTTGCAACGGGACTCAAGCGCCGGTCGGAGCTTGCGTCTCTGGTGTCTGTTTGGAGCCACGCGGGGACTCCTTCGCTATTCACCACCTCTTTCTTTTGCTCTTCTTTATCCTTCTCCCATTCGCCCCCACCGCAGCGCGTTGCCTTTAATATAAAAAAAAATAATAATCGATGAGACGTCTCACAAAATCGTTATGTCCAGCCGAGAGAAGACTGATTGATGTCTCCAACTCATCACAACGCCTCCTTGCGTCTCGTTTCTTTTTTTCCGCTTGGTTCTTCTTTAAAATCCCCCTAAAAGCTTTTTTTGTCGGAATTGCCAAGGACGCAACAACAACAAGGTCGGCAACAAATGACACACGTATCGAATCGGGTAAAAAGTCAAGAGAGAATCAGATGCAATTGAATTTCTTGGAGTGCTTAAAAGGTGCCCGCGATGACGATAGCTCCCGGTGCGAGCCGGGTGAACGCGAACGAGGGGAGTCGAGTCTTCCCGCAGCTCTCCGTCACATCATCCTTGCCACGTGCGCGCAGCCAGAGTCTTGGAGTATTCATCACAGCCCCTCGCGTCAAAGCAAATGCAGTCCCGTATTTTCTTCCTACTGTCCCTTCTCCTTTCTCGTGTCCCTCTCACTCTCTCCTTGCTTTCTCTCTCGGGCTCCCGTGATTGTAATTTTTTTTAACGACAATCCAAGAGCGAATGAAGTTTTTGTTTTTCTCTCGCAAATATGTATGAGATGTCCCGTGTCTTTTACGATGTTCGCAATTTCGTCTTGTATATGAAAGCGCGCAGTGTTAACCACTCTACGTGCTCGCCACAAAACTCCAGCACGCTGCCTTACCCGTAATCCCACGGCTTTCTACACTCGCTGTTTATCGAGAAGCTCGAGGCAATGACAAATGCTTCGCGATGATTGAGTGTATGGCTGGCCAGGGAAGCTGAGTAAGAGAGGAGAGAAACTGGGATGCCGATGCTCCTGCCGATGATGACGTTGATGACTATTCTACACTAAAACTGCGCCTGATCTGCTCAGCCAGCGACGGGAGAGGTCGGACGCGCGCGAGAAGACATCCTTTTAATTGGGAGATCTCTCCGGGAAACGAGCGACTCGCGTGGAGCGCCCCTCCTCTCTCCTCGCACACTGCTCGCCACATACACTCAGACTCGCTCTCTCTCTCTCTTCCTCTCTCTCGCTCTCTCTCTCTCACCACCCCACCACAACTCACAGAGCACACCCACCGACGATGCGCCCCCCCCACCACCAAAAGCCCTTCCGAGAAAATCCGCGAAAATTGTTCGCAAGGCGCCACCCACCCCGACCCACGCCCCCCACCCACCACCTCCATCCCCCACCCACACCTCACCCCCCCCCCACCCGCGACGTGCAACAACCCACGCGGAGGACGCCGCGATTGGCCGAACTCTTCAGCTCAACCACGCCCCGGAGAAGACCGGCCGTGATTTCTTTTTTCAAACGTTGGAATGTCGTTGGCCCCGCCTCTGCTCACATCCCATTGGCCGTACGTCTTGCTGGCTGGCGGCGGTGCCTCCCCCCGGTGGGGGTATTGGCAAGCTGGCTGCGACGGCTGCTTGTGGGGGGTGCTGCTGCTGCTGATGATCATTCTGCTGCCTCGTGCGAGGTCGCCGCCTGCCGAGAGCGGATGTAATTGAAAAGAGTTTCGCGTGCGTCAGTAAATGCGCGAGACGCGCGCGGCGAGGGCACGCAAGCCCACAGCGCTCACCGCTTTCCCCACCGCTCCTTGTGTAGCCTTTAACAGACTCATTGGGTGCCGTGGCAGTGTGTATCGAGCACCGATTGAGGTGGGAAAGCCGCATGCAGAGACGGGGTGTTGTGGCCGACAAAACACTGCGGGGTGATTGCCTTCGTCTCCAGCAATCTTTAAGTTTTACACACCCCCACCATGCACGTATTTTAAGCTGCCTTCATGCAAAGGGTTGCATACAAAGGAAACGATCACCCGTGTAGACGACACTGCACTGTTGAGGGCCAGTGATGTTAGCGAGAGCTTCTATGTAGGTCGCGACGGCACGCATGCAGGCAGGTGTGGCAACAAACGCCCGCTTGGTTTGCCCAGACACTCATTTAAGGGGCCGTCCATAAATGACGTCACGCGATTTTGGACGATTTTTTACCCCCCCCCCCGTCGTCACACGGCGTCACAAAAAGTCAGACCCCCCCTCAAATATGACGTCACAAAGCTATGCTCCCCCCCAAAAAAAACATGCTTCTTATCTCTTTAAACTATTGTCATTGTAGTGCGTATTTAATGTGGCGCTGCACTCTGATGTTGTAGGAGAAAACATGTATTAAAACGTCTCTTTAATGAAGTAGAACGTGTTGTCTATATTTATTTCAAGTTGCGCATTTTCATGTGACGTCACATTTCTCAACCCCCCCCCCCCTCGTCACACACCGTCACAAATGTCTGACCCCCCCCCCTTAGGTGCGTGACGTCATTTATGGACGGCCCCGAAAGCTGCGTCGACCTAAGTGGATGCTCAAGCACCCTTTCGCATGTCACTCGTCATTGATGTTTCAGCCATGGTTGGCAATCGAATGGTGGCCGCCAGGTTCCTAGCAGCGCCGGTCGCCAACCACTGCACCATCACTCCCCTCCCCACCCTCCGTGTAGCCTTCACAGGCTGTTGGGACAAGTGTTGGTAGCGGGCATCTGTGAAGGCCAGTGCAGCACACGAAGTGCAGAGTGGCCAGAATCACGGCCGGCCACCTTTGTCTCCCCAGCGACGTGCGGTTACACATCGGACCACGTGCTCATTTGTGGCTGAGTAGAACTAGGGCAGGCCCAGTATCGGTCCAGTAACCGGGTCACCGGTGTTGGCCGTGAGCGGGCATCGCCCAGGTGTGCGCGTGCGTGCGGTAGTCTAGCGGTTAGTGTGGGGAGCGGTAGTGTAGCGGTTAGTGTGGTGTTGGCCACCCACCACCTCGTGTTCCGTGGCGGCCTTCACAGGTGCTCGCTAACAGCACTTGCCCCAACAGTCCGTTATGGCTATCCGGGGGGGGGCGTCTTTGTCTTTGTAACGGTTAGCGCAGCACTGCGCCACGGACCGGGCCACAGGAGTTCGACTCCCACGTGGACGTTCCTAAATGCGGACATTGCACGGGCCGCACGCGCGCGCACGCGCATGCAACACAGAGAAAAAAACGAGCGAGGAGAGGTCAAGCAATTTGGAGTCACGAGACACGAAATAATTATTCGCGTCGACCCGACTGTTAGCCTTATTCCGAATTCCTTTCATTTCTGCTCCGATCGCATAATAATAAAATAATAATAATACAATGCACGTCTGGATGTCACGCGTTCGCACGAATGTACGGAGAGGTGTGTGTAGAGCGGTGTTGCGTCGGCAGAATGCTCCCCTTGGTCACCTCTCGGCACACCTCGATTGAACATGGACAACAGCAGCAACAGCCAGGATCGATCCACTGCTGGATGGAGACCTCCCCAAGCCGTCGCCGTCTCTCCCCGTTCTGCAATGTTTCAGTTTTCAGTTTCATGTATTAGGTATAGCCCTGTGAGCCATTCGGCTCTTGAATCGGGTGCAACCGCAACAAACAAAAACATGAACAAGAAACATCTTAAAGTGACTACGCGCAACAGAAACATCCAGGAAAAAAACAGCAAAGTCTTCCAGAAGAAGCACCGTATATCAATCCTGTGTGCAAAAATCCCAGTGGGATGCAAGTCAAACAATAGCAACCATAAGACAATTTCGATAAAAGTTATCAGTCTAACTCTGTTACTACAACAAACAAACATGGCTAAACCAAAACGTTTTCGAAATCACCAAAATAAAGCTATTAAAACAATGTAACAGTGATCATAGGAACTGTGATTGAAATTTAACAATAAAAGATATACATAACATGTACTACCAAACTTTGCAGCCATAGCTGGCTGCATGAGTCACTCCGTAACATCAGGAGTATCGGTAGGAATATCAACATTTTGCAATGCACCTTTCAAGATCAGCACACTATAATCGAAACACAAGATCACACTTTGCAGCGGTCGTCACACTTGACGCCCGCACTTCGCCCCGTCACCTCGGCCGGATGCGTTCCATTCCTTGGCTGCCGCTCTGTCAGCATTCTCTACCCTCGGCCTGCATTCCTTCTCGCACCATGTCCTGCCCAAGCACCGCTGACTTCCCTTACCAGTATGACTGAACTCCCGGTGTCTTCTTTAACGCGAGGATGTTTCTATAATCAAAGTGTCCACCCCCCCCCCCCCCGGCGTTTTAATTCCAAGCGTGTTCTACCACACGCCTCGCCGATGTATATTTATCTCCAGCAGACCCACGCTGCTGGGCACTGTTGGGGGTGGGGGTGATTGTGCACTCGCCAAATTGAGACTCTTGCTTTAATTGCGGGAGAGTAACCACGGCGCGAGAATTCGGCGAGAACGAATTAACCTGCGTGGGTTGGCCTTGTCGCTCGTGTACAATAACCCATCCTGGGCCTCCCCATCGCCACCCCCCCCCCCCTCTTCCCCCGCGAGGTTGACTCAGCCTCAAATGCGTACTGTTTAGAGAAAAATGACTCGGACGTGATGGTGCCATCGGTCACCCACCCCCGTCACAGGTGCTCCGTCCCGGCCTTCTATAGGTGCTCGCTCACAGCACTTGCCCCCAAACATTATGTTTGAAAGGCCATGAACGGGGAGTCGCTTTGTCCTTGGGTGTTCGTGCGCTCTGGTGTGTATTTAGCCAGACAAGGCGGCCAGCAGTGGTGCTGGTCACAACCTGCCTCTTAGTAGGCGCTCGCTGACAGCACTTGTCCCAACAGTCTCTAAAAGAGCATGCTAGGATCTTCGTCCTATATAAATATATATTCTCTTATGACCTCGTTTCTTTAAAATAGCCGCCACTCACATCAAATGAGCGTTTGCTGCGGGTTTAAAGAGCGCGGAGTTAAGTCAAGGGCGCTTGAAATAGCGCGCCTCGCTCTCTGCTCCCGACGCGATGGATATATTTACACACGCAATTACGGGCAACCTACATTACGCATATATATATCTCTGTGTGTGTGTCTGTCTGCAGGAAGCTCCCTATAGCTCTATATGGCTTAGCCTGCTGTCCAAAGTGGAGCTTGCCTTGACACCTGCTTAGGTGACGAGTGACGTGCCCGATGCAATGCCAAAAAAAAAAAAAATAGAGCCGCATTAAATGGTAAAACAGGTGCAGCCACTGCAATTGCTTGCTCAGGCCACTGTTGGTGGAAGGACCCCCGCTTGCAGGGAACTCTGGAGGTCTCTCTCACTCTACAGGAAACATTTGGCCCAGTCTACCACCACGCTGGCCACAAGTATTGGGAGAAGACCTGGAAACAGCCACGCTCTGTCTCCACCGCACGCTACTCGTGTATGTCCGCTGGGTGTTCAGAAGCCGGATACTCGTTTCATTGTTTCCATTGCCGCGTGGGTAGATCGAAGCGGTGACCCGTCGAGAGCAATGTCCGCGCAGACGAATGTAAAACCACCCCGACACAGCCCCGGACCTCAAATAACCCCACGCATTCGTTTGTATAATGGCAGCAACGGTAGCCATAAGATGGCATCGTAGCAATGCATTTTTTAAAATCTATCTGTGCGGAGCTTTGAACATTATATTATCGTTACGCGTCGTGGGATTTTCTCGGTGACTCTCCGGCCTCTTCCCAACACGAAAAGTAAAACACTCATTGCAGGCCATGACATGGCCAAAACATCCGAACGTAGCGGGACTCTCTACGCAAAGGAGTCTTTCGACTCGGCGAGACTTGCCTGGACAAATAAACGCATACATCAATAAGCAACACAAATCACGATGGATTGCCATCATAACAATCAAACACATGATTTGGTAATACAAAATAAACGATGTTTCATTTTACCAGGTAAGGCCCACTGAGCAATTTATATCTTGTTTTCCGAAGTGACCTGGCCACAAATTATAACTCAACCGAGTGGCTTATCGTGTATAATGTTATAGGAGCAGCCAAATAGTTTAATCGCGTGTTTCCCAATGTGGAGGGAAAATCCGGAGGATCCGGAGAAAAAAATCCGCGCAACAATGGGGAGAGAGAACACGCAAACTCCAAATATGCAGCAAGCGTCAGTGTCGGGATCGAACTCACGACCTTCTGTATACCAGGCGAGGTAGTTAACATCTAGCCACCGCAGCTCTCCAACAACACAAAAACAACGGTGTGTGGCCTTAAAATATAATTAAAAAACATAATAGTCGACGTTTCGAGAATAGCACATTTGTGTGCTATAAAAAGGGCCATTATTTCAAACGTCGGCATTTTTTTCCCTTTTAAGGCCACAGTGGCATTGATGAATGAGTTGAGTATTATACTTTTGTATATACATTTTTGCGATCAACGTCATGTCTTCCCCTCGGCTCATATAGATATTGCTTCTGGATCCCTAGCAGGGAATTGGTGAAATAAAATATTAGGAGAACTCGCTTCTGCCTCCCCACACACAAATAATAATACAATTATCTGTTTTAGTCCACTTAAGGTTCTCGGCTTTACTGACCAAAATCACCACCCAGCAGAAATTCTAGACCGGTTTCGACATTCTGGGTCTCATCAGCAGAGTCAAGCGTTGTTAAAAAATGCAAGTAGATTACCATGCGTCTGTTGGGTGGTTGAATCACGGATTCAACCACCCATTAGCTTACCCGCTCACTCACACAATCACTCACCCACTCACTCGCCTACCGACTCACTCACCCATACACTCGCCTACCCACTGACTGGCCCACCGACTCAATCAGCTACTCACGAATTCAACCACCCATTAGCTTACCCGCTCACTCACACAATCACTCACCCACTCACTCGCCTACCGACTCACTCACCCATACACTCGCCTACCCACTGACTGGCCCACCGACTCAATCAGCTACTCACGAATTCAACCACCCATTAGCTTACCCGCTCACTCACACAATCACTCACCCACTCACTCGCCTACCGACTCACTCACCCATACACTCGCCTACCCACTGACTGGCCCACCGACTCAATCAGCTACTCACGAATTCAACCACCCATTAGCTTACCCGCTCACTCACACAATCACTCACCCACTCACGTACCACAACTGCACGGCGCGAAGCTTCTCTTTCCACTTCTTCACTCGCACTGCCCCCCCCCCCCCTTTGGAATTCGCTCCTCCCATCATCTCTCCTTCTCACCAAACTCTTATCACGATAATGCAAATAAGAATAGTAACTACTAACCTTGATCAATTCAAAACAACGCTCTAAATTGGTCTACCTACCACAACTTAGAGCGTGCTCTTTGTTGCTGGTTCGCTCGACGTTTATTGTTTTGCTATCGTTGCTGTGCTCAGCAATTGTGTGCGAACTGAAACACACCCACCAACCCACCTCCTCTTTCTCCTCTTTCTCCTCTTTCTCGACATCGCGGAGGGCTTCTGCTCTCTTGTTAAACGGGACGTCCTTTACACTCTACTGGGAAATACACTCAGGGAAGTAGAACAAAAATAATGCAACATCCACCTGATTTATGTCGACGACAACACAGCCACGCTGTAAAACCATGCTTTATGAATCCCATCGCTTTGGCCTTTTCACTCGCGCGCTCTGGTGCTTGGTACCACCTCGGGACTCAATTAATGGACTCTGGAGAGATTCAGGTTCGCGATTCGATTGGGGATTTTTTTGTATGAATAATAAAGCAATCGTCATTTTTTTCGTGTGTATATATACATACAACAATTGTTGTGAATATAGCGGGCTGTAGTTCATGCAGGGGCGTCACATGACCCCGTTACACAAGTGGAAAGATTCGCAACACGTCATTTATTGTGCTATGATAACGGGACGTTGCCCGAAACGTCACCTATTATTTACGTTTCATTTCAAGGCCACGTTCAGTTTTATTGACGAATGCGACGAGTTTCCATTTTTCATTGTATTTCACACAAGAGGCCGCGTGCGTGTGCGCTGACTATAATGATCGGCGTTGATCAATGAATCGATGCGTCATTACCTGGGTAATCTGCAGGCGTCTGCGTCTGCCCCTCTCCGTCTATCAGCTCGTTAAGCGGGAGGTGGGGGGGGGTTAAAGTTCACCCGCTCCCATTCCCCCCCACCACCCCTTGCCGACGATTTCGGCAATTGTCGCTAATTCAGGCTTATATTCCACTACATTTGCATTGTCTCGCGTTCCTTGCGCCTCGTCCTTGCAGTGCCGTTCGCTCCCTCCCACAATAGCGGAGAGTCAGCATGCCATTTTCATGCTTCGAATACCAAATCGGCGTTTACGTAACGATAATGATCACCGGATCGATGCGACGTTACACCCCGACTGCGGAGAGGGCACCAGACTCACCCCTCACCACCTTGCGGACTCATTCAACCCAAACTTACCAAATAGAAGTTCCTGCCGAGACATTCAAATTGTACTAATTAAGTGAGCGTATGTGAGATGTATACTGTATCTCCCCTTTGCACACATCTCTTCGATATGTGTCTCACATATCCCATCGCTTCCGTATATATCTCTTCGAGCACCACTGAGTGTATTTCACTGTCCTATCGATCTCTCTTGACGTTGTACACTCGCATACCCGCAATGCAGTCTGGGTACGCAGGTCAGTAAAACTCGGGAATTAGCCCCGTGTATCATCTTTCTTATCTCTTGAGAATGTGTTCCCCTATGTATTACATAACGTCCTTCTCAATATACATATCTCATAGTCCATATTTCTCATATCTTCTAAAATACATCTTCTTGCAGGTCCGTTCCGAACACAGTTTCTGCTTCTACCCACTTACATCCCCAATGTCTCCTATCAAAGCTCTCTTCGGATTCACCATCTCTTCTATCTACACCCCCCCCCCCCCTCGTCTTGCATTGTGCAATCTCTCCCGGCTCCTACTTGAATACAGCATCCCTACGGCTACCCCACATAGACACGCATTAATCTCAGGGCCTGCAGCACCACGACTCTCGGCATGCATTCGTCGGCCTTCGCGGCTCCATTCAATTGAAAAGCAAAATTTGGTTTTGGGCCACCCAATAGAAGGGCGGTCTAGAAGAGGTCAGCGAAATGGGTTGATTACCCCCCCTACCCCACCTTGTATTTACCGCTGCACACGCAAGTGTTGTGTTTTTTTTTGTGTCTGTCCAAGAGCCCGTTTAAAAAAAAAACAGTGCTTACAGGTGGCTCACGGAGCCCATTAAGATGTCATTTAAGATAACAAAGGAGCCCCCTCTCCGCGGCGCTCGTAATTGTGTCGGTATAATGAGCGGCGGGCAGGGTCAATGATTGCCTCTCGTCGTCTCAGTGTCGACCGAGTGGGAGGTGTGGGCGGGGAGACTCCGTCGCGTCCTCGCGTCGACATCGCGTCCAGCTCGGGTCTGGACAGCCAGCGCATTCTCTATCCGCATCTGGGTGTAACGTCTTCGGGAACGTGAATTGTACATGTTTTTTTACGTTGAGGCATAGCGGTGTGGAACGATACAGATGGTTCTAGATTTGAAGCTTTCGTGACTGCAAGGATTCATATTCTTAGTGTTTTTTTTGGTAAAGTCACGTAGCTATCGTGCTGTGACGGTTCCACCTGAAGACGGAAGCTTGTGTTGCCTCCGAAACGTCGTGATTTATATTGTATTTTTATTTTACTTTTATTAATTGTATTTTTTTACCTACGTGACTTTACCGAAAAAACCTAAGAATATGAATACAGATGGTGTCTAATTTGTTTGTCTGAAAAAATAAAACCCCACGCACAACTAGACAAACATCGTCTACAGAGCCTTCGTAGACGTTTAAGGCAAGTACTGTTGGCGAGCACCTATTAAGAAGGCCGGCACAGCACGCGAGGGAGCCAGTACCACGCCCGGCCGCCTTTGTCTCCCAAGTGGCGATGTTTACACGTCGCACAAGGTACTGATTTGAAGCTGAGTCGACCTAGGAGATGCCCGCGACCGGTTTAAACAATCGGCAATCGTGTTGTCCGTCAGCGGGAATCGAACTCGGGACGTCGGGTTGAGAACGCACCACATACAAAAACACACATATACCACACACACACAAAACACACACACACACACACCGATACATACACACACTGACAACACATCTCACTCGCAATGCGGAGTAACAACAAATAACACGATCCAAAGGGCGCGATGTTCGCCACGAGATGTTGTTCTCGGCGCGCGTCATGTTTTCCCTGGCCCTGATGGCAGACGCGAGACAGTCGCAAGCAAGTGGCAACTGCGGGGAAAGCTGAGCGAGAACGATTGGATCAGCGTCTCCCATCTACAAGCACTGATCCCCCCCCCCAGCCTCCCCCCCCTCCCTCGCCGTCCCACCCCCCTCCCCTATCATCACGCGCACCGCGATTTAAATTTCAATTGCACAAGAAAATACGACATGGACAACGGTGGCCCCCTCCCCAACTCCCTGCCGCCTGATTGCCTGCTGTGGGCAAAGTTGCTTGAGAGCGAGCACCAATGCAGGCCGGCACGACGCCCCTATGCAGGGAAGGGGTGGGGTGGACAGGCAACTCCCACGCCGGCCGTCTTTGTCACCCCCATTACTGCTGTTTGCGCGTCTTTGTCTTTGTGTCTGCATGTGTCTGTGTGTTCGTGTGGGAGTGGTTGTGTAGCGGTTAGGGCGCTGCGCTACGAACCTGGCGACCCGAGTACGATTCCCGCTCACGGCCCACACCAGGGACGATTATTTGAATCGATCCTGGGCCTCCCCTAGGTAGACTCAGCCTCAAATGACTACCTGTGTGAGCATCGTCACTAGAGAGACAACGGCGGCCGGGCGTGGTGTTGGCCACCCACCCCCTCGTGTGCCGTGCCGGCCGTCATAGGTACTCGCTAACAGCACTTGCCCCAACAGTCTGTTAAGTCGAGACGGGGGATCTTTGTCTTTGTGTATCTCACGGCTAACGCCAGTGACGATTATCCCAACCGGTCCTTCGTCTTCCCTCAGTGCACCTCAATGAGTACCTGGTGAGGTGTGTAAACATCACTCGGGCTACACAGGTGCTCGCGAACAACACTTGCCCCAACAGTCAGTGTAGGTTTTACGGGGGGGGGGGGGGGTCTTTATTTTTCTTATTTGTATACATGTTTTATAAATACAATTGCTAAGCACTGGATCGCAGGCCCGACACATCAAGGAGCCAGCAACAGGCAGCATTCCTGAAGGTATCATACAAACGCGCTCAGATTATTTTAGTATCGACTGAGCAATTTTTATAAGTGCAACTTGTAATCGCGCAGTCTGCGTTGGTTTCCTGCATTTGATTTGTTGCAAACAGCAACGTCTCCTGACGATCTGGGGATTGTCCATTGTAATTTAGTCAATCTTGTTCATAAATGTCTCTGTTCGGGCTTCTCCGTGTTCATTTCCTTGATTCGTTAATAATTTTCACGTATTTACAGGCCACCAACTCGATCGGACGCTCACTTCTCTCATTTATTATTCCATCCACAGCACCACATCTTGGGCGCATGCCTGTTCGCAATCAAAACAACAACTGACAGACTATGTAGTGACATAATCTCAAATATAAGCCCATATCCTTGACACTAGGACCTACCGCTTGACACCTGTAAGATGGACCTGGCATTCTTCGACTGTCGTGACGGGCATTCACCGAGGACCGCGTCCAAATATACGATAGCCTGGCCATTAGCTAGCCGCTGAAAGTTGCCAGTGAGAATTTGAACATCGCTTGCGGGCTGGAGTTGGCATCTTCGCCCTCGCCTGATGATGCCGAGGGGAAATGTGTGTGAGCTTCAGGACTGTTGCCCCACGAAGCTGCAGTGTCTGCACTGGGTTGCCGAGTCGTGTTGACAATCCTAGATACCGCCCCGCCCCCCCCTCGGCTGATGGAGGAGGTTGTTCCAGCTTGCTGAGACGCGAGGCAGTGGTGCCCATTCTCGCAATCAACGACATCCCTCGCTAGAGTCGTTCGGCACTGCCAGTGTGGTTGTTGGTTGTCGAGGAGATGAGCACTGCTTTGATGCCCCACGATCCACACATCACTATCTATTTCCATGATTTATGAATAGATATATATATATATAACTTACAGCTTAACCCATAGTACCATTGTTAAGATGAAGGATATTGATGTGATCTGTGAATCCGAGAACACATCTTCAAATTCGTTGTGCGTTTCTGTGAACTCTTCGGAGAGAAGGGAACTCTTCAGCTCAAATAAATGTATTAGGTATTGGTGGCCTTATTCCTGCGAAGCTTGTTGAGCCTCAAAGGTTGCGGGAAGTAGCCACCTCCTGTGAGTGGCTGGCTGATGAGCCCCTTTGTCGAGAAGATTCGGAGAACCTGAGACCAGATACGGTATCGGGCAGGAGTGACCTCCTCAAAGTAATTGCTGGGAAGGTAGTCCATATTGTGTGCAGGCTGCCCCACGTGGCATTAGTAAAACTACTTGGACCACTGAAATGTTTATATAGAATTGAAAGGATGCCAAAGTTGTTCCCCTTCTTAAGTTGGGTGACTGCACTAATTGTAACAACTTACCAAGGCATCTCCTTTCTAAGTGTGCCGGGAAGGGTCTTGGCAAGGATAACGCAGTAATGTCTTGCCAAGCACGCTGATGAGAGGCTTGCAGTGCCCTACTGTGCTTTCAGACCAGTACGGTGCTGCACAGATGCCATATTCTACGTTAGTCTGTTACAGCAGAGGTGTGCAGAATTTCAACAGGACCTACATCTCTGCTTTATTGACCTGGTCAAGGTCTACGATACAATCAAGAGACCAAGGCTTGGGGTTGTTCTTTGTGCTTTAGGGGTCACTGACCCTCTTCTCGCGATCGTTAAGGACCTTCTCGGCGGAGGGCACGACCGGGTAAAGCTGCCTGGCCCAGAGTCAAAAACATTTCCCGTTCACCTTGGGGTGCGACAGGGGTGTCTTCTTTCCCCAACACTATTTAAACAAAAATTTCAACCAGATCGGCTGTACAGGAGACATTTTCGCCCGGTGTAAATACAATGGGAGACTGATCAATGACCGGGTGAGATAATGAGGCTGGTTCCATATTGATCAATCATACCATGTATGCTGATGCCTTTTTAATTGCTGTTCACTCCATAGCTTGCCACAAAAAAAGTGGAGTCTTTCTGCAAAACACCTGCCTGGGTACATGACACCTTTGATTAACACGGTTGGCTATGTGCTGTGTGAAATAAGACTAACAAACATACTCAGGGGGTGGTTTGCGAGCACCACGCCTAGCCACCGTTGTTTCTCTCGTGGAGATTTTGAAAGACTGCGTGATGAATAAATTCGAGCCAAAATTCGAACAGCCCACAAAGCAGGTTCAGACATTCACCAGTGATGTTCGCCAGGGCCGGTAATCAAACTCCCGTTGCCAGTTTCGGAGCACAATGTGCTCAACACTGCTCCATCGCACCCCGCAGTGCATACACGATGCTCATGCCAAGCAGCATAGTTGGCTCAGCGGCAGAGCGAGGCAGCTCCCAAATTGGAAGGTTGCCACTCCAAACCTTCGTTTCGGTGGGTTGGCTCGGCTCAGCGTCCATCCAACGTAATAAAAACGAGTAGCGCTTAGTGGGGAAATCAATGGTGGTTGCCAAATGGGCGGGGGGTGGAGGGTCTCACCCCCGCCATAGGAATGTGGAATTTTCATCACTGTCTCAGGGCTGTAAACAGATGAGCACCAGTGCCTCGTTTAAACAGAAAACCACTTGAACTGGAGCACACGCAGAGTGAGTATTTGCGTCATATTCTTACTTCGCACATTCAATTATAGTGTTGGGAACAACAGCCCCAACAGTCAGTCACAGCCCTGAAGTTAGCCAGAGTCCCATAGTCACAGCCCTACAATGAGTGACATCCCTAAGTCAGTCACATTCCTACAATCAGTCACAGCCATACAGTCAGTCACATTCCTACAATCAGTCACAATTCTACAATCAGTCAAACCCTACAGTCAGTTACACCACTACAGTCACAGTCCTACTGTCACAGCACTGTAATCAGTCAACAATTATTCATCAACATATAAAAAGGACACCACACTAACCCACCTCCCCACCCCTTCTTAAAAAAAAAACCTATTACAAACAAATACCCAAAGATGAAAGGGCTCTGATGTGATACCAGACAATCCATGGGATAAAACGAAATTCCCTGAACAACACCGGGGCTCTAAGTTCCGAGCGGAAATTTTCTGAAAGAAGAACAAAAAAAAACCCGAGGAAAAGAAAATTAATATGTATGCGTGAAGTGAAGGGCGATTGGACAATTTGAAAAAAAAAACCCCATTGCGAAAACTGGCAGCCACCAAGACGGGTCATCTGTCACGTGGCCCAAGGTCGGCTGTCTGAGCCGAGGCGCTCCGCTCCGCGCTCCGTAATTGCGTTCAACGCGTGCCAGCTCAGCTCGCAGCACCCCGGTTCCATTCCGCGTCCTCACCCTCCTCCTCCTCCGGGTGTCAGCGTGGCTCTCTCGTCTCCCTCTCACAGCAACCCACCACCCCTTCCTCCTCCTCATGTCTCTACTATACATCTCTTCTCATCAACCTCCTCCTTCGCTCGATCGTCACCGTGGCGTGCGCGATGACACCACAACCACGTGACTTTTTATTTGTATTGTGCGCGGTGCTTTCAGCGCCACAGCGCGTGGATTTGTAACGTTTGCTTTCTTTTGTTTGCTGGTGACTTTGTGTATTTCATATTGAAATCACCTCCAGTGCTTTTGCTGCTGGCGGCAATAACAGTTGTTTAAAAAGTCAAAAGTCTATCTCACTGCATCTGTAGCCAATGTCCACATCACTTCAGCCTCATCAACACTTATCGTTTTAGGTTGGTCAAGATTATTTTGCCTAACGCGGTGAGAGCTCAAGATACCAGAATAGTCTCATTTGCAAGAGTGACCTGGGGCGATGATTGCAGTGTATAATCCAAAATTCAGTAATTTGCGGGCAATTACTTTAATTACCGCATCTCCGTCTCTCGTCTACTGTACATCTCTTCCACCATCTCATGACATAAGTCTCATATTCCCATCTCGTGTCTCATCTCACTACATCTCTTTGCCTCCTCTACACACCGTGTCGAGATCTCGACCGCGATCTCTTGTCACGCATCTTTTCTGCCATCTCACTCGCAGCAGTCCAACTTAAAACGTCAGCAATGCAACAAAACGCACGTCTACGCAGCGTAGGGTGGGAAGGCGATGCTACCCATTGTGCAGACCGGCGACCACTTGAAAGGAGTTCTAGATTTGAAGCTTTCGTGACTGCAAGGATTCATATTCTTAGGTTTTTTCGGTAAAGTCACGTAGGTAAAAAATAAAAAATTAATAAAACTAAAATAAAAATAACATAAAAATCACGACGTTTCGGAGGCAACACAAGCTTCCGTCTTCAGGTGGAACCGTCACAGCACCGAAAAAACCTAAGAATATAACTTGAAAGGAGCTTAGAGGTGGCTCTGTGATGCACGCTTCTGTGGGCTAAATCTCTGACGCAGATGGCTGCACTGCTTCGCGAGAGACCCGAATCGATGTTTTGGCTCACGACGCGACGTCGATAGCCCCAAAATCCGGATACAATTGGAAGAAAAAAACAAGTGACATCGTTGAGTCATCACAAACAAAAATCAAACAACCTTCCAAATGTGTGTGGGAGGGTAGCTCATTCTCCTCTGCTGTCGCTAAGGTGTGGGAATTCTACCCCCCCACCCCGTCCTCCCCCATGGCGTTGGTTGTCTGCGACTATCGACGGAGTGGCGGGCCAAGGGAGGTAGACAAGGGGGGGGGGGGTGCATCATTAACATCGCAGCACCGCGAAGAGATGGAGAGGGCCGGTGGAGGATGCCGTCATCGAAGCGGTAGCTTGATCACGCCTGCTGAATGCACGTGAGACCCCTGCTTCTGTCTCCACCGTGCGCCCCTGACGAGTTGCGTCCCAATGACGACGCCGCTAATCTCTCCCCTTCAGCCTCAATCGCAATGGTCGCACCTCCCGCCCTTGCACCCTTTGGCGAACAAATCATGGATGTCGCCGCCTCGATCATCGCACACTCGGGCATGAGTCCAGCGTGAGCGTGGGGTGGATGCGACTCGGGGATGAACTAACACAGTTGCGTCACAAAGCCTCCTCTCCATCTGCCCGGCACGTGTGTGTGTGTGTGTGTTTTTGAACACTTTGATTTTTGCTTCATCAGCGCCAGTACACGTGGGGGGGAGGGCGTGTACTGGCGCGGAACTGGGAAATCGTAGAATCCCAAAGCTTTTCCCCTGCGTGTGATGGCAGCGATTGTGTTCGGGAGCTCAATGCCAATGTCGAGGTCTTCTGTTGGCCACGACGAGAGAGGGCTTCGGGAGAGAGAGAGTGAGAGTCGTTGTGTTGTTCCTCCTCCATCCGTCGAAGGAGCGCAGGGCACAGTGGTTTCATTGTTGGCCATAATCTGGGTTGTATCGTCTTAATCGCGCCTCTGTAGCTTGTTTTTACTCTATCTCTATGTGTGTCAATGATTATCTATGCATCGCTATGAGTCTCTACGTACCCCTGTGTATCTCCGCGGGTTGAATATATTGTTCATAGTTTGAGTTGCATGGCCAGGACCGTTCTGCAGTTTGTATTTAATTTATCTCTATGCGTCTTAATGCGTCTCTATGGGTCTCTATGCATCTCTATGAGTCTCTGCGTGGCTCTATGTATCTCGGTGGCTTTACTAAATTGTCCATATTGTTTGTGTTGCATGGTCACAATCGCACTCTGGCTTGTCTTTAATCTCTCTCTATCTCTCTGTATGTCTCTCAACCAATCCAATATTTTTAACGCACTCAGCAAAAAAAAAAATGCTGAGACGGAAGCGCGGATGGCACAGAGAGAGAGAGAGAAAAAAAAATGAACTTAAATGAAAACAAAACAGAAGAGAAAAGCGATGTGTTTTAGTCCGCTCTTAAAAGCACCGATTGTCACGGCCGAGCGGACTGCAGTCGGCAGGGACTTTTGCAGACCACGGGGGGGAGGAGGGGGGAGGAGGGGGGCGGTGTAAGTGGGTGGGGGGGGGCAAACTCCCCTCTGCCGTTCTGCGCCGAGTGGATTTCACTCACACGCCAAATGTGTCTCTGTGTGTTTCTCTACAGGGTGGCCCAAAAGTGAGGACATAAATGGTTGTCATATTTATTTTAATACATCGCCACATAGTGTTATTTCATTTACTTTAACGCATGTTCAAACTGACTTCCATTAACATGAATACATGCATATTAATTATATTTTAAAGTTAATCTAGGACTATTTTTTAGATTGAAGGTGTCATCTGTGAACATGAATCAACTATGTTTCGTCTCAATTCCAAATAATTTCATTTCATTTTTAAATGTCATCTAAAAAGGGAGAAGACGAATAAATATTAGTAGCGCTAAAATATAAAATGTCAACTTAAAATAAACAAACTAATATATTTTAATGTCAGTGGTGAAAAAAATATAATGACCCTACGTGTGATGATGTTTACTGTGTGGTCCATCGTTTTGGCTTGCATGGCCACGATCGCCTTTAATTGTCGCGCTTAGGGAAGAGCTGCGTACACACCGGCCTGCTGATGCTCTAATTCGAGGGCAACCCAACCACGCGTCCACGAGAGAGTCACCGCTCAATACACGCATGGGAACGCACGAAGTTTCAAATGAAAAAAAAAACCAGGAATTCTAGATCTGAAGCTTTCGTGACTGCAAGGATTCATATTCTTAGGTTTTTTCGGTAAAGTCACGTAGGTAAAACATCAAAATTAATAAAAAATAAAATAAAAAATAAAATAAAATCACGACGTTGTGTTGCCTCCGAAACGTCGTGATTTGTATTTTATTTTTTTATTAATTTTGATGTTTTACCTACGTGACTTTACCGAAAAAACCTAAGAATAAAAAAACCAGGAGGTATGATCACAAATTTGAATTTTGATCGGCACCCGGGTACAAGGGTCACGCAAAGTCCCATTGTCGTGCATTAAAGGTCGCTCATCCAACCACTATCCAGGCTCAAATCTTCTGAGTTTTTGTTTTATTTTCCCGAGAGCTTTCCGCGTTAGGCACATTCTCGGGGAATTGGTCAGAAGCATATTTGGAATGACTGCTTCCTGAAATGAGTAACATGTTAAGCAACCGTTGAAATTACTTCTGTTGTTTAAATGTATATATATATTGCCGCATGTGCGGGTGTCATTGTGTCCGTGTGTATCTGTCAGTCAGTGAGGAGCAGTAGTGCAGAGGTTAGTGCACTTTGGTAACAATCTGTTGACCTGAGTTCGATTCCCACTCACGGCCAACACCAGTGACGAATATCTGAACCGGTCCGATGCCTCTCCCTCGATGGACTCAGCCTCATATGATTAGCGGGTGCAGTGTGTAAACATTGCCACGAGGGAGACAAAGGCGGCCGGGCGTGGCGTTGAGGGATCTCTGGGTGGTTTGTGGTTTTTTTTGGTCTTTGTATACGTACGTGTGCGCTGCACCACGAGAGAGCGAGAGAGAGAGAGAGCGAGCGAGCCAAGGAGAGAGGAGGGCTTGTAAAGACAATCTGTTGGCCGACAAGCCTTGTTCTGGACACACAAACACATAATTGGTTTACGCACAATACGCATTGCATCGTCCCGGGTATATCCATTACATGCATATGAGATTGTAAAATCGTCCGGGCTGTCTGCCACTCGCCGAGCCAGCACGCGTCCACTGCAATGCACGCCCCCTCCCACATCATCGCTTCTTTCCCTCCAAATTCAAACAGAGCGCTTAATTAATGTCTAACAAAAACCGAGGTTGAGCCGCGTCTCATATCCACTCGCACACACTCTCATCTGCACACACACACACTGTCGTATCCATGCACTCATACACACATCTGCACGGTCACCCAACAACAATCGCCGTTTGCCACTCACGTCACAACGCCAGACCAGGTGCACTCTGAGGCCACGTGAAGTGTCGAAGGCTGCCTGACAGGATGCCACGTGACAGAGCCAGGTGCGATGGCTTGACTGCGATGGCTGGCAGATACACTAGCTATGCCCCCTACTGTGCCTCCTACTGTGTCGACACACACACAAAGATCCCCCGTATAGCCTTCACAGACTTTTGGGGCAAGTACGGTGTTTTTTCTGCACTATTTTGCTGTCGTTTCTTGGATTTTCTGTTTGCACTTAGTCACATATTCACTTTAAGATGTTTTCTTGTTCATGTTTTTGTTTTTTGTTTGTTGCGGTTGCACCCGATTCAAGAGCCGAATGGCTCACAGGGCTATACCTAATAAATGAACTTAAAACTTGAACTTGAAATCTTAGCAATCACCTATGACGGCCGTTATATTATACGAGGTGCGTGGCCATCACCACGCCCGGCCGCCTTTGTCTCCCTAGTGACGATATTCACACATCGTACGAGGCACTCATTTGAGGTTGAGTCGACGTATGGGGAGGCCCAGGACCGCTACGATAATCGTCACTGGTGTTGGCCGTGGAAATCAATCAAATTCGCCCGGTTCGTAGAACCGCTCCCGGCACCCACCTATGACAGTGCCATCACGAGACCCCCTTCCTCTGCACGGCCTAACACGCTGGCACTCAGCACAACACAGCAGATTAACAAACAGCAGATTAACAAACAGCAGATTAACACACAGCAGATTAACAAACAGCAGATTAACAAACAGCAGATTAACAAACAGCTGATTAACAAACAGCTGATTAACAAACAGCTGATTAACAAACAGCTGATTAACAAACAGCTGATTAACAAACAGCTGATTAACAAACAGCTGATTAACAAACAGCTGATTCACAACACAGCTGATTAACAATCAGCTGATTCACAACACAGCTGATTCACAACACAGCTGATTAACAAACAGCTGATTCACAACACAGCTGATTCACAACACAGCTGATTCACAACACAGCTGATTCACAACACAGCTGATTCACAACACAGCTGATTCACAACACAGCTGATTCACAACACAGCTGATTCACAACACAGCTGCGGGCCACTGTACGCTCCCTGCCGCCACGGGACGCATATGTATCAATCGGTCTCCGCTCGATAAACGAACATTTTGCTCTTCTTGCGAACAAGTAGGTCAAACATTTTCGACGTAGATTATTCCAGTAGAAAGAAGCTGTATAAGCCTTTAGCAGACTCTTTGGGTAAGTGCTGTCAGCATGTACATGTTAACGTCTGCATGGCAGACACGGGTGGATGGTTGGCACCACACCAGGCCGCCTTTGTCTCCCACCTCCTCAATGCTGATGCTTTTAATGCGGTCGACCTACGGGGGGCGCAGAACCGGATACAATATTCATCACCGATGTTGGCCGTGAACGGGAATCGAACTCGGGTCGCCGGACTCGTAGCAACGTGTGATAACGCTATACGCCACCGATGCATTCACTCGTGCACACACGCCCACGCACTCGCAAACAAAGACAACGATCCTACATGTAACACACACATGCTGACGGGGCAAGTAGTGTTAGCGTGCACCTATGAAGGCCACAGACACACCAACTAGAGTATGGGTGGCGGGGGGGTTGAGAGCAGAGACGAGAGGGCAGGAAGGGGAAAGGAGAGGAAGGATGAGATGGCGGGATGTGGTCAAAGCTGCATAGGGAGAGCGAGTGAGTGGGAGATTGTTAGAGATGATGGGGATGCAAAGGGAAGGAGAAGGGGAGGGAGTTACATATTGAGATTTGGATGGAGGTGGAGAGAGAGGGAAGGAGGTTGAAGACGCTGAAAGGAAATTAAAAACGGGAATATTTGGAGATGTGAAGGGAGGTGTAGTGAGAGTGAGCGAAATATGAAAACGTGGACGGGGATTAATGAAAGGCTGTGACTGGGGAGAGAGGCGAGAGGGATGTAGAGATGCACAGATCCAGAGAGAGACGGAGAGAAGATCATGCTGTGAGAGGGAGAGAGGTGCGGGAGATGGAGGGAGATGGGAGAGAGTGGGAGGGAGGGGGGATGAACGGGGAGGATAGAGGAGTGGATAGTGGACAGGGAGCTTCATCCATCTGGGTTCGCACCCAACTCCCGCTGGGAGGCTCCGCCGTGAGTCTGCAGATTGACGCTTTCGGGTGGAGCGGGCACTTTTTTGAGGTCACGTTTGTCATTCAGCGAGTGGCGGCTCACAGCCAGTATCTCTCTCTCTCTCTCTCCATCTCCCTCCTCTCTCCCCCTGTCTCTCCCTCTCCTCTGCCTCGCCCTCTCTCGCCCCCTCTCACTCACTCTCTCGCTTCATCTCCCTCTGCTATCTCTTCTCTCCCCCTTCCTCTGTCCTTCCCTCCCCCCATTTCTATAACTCCCATCTCTCCCCTCTCTCCCCATGGCCCTGTCTTTCGCTCTGTCCATATCCTTGTCTGCCTCACTTCCCCCCTGTCCCCCTCTCTCTCCTACCCCTCCATCAGCCCCCTGTCTTTCTCTGTCTCTACCTCCCATCCTCGCCCCCCCCGCCCCTTTCCCTCCCATCTCCCTCACCTCCACCCCGGCCTATATCTCCCCCTGTCTTTCTCTCTCTCCCGTGTATACTCGCTTAGTTATGCCGCTCGCCTTCTCGGTCGGCCGGTCAAGGCGGAGGTCAAATCGGGCAAGTCCCATGACCTTTTATAGCGGCCTCTGTTGTATATGCGCATACGATTTGCACGTAACGTTCTGATTTGGAGAGTGATTCAATATACGCCGTGGAGCGGTGGCGCAGTGGTTAGTACACTAGATATTCAATGAAGGCTCACTGAATCTGGGATATTCGACCAATTACGTTTTGAAGACGTCATAATTTGAATTATTGCGTAGAATATTTTAAAAAAGATAAGCAGACAATACATTTAGTTCACCAATCTCTCGGTCCACGTTAATGTTAAATTATATTTTACACATTCCATCAGTCCCACGGCCTCTTTTGGAGAGCCATGATTTCAGCAGAATTGATTCGGTACAAGCTGAACTCTGGATCGCTTTCGACATTAAGTGTCTCATCAGCAGTCAAGGTTGCTTGAACTAACGCTGGTGAATTACCAGATGTTCCCAGCAATGTCCCTCTCTTTAAGATTCGATTTCCTTTTAGAGAAGTGATTTGCACATTTTTTTTTAAACATAACATCTACGTAATGTTATTATTCCTCGGGATGTTAAATGCTTATCATATTCTTATTTGAACAACATAATTAAGTAGATTGTTGTACCGGAAGAAATCGCATTACAGTCAATACAATTATTCTGGTAATATATACTCAAGATATAGACCTCTTCGTGGCCTAGCCCCACCTTATCTTGACTCTCTGTCATCTCATTCCATGTCCCATCCTCTCGTCCTCTTCATTCCCGATCTTCTTTTTTTCTCTGTCCCTCCTCCCTGTGCCCAATCCCGTGTTCCTTCTCACTCCTTGCACTCCTCCACTGGAGTCAACGTCCCTTGTACATTAATCAGCACTGACCATTGACTTAAAACTGCCCGTAAACCCAACACTGCCCATAGACTCAACACCGCCCATAGACTCAACACTGGCTATAGGCTTAGCAATGCCCATACACTCAACACTACCCATAGACCCAACACTGGCCAAAGATCCACCACTGCCCATTGACTTAAAACTGCCCATAGACCCAACACTCTCCACAGACTCAGGACTGCCCAGAGAAACAACACTGCCCCTGTACATTGAGCCGTCCCCCTTAATCTCCTTCCATTTCTCTCTCAATGCCTCGCCTCTTCTCCAAAGCCCATTCTCTTCCTCTTCCGTCCCCTTGCCCCTCCACTCCTTTCCATCTCCCCCCCCCCCATTCCTTGATCTCAAAGTACCCCTCTATCGCTGTCACTCATTCCTCAATCATTGTAGCATGCCCCATATCAACTAAATTATTCCATTCTGTCACTGTTTTGTAAGCTATGACAAGCGCCTTGAGTGAAGGTGCTCTATAGATATAAAATGATATTCGATAACCATAACATTCTTTTTGGGAAAGTGCTGTTAGCGAGCGCCTTTAAAAGCTTGCACGGCACACGAGGGGGCGAGTGGCCAGCACCACACCTGGCCGCGTTTGTCTTTCCAATAGCGATGTTTACGCACCATATCAGGTACTCATTTGAGGCTAGGTCAACCTAGGGCAGGCCCAAGACCGGTTCAGATAATTGTCAATGGTGTTGGCCATGAGCAAAAATCGAACTCGGGTAGCCAGCTTTGTAGAAAAGTGGACTAACCACTACACTACCAATCCTCCACTACACACGCTCTCTCACACACACACACAAACGTATGCACTGACACACTCACACATGCACGTGTGGCACTGAGAATGGATGGCATTTGGTTGGAAACGCTGGCATGGGTCACGACAAAGGCATTGGCTTGTGATAGATTCCCTGGGTCCCTAAAGGCAATGTCGAGACCGCAACGCAGCCAACGACCTCTCCCAGCATCACCACTATAATCACAAAAACCACCAACAATACCAACACTACCACCACCACCACATAAATCACCAACAAAACCGCCAACAAAAACTCCTACCACCATAACTATCAAGACCGCAGAAGTCGAAACGATCACCAACACCACGTACACCACCACCACCATCACATCACAACACCACAACACCACAACCACCATCATCATCAACAATCTCTACCTCCATCGCCACTAACACCACTTCAGTCGTGGCCGAAAATCGAACTCAGGTTGTCAGATCCACAGTACGGTGCACAAACCACTGCACTATCGCACCGCACTTACATGAATAAGTAACACTCAAACATACACTCACACACGCACTCACATACCATACATCCCACATACATTCGTGCGAGGTGGATTACCACGTTGCAGGATCGTGAGCTATTGGGACAACGTGCTGGGGGGGGGTCATCCAGCAGTAGATTTATCATCAACCATCACGGCACGGTATTGACACCGAACAGATCCCCCGGTATAACCTCCAGACAAGTGCTTTATTGAGCGTCTATGAACGGCCAACAGTAAAACCACACCCGGCCGCCTTTGTCTTCCCTGTGGCTAAATCATTTTGTTTACACACTGCACCAGGTACGCACATGAGCCATGTACTCATTTAAGGCTGAGTGAACCTCGAGGAGGCCCAGACCCGGTCCCGATATTCGCCAATAACGTTAGGCTCGACCTGCAATCAAACTTAGGTCGCTGGGTTCGCGATGCGGTGCGCTCATCACTACGCTACCGCTCCCCGACACGACCACCACAACCACCACCACCACCACCACTAACCACCACCACCATCACCACCAATCAGCTGCACCAGAACCATCCTCCCCAGCCAAGGGGCTCCGGCCCTTAGCACGTTCATCACGAGCACGTTACATTCACAATATACGTTCTCCCCCGCCTGCTCTTTCTTCACACCTGTGTGCATACGTGTATATCTATATGTGTTTAACTGTATTCATAACTACATGAACAAATATACGTTCGCACGTATAAAAGCAATTGGATTTGCTAGACGCCACCATTGCGCCCCGTGACAAACTATGCAGCTTCGTGCCTCGTTGTAAACCAAAGGGGGCCCTCAATTTTTTTTTCCCGATACACGTTGCTGAGGTGGGGGGGGGCATGGGAGAGGGCCATGGGGGTGGGGGGGGCGTTGGAGTGGTGGTTATGCATCTCGTGAGCGTGCCGAGAGGACGAGAACACGGGCGCCCCGTGTAACACTGGGGGCGCGCTTTTGAGTTATGCAATTGTTCACTGCGGCGTATTAGCGCCGAGCGCGTGTATAAATTAGTGCGGCACAGCGTGGCGGCGTCTGTGCTTTAAAGCTGGACGAAACGGGAAATAGAAAGGAGGCGAGATGCATTACAATGAGCGTGATAGTTACACAGAAGCCTTCGTTTAAAATATGGATTTGATTTTCCGCGAACGGAACGAGGTTCGCGGCTGGTTTTTTGCACGTATGTAATTCGCATCACCACCGCTACCACGGAGACAAAGGTCCCCCGTACAGCCTTAACAGGCAGTTGGGGCAAGTGCTGTTAACGAGCACCTATGAAGGCTCGCACAGCACACACGAGGGGGTGGGTGGGCAACACCACCCCCGGCCGCATTTGTCTCCCTGGTGGCGATGTTTACACACCGCACCAGTTACATATTTGAGGCTGAGTCGATCTAGGGGAGGCCCAGGACAGGTTCAGATTAGCGTCACTTATGGTGTTGGTGTCCGTGAGCGGGAATCGAACTCTGCTGGCCGAGTTTGTAGCGCAGCGCGCTAACCACTACACCACCCCTCCCCCGTCACCCCCCTCCCCCCCGCCTCCCCCCCGCCTCCCCCCCGCCTCCCCCCCCCGTCCTCCATCACCACGTGTTCATCCTGTAGTGCGCATGTGGTGCAGTAGATATAACCACTGTTCATCATCACCACCATCATCATCATCATCAGCCGTGATCTAATCACTGTTGGATGAAAGCCTCCGCAAGAATCCTTCACCGCCTTTCACCATTCTGCGATGTAAGAATCATTATTGTTATTATTATTACTTTTCACCCATGAAAGCCTCGCCGAGTCTCAAGGCTCAGTTTCAGGAGGGTCCTGCCCAGTTTTCGCAGTAGGGAACGATGCTGCTGTGTGACTCTAATTGGGTATTTTTTTCTAGAATTGAGATGTTTGGCCAATGCCAATTCAGTTGTAATCCACCCAGGTGATTTCAAAGCTCCATCTCCTAGGCGGTGATCTATTTCGAACCTCGTCTCCATTTGTTCCTTGGCTTCCAACTTATTCTTGAACGCCATGAAGAGCAAACGTTGGAAGAACTCAAGGAAGAAGGCTGCAGTGTTGGAGCTTGCGATACAATACGATATGATCTTACATATCACGATATGGCGATTATCGCAACATCAGTTTAACAAAACGCAGTCAATTGTATTTCACATTTTTAAAGGTTGTTTTGTTGTTTGTGTGCTCCGATGTACTTCCAAGTCACAAATAGAGATTTCTCTGAAAAAGTTATTTCGGCAGGAGTTCATTAAAACACAAGTTTGTCATGGGCCAGTCACAGAACGACGACGCCTTCCATTCTCCATCAAATCGTTTTACAATGCGTTCACGTAACGGGCATTTTTTTATATTTCCCCGAACAGCAATATTCATTGTGTTTTTTTTTTATAAACTTCAACTAATTTACAGGACTAATGCAGCCTTCGATTTTTTTTTTCTTCTTCAGATTAACAAACAAGTAAACGAGACACTATAATCACGATGTGACGATATTTGTGCCTAACGGACCATGCGATTATCGCTGATCTTATATCGTAGTGTGACCGTATAGCGGCAACCCCTAGTAGCTAAAATACCGGTGTGTGGAGGGGCCTAGCACACGCACGGTAGACATCGTGTACTTCCTATACTTATCAGCATCTGTACACGAAACCACTGATAGTGGATCGCGAGATTGCGTGCGAGCGGGGTAAAGCGTGCGTACTGCCCACCTCTCCCAAGACGTCTTGTAACCGAAACCGTTTCTTTGGACACGTGGTGTTTGCGAGAGCCCGTTCATAAGAGTCGGCCAAATGCCCACTGAGAAAATCTCACTTGAGCTCCGTCTCGCAAAAGTAGACCTTTGTCCTATAGCAGTGGCGTGAGCAGGCACGTTGCAGGGTCTGCCCCTTTGCCGTGCACGCCTTGCCTTGGATGTGTTCGCGGCTAATATGTGGTTTTTTACGAGCCTTGGTAATTCCGCGCACCGCGTGTGGGCCGGTGGAGGTATTTGAATTCCTTGCATTGCTACAAACCATTAACACGCGCGCGCAGCGGGAGCAGGGGCAGCAGCGTGCAATGTTCTTGGGTTTGCAGGTAGCTGAGCAATGGTTGCAGTGGCGTGGTGGTTAGCCGCCCGCCGGACCTGCAATCTTGAGGTCGCCCGCCGGTTCGATTCCGTCATCCGGCGGCGCAGCAGTTGAACACTGGATTTTGGCACTTGCGTTAAATTTGGGTTTTCATAGGATGATCAGGGACATGCTTACGGGTAAGGTACGGCTGCGGAGCTTGTAGGTGGACTAGCGTATGCAACAAAAAAAAACACTCCGGTGCAAGGTTGTATTTATGTATTTGATCACCTACCAATCGGCTCCCAAGCGCAAACTGTGGTTCACAGAACGAGGGCCGATGAGACTGACAATGCTGCCGTGGTGATGGCGTGATGGTCAGCACACTGGACTTGCCATCCCTGCCCAGCAGTATAAATGTGAGCACACCACAGATTAAGTCTATCGGCAGGCCGCACGTGGTGGTGGGGTAAAGTTCGGGGGGTACGCCCACTTATCCCAACACATGTGGCCAACGTGGACGAACAGGCCAAATGCCCTCTATAGAGCACTCTCAAGTGGAGTCTCTTCCGCCAGCAGTGACCGGAGCAAGCAATTTCGGAGCCGCACCTGTAATGTTGGGTATGAAACAGTGGGGTGCACAGACTCGCAAAAGCAGCTTACACATTATCAATCCCTCCCTAGCGGTGTGCTCCAACAGACCTTGCCTGCGGGTCTGTGTCCTGTCCCTAAATGACTGTTACAATAACACGAAAGGTAACGGTGCAGCCCTTGAATTGCCTGCTCACACCCCTGCCGATGGAAGATCTCCCACTTAACTCCGCAGATCCTCTCCAGAGGGGATCTCTAGAGTTTGATCTTCTCTTTCACGCTGGCCATACCTGTTGGACGAAGTGGGAGTGCCCACTACTGCATGTGTACAGACGAACATGTGAGTATGTGTGTGTGTGAATGCGCAGCTGAGCGGTACTGGGGACCAGTAGGGTATCAGAGCTACGAATCCGGCGACGAAAGTTCGAATCCAGCTCACGGCCACTAATACCAGAGTGACGATTACCTGAACCGGCAGTGGGCCTCCCCGAGTCCAACGCAAGTCTCAAATGAGTACCTGGTGCGGTGTGTAAACATGGCCACTGGGGAGACAAAGGCGGCCGGGCGTGGTGCTGGCCACCGACAACCCCATGTGCCGTCCCGGCCTTCATAGGCGTTCGCCAACAGCACTTGCCACAAACATCTGTTGAGGTTATAAGTGGGTGTTTTTTGTTGGCGATCATAGACTGCTCCGCGTCTCGATGGATCTACGAACGGGGCCGCGTTCATCGAAACGCCCGCGTGACACATTGCGCCGCGCGTGCTGCTCGCTTCCCACGTGCCACATACCGCCTCGCACCTGTCACGCGACGGGCTGTCGGGTGTGTGGAGGGAGAGAGAACACGCAGGCCACGTGGCTCGTCGTACATGCGCGTTCGCTCGCTCGCTCGTCGTTGCGAGTTCAAACGTTGTTCGTTTGGGTAGGGTTGACTCTCAGCCCCATTATCCATTCGGGGTCGATAAAAATGAGTAGCACTTTCGTGGATAAATCAACAGCGGTTGTCATATGAATAGATCCCCCCCCCCCCGCCCCCACCATAGAAATGAGGATTTCTCAACATCGGCTCGACAAACCTGTAAACAAGAGATGAGAATAAATGCCTCGATGCTCGATTGAGCAGGGATGGACGTGCATATTTGGTGTGGGGACCTCGTCACAATGGAGCGGGTGGGTGGGCACGCATGATGCGTGGGTGTATTAATCATTGACGTTCTAAGTTTTTGTGATTTTGTATTCAGTGATGGTAGCTCTGTGAATCGTCAGAGTTAAGATCAGCGTGACGCAAGATGATCATCCCACCACTACATAGGAAACTGTCATTATAATCACGATCACCATCGATCACTATCACCGCCAGAAGCACAAAGCATCCACATCAACATGATGATCTGGATGAGCATAATCTCACCACCAATAAAAATGAACGAGTATTAATAGCAATCACGACGACTATAACCACGCGCATAATCATCACCATGTCAGCCATCAATCACCATCAAATCGCCACTGCCACAATAACAACCATCATCATCTGAACACAATTCAACATGTAAGTAACACTCATACCTAAACCAGCATCGTCATTATCAAATATTTTAAATTCACAAGGGCCGGCTCTGTGCGTGCATGTTTTTTATATATCACACGGCGATGGTGGCTGCTGGTGGTCACTGTGAAGATGGTTTTGGTAGCTGTGATGATAACGATTACTATGCTTATCATGCCAATGGGTTTGGTGGTAATGATCATGGTCATGATGGTGACGATCGCAATCCACCGGGAGTGAAACAGACCGGGCGAACAGACGTGAGCTGATGCGGGATTTTTTTTTGTGTTGGGAGAAAAAGGATCGGGGAGGGGGTGGTGAGAGGTGGTGGGGGTAGGAAGGATGTGGAGGGTTGGGGGGAGAAGGGAGAGGAGGGGGCCCACGTTTCGCCCACGGGGATTTTTTCCGCCTGCGTCAGACGGCTTTGCTGATTCCACCAGAATTTTCTTCAACTCCTCAGCACGATTCGAGCTCAGATCTGCTCTGCGCATTACTGCGCCGCACGTTCCAACGCATTCGCCTCGTACGCTGCGGCCATGCGCATCCATCGCCACGCGCGCGGACGAGCACGTGTGGATGGATGCGTGGGTGCACGCAAGCATCAATTGTGCACGTACACGTGTCGCCCTTGTGTCATTCCACTGCTGGATTGAAAGATTCCGCCAAACGGAATCCCTCACCGCCCCCTAGCCGTCCGTGCCATCGAGTCCATGCCCCTGTCCATGCCCATGTTCAAGGTCGTAATCTTCGCATGTGCTTATGAGTGTGTTCGTCTCTCCCCCCACCCCCTCTCTATACATATAGAAAATAAATACGCCCACTGTTTCTTCGCAGCGTTTTGAGATGCAGTCGAATTTAGACGCTAAATAAATCAACACTACAACTGTAAATTGCATCGCATTATATTGGAGGTTAGGTGAGCTGCATATTATACATAACGTGCATTACACATGCCCTTTCGTAAATTGCACTGCTGCATGAATGACCCCCCCCCCCCATTCTTCCGTTCGGGCCATTACGGGGATCATTTGACCATACTTCGCTATACGCCGTTGGCGAAGGTGGGGAGCATGCATATACGTTGGAGCATAGGGACGCAGTGCAACTATGGCTTTTGCTGCGGCGGTACGATACGACCGTGTGCGTAATGAACACGTAATGAGGCGCACGGGGCGAGCGGCAGGGGTAGGAGTAATTTGTGCGCCGGTCGCTGGGGATTTAATTATACAGCTGACGCTGAGCCTCACGCTCGCCGGCTCGCACGAAGCTCCCAGTGCGACGCAGCGTGAAGCCCTGACCCGGTAAGAGAGCGGCGAAGCACCTCCGACGTTGACAGCAGCAATGCGGCGTTAGCTTCAGCTGTGGATGGTGCCGCAACTGGTAGTGATGGTAGTGAGCGCGGGGTGCGCGCGTGCGCGCGTGCGCGTGTGGGTTTGTGTGGTGGGTCGACGCAGCCTCAAATTAGTACCAGGTGCGGTGTGTAACCTTCGGCACTAGGGAGACAAAGGCGACCTGGTGTGGTGCTAGCCACCCATGATTCTCGTGTGCCGTGCCAGCACTTGTCCCAATAGTCGGTTCAGGCTGTACGGGATATCTTCGTCTTTTGTTGGGTCTGACGCCACTGACGGTGACGTTATCACAGCGCTTGTGCCAGGCTATATGCACACTGATATACAACGATCCAACGTATAGCCTTAACAAAGTGTAGGGGCAAGTACTGTTAGCGAGCACCTATGAAGGCCTGAGCGGCACACGAAGAGGCGGTGTTGCCATCACTACGCCCGGTCACATTTGTCTCCCGAATGGCGGGGTTTACACATCGCACCAAGTAACTCATTTGAGGCTGAGTCGACCTAGGCGAGGCCCCGGATCGGTTCGGATAATTCGTCACCGGTGTTGGCCTTGTCGTCTGAATCGAGCACGGCTCGCCGGGTTTGTAGTGCAGCGTGTTAACCACTGCGCCACCGCTCCCCTGGCACCAACCACCCCTTTCACCAAACCCGCATCGATAAGCGCGGTGCAGAATGAGTCAACAATTACCGCGACAGACACGGCGTGCAGAGGGAGGCCCCTAGAACAATGCAGCAGTGGATTTGACAAAGAGCTGTACACTTCGTGTCGGGTGGGATCCCACTTTCTGTACTACCCATTGCTACGTGCACCAGTCGCTTAAATAGGCAGAGCCTAATCAGCTCACCGCGTCGCCAAATTTGCCGGTAAAACAACGTGGTGACATTCGCTGTGTCTTATAAATCTTATTATGCACGGGCTGAACTTTACAAACTTTGAGCGACGAAGCACACGGACGTGATGAATTTGTATATTTATTTATTCATGTCCCCCCTCCCCCCACCCTTCCTCGACGAGAGGCGCGATTTGAATGTTTAATGATTTCCATTCCCTCGACGCCTCCATCAGCACCGGGCGCTGTCCACTTAAAATAAACCCAATGGGAGATATCACGCGGCCGTCTCGGGCCCGTGGCGCTGAGGCCACCGCACAAATCGCCGTCGCTTCCTTCCTTATGCCACGTTTTGCTGATATGTTTTTTTGTTTGTTTGATGAGCATGCGATGGTGAAGTGCTGTGTCATAAGAAATGAGTTTTATAGGAGTTACGGACCAACGCTCACCTTGACCTCTGACCCTAACACCAGAAGATTAACGCCAAACCATAAACTATGAGAACTATCATCTCTAATCCTAATCAGAACTCGAAACCTAACCAGAACTAGAACCCCTAACCGGTACCCTGATTCATCACCAGAACTCCAACCCCTAATCCTAACCGTAAAACCCTAACAACCTAACCCTAACCATAACCTGAATCATAACCATAGCCCTAACCTTACCTCTAACCCTACAAAAATACAGAACTCTCACCTTATCGCAACCACTTTACCAGTGTGCCTCTCCCCCGCTTCCTCTACGGAGAGAGGACGTATATGTTATCCTCACCCGCTCTCTCAATCCCATTGCGCTCCCTCGCTCGCTCTGCCGAGATGATGGTGATGATGATGGTGATATCGACGTCAGAGACGCTCATGTCAATCCTGTCGTTGCCGGTGGGGGGGGGGGGCTGGGGGGGTGTGGGGGGTGGGGGGCGGCGGCGCGCCTCCCTCCCGGAGTGTTTTGTTGTTGCTGGAGGTGTTGACCCATTATTGAGTCCGCAGAGCGGCGAAATTGTTTACAGCAGCGATGGGGGGGGGGCGGTTCGTCGCGAGCGTGAATATTTATTTCGCCGGGCCGGTAAGGTTTCAAATCCGTCAGCATCACGTGACGGGGCTGTGTCATTTCGATGTCTCGACTCGCTCAATTCCAATGCAATTTTGCCGTTTTTTTTGTTGTTTCAAGGCCGTTCCGAAGCAAAATAAAACAAATTGCCGTAATTTGCATAGAATACGCGCTTACTTGGTTGTGTGTCTCTGTGTGTGTCTATCTGTGTGTGTATGTGAGTATATGTATGCGTCTGTGTGTGTATGTGTCTGTGTGTGTATGTGTCTGTGTGTGTATGTGGCCTCAAGGTGCACCTAGCCTGGCACAAGCGTCGTGGTGACGTCACCGCCACTTAGTGGCGAGTGGCAGTTGTTGTTGTGTATGTATGTGTCTGTGTGTGTATGTGTCTGTGTGTGTATGTGTGTGTGTATGTGTCTGTGTGTGTGTATGTGTGCATTTGTATGCGACTGGGGTGGTGACGTACACACACACAGACCCATTTTTCTCTCACGGCCGACACCAGTGACGATTGTATGAACCGGTCCTGGGCCTCCCCTAGGTAGACTCAGCCTCAAATGAGTAACTGGTGTAGCGGTGTGTAAACATCGCCACTGGGGAGACAAAGGCGGCCGGGCGTGGTGCTGCACATCCGCCCCCTCGTGTGCTGTGCCGACCTTCAGAAGTGCTCGCTAACAGCACTTGCCCCTACAGTCTGTTAAGGCTATACCGGAGATCTTTGTTTTTGCTGACGCTTTGAGTCGCCAGTGTGTAAGCGTCATTGTCATCATCGTCATTGTAAGCCACGATGAATCCACTGCTAGATGAAGGCTTCCCCAAGCCGCCGCCCCATCTCACGATCCTGTGATGTAATAACAACAGTCGCCATTCGCCACTAAGTGGCGTTGACATCACCACTGCGCTTGTGCCAGGCTGGGTGCACATTTCAGGCCACGTAAAGTGTCGGAGGCTCGCTGGCAAGAGATCACGGGGCAGACCCACGTGTTATGGGTTGACTGCCTGAGATGACACAATAACGACTCGCTGCGGTTTAGCGGCCCGATATTCCACTCGTTGTTGTGAGTGTCGCTCCTCTGCCCTCCGCTGTTGTTGGAGAGCGACAGCCCCGAACGGCCTCATGGCGTTCTTCACGAACCTTCTCCACAGAGGTCGAAATTTAGACCACTGATGCCAGCCAAAGGTAGGTCCACTCAGCTCCACATCCTCCTGTACCACATCAGGCCATCTCGTATGCAGCCCGTGCCGCGCCCGTTTAACCATAATAATCGTATGCAGTGTTTCTTAGAAGCCCCAACTCCTATATTCAGTGAGACTGGGTACTGTGGTTCACGGTTCACGTGCACCGATCACGGGGCGATTTAACCTTACTTCACCACGCTGGTGAGTGCGGGCAAGTGAAGTGAGCGTATTTTGAGCTCGCCTCCATGCTGGGCACCTGCGTGGTAGTGCCCCCCCCCCCCACCTCTACCCCCTACCGGTAGCACAGCTACTCAGGCATACACCGCAGTCAAGATTCTCTGCTCCGGCAAGATAGTGCTCCGTCCCAGAAGCTTCATTATGAAGATTGAAAACAATTACACGTTACGGTCGGACGCTCCATCATCACACCGCTGCAGTGACATCACTGCATTGTATTATGTAACGGGCATGGTGTTGGACACTCATGCCAGTGGCGGTGGTAATGGTCAAGCAAAATCTTAGCACTCCAAACAGCCCAAGGGGCTCTGGATTAATATACAAAGGAGGGAGGCATCAATTATCAGCTCAAATTTAAATCGACAAAACAAGCCACTTCATCTGTCTAATCTCGATCTTGTCTGCATCTCTCTTTTCTCATCTCACCGTATGTCGATTTTGTCTGCATCACTCTGATTTCGCTACATCCCTGTACAGCCGTTGTCTACAGCTCTTTTATCATCTCAATAGGAGTTCATCATTTGAAAGGGGGCCCCTTAAAATGGTGTTTGCCTAGCTCCCCCCTCGACCCCTCGATGGGCTTGGAAAACCACTGATTACCACCGTGCAATGCAAACCATAGTAGCAAGACGTTTCGGGCAATGGCCCGACTTAATTTCCTGCAACTCCCACTAACACAGTTGGCTACGTACGGTGCGAAAGAAGTTCAACAACTATGCAGAGCTGACGGACCATTGCTCCAAATGGCAGCTGATGTGTTTCTTTTTTCTTTAGTACATTCTAGTGACGAATCGCGAGAGTTTTATATTTGCGAAGACTCTGCGGCGATGTCTTAATTACATGGCGTGGAGGGAGGGGAGGGAGTTGAGGGGGCGGGGGGGGGGTGTAGAGAGTTATTTACGATTCTCTAAACAGCCGTGGATATTTATATTTCATTTATATCTGGGAATTGAATGAGTGCGGTGCATAATGACCCCACCCGTGTGAAGGCCGTTGACACGAGGCGTTTAACGTCCCTCTTTTTTCGAAACAACACAGGGCGTAAGTAAACAAACAAAAAATGTGGACAAATTGGTCGGACTTCGCATTGTCGTGCAAGAAAGACGTTTGAGTTCGCATCTAGCTGAGTACCTTTGACTGGTCGGGGGCTCTCCTATCCAGCACTGTCGCTACTCAGGTCTACAAGGCAGTCACAACCTTCCATGGTCTGGTATAGCTCCGTATATATGTAGTTGAACTTCTTTCGCACCATACATTGCCAACCGTGCTAGTCGGAGGTGCGGGGGAATTACTTAAAAACGAAGCACACAAAGCAGTTTTAAAGGAATTTTTAGTTGTCAATATACATTGTTTTGTTAAAAGCTCCGTTGAAGAACTTCATCGGTGATGAGAAGAAAAATGATAATTTACATTTTTTTGTAAGATACTCCACCATAGCAATCCAGTGATATCGCTACATTCCTATGTACCATATAATATATAAGTTTTGCTGGCTGGCTGGCGCGCAGCAAGGGAACATAAAAGTCGTGGTCACGTTATGTTTTGAATGTTGCTCCACTTCGCTTCACCGCAGACAGCGTGGAAGCAGCCTATAGCACCTGTTAAAATCACTCTCGTCCCCCCCACCCCGCCCCCATCCGATTTTCACCAAGTCACCTTGACAACAACGGCATGTAAAATTACAATTGCAACTGCCCGTTGAAAGTACGACCTTTTTGTGTTCCCATTAGCCCGCAAGGCCGATTTGATTCCGAAAGTGGTCCCCTTCAGTAATAGGCGCCAGGTCGATGTGTTTCCACCACCACCACCACCGCTGCCACCACCACCGCCACCACTCCTCCTCCTCCATCTCCGCTGATTTCGGAGCGGCTCTCTAATGACGAACACTAAGCTACGAGTTCACTTGACTTTGCGGCGACAGCTGACGCGATCCATAGCGGCCACTGTGCCTGCCTTGTCTGTCTGTCTGCAAGGGATGCTTAGCAGTCAGTGGTCAGTGGCGGCGCTCGCCACAATCAAACCAAGCAAAAGCGTAGGGGCCCCAAGTAGCTCAAGCCAGTATCCCCTCGCTCTCATAACGCCCCCCCCTCCTCACGTAAAACATTTAATTACTCTCTATCCCCATTCTCACGTCACTATCTTGTCGGCACGTGTCTTCTCTCATCTCACAACATCCACACGGCAGCTATCGTTCCACTGCATCTCTCCGTCTCGTTCGTTTCGCTTCTGTCATCACATTTATGACGTGACTGTGGCTACTGCTACTACCAACTCACATGCAACCTACCTCAGTCGAATAAGCCACCCCGGGGATAGTTTCGCACCCGGCACACCACGTTCAGTATACCAATCGCTATAACTGTGGCTATTACTACTACTACTACAACCAGTCACGTGCCGCCTACTCGTGTTCAGGAAAACATCCATAGAGTAGTTCGGCCCTGGTGTGGATGGAGGCTGCCGTCGGTGAGCTTTCCTGCGCCTTATGGCTGAGCGGACAGCAACTTAGAGATGAATTACTCGGTTTGAAAGCTATGCGACGGCTTGAGTTGAGGATGTCTGAATCGGCTCCTGCTGCTGCTGCTGTTGCGCTTTCGTTGAATTCCCGAAGTTTGCTGCGGGGTTTTTCACTGACCGCTCGAGTCACCTTTGTGCGAGTGTTTGTCTGACACACTCTCTGACACACTCTCTGACGCACTCTCTGACACACTCTCTGACGCACTCTTTGACGCACTCTCTGACGCACTCTCTGACACAATCTCTGACGCACTCTCTGACACACTCTCTGACACACTCTCTGACACACTCTCTGACACAATCTCTGACGCACTCTCTGACACACTCTCTGACACACTCTCTGACGCACTGTCTGACGCACTCTCTGACGCACTGTCTGACGCACTCTCTGACGCACTCTCTGACACACTCTCTGACACAATCTCTGACGCACTCTCTGACGCACGCTCTGACGCACTCTCTGACACACTCTCTGACACACTCTCTGACGCACTGTCTGACGCACTCTCTGACGCACTGTCTGACGCACTCTCTGACACAATCTCTGACGCACTTTCTGACACACTCTCTGACGCACTCTCTGACGCACTGTCTGACGCACTCTCTGACGCACTCTCTGACACACTCTCTGACGCACTCTCTGACGCACTCTCTGACATACTCTCCCAGTGTAAGCCTATTGAGGGGTCTTTGTCACGGGATGGGGAGAGTCGCGGGTCAGGATTCACCACCCAACGCCGCCCCCTCTGCAGTGCTTCTGGGGGGTCTCGTGGCTCAGCGGTAGCGCTAGCCCAGATGCCGGCATGCAAAATAACAAGAAGTGACATTTTTCTATGTAAAGCTTTCGTGACTGCAGGGATTCATCTTCTTGGTTCTTTCGGTAAAGTCACGTAGAATGGAAATAATAAGTATAATACAAATACAATATAATAAAATAATTATCACGACGTTTCGGCCACAACGCAAGCAGCCGTCCTATTATTTCCATTCTACGTGACTTTACCAAAAGAACCAAGAAGATGAAGTGACATTTATTTTCGAATTCGTAAAAAAAAAAAAACCTTGAATATCTCCAAAGCCACAATGCAATGTGAATTGGAGAGGGCCCTTAATAAAGATCATTACGGAGCAGGCATTTCAAGAGCCTCATGCGGCTCCAGAGCCTCAGGCTCGCAATCGCAAATGTTGCTGTTTCACATCCAGGTTGTGGGGGAGTGTATCACCCCATAATCTATCTGGTCTTGAGACAATGTAACTTTCAGTGAGAATTGGTTGTTATATGGAGAAACTTCACTACCACCCTCCCTCTCTCCGCCGTTGGATATGAATGTGGAATTTTCACCAATGGCTCGATGCTCAATTGAGCCGGGAAAAACTATTAAAACCACTTTGACTGTGAGCGGTGACGCTGGCGATGATGACTGCGCTTTCGCGAGAGCGATGATTTAAACCGCCGAGGGACACAAAAAGCCTTCCGTGGCTCGGCCCCCCGTGATCGTAATGATCGCGACAATGATTAATAAGCGCGTTTCCCTTCACACGCACATCGGGGGGGGGGGGGTGGGGGGGCGATCACGCACACGCGCGTCTTTGTATCCCTCTCGTATATGCAAACACAAGTTTACATATTTTTTGTTTGTTTTACGTGCGCCGCTGAAACGATCTTGCGCGGTCGCGCAATTGACTTGGACAAACAAGAGGGCGGATTAAGTCGCGCGTCAAAACGGAGATCTCCCGCCGTCGATTACACAGCGCACACCCGAGTGCCGCCAGACAGACTTCAATCAGCGCCCGGCCATTAACTTCCTCTTGACCCATCAGTGTCAATCAGCTCTAACGAGCGGCCTCTCCTTCCCTCCCTCCCTCCCTCTCCCTCTCTCTCTTTATCGGCTCTCTCATCTTCATACGGCTCAATTGGTCCGGGCCATTCTCTCTGTCTCACTAAGAAGACAAAGATCCACTCCCCCCCCTAATCCCAGTGTAGCCTTCACAAGCTGTCGGAGCAAGCGCTGTTAGCGATCACCCTACGAAGACACGGCGCAAGAGTGGGGCAGTGTGTTCAGCACCGGAGTTGACTCCCTCGCCTTGATGTTTACATGCAATCTAAATTGAAAACTCAATTATTTAGAACAGTTTGTTTGTGTGTGTGTGTGTTTAGTTTGTTGTCCTTCGCCCGCACCTCCGATTTGCACGGATGGCTTACGTTCAGTAAGGCCTAAGTTCAACTTGCATACAATACAACGATTCTAGCCTCTGCCCTCCGCTGTTGCTGGAGGGCGACTGCCTCCAACTGCCGAGCAGCGTCCTGCACGAGCTTCGAGCTTGACAACGCTGGTAGCAGTCATCGGCAAGTCCACTCAGCTCCACATTATCCCGTGCCACATCAACCCAGATCTTCTTTAGCCCGTGCCGCGTCCCT
The DNA here is from genome assembly GCF_964198595.1 of Lampetra fluviatilis. Classification (NCBI taxonomy): domain Eukaryota; kingdom Metazoa; phylum Chordata; class Hyperoartia; order Petromyzontiformes; family Petromyzontidae; genus Lampetra; species Lampetra fluviatilis. Next base: position 36,459,552 of record NC_136275.1, on the reverse strand, counting down.
TTAACCCCCTCTACCCGACCGAACAGAAGCTGATTGGGCATGCTGTGACGGGGAGACGTGGGCTACGTGACCCAGCCAACGCAAGCCTCGCCTGCCGTAGGAGCTCGCTGAAGGGACTCTGTCTCAAGATCTTTCAAGGATCAATGAGTTCCTCACACAATACAGCTTAGTTAAGCCCATCGTTCGATTTCCGCTCGCGATCAAACATTACCGGCGAATATCTGAACGGCTGTCCCTGGGTCGACTCAACCCTAAACATCACTACCTATTGCGGTGTGTCAAACATCAGCGCTGAGGATGCACAGACGGCCTGGACGTGACGCTATAGCACATAGCAACGTCACCCTCGTCGTATCGGCCTTAATAGGTGCACTCTAAGAACCCGTGTTCACCCGAGAGGCTTTAGAGGGGGATTTCTGTCTTTGTGCGTTAATCCCTCTCTCGTCCTGGCCAATTCTGACATATTGCCGACTCGCTGGGGACATCTTTATATATGGGATACCTCATTTATTTGACAAGAAGCACCCGCCGGTGGTTTCTTGCCCGCCGTTGTTTGTAGCAAAGTGACCTGCCTCTGATTGATTGATACTCTTTAATTAAACCATGCGCAGGCCCCATTGAGACAGTGACATCTCTTATGCAAGCGTGTGGGCGTAGTAGGGGGCACGCGGGGGGGGGGGGGGATAACAAAGACGAAGATGAAAGGTCCCCTGTGTAGCCTACATAGACCGTTGGGGCAAGTGCTTTTAGCGAGCGTCTATCAATGCACAGTGAAAGACAGAGAGACACACACTGAGAGGCAGACACAGAGAGGTGGAACCAGAGAGCGATGACATGAAGAGAGATAGAGAGAGAGGGGTGTGGAGAGAGACATCAGAGAGAGATAGAGAGAATCTACAGAGACGGACACGACAATAGATGCACACATAGAGACCCAGCGAGTTCCGGACGACGACAGAGACAAACAGACATAAAGCAGGCGAGAGATAGCCACAAGGACACACACCACCCCGTCTTGTTATTAATGTCAGAAATCCATTATTGACCTTGTATGTTTTGAGCGTGTCAGTGTGTGGGCGTGTGTGTCTTTGTCTTTGGGGGGGGGGGGTGGCGGTGGTTGATGTGGAAGTTGGTCACTGTCGTCTCTTTAAAATTTAAATATATTCTCCGCTGCCGACGTCTCCAGCCTCGCCGGTGCAATCTCCCAGCCCCCCCCCCCCTACCCGAGTAAAGCCACGCGGTGGATTCCCCACTACTCAGTAAATCTGCCCACTGCCTTAAATCTATTGACAGCTTCCAACCACTTACGGTGGGGTGTTTGCACTTGCGCCGCCGGATTGCTCTCCGATGGGCGTTCGTCTGAAGATCGTACCGCGTGCCGTTCGGAATTATGTCCGACGTTTTGCTTCGGGCGCTGGGAGCTACTTAAGGAGAGGAAGAAGCTCGGGGACTGAAGAAGCTCAGGGATAAAATAAGCCCCCCCCCCCCCCCGTGAAACGTCGGACATCACACCGAACAACACGCGGTACAATCTGAACACACTTCGGAGAGCTAGCACCAGTGTCTGGCTGGCTAGTTGGTTAGGGTAGAGGTTGTTTTAGTGTCTGGCTGGCTAATTGGTTAGGGTAGAGGTTGTTTTAGTGTCTGGTTAGCTAGTTGGTTAGGGTAGAGGTTGTTTTAGTGTCTGGCTGGCTAGTTGGTTAGGGTAGAGGTTGTTTTAGTGTCTGGTTAGCTAGTTGGTTAGGGTAGAGGTTGTTTTAGTGTCTGGCTGGCTAGTTGGTTAGGGTAGAGGTTGTTTTAGTGTCTGGCTGGCTAATTGGTTAGGGTAGAGGTTGTTTTAGTGTCTGGTTAGCTAGTTGGTTAGGGTAGAGGTTGTTTTAGTGTCTGGCTGGCTAGTTGGTTAGGGTAGAGGTTGTTTTAGTGTCTGGTTAGCTAGTTGGTTAGGGTAGAGGTTGTTTTAGTGTCTGGCTGGCTAGTTGGTTAGGGTAGAGGTTGTTTTAGTGTCTGGTTAGCTAGTTGGTTAGGGTAGAGGTTGTTTTAGTGTCTGGCTGGCTAGTTGGTTAGGGTAGAGGTTGTTTTAGTGTCTGGCTGGCTAATTGCTTAGGGTAGTGGTTGGGCTCGAGCAGGGGTCGGCAGCCTACAGATTCGGAGCCGCATGCGGCTCTTTATTGGCTGGTTCGCGACATTATTTATTGAGGAAACCGTCTTGTATTCACATGCATTGCGGCTCTTGAAATATTGAGTTTCTTACTAAATTCAATACAAATGGCTCTGCTTGTTATTTTAGTTCCCGATCCCTGGGCTGATTTCTAGCTGCCTAGTTAGCGAGCGTACAGGTAGCGCTATCATCTGGTAGGCTAGTTGGTGGTTTCTGGCTTTGCTGGAACCTTCGTCAGCGAAACGACCGACATCGCGCCAAACCACAATTTGCATTTTTTTTCTTTGGGACCTGAGGCTAAACCCCTTCGGAGTGCTTGCGATAAGCAGGATATCTTCCTTGTGATGGGATAAACTGGTATATATATCTGCACATTTTTCATAACATATGTATCTAGCCAGGAGAGCGAACACGCCGGAGAGGACATCGAGTGAGCAAATCTGGGGATCATACACATTGGAACGTGGTACGGTACAACGGAGGATTGTCTTGCACGGCCCTCTGCTGACAGAGTAGCTTGAAAGCGACCTATAACAACTGTTTTATATATTTTGTGGTCGTCCATGCAATCACTAACCAGACAAGACGCTGCTTAGCTTCCAAGATCTGACGTATTCGGGCACAATCCAGGTGATTCAAACCCAGGCACGTGGTATATTAATATATATATAGAATATTAATTTATCAAATGTCAAGGATATGCAAACATAGCTTCATTAAGGCGTCTTAAGGAAATCGAGAGCATTCGTTATTAGCAAAAGGCCAGGCTCTGGGGATTGGCGAACAGTGGTTCCAATTACCGGGGCTAATCGTTCCAAATATTTCTTCCCCGGTTCAATGTGCCATGGCGCAAAACCAATGCGTGCAGAAATTAGCACGCGTGCTCCATCAACGCTCCCACCTGTCAGCCAGGCGTTGTGTATGCACTACCACCACCACCACCACCATCACCACCACTGTCAGCATAAACATTATTGTCAGACATTGCATATCCACTGCTGGATGAATGCCTCCCCAAAAATCATTTCCATCCCTCCCGGCCGCGAGGTGCAGAAACAATCGATCTCATTCCTCCGTACGAGCTACTCTCATCGCTCCATCTCTGCACAGTGGGCTGGCCTCTGAGAAGCCTTCCCTCCACGTGTGAACATTCGATTATTGTCCGATAACACCTTAACATATAAAGGCCCGCGGAGCTTGGGCAATTGCCGAGGGCGGCTCATCACGTGGCTGTCCTCGCGCTTGCTTGTCTGTGGTTCCTCCACGCCCCTCTGGGTCGTCCTCTCTCTACGAGAGTGATCGAATGCTGTACTGCATCGGAAATTACAAGTTAAGAGTGTCAGTATTATTATTATATCATTGACTGCCACCTTTGTCGTCAGTCTCGACCATCGGCGTGTCCTTCTCGAGCCCACTTACTTCCCTAAACAGTCAATGCAATGTCCTTGATTTGCGTTTTGTTCTTTCTGATCCACTTGCCTCTCAGTGTACATCCACGCATCCACCCCTTTTCTGCGTTTCTTTTTCTATTTTGCAACCGTTGTTCCATATTCTATATCGGTATATATATGTAGGTCTTTGTATGTTGAACTTATTTCGCATTCTACATAGCCCACCGTGCTAATCGGAGGTGCGGGGGTGTTTGGGGGACGACACAGTCCAGAGGTGTGGACTCGAGTCATGTGACTTGGACTCGAGTCAGACTGGAGTCATGAATTTGATGACTTGCGACTCGACTTGGACTTGCATAACAATGACTTTGTCCCACCTATGAGATGTGGACTCGAGTCATGTGACTTGGACTCGAGTCAGACTCGAGTCATGAATTTGATGACTTGCGACTCGACTTGGACTTGCATAACAATGACTTTGTCCCACCTCTGCGACACACTAAACACACAGACAAAAAAAACAGCTTGAAAAATTTAGTTCTCAAATAGGTTTAAAAGTCCATAGATCCAGTGGCTTCCAATCATCGGAAAGGAAGAGCATCCCAGACGGCCGCAGAAGCACATCTGAAAGCGCGCGATGCAGTCACCAACCTTGTTCGGTGGTTAGCCAAAATCCGCTGCGAGGAAGAACAGAGTTCGCGTGATGGTGTATGCTCCTTGAAGAGCTCAGTAAATGTATTGTGGTTCATTTGTGGCAAGCACTTTGCGTGTAATGAGCACGACCTGGTGTCCGTGTGCTTCCGATCCGTATGTGACTGCGGCTAATGCGTACTGATTGAAAGCTCTATTCTTCAAGGACAATCGATACGTTGGTATGTTGCAATGTTCTCCATCTTTATTTATCTCCGTAAGTCCTTCCAGAACATGCCTCGTCATTGACTTCACTCATTCACGATCGTATGTGTTTGAGTCATGCATTGTTTTATGACCACGGTGTGTTAAGCAATTGCTTTCATGCGTATGTAATAATTTATACGTATAATGTATAATTATATATGTTTGTACAATCAAATCACCTGGGATATACCATCGACATCTCGGCAGCTTTGCAGAGTTGGGCCAGGATGGTGCTTGGATGGGCAACCACCTCGCAAATGAACAAATGTTTTAGACTGCTGTGCGGCTGCTTCGTCAACAGAGGGCAGTTCAGGAAAAAAAAAACTATAGTTGTACGGTATTATGCTCCAACGTCTATGACTCCCACTCTAACTAACATGCACTGACCAGAGTGAAAGAGGTGCAAAGGATAACAGGTCTCCTCCAGTAGACACGTGGTGAAGTATGGTGAAATAATACAAATCTTTTCCCGCAGTGGATCGAGAAAAGTTTTGCACGTGTGACCTGTGTGTGCTCTTATTGTGTTTTATATTCTGGGGGGAAATAGTGGACACCCACCTCCCGTGTACGAAGTGCCACTACCACAACTACCACCACCACCAACAGCAGCCACCACCACCACCACCACTAGGCATATGGCGGCATTTAACGAGCGGTTCAAGCTTGCTAGGATCTGTCTGTCTGCGGCTATAAAGGGATGGTATTTGCGATGGAGCGGAGGGCCGTCTGGATTCATCGATTAAGACGACCGCGTGTATGGTGGTGGTGTGTGTCTGACACACGGTGCCCGCGCTAGCGAGGAGAGAGACAGCTTTATTTACGTTTTAATTGGCTGGAACATTTGGATGTGAGGTCGTATTTATTAAATTAATTCGAAGTCCCGACGCAACATTGAGCACTGCTCAGGACTGGGGAACCCTCCCCCTCTCCCACATTTTTAAAATAGTTTACACTGAAGGCCGAATTGGAATGTCAAACACATTTGCCGGGGATGCACATGACAACCAACATCACAGCTGCGGATGTCAATGCGAGCCCCCCCCTCCTCCACCCCCCCCCTCCTCCACCCCCCCCTCCTCCACCCCCCCTCCTCCACCCCCCCCCCCAGAATCGAAATCGTCGATTGAGACGCGCTACAATTACGAACGCTGTCCTGTTGCCAGTTCGGGGAGAAAGCATTGTCCCTCCAGTGTCCGATTAGTGCGGCGAAGAAGAGTACATGTATTTAAAATCACAGCTGTTGAGCACACCAGGAGCCCGAAGGTCCGAAATACAATAGGCAGCCCGTAACAAAACACCACCTTCGTGAAGGTGCAACAGATGAGAGAGTAAAGTGCGTTTCTTGGATTCAGCACGGTCTTTGCACGAACAAAGAGAGGCGATGTGTAATTTATCACTGGATACTTTTTTTGCTTTGGGTCGGGATCCTACTGGTAAACTGGAATCGCCACGCAACTAAGTAGTCGTAGCGAGAGGAATACTGGATGTGGTGCGCTGCCTGTGGAAATATAATTTCGGGTTTGCCGACCCTAACAGTTCCGGCTGCGAGTAAAGCTCTGTGTACTGCATCGCGTCGCTCGCTGCGCTCTCAACTTCATCTCTCTCTCTCCCTTCGTTCACCCAGCCACCCCAACCCCTTCTCCCGCCCCTTGTCTCCACATTATCCATTCCTTCTGCCTCCCGCATGCCTCCCCCTTTTCCCTCCAGGAACACTCCCGCCACCCCACTCAATGCCTCCGCTCTTCCCTCCTTCCACACCCCACGTGCCCCCCCTCTTCACTCCCGCATCCCTCCCCAATGCCTCCCCTCAATCCCTCCCCTCCTCCCTACCCAACCCCCCCACCCCCCAATGCCTCCGCTCCTACGTTACCTCTTCCACTCCACACCCCACGTGCCTTCCCTCTTCACTCCCGCATCCCTCCCCAATGCCTCCCATCCTCCATTCCTCCCCCCACGCCTCCCTGCCCACGCCTCTCCTTTTCCCCTCCTCCTCCCCCCCCACCACCAGTTTCCTCCGTCCCCCTCTCATCCACAGCGGCCACCAGAGTCCCGTGCAGAGTAAAAATAGCCGCGCACACTGGAATGGCCGTGCAAGCTAAACGCTTTATTTTATCCTGCGGGGCCAGGCATCTCGCGAGCCCCACGCGGCCGCGTGAATTGCTTCAGCGCGGGTGGCGCTGCGGTTGCACGACAGAGAGAGGGAGAGAGAGAGAGGGCAACCGGAGAGAGACTCACAATGAGGACGCGTGTTTCTCGCGTGATACTGCTCCGTTGGCAGTGGTGCATAAAAACAATCAACAACAACAGCAGCAGCAGCAGCAAAACTAAACACGTTCGTTCATCGCACTGGGCATTTTTTTTGTATGCGTATAGACACTGTTTTGTAATAGGCGACGTTTCGGGCAACGGCTCTTCTTTATGAGTCACAATGCGAAGGTTTGGCGTAGGGGGTTGCAATTGTGTTTCTGGTATTCCCTTGATGCTCAGTCGACCTAGGGGTGCCCGATGAACGGTTCAGATAATCGTCACCGATGCTGGCCGTGAGCAGGAATAGAACCCCGTTCTGCGGCTTTCAGCGCAGTGCACTACCTCTTCCACAAGGACACACACGTGCACATACATACCGAAACAAAGTCCCCCGTATAGCCGAAACAGACTGCTCCGGTCTGTGTTGAGTCCAGGTAAACGCGCACGAAGGTGTGGTGTGGACAACACTACAAAGACAAAGATTATCCCGTGTAGCCTCAACAGACTGGTGGGGCAAGTGCTGTTAACGAGCACGTATGAAGGCCGGTACAGCAGGCAAGGGGGGTGGGTCGCCAGCACCACGCCCGGTCGCCTTTGTCTCCCTAGTGGAGATGTTTACACACCACTCACCAGGTACTAATTTGAGGCTGAGTCGACCTAGGGGAGACCCAGGACCGGTTCAGATAATCGTCACTGATGTTGGCCTTGAGCGGGTGTCAAACTCGGCTCGCCAGGTTCGTAGCGCAGCGCGCTAACCGCTACCATGCGCACACGTGCACATACAAAGATACATGCACGCACACATACAAATATAATCCGTATAACCTCACAGGCTTTGGGACATGTGCACTCTCACACACACACATGCAAGCACTCTCTCGCAAACAAACACGCGCATGCGCACGCAGGAGTAGCGACGGCGCACGGACGCACATTCGTACGATTCCCTCCCCCCTTCGCCCCCTACCCGAGTCTCTATCTTTCCAGGTAATGCGTATTGGCAGTTGGCACCCGCACAAGCGATGTAATAGGGGTAATCAGTCGATAATAACGCGCCGCATGGAGTGACGATTGGGCGATCGAGGCGGGTGATGCGGGAAGAGCAGGGGGTGGGGGGGGCACGGACTACTATTCCACTCGTGTGGCTGTTCACGTGGGCACGCAAAGGCAAAGATTCCCGTGCAGCCTACATGGACTGACGGGGAAAGTTATGTTAGCAAGCACCTATTAAGGAGGCCATGTACACGCGCACGAGGCTGCGGTGTGGCCAGAACTACAGAGAGACAGATCCTGCAGTGCAGCCGTAACAGACTTGGGCAGGTGTGCTGTTGTCGAGCATCTGTGAAGGCGGGCACCGGTACACGAGGGCGGCCGGCCGCCTTTGTCTCCCTATTGGCCACGGTTACACTACGCACAAGGTACTCGATTTGAGGCTGAGTCGACTTAGTGGAGGCCCAGGGCGGAGTTGGATAATCGTCACCAGTGTTGGCCGTGAGCGGCAATACGAACAATACGAAATGGTGGGGGGGGCTGGGTCGTACCGCAGCCGCCCTAACCACCACATTACCGCTCCCCCAATGAATAAAAAAAGAACATGCACGCATCACACACACACATCCCACGCACACCGCAGACACTCCAAGTCTCTCCTCTCCCGCAGTAAATGGTATCCCATGCTCGTTGCCATCAGCGCGACCGCTTAAAGCCTTCAAACGCGACGCTGATTTAAGCACCGAGGCGGTTACTCCGCCTGTCCCCGGCATCGTTGAAGCTCTCCCAACAACTCCGCTCTCTCCCCGCCAGTTAGAAAGAGAGAGAGGGGGGACGCGGGGGGGGGCTAGCTGAATTTATCGGTGTCCAGAAAGGAGAAGGGGGATGACGTAATGGACTGGGTTCTTGTTTCGTCACCTGGCCAGGCGACGCGCCGTGTCAGCACGTGCCACGTCCGCTTAGGCTCGAGGCGCAGCGGAGGAGATGCTGCTCGGCCCCCCACCCCCCAAACCCACTCCTACCACCCCCCCTCTTCTCCCACTGCTGCCCCCATCACCCCCTCCCGCCCTTGCTTCCACAACCAGCACGTCACCCCTCCTCCTCTTCACCACCCGTGCGCTCGAACGCCCGTGTTGCAGCACCGATGCCGTATGCCTACACATTGCCCACATATGCCGCCCTCCCCCCCTTCATTCTCCATCCCTTCTCCTCCTCTCTTCCTCCATCCCTTCCATCCCCCCGCCCCTTCATTCTGAATTTCTCACCTCCACCTCATCACCCATCCCTCCCCCCACCTCATCCTTCCCCGTCAGTCTCCATCCCTCCCTCCCTTCTCTACCACCTCATCCTGCAGAGGAGGCGAGCGAGCGTGGATAGGAGGAAGGGGGCAGTGAGAGAAGATACGAATACTGTGGATGGGAAGCTCGGGGAGTGTGAGAGACAGAGGCACGCACGCACATTCGTGCACGCGCACAAGTGACACGATGAGCACGAGGGTCAAAGCGCCCCAATCATCAACATCGCAAGCCAGGGTCAATCCACTGCTGGATGAAGTCGTTTCCAAGACGCAACTGTCGACCTCGAGAGCTCTACATCAACATCATTGTCCTCGAACAGGCTGACACACAAGCAGATACACGGCCTATTGTGCATGCCAGACTCACATGAAACATCTAGGGCATGTTGCACCACGTGGCGCTGTGGCGCAATTAAAGCGGGCAGCGACGGAATCACCGATCTCGCTGAAATGAGCAAAACAAATTAAGGGGGCGTGTTACATAATGACTCGATCCATGGATCGATTACCAATGAAGCGACACAGCGATTAATCCGCAAGTTACGATCCGCAATGATCCGCAATGACCATATTTGGGTAAAAACACGCCCATCCTGCCAAAGCCACGCCCACGTTCTTCCATATATGGCGGGGGGGGGGGTCTCTGATCGGTGGATTTGTCGTGTGTATAATTTGTTTGCGTTACAGCGCTGCTCGCAAGAGTAAACCAAATGAAGGCGGTGTCCTGATCAACTTTGCATTGGGGTCGGTTGCTCATGTCCCGTTCACAGGCCTGGGCCAGTGGTGTAAGCTCCACTTTCATACGGCGGAGGCCAGCCTCATCTATATATAAAAGGGAATTTGAAAGATACATTTGTGAATGTGTGTCTATTCAAAATGTTTAGCGTACTTCCCGACATGCAACAAACTTGAAATTTGCCATGTGGGTACTTTCCAGACTGTACACCACGCAAAGATTATAAAAATATACTTTTTTTGGGGGGGGAGGCGCAATAATGCATATATTATTTTGCACGGCAAGTGGCCTGTGACGTCACATCTCTGTCATGTGACCCGTATGCGAAAGCGTAACGCAGTGTGCCTGCTGATGTCACCCGCCCCCCCAACCCTCCCCGGGTAAAGTGAAATACAAATGTGTTGCAGGTCTAAGGGGTTCTTCGCGCAGCATTGGTTTATTATTTCAATCGTTTACTGCCGTACGCACCCTGAAAGTTGTGTCTGCAGCAAGCGCGTGTATGTGTACCTATGGACGCGCGTATGCGTGTGTGTGTGGGGACCGGTCGTGTAGTGGTTAGCGCACTGCGCTACGAACCCGGCGACCCGAGTTCGATTCCCGCTAAACGGCCACCACTGGTGACAATTATTTGAACCGATCCTGGGCCACCCCCAGGTCGACTCAGCCTCAAACGAGTAACTGGTGTGCTGTGTGAACATCGCCACTGGGGAGACAAAGGCGGCCGGGCGTGGAGCTGGCCACCCGCTCGTGTGCCGTGCCGGCCTTCCTAGGTGCTGGCTAATAGCACTTGCCCCCTACAGTCTCACAGTCTCACAGGCTACACGGGGGATCTTTGTCTTTATCCTGTGTGTGTGTGGGTGGGGCAGCCACTTACATAGCGATTCGCGCGCTGCGCTACGAACCCGGCGACCCGAGTTCGATTCCCGCTCACGGCCACCACCGGTGACGATTATTTGAACCTGTCCTGGGCCTCCCCTAGGTCGACTCAGCCTCAAACGAGTAACTGGTGTGCTGTGTGAGCATCGCCACTGGGGTGAATCCAAGTCCCGGTCGAAGCCGGGTAGTAAAGCTATTCTACATACAAGAGAACCACTGTTGTCTTCACCACAACGTGGGAAGCCTTTTTTAAATCCTTTATATTAAGTTCGCTTGCTTGCTTGCTTGCGTGCTTGCTTGCTTGCTTACGACCGTGCAAATCTTTCGGTCGTTTTTTAACCCACTTCCCGTGATCCAATCGAGCTGACATTTTCCACACAGACTCGTTGTACGTGACAATTAATTTTCGTGAAAAAAAAAATTCCAAAATTTTACACTGTTTAGGGGAAATTTTTTAAATATTTAATTACCAATTTCTTAATGCTGGCAGACAATCACCTGACTCATAGGTGGCAGCCATCTCAAGCCAGAGGACGAGAGGACTCTAGCCGCCACGCATATAAAGGATTTAGAGTGAAAAACTTTGTTTTTACGGGTTAATTTTTTTTTTATCCTTTATATTAAGTTCGCTTGCTTGCTTGCTTGCGTGCTTGCTTGCTTACGACCGTGTAAATCTTTCGGTCGTTTTTTAACCCACTTCCCGTGATCCAATCGAGTTGACATTTTCCAAACAGACTCGTTGTGCGTGACAATTAATGTTCGTGAAAATTTTTTTCCAAAATTTTACGCTTTATAGGACAAAAATATTATATTTAATTACCAATTGATTAATCGTGCAATGCAATCATCTGACCCATAAGTGGCAGCCATCTCAAGCCAGAGGACGAGATGACTCTAGCCGCCACGCATATAAAGGATTTATAGTGAAAAACTTAGTTTTTACGGGTTTACTTGTTTGTATCGACCTCGGTGGGCTGATGGATTGAGTCAGGGTCGAGCCGCTGTGCGCTGAAAGCCGGAGCCGACACGACGCAGGCGTGTGACGTTCGTTAATGGCTGCATGCAAACACGTGGCCAGAGTCCGTCTCACAAAAGGGCATGTGATTAAGCGTAAGGGGCGCTTACCTGATCATTAAATGCCGCTCAATTTGGAATTAAGATGTTAAAAACACACACACGCGCGCGCGGCTTTCACCGCAAATGTATTTGACGTTTTGAGAATAATTGAACGCTGCCACAGTGTTGCGATATTTCATACACAGGACCTGTTCCGGTTCAATTCGATCTCCCGGCATTGCAGTTTTTAAAAAATTTGTGCAGGTCACTTAAATCACTCACTCCCCCCACCTACTCCCCCCACTCACACCCCCAACCCACTCCCCCCACTCACACCCCCCCCCTCACCCACTCCCCCCACTCACTCCCCCCACTCACTCTCCTCACCAACTCCCCCCACTCATTCCACCCACTCACTCCCCCCACTGCCCCCACTCACTCCCCCCACCCACTCCCCCCACCCACTCCCCCAACCCACTCCCCCCACTCACTCCCCCAACCCACTCCCCCCACTCACTCCCCCCACTCACTCCCCCCAACTCACTCCCCCCACCCACTCCCCCCAACCACTCCCCCCACCCACTCCCCCCACCCACTCCCCCCACTCACTCCCCCCACCCACTCCCCCCACCAACTCCCCCCACCCACTCCCCCCACCCACTCCCCCCACCCACTCCCCCCACTTCATCCCCTCCCCACCATCGCTGTTCACCCGGCCAATATAAATGGGTATGCAACCGTTAATTCTCATTTAATTTCTTTAGAACTTTCTTTTTTTGCGTTTAGTTTGTTGTCCTTCCCCGCACCTCCGATTAGCATTGTTGGCTACGTACGGCGCGAAAGAAGTTCAACATACGTACGCGCAATTCGGTCGGCAGGTCATGTGTTGGAGGGGTGGTTGGAGTCAAATGTGAGCACTTGCCACTTCATCTAACGAGGGTGGAAGTGTGGGTCAAAACTCCCCTCGAGAAATGGGGTTTTTCTCCTACCTGCCCCTACTGGACACCTGTGAAAAGGAGCTTTATAGCTCATAGGATTCCTCGAATATGAATAAATATTTTGATTCCAGTTCAGAGCCCACCCCTCGTCCAACAGCAGCAGTTGGCTTAAGCAAGTAATTGCAGGGCACCACCTTTATCCTTATATATTTTGTTACGTTGAATTACACAGAGGTGCAGATGTTACAACGAGTAAAAACAATATTTTTAGTGTTTACATATATATACAAATCCGCCGACTTAATTATCTCAGCTTTGCGGAGCATATTTTATTAAATAAAGATGTTACATTAGTAAAAGAGGAAAAACACGATTTGTCAAACCCCATTTGAATCTCTTCGTGAATGGACCACTGAGAGCTTATATTAAACATTTACATTTCGTACTCCTCCAATCTAATAAAATTCGAAGAGCAATACCAATAATGCAATGAACCGATAGCTAATGTGCACAAGCGATGTTCTTTGGTTGTTTTTTTTCCTCTCGCTTAGCTATGAACCCTATAACCAGAGTTCCATTCACCAGCATCCGTGACATCAGAATAGGCAATGCCTCTCTTCCCCTTCACCAGCCCGCATTGACCAGCGTGGTGAAGTATGGTCAATCCGCTCCCCACCTCCCTCCCTCCCCCGTGGCCAGCAGTGTGGGAGATTCCCTCGTAATTCTCATCCACGGATTAATTAGCAATGCGATGTATTTGCTATTTTAATTGTCCGAGCGTTTGAATAAAGTGCCTGTATTGCCCTTATCAAGCGCACCCATATCTCGCAGCAGCTCGTTTGTCAATGCCCTGGTTGGATGAAGGCCTCCCCACGCCGTGTTGCACGTAGGGGTTTATGTTTGTTTTCACCATACTCCAACACTCTGATCAGTGCGGGTTAGTGAAGGGATACGTGGGGTCTGCTTTAGATGCCACTCGTCTCTTTGATGGACGAGGAACAGACAGGCAACGAGCAGCGACAACCGCAGCGAGAGGTTTACAGGACGCGGTGTCCCGAGTGTGTTGTGAATCTTTTTGGTTATTTCGGTAAAGTCACGTAGAAGGGACATAATACAATAATAAAAATAAAACAATAAAATAATTCTCACGACGTTTCGGCCACAACGCAAGCAGCCGTCCTCAGGTGAAGACCAGGTCTTAGAGTCGCGGCCTGGTCTTCACCTGAGGACGGCTGCTTGCGTTGTGGCCGAAACGTCGTGAGAATGATTTTATTATGTTTTATTTTGATTATTTTATTATGTCCCTTCTACGTGACTTTACTGCAAGAACCAAGAAGATGAATCCCTGCAGTCACGAAAGCTTTAAATCGAGATGTGTTGTGAATGTTTTTCTTTTCTTTTCCGAGTCGCCGAAAATGTGTTCCATCTCAAAGCAAAGCCTTTTACTCGCCACTGATGATACGTCGGGCCAACGATCGAACTCAGCTCGCCGGCTTAGCTGCACGATGCGCTAACCACTGCGCCACCACTTATGTTAAGCATCACCAGGTCCTCATTTGCCACGTGATATTTTCCGTGGCAACGCTCAACCTCTCAGATCCCGCCTCTCAAAAGCGTAAAGGGGGGGGGGTGTAGCGGGGGAATATTTTCCGGAGCTCAGCCTCGACCAGTTTCGGATAACTTAAGCCCCGATGATGACCTCTATACGTGTCGAATCGGCCTTGGACTAAGCCCAGAACAGAGGACAAGGGCCCATTCATCTGGCTCCCTGGCCGTTCTGTAATTGATCTAAATGGGCTGTGGACATCATTTAATTGATTTGCCGATGCGCGCGGGATATTTGGTGCGTTTATTTTGCGAATCGACGCAAATTCAATAAGACCCTTGCGAGGGGGGGGGGGTAAAACTGAACCCTGTTACAAGAGCGGGTTTTTATTAGAGGTGGCTAATAGCAGCGGCTCGAGAGGAACCGGCGAGAGACATTCATTAGGGTCCCAAACGCGGTTACTGCTGACACCGTACGCGTGTAAATAACATTGGACGGGACATGCGGGAACACGCAGACAAAGATCCCCCGTATAGCCTTCAACAGACTGCCATGGCAAGTGCTGTTCGCGAGCTCCTCTGAAGGCGAGCACGGCACACGACGGGGTGGGTGGCCAGCACCACGCCCGGCCGCCTTTGTCTCCCGAGTGGCGATGTTTGCACACCGCACCACGAGCTCAACAAAAGGCGGATTCGATCTAAGAGAAGGCCTCGCCGTGGCGTGGTTCTGGCCACGAACACCCCCTCGTGTGCCACCGTGCCGACCTTCATAGGTGCTGCTCGCTAACAGCACTTGCCGCCCAGTAAAGTACGTCTGTCCGTACGTAGCCGACCGTGTACACGCAATGTACTCGTTCAGATAACCGGTAGCCAGTGCAGCTCAGCGAGCGGACACGGGTCGATTACTTTGCAGTACCCGTCACGACACGTGGCGACAAGACTCGTGCCTGCTAAGCCGACACGGGGTGATCTTTGTCTCTTGCACCTCTGAAACTGTCGGCTCGCCTCGTCTCCGAGAGAGGAGAGAGGGAGGGAGAGAGAAGAGAGAAAGAGAGAGAAGAGAGAGAAGAGAGTGCGCAACGGGTTGCCGTGATGTGCTGCTCCGCAACTCGCGCTCCGGGCTCTCATTGATCCTTGACCCACGCGATGGACGTGCGGCCGGAGATCGCAAATCGCTGCGGGGGTAGCGAGGAAGGTGTGGGGGGGGTGATGGGCGGGAATGGGCTGCGGTATTTGGGGGGAAGGGGGGGTGGTGGAGGATGTTTGGGGGGCTAAATGGTAGGGATAAGGGGAAGGCGAGTGGGAGAGAGAAATGGGTGGGAGGGGGGGGGCTAGAGGTAGGGGTAAGGGAGAAGAGGGTGGGCAAGGAAAGGAGGTGACAGGGGGTGGTAGGGGGGTTTTGTGTGGTAGGGGTCAGGAGAATGGGGGTGAGGGAATAGGCTCGGGGTGAGGATGTGAGTAGGTTCTAGAGGGTAGAGGTAAGGGAGGAGGGAGTAGCGAGGAAGGGAAGTGATGCGGGTTGGGTCATAGTGGGGTGCTGTAGGGTAGGGGTAAGAACGGAGGGGAGTAGGGGAGGGGATGGATGGGGGGTGGGGTGCGCAGTTGGCTAGAGGGTTGGGGGTAAGGGGGTCGGTGGGGGTTGGTGAGAAGGGGGGGGGGCACGGGCTATGTTCTCGATGCTGTTGCGGCTGTGATAAGCGCTCGCACGTGGCTCGTATGCCAATGTGTCACGTCGTCTCCCCTGGCTCTCACTGACACACAATCACAAAGACAAAGATCCCGCAAGTAGCCTTCAACAGACTATTGGGGGAAGTGCTGTTGGCGAGCGACTAATTTAGGCCAACGCCGCGCACGATGGCGTGGGTAGCAAGCACCACCCCCCGGCCTCCTTTGTCTCCCCAGTAGCGATGTTTTTCACATCGCACCAGGCACTCATTTGAGGCCGAGTCGACCTAGGGGAGACCCAGAACTGGTTTTGATAACCGTCATCGGTGTTGAATGCGAGCGGGTATTGAACACCAACTCACACTCGGAGATTAACGCAGACGCACACTCACACATACACGAAACCCACTGTGAGTGCGGGGAAGAGCTTAGACATGTCCTGGTGGGATAGGGCAGACGCCTTACACACTTGACATACCCATGCATAATCTACTGCCCTTTGCCACTGCACTGCTGGATGAGGCCTCGCCAGTGCGAGTCGGTCGTGGGGGGCAGTTTGACCATACTTCACCACGCTCGGCCCGTGTCGGTTGGTGACGTGGGCGCAGGATTATCGTGGTTCGGGAATCGAGCCGCAGTGTCACTGTGAACGCAGTGCGCTAACTGCTGCGCCACCGCTCCCCCCCCCCCCCCCCACATTGATAATTAATCTATAGTAAAGTTAATCCCAGACAACAACCGCGATTGATATGTTTACCGCTTTAGAATGTAATAGGGTTACATTCGCCAACCTGTTCGTCATTTCCCCAATTACATTGCAATCGGCATCATGTCACGAGGTGAAGAAGTGTCCCTAGGGACACTTACACAATGCAGCGTGACGTCACCCGGCGTGAGAGAACGGTCCCTGGAACATGCTGTCGCAGAACTACGTCTGAGACCCCCTGCAATTGCCCCTTATCCACACTTCGGGGCGCTGCACTTTCGAAAGTGCCCAACTACGTATGGTAAAACAACATTGAAATCCGCTGTTAACTGACACGCAAGGTGTGTAGTTTCACACTTAATTATTTTCCGGGTCGCCGTGTAGATGGGAGTCGGTGGCACGCAACTCGCAGCCACAGACACAGCGATGGCTGCAGTGGATGTGGTGTGCCGTAATTGACTCGATAAGATGTGCAATGAGACGTCCCTCGAACCCAGGTGCTTGCTGACCACGCAGACATATTGTTCTGGGGATTAATTTCCACCGCATCTGTTCTGTCCGGATGGAAGACCTCGAAAACAAAATTAGTTTTCACCCCCGGCATATCACATCCACCATACTTCTCGCGATGGCTCATAGTCTTAAAGTATCATTTACTTGATACAGCTGTCGTGGCTGTGACGGTTCCACCTGAAGACGGAAGCTTGTGTTGCCTCCGAAACGTCGTGATTTTTATTTTATTTTACTTTTATTAATTTTAATGCTTTTACCTACGTGACTTTACCGAAAAAACCTAAGAATATGAATCATTGCAGTCACGAAAGCTTCACATCTAGAATTAATGGCTCATAGTGTCTACTAGGGACGTGCCACCTCCACCAGTCTACATGCAACAGCGGCTCGGCAAATATAAAGTGAGAAATAAATTACTCCCATCTCTGCCCAAACCCACGCCCCCCCCCCCTCTCTCTCGTGCTGGATCTCAGAGTCCAACCACTCCGCTTTCATTCGAGTTTTTTTTCTTGGGCTCCTCGCTCCGCCGCCAGCCTCACAGCCACACAGCCAGGTAATCGCTTTGGCTTTGGTCCCAGGGTCTTCGGGGAGGTCAATTAGAATTGTTGGAGATGTGCGCCTTCGAGGCAGGAATTGAACCCGACTTGAAGGCGGCAGGTCTCCAGGCTCCCTCGTCACCCCCTACCCCTAACCCCGCTGCCCTCCGGTCCCCTTCCTTCCCCGCTTTATACCATGTCGTCGTCCCCCCTCAACCCCCCCTCTCAACTCCCCCCCCCCCTCCGGGGGTGATCACTCAACCTCCTCGTGCATGATGAAAAAAATATAAGAATCCTCTTTTTACCCTTTCTGGCAATAAAACAGGTGCTAAGAGACTTCAAACATCAAACAGATACCGATATCAAGGCATCGAGTCTGCATTGGCCACACGTACCTGTGGGAAAACATGCAAACACACGTGCTATAATACTAATAATAATACACGGATTGTCTTTGAAACTGATTGTCCTGCACCAGAGACAGCCTTCTTCATGGCCACGTCTCACCACCCCGTCATCCACTTTCCCACGTAACAAATGATAACAAACGTGACAACTCCGCCCACTCCCTGACCACCGCCAGCCATCGCAGATCCACCTCCAACTCCACCGCCACCTCCCACCCATCGCCACTTTTCCTCCTTCACCTTCAGCCCCCCTCCCCGCCAACACCGCCGCGAACAATGTGGCCACGTAACGGCATTAAATCTCCCACGTCTCACACACACGCCGCTTGACCCCATCACCATGCCGCACTCCACCCCATCATCCTCCTCCACTGCATCCCCAGCCACCCTTATCCTCCACTATCACCCCAACACCACCTCCATGCATCCCGACTCCTCTACCCCAACAATGCAAACGATAGCCCACATAGCAGTATCATCTCCCCCACTGCATGACCCCCCCCCAACCCCGAGGTCTGCAAGGGGCATGCTATCCCCCTGTTCTGCATGGGTTTCAATATAACCGGTATTGGCCCAAACACCACAATGATGAAAAATTACCGTCAAATTACTCAAATGGTATTACACATTGCAATATAGCCCTCCCTCTCCTCCCCACTGCCCCCCCCTTACTGTGAAGACTTGGCAGAATCCTCGTGAAAGAGAGCTTTGAGACTTAATGAGTCTCAGCGTAATAATAAGTAATACATCATTCTCACTACTTCTTGTAAACACATTTGTTCCAAATTTGTTTTATTTTTCAAACTTGTATTCGTTTTATTATGCATTATTTGTGTTGGGGTTTGAATGTGTCGTTAACCCACCACCACTCGACACAGCCAATTAGGAAGGCGTGTCACCTTAAACAAAGCGTGCCAATTCGTTGCTACTTCAGCACACCGGTGTAGTTGGAGAGCGAACCCACAAGCAAAACCCCCCTTTACTATGAATACTATTTGTAGCGACAGCGTACGTGTTAAACTATTAATTATTCCGTATTATTATAATCCGTTGCGTGTGACCAGATGCCATTCATTTCATTGACACTGGACACG
Source organism: Lampetra fluviatilis (assembly GCF_964198595.1). Lineage (NCBI taxonomy): Eukaryota > Metazoa > Chordata > Hyperoartia > Petromyzontiformes > Petromyzontidae > Lampetra > Lampetra fluviatilis. The sequence continues at coordinate 36,440,500 of NC_136275.1, read as the reverse complement.
AGTGTTGGGTGCGTTTTACTTTCCAGAGTGTCTAATAATCCCGAGGATACGTCAATATCTTCATATTTGTTTATTGTTTCGTTTGTACTGTTTATAATCTAATATCATTTAATATTTTCACAGAGCGCCTTCACTCAAGGCGCTTGCCATAGTAAAACTAAGAACGGTGACAGAATAGAATGATTTAAAGGTAAGCGCGTGCAGAGATTGACAAATGAGTTGCCACGATAGAGGGCTGTTTGTTGACCACGAAAGGGTTAGAGGAGAGGCACAGGAAGGAGTGGAGGGACGAGGGGTGGGAAGAGGAAGAGAATAGGAAAAAATGAAGGGGCAAGTCGCGTACATAACACTGTGTACAAAAACATATTTAATTTTGGTTCCTGGGTACTAAGTGTTATTTTCCAATTTCTTATGCCTCAAAAGTACAGAAAATGGCTATTATTCCCCACAAACGTTGGTTTTGTGACCAGAACACAATAGCGAAGTTAAAAATCCACTCCATTCATAACACTGTCACAAATTGACGTTTTTTTTTTTCCTGGTTCATAGGTATTTTTTTCCAATTTCTTATGCCTCAAAAGTACTGATAATAGCTATTATTCCCCACAAACTTTGCTTTTGTGACCAGGACAGTGACATTTTGAAATGTACCTATTTTTAATGAGAAAACGTGGTGTGCATTTGTGTCATTCATTCACGTAAAGTCCTGGTCGCAAAAGCAATGTTTGTGGGGAATAATAGCCATTTTCTATACTTTTGAGGCATACGCATTTCGAAAATAACACTTACTACCCAGGAACAAAAATCTTGTTACATAGTGAAACCTCGTGTGACCCCTGCAGTCACCAGAGGCGCTACGATGCATCGAAATAAAAAAAAAAACTTCTAAACTAGTCGAGGGGAACACGCTACAGACACAGAAACTGGGAAAGAAAAAGTTTTTATGTCATCCAGACTTATATTATAAATGTGGATTTGCTCTCCAACACACCGGTGTGCTGTACTAGTAACAAATTGGCACGTTCTGTTTGCGTGACAAACCTTACTAATTGGCTGTGTCGGAGGGTGGTGGGTTTAACGACGCATTTATATTTACGCGATCTAACCCAAGAAGCCTATATTATTGATGATATTGGTCGCGAAAGTCTACGTGTTCAACTTTTTTTTTGGTCGGTTGAATATTTAACTAACCAGCGTGGTGAGGTATGGTCAATTCACCCCAGTGACTCGCGTGGCTTTGGGAAGCCTTCGCCAACCAGTGAACTGACAAACGTTGAAGTCGCATTTAACACAACATTTTCATAATAATTATAATATTATTATGAAAATGGGAGGAGCTTGCGTGGAGACGCGAGGTCAGGGTAGGAGCCATTGGCTTCTCTTCAGTGCTGTGAAGAAGGGCCATCGCCCGAAACATCGCCTATTACATACTTATTAATTTGTAAAGCAACGTTGTTGACGATTTTTTTTTCTGGAGAGAAAAGTTGGAAGTTTACAAATCAAGAGGGATGCGAACTTTGCATCCACAAGAGTAGCGATAATGTAAACTAATTTGTAAAAATCGTTGCAGGCTTAGTAACCAAGCAATTACAGCTGTGTTTCGAGTTGCATATTTAACTTAACTTTAGAAATTATTCTACAAACGTCAATATGGCTGCCGGGCTAACGGTGTTGTTATCATATTTGAAGAGTCAAATCGAGTTCTGCTTCTGTTTGCTGATATCTGTGAATATATATTCTTGGTTCTTTCGGTAAAGTCACGTAGATAGAAATAAAATAAAAAATAAAATAAAAAGTAAATGAAAATAAAAAATAAAAGCAAAAAAAAACCACGACGTTTCGATCGCAACACAAGCGGTCTTCATCAGGCGGAGAGAAAAGAGGGGGCAAGCCTCCAAATGCCATTGTTTATAAGCTTCAAATCAAGATGGTTTATTAGGGCTTTCAAAGTGAGCAAAGCTGTGGGGCGTAATTTATTTTTGATTTAATTTAATTTAAAATTTCTATCTATGTGACTTTACCGAAATAACCAAGAATGTTAATTCCTGCAGTCACGAAAGTTTTAAGTCAAATTTTGATATCTGTGAATATGCGAATGACAACCTCTTGTGATTTCGCTGGGCATGGTATCCCGGGGGGGGGGGGGGCAATGATAATGGTAGGGGGTGGGATCCCGGCAGACACGAGAGGAGCTACGCCGTACAACGATAACAATGCACGCGTAACAATTATTGAATCATCGGCTCGGTAACTACACCATTTTATCATAATCTCCCTTATTACTGCACATCTAACTTCGCTTTGAATATCTGAGTATGGGGGTGAGTGGGGGGGGGGGGTAGAGGGGGAGGCGATGGGGTGGGGGGATGATAAGGGGGGTGTGGGCGGGGCTGTGTGGGCCGGGGGGGGGGGCAATGAGAATAGTGGGTGGGGTGGGGGGATTTTACAAATGATCAAGGAGAACTGGAGCTTCTTTGAATCTTTATTTGGAATGTTTGCTACCGCAGGTGATGCGCATGATTGATGACGGAGTGCGCGTGATTACTGATTAAGGCGTCGTCTCAATCATTAACCCAACGGGGCCGACATCTTCACTGCAACAAAGGGAACGCTGTCTCTCTCTCTCTTTCTTTCTTTGTCTCTTTCCGTCATTTGTCTTTGGACCAAAAAACCCCGAGGTGGCCTGTGTCCTCAGTCTCCTCCAGACATCGTCGATCCAACAACGCACGCGCAACTCACACTCACCGCAATTCATGCACGCTCACCACAACTCATGCACACTCATGCAGACATATAAACACACGCCTCACCCACACTGAAAACCTTACGCACATCCGCACAATGGCAACTCACTCACACAACAATTGGCAAGACAAAGATCGCCTTGTAGCCTCAACAGAATTTCGGGGCCAGTGCTGCTCGATTACTATTCTCAGCAGCCAATAGAAGGCATCTAATCTGTTTGTCCTCTGATCCAAAGGCCCTTTACCTCTGTCTTGCAGTGATTCCAAACATGGACACGCTATATTCATATTTTCATCATCATCAAGGATGGAGGAGAAGGATCAATGGAGAAAGGGAGGTAAGGAGAGGGAGGGAAGGAGAGAGGGGAGAGAGGTAGAGAGAGGGGGAGGGAGGACCTAATAGGCCATGCACAGATGGCCACGCACTGTCATCAGCTGGGAAGGTGGCCAGCTTTCCAAGTGTGCGTCTCTCTCGCTCGCAAAGATAAAGACCCCCCGTGTAGCCGTACAGGCTGTTAGGGCAAGTGCTTTTCGCGAGCACCAATTCAGGCTGGAATGGCACACGCGGGGGTAGTTGTAACCAGCACCGCGCACGGCCGCAGCCGTTATCTCCCTAATGCCGACGTTTTACACGGTCGACATTGGAGAGGGGCCTGCGCCGGTTGAGATATCACTCGCTACTGATGGTATCTGCCGGTCGGAAATCGAAGGCACGTCGCCGGGGTTCCATGACGCAGTGCGCTTTACCACCACGCCACCGCTCACCGGAGATGCATGCGCACGTTTGCAAACACGACACCAGAAACTCATTTTAGACTGCGCGCGCTCTCTCTTGAACCCGGCCACGTTAGGTTGGATTTCCGGCCACGGCTAATATCAGTGGCAAGGGATATCTAAACCAGTCGTTCAGTTATTAATTTGCAATATACCCGCTCTAGTAATTTGAAGGTGTTCTGAAAGGCGAGGACGGATATGTGTGTGGGATTACATTGAGCGACAGAAAACAGGGACCGGTGGATTAGAGAACATATGCAGATTAATGCAATTCGCGTGACTGTTGTTTTTAAGCTGATTTCAATTTGTTTATTGACTCAACCTTACTTAAATCGTTTTGATTTTGTCGCGTTGGTGACCCGGGTCACTCTACAAGTGAGACCCATCCTGGTCTCTGTCACCTGGTTACACAAAATACACTCGACTATCATCCATATCGCAAGAAACGTGGGTTTCGACAGGACACCGTCATGGTTATGAGACATTATGGCCGATGGTCAAGGCGAACCAACGGAGTGGCAGCCCACCAATGGAACAAATCCAAGAGATGAAGCGACGAAATACGTCGGTACGCAGGTGCTGACGGATCATCACATCGTGGGATCGTGAGAGGTTTCTGGCGGCCTGGCGACACCTTTATCCAGAAGTGGATAGACCATAGCTACTGCTGATGATGATGATGATGACGGTGATGATGACGGTGATGATGATTGAATAGCGAGAAGCGACCCGTGGGAACGAGCCGTGGAGATGAGAGAGAGAGAGAGACGGAGAGGGAGAGAATTTCTCTGACCGGAGTTCAGTGTCTGTAGCATCAGGGCTGCCAATTAGTAGCGTTGGACCCCGTTTGGGCTGCCAATCACTCAGCCCTGGGGGGATGCGGCAGGTGCCCCCCGCGTCTCCCCCCCCCTCCTCTCCACTGACGCCGCAGCCCAGCCGCACGCTGTGGTTGCGAGGCGCCGCCACGAGAAACCGCGATCATAATCCAGCGGTTTATTATGAATGTGGAGTGGCGGCGTAGTGGTTAGCGCACCGCGCTATAAAGCAGGTCACGGCTCGCGTTAGTGGTGAGATAAATCCACAGCCCCGCCACCCAGCACCTCCCACCGGCCTTCACCAACCCGCACTGACCAGCAGGGTGAAGTATGGTGAAGGCGCGGAGCATACTCGTCCGAGAAGAGAAGTGCCCACCTCGTGTCTCCCCGCTGCGATTCTCGTTGCGCATGGTGATCGCCCGTACCGCGCGCATCAAAGTCCGGGCTCAAAAGTCCTGCTCGGCTTACCCAGATCTGACGAGATCGGGCTGCGCCTCTGGTTGATTCGGTCGAATGTTGACATTTTTTCAATCATCACTGGAACGTATTCGTGGCGCGACGTTTGGCTGCCGAGCGCGCTGAGAACAATGCCATCGTGTAAAATAAAATACAAAATACGCAATCGATGATGATATATATGAATGATGATGATGATGAGGGATGGATATTTAGCTCGTTCGGTCCGGGTGCACAGCTCCGGAATTGGTTTTCCAAGGAAGTAAGTGGGTATTGGGGGCAGGGGGGGGTGTTCCAGAGGATGTTGTATTTGACCCTATGACATCTATAATGATAGTAATAATCTTTTGCGAGCACACAATGTGTGAAAACAAATAAAATATTATAATGATGATGTTAATGATGCAAATACACGGCGCACTCGTAACGTTTCGACATTCTCACTTCCACAATAATCGCCGTGGTTGCTCGTCTATCGTGCATATCACATCACGACTGCGTTGATTTCATATCTGTATGATGTATTCCTGACACATCTTTGTTCATTTGGGAAAAAAAAGGAAGATGCTCCCCGGTAAGATGAGAAGACTCCTCGCTGCGTGTGTTCCTTCTCTGTGTTTCCAAGGAGTAATGCCCCCAATACCACATCGCAGGTAAACTAATTGTCCTCCAGTGATCAAATTGGTGACCCAGTTGGTCGGGCGGGCTTGTATCGTATATCAGTGCTGCAGCGCTGGGGAAAGGGGGGGGGGGGAGAAATGCAATTTATTCGCGGGAAAGCGTTAGGGATTGGGGTTTTTATTTATTTCAAGTGATTCTCATTGCACGCTCGAATTTAGTTTGAGAAACACCGGTGCAGATGTGGAGCGGTGGTGGACCAGTTGGCGACCCGACAGTGGTCAACATGATATTGGGAGCGTTTTCTGAATCGGTCCTGAGCCCTCCCGTATATTTCACTTCGTCAACTCGCACTGACCAGCGTGGTGAAGTACGGTTAAAAAAAATCCCATGGGCGATACCGTACGGCAGAGGCTATTACCCAGCAATAGATTGATAAAGGATGGTCTTCATCGATCGTCATGCCCAATCCACTGCTGGATGAAGGCGTCTCCAAGCGATCACCGTAACGGACGCTAAATGAGCATGCCTTGATTTATGATCAATTGCGGGCTCATTTTACATGCTCTGTTGGATGTGAATACACGCGTTCATACCCTGCACCCGCTGCTTTCATCCCTGCACTACTTTGCAAAAGAGACGCTCGTCTCAATGGGCTTCTCAACTGGTTACAGAGGTCTCCTTTGTATACAAACGGGAGCTGTCCGCCGTTGAGCTCCGGAAAATACCCCGTGTAGAAGGCTATGGCTTCGGTATATACATGGCACGGATGTTGTGGCTGCACCACGCACATCAATCGCACTACTGTCAACGTACGGCCCTTGGGAAATCCACTGCTGGATCAGAGCCTGTTTCAACGTTGGCTTCGTCTGTACCTGCGTGTCTGTGTGCAGGCATAACGCGGCGACCCGAGTTCGATTCCCGCTCACGGCCAACACCGGTGATGATTATCTGAACCGGTCCTGGGCCTCTTCTAGGTGGACTCAGCCTAAAATGAGTCCTGGTATTGTGTGTAAACATCGCCACAAGGGAAACAAAGGCCCGCTGGGCGTGTTGCTGGCAACCCTCGTGTGCCACCGTGCCGGCCTTCATAGGTGCTCGCTAACAGCACTTGCCCCAACAGTCTGCTCAGGATATAAGGGGGGATCTTTGGCTTCGTAAGTATTTGTTGGCATGTGTGTGCGTGTTGTGTGTTTTGGGGGTGCGCGCATGTGCATGTTTACAATGAGGGGGGGGGGGCACGTGCTGGAGGAGGAGGGGACGGGGGGGGTGTAGCGAGTGTGGGGGGTAGTTTGAGAGAGAAGGTGGGGGGGGTTGGTTTAGGAGATGGGTTCCCTCCCGATACGACGCCACGGCGTGACTGCATCAAGGACATTAACATAACTCACATTTTATGGCCCGACCATAGCCCCATCGCTTTCCAACATCTAATTAAATCACGCCCGACAAGGCGCAACGCTTTATTGCAAAAGCTCGTGGTTATTAATGAATGTAGCTGGCAATGTTGCGGTAGAGGTGGGAGAGGGGGGAATATTAAAATAATCCACACACACACATACGCACACGTGAACGCGTGCACACGCGTACACGTGGACGCGTGCACGGTCTCACACGCGCACGCGCGCTCACGCGCGCGCACATTGCAAAGCTCCAAGGATATAACCACGCTATTAAATTTGGAAGCGTTGCTCGGTTAAATATTGAATTCGCGCACTAATAGGAAGATTTGGCAAGTTAAATGCTGGCTTTTTCCGTGCCTTGAGCGAGCCTCCAAAACTGGAGTGGCATTGCGCAGTAATGATGGAAGGATGTAATTGATCCATTAAACTGCGATTCAACTACAAACACAAAACCCCCGTATAGTCTGAACAGACTTTTGAGGCAAGTGCTGTTAGCGAGCACCTATTAAGGCCGACCGCCTTTTGTCTCCCCGGTTTCCCGGCCCTGCCGCCATAGTTTCCCCTGTGGCGATGTTTCCACACTGCAGCGGGCAGGTACTAATTTTATGCTGAGTCGACCTAGTGGAGGCCCTGCACCGTTACTGGTGTCGGCTGCGAGCAGGAATCGAACTCAGGCCGCCGGGTTCGTGGTGCAGCGCGCTAACCACTATGGACTTATGTTGAACTTCTTTCACACCGCACGTGGGGGTGGGGGTGGGAAAGGATAACAAACTAAACACAAAAAGCAATTAAAAACAAACGAGCTTTAAATCTAGATTTAAACGTGCACATTGCTCCAGTGGCTTCCTAATATCTGAATTAAGAGCGTTCCATCTGAAAGCGATTCACACTCGCGGGTCGACCCTTCCTTCCCGAAGCTTACCGATTTTAGCCGGTGTACACGCCCGATGATTGTTGAGCACTGACATTGTGGTCAAATTAGTGTGCGCGCACGCGTGTGTGTACACGAGTAACCAGCACGGCACATTGAGTACAAATTTAAATTAATCTGTATATAATATGTCTGAGTGTATACTCTTTGGTTCTTTCGGTGGGACAAGCATCAGGTGCCCGTGGTTGTCCCACCTGATGACGATTGCTTGTGTTGCGATCGAAACGTCGTGATCTATTTTATTTTCTACCTACGTGACTTTTACTGCAGTCACGAAAGTTTCAAATCACGAATGTCTGTGTGTGTGTTAGCGCGCTGTGCTACGTACCCGGCGACCCGGGTTCGATTCCCGCTCACGGCCAACACGCAGTGACGATTATTTGAACTGGTGCTGGGCCTCCCCTAAGTCGACTCAGCCTCAAATGAGTACCTGGTGCGGTGTGTAAACATCGCCACTAGGGAGACAAAGGCGGTCGGGCGTGGTGCTGGCCACCCACCCCCTCGTGTACCGTACCAGACTTCATAGGTGCTCGCTAACAGCACTTGCCCCTACAGTCTGTTAAGGTTATACGGGAGATCTTTGTCTGTGTGTGTCCCACCTAAAACACATATCGTTCAAGCTTACACGTTAATTTGATTTAACTCGTAAAAAACTTAAGAGAGACCAATATATGTCGAATTTGCAAGTGACCCGGGGCATTCGCCTGCTGCCAATAGGGGGCGATGCTTGCTGCTGTTGCTAAAATCCCAATTGAGTAACTTGCGGTGTAATTTTCGAACGTGGCAAATTTGCACCCCCAACGGCGGCGCTCAGTGGCCAATTTTTGCGAATGAGATCAGCGGGTCCTTCACGTCCACAGTGAGTGAGTGAATCAGACGGCGTGTAGTTTTTTTTTGTTTTCCATCAAGGTTAATAAACTCGCAGTATTAACCAGGGGTGGCCGCTGGATTCGATCCGTGAGCCTCTGTAACAAGTGGCGTGCGTGCTACGGTTAGGCCACGTCACCGTGCGAAGCGCTGATTCCATTTCACATTCATGATGAAGACAATTCACGCCCATGGGCAAATCAGCCGCGATGGGCCCGAACTCGTCTAGGATCTCGGAAGCTAAGTAAGGGTTAGCCTGGACAGCGTGTGTACGTGTGGGTGCCGCACAGAATAAAAACAGGTTGCTGCTAGAGGCTTCTGCAGGGCTACGTGGTGGGTAGCAGAGGGCAGTGAGAGCATAACCTGTTAAATATGAATGATGATGATGATGGAAATTCTGATATTGCCTTCATTGGGGAGAATATAACCTGTAAAATGGATGTTGATGATGATGCTGCACAACTTAAAATTCCATGACTACGATGTTGCCAGTGATGTTGGTTTCATTTAAACCAGATTGGTCAAGAGTGGCCTGGGTATCAAGAGGTTATGTATTGCTTGGCACATGATCATAATGGTAATGATCTACTGAATAATCATTATTGTGATGATGAATATCATGAGTGCTTGGTCAATGTATGATGATCATGATCTGTCGATTATAATGCCAATGTATTGATTGGCTGCTAATGATAATCATTTGACGTATGATGATAGTGATCATATATATTCAGATTACTTTTATGATTTTGACGATAATGATTTTGATAATGATGGTTGCTCCAAAAAATGCTAATATTCATGACCTATCAATGACGATGTGTATTTAGTGATTTATGATGATATTTTGATTGATCGATGATAGCGATGATCTATTGATTATGATATAATTCACTATAATTTATTCAATGAGCATGATGGCTGCTATGACGATGATGTATTCATAATAGAAGCCCGTATACAGATTCACGTTTGGCTCGAGTCGAGGAAACAGCGGAGCGGAGTGGATGCCTAATGGGAAAATCCTGCAGCCTACTTGGGCAGTAAACTGTGATGGCACTAACGGCGCGAAGCCTGTTGAAGCGTGGTCTGATTACAGACTCGAGGGGAGATCTATGCCAGTGGAGGAGATAGCTTGAGATGTGTGATGACTGTTGCTTGGTCGGTGCTTGGAATGGGCTCTGGTGCAAGGAATCAAACGGGGACCCCCCCCCCCTGTCCAATCCCCCCTCCCCACCTCCCTCCCCTTGTCCAATCCTCCCTCCCTCCACCTCTCCTTATCCCGGAGCGTGCCCCTGCGGTCCGTAGTTAGCCTCGACAATTGTCCTGCCTGCACAATCGATAGTCACCCCACTGGTGTTTAAGTGTGCGCGTGTGCATATGTGTGTTTGTGGTGGTGAGTGCAGGAGTTTGTGTACGTGTGCGTGTAAGTGTGTAAGGGTGTGTGTATTTGTGTATGTTCGGTCGACTCAGCCTAAAATTATTACATTATGCGCTGTGTAAAACATCACCACTGCGGCGACAACGGCGAGCAGGGCGTGGCGCTGACAGCACTTGCCCCTACAGTCTGTTAACCGCTATACGGGGGGGGGATCTTTGTCTTTGTGTGCTGGATCACAGCTGAGACGCAACGACAACCTGCTCATTTTCGCGCACGTGGCCCAAACGTGAGCCCACACACGGTACACACACACAGACACACATACACACGCGCACACGCATACACATGACCCCAGCCACTCTTTTCATGACCCTCGGGCCCAATTAACGAACCGAGCAGATAAGGTCCACGGCTGAACACGATTAAGCTGGAATCCCACGAGGAGATAGACGAGACTCAGGGGAGACGGGCAAGTGCAGGAGAGACGTCTCACGGTACGAGAGTCGGCGTGACAGGGCGAGCGACAGAGAAAGGAATAAGACACCTGCCAGATCACGCCGTTCAATCGCCGGCGACCAGATGAAGCCCGAATGCCCTGGCACGTGTTTGGATGGGGGATCACCATGCATAACGAGCGTTGCAGACTTGGTGGGGTCTACGTTTGTGGGCAGCATAATAGCGGTGCACCAATATCTATTGTTGTACCGTACCGAGTCTGTACGTCTGTTATATCACGACAGCAAATGGAAGTAAAACTTCGTTCCTTGTCCGCCGCACATGAATAGAAGCATTTTGAGTCTACCAGCCTATTTTGTAGAGACGCCTGGATATATGATGGACAACCGCGGTTGTGTAGGTGGTCGTGGTTATCCTGCTATGCATCTATCCCTCGTATTGTTTTTGTTCTCAAGTTTCTGCGTTTCGCTGCTCGTGCTGGGAAATTGTACAGAGCCAGTTTAGCGGAATCACTCGCCGCAAGATGTTAAGGCTGGCCATGGGTGGCAAGCGAACTCGGCTTGAGTTCCGTGAGGAGGTGGAGTGAAACGTCGGGCAAAGTGCGTGCCGAGCAACGCGCAGTAGAAATTGCACCTCGAGATGGCAAACGTGTCTCTGAGTGTGCGCGCGTTTTTTTTAATATTCACGCACCCATTTTTGTTCTCGTCACATTTACATTCAATCTTATAAATGTATGCCATTTTTATTTTGCTATGTATGTAAGTTTCCCCGTCCTTCACAAAGGAAGGGACAATGCGGACGGTGTGTGACATTTTTCTCAAATTCTCGGCAGCGCGCTCGTGAAATTCCATTACCTCTCGCGTCCGATTGCGTAAATGGCTGGAATAAAATACCGTCTCTTCACGGCCCCCCGAAGCATAACTCCAATCCCACAAAGCAAAGCGTTAAAAAAGCCAACAACAACAATAACAGAGACCTTGATGCTGCTTGCGGCTAAACCACGTTTTTTGTCAACACAAATGTCACATTCTTCGCTTTGTTTAAAAAATATGTGCTCATTCTGTTTAAAAAAAAACCCATTAGCTTTGTACTTGTCTATCTTATGATGAACAAAAAAAGTTAAATACAAATTTCACGCGAGGTTTTGCATGAATGCCTAACAACGGCCTTCGGCCTAACCATAGACAGCTCAGCCACACTGAATGTCTGACTCTCTCTGCATTTTCAATGGCTTTGGAGTAAGGCATCTGAACGAGCTATCCACCTGCCGCTGGCTGCCCTTGCATAGGATTACATCCATGAGCAACACTTTATCTTCGGAGGCTTTGTGATAACATTTTGTACTTGTTTATGTATATATATAACTATTTTTTAAATCCTTTATTAAATCCTTTATATTAAGCTTGCTTGCGTGCTTGCTTGCTTGCTTGCGTGCTTGCTTGCTTGCTTACGACCGTGCAAATATTTCGGTCGTTTTTTAACCCACTTCCCGTGATCCAATCGAGCTGACATTTTCCACACAGACTCGTTGTGCGAGATAATTAATGTTCGTGAAAAAAAAATTCCCAAAATTTGACACTTTTTAGGCAAAACAAATTTATTTTACATATATTCAAATAGAACTCATTCTTGGCTTTGGCTGAACGTCACAGTATAAGAGCCCAGAGCGTAACCCCTCCACAGGCCGTGGCGGAGTAGCGCAGTTGGTAGGGCCCTTGCTTCCCATGCCAAAGGTCGCGGGATCTATCCCCGCCTCCTCCACAGGCGAATATATTTTTAAATCCTTTATATTAAGTTTGCTGCCACGCATATAAAGGATTTATAGTGAAAAACTTTGTTTTTACGGGTTATACTTCTATTAAGTTCGCTTGCTTGCTTGCGTGCTTGCTTGCTTGCGTGCTTGCTTGCGTGCTTGCTTGCTTGCGTGCTTGCTTGCTTGCGTGCTTGCTTGCTTGCGTGCTTGCTTGCTTGCGTGCTTGCTTGCTTGCTTGCGTGCTTGCTTGCTTGCGTGCTTGCTTGCTTGCTTGCGTGCTTGCTTGCTTGCGTGCTTGCTTGCTTGCGTGCTTGCTTGCTTGCGTGCTTGCTTGCTTGCGTGCTTGCTTGCTTGCGTGCTTGCTTGCTTGCGTGCTTGCTTGCTTGCGTGCTTGCTTGCGTGCTTGCTTGCTTGCGTGCTTGCTTGCTTGCTTGCGTGCTTGCTTGCTTGCGTGCTTGCTTGCTTGCGTGCTTGCTTGCTTGCGTGCTTGCTTGCTTGCTTACGACCGTGCAAATCTTTCGGTCGTTTTTTAACCCACTTCCCGTGATCCAATCGAGCTGACATTTTCCACACAGACTCGTTGTGCGAGATAATTAATGTTCGTGAAAAAAAATTCCCAAAATTTGACACTTTTTAGGCAAAAAAATTATTTTACATATATTCAAATAGAACTCATTCTTGGCTTTGGCTGAACGTCACAGTATAAGAGCCCAGAGCGTAACCCCTCCACAGGCCGTGGCGGAGTAGCGCAGTTGGTAGTGCCCTTGCTTCCCATGCCAAAGGTCGCGGTATCGATCCCCGCGTCCTCCACAGGCGAATATATTTTTAAATCCTTTATATTAAGTTCGCTGCCACGCATATAAAGGATTTATAGTGAAAAACTTTGTTTTTACGGGTAATACTTATATTAAGTTCGCTTGCTTGCGTGCTTGCTTGCTTGCTTGCGTGCTTGCTTGCTTGCTTACGACCGTGCAAATCTTTCGGTCGTTTTTTAACCCACTTCCCGTGATCCAATCGAGCTGACATTTTCCACACAGACTCGTTGTGCGAGATAATTAATGTTCGTGAAAAAAAATTCCCAAAATTTGACACTTTTTAGGCAAAAAAAATGTATTTTACATATATTCAAATATAACTCATTCATGGCTTTGGCTGAACGTCACAGTGTAAGAGCCCAGAGCGTAACCCCTCCACAGGCCGTGGTGGTGTAGCACAGTTGGTAGCGCCCTCGCTTCCCATGCCAAAGGTCGCGGGATCGATCCCCGCGTCCTCCACAGGCGAATATATTTTTTAAATCCTTTATATTAAGTTCGCTGCCACGCATATAAAGGATTTATAGTGAAAAACTTTGTTTTAACGGGTTATACTTATTAAATCCTTTATATTAAATTCACTTGCTTGCTTGCTTCGGACCGTTCAAATCTTTCGGTCGTTGTTTAACCCACTTCACGTAATCCAATCGAGCTGACATTTTCCACACAGACTCGTTGTGCGTGACAATTAATGTTCGTGAAAAAAAAATTCAAAAATTTTACACTTTTTAGGACAAAAATATTATATTTAATTACCAATTTCTTAATGCTGCCATGCAATCATCTGACCCATAGGTGGCAGCCATCTCAAGCCAGAGGACGAGAGGACTCTAGCCGCCACGCATATAAAGGATTTATAGTGAAAAACGTTGTTTTTACAGGTTATACTTGTATACGATTTTTTTTTATTTGTTTACTTATTTTTTTTTAAGGGTTGAATTGACTTAGTAATTGCTAGAAAGATGATTGAGCCCCTAACGCGATCGTGTGTTGTGACATGCAATCAGCGTGAATAACGCTGTATACAATTAGTACTTAATTACACTTCAAGCCTCCCAAAAAAAATTCGGTTAATTCGTGCTCATCTATAATATGCAGCCAGAGGTAGAATTCAACATTCCTATGACCGGGAGGGGAGGGGGTGAGTCTCTACATACAACTACCGTTGACTTCATCACTAAAGTGTACTATTTTAACGGTCCCTAGAGGTTGGGTGAAGCGGGGAAAAATTAAACACGATGGGTCAGATAACACAGTCCACTAACGTTAGCCATGTCCGGGAGTCCAACTCATTCTCACCGGGTTCACAGTACAGAGTGTCTTGGTCACTTCGATAACTGCCCGAGAGATTGAAAGCAGCGATATGGAGCGAAATTGAGTGAAAATTTAGAAAATATTCACTACTTAATTATCTTATCTAGCCTCTCTATCTCTGTGCGTCACCTTTCAAGTTTAATGTATTAGGTATAGCCCTCTGAGCCATGCGGCTCTAAAGTCGGGTGCAACCGCAACAGACAAAATATGAACACAGAACATCTTAAAGCGACGATGCGTAACAGAAACATCCTGGAATAAACCAGCAAATATTCCAAAAAAAACGTATTAAAACACTGTGTGCGTCGAAGGAGGGCCATTGCCTGAAACGCCGCCGATTATGCAGTATTTGTTATCCTTTCATAGCAGCGCTATTGACAAATGCGTTTCAGTTTACGTCAAATGTGTGCTTGTACACCACTGCCCACGTACCGCCACAATTTAGTTCCGTTTAACCCGGTAGCAAATAACCGGTGACCCGAGGCGGTTGGTCGGTACAACGTGGGCTGGCAGGTGGACAACAGTGTCCACCAAGGGCAGTGCCAACCAACGGGCAGTTTTTTGTTTGTTTTTACCACGGCTGCTAACAACGATATTTGCTACCTAAAGATACGACTCTTTAAGAAAATCTACGTAGCAATTGCCACCGTGGGTGGTACCGATAGCCCATTTTTTTGGTTTTTTGGGGGGGGCAAGGGTCTATAACGAGTAAAAAAACTGGTGCCAGGCATTAGCCACGAAGTCGCGTCTCCAACAGCAGCAGCAGCAGCAGGAGCTGCAACAGCGTCGCACTCGATAGCGGTGAGGCGTGGGTGGGTGGGGACCGATTGCGTCCAAATGAAGCCTCTTTAAAGTTCGCAGACACGCGGAGGTAAATAGAGAGGGGACCAGATGCTGTCCCAGCCTGACTCGCGACTTCACCGAAACGAGCGTCTCTTCCATTCACCGCGTCGGTGTGGCGATGGGGAACATATGTGTGGGGGGGGGGGGGCTGTTAGGAATGTGGGGGAGGGGGTACAGGGAGGGGGGTAGTGGGGCGCATGCAAGGATTTGGGGGGGCGGCAATGGTTTGTGTAGAATACAAGGAATACACATTTTAATTAATCACTTCCGACAAGTCTGTTGTTGTTTTTTGTCTCTCTAAATAGCAACCCATTTAAAACAAGATAAAGCCTGATTTAAGACGGTTATATCAGCATCATCATCAGTCATTGTCAATCTACTGCTGGATCAATGCCTTGCCGAGCGAGCGCCACCTGCCACTCACGATGCTACAATGTACTGATCCACGTCGCACCTGCACATGAAATGAAATCCGTGAATTGTTTATTTGCGATGTGGTAATGTTAATCATTCACAATTTTTGTGAAGTATGGTAAGAAAAAAGCGTGTCTGACATGGCGTGGAGAGCCCTCACCTGTTGTTCGATCGAGAATTGTCTGAATAGATTCACTTCATCCACCAGTGAATCGATCATGCTTGATTTTGATTATTAATATAAAACCCTTATTTTTCTCGAATGGTGAATTAAGGTGTATCTATGACATGTCTGCGGTAGGGGTCGTTTGACCATACTTCACTACGCTGGTCAGGGCGCGGTTGTGACGCGGAGACATGTGCCCGAGATATTCAAATATCGCTCGCTACTCATGACAGCCGTGGCCAGGGATCGAACTCTGGTCAATGGGCCCAAAGTGCACGTTACGTGAACCACGCACACACACACCGAGTCACCCATACGCAAGACACACGGACTCACGGACTGTTGGGGCAAGTGCTGTGAGCGAGCACCTTTGAAAGGCCGGCACGGCACACGAGGGGATGAGTGGCCAGCATCACGTCCGGCCTCCTTTGTGTCCCTAGTGGTGACATGTATACATCTCGCTCTCGCTGCTCATTTGAGACTGAGGACCAAGACCCAGGACCGGTTCAAATAATCGTCACTGGTGTTGGGGGCCGTGAACGGGAATGGGACTCGGGTAGCAGGGTTCGGTGTGTTGTGGCCTTGCTCTCCGTCACACCGGTGTGTTGTACTAGTACAGAATTGGTCACGTGACAAACCTTACTAAATTGGCTAGGTCGGGGTGACTGCTGTGTGTGTGGGATGGCCCAGCGCCGAGTTCGATGGGGGGTTGGGAGTGGGTTGGTGGGGGGGGGGTCGATGGGGGTTTGGAGTGGGTTGGAGGGGGGGTGTCGTCGATGGGGGGTTTGGAGTGGGTTGGTGGGGGGGGTCGTCGATGGGGGGTTTGGAGTGGGTTGGTGGGGGGGGTCGTCGATGGGGGGTTGGGAGTGGGTTAGTGGGGGGGTGTCGTCGGTGGGGTGAGGGGGTGTAGAAAACGGAATGCGGGGGGGGGGGTATGTTTTTCCCCTGAAAGTAAACGCCGCGTTCGCTCATCGTAGCTCGCGGTCTCACCATCCTCGTAAATCACCAATCGCGTAAAATATAACAGGGGGGGCGGGGGGGCGGGGTGTAATGAGCACGGCTGCAAACAAATCCATCAATCGCGCAAACAAATGGAATGAACGTAAAAAAAAATATGAAATGACGAATGCCGAAATATCGGCGCTGTGTGCTGATTCTCACCGTCCTCCCCTTCCCTCTCGCTGCCGTTGTTGGTACCAACACAAAGGGAGCTAACAGGTGGTGCGCAACAGGGAACAAATATTGCTAAATGAAGTGGAACACGAAACAAAACAATTAATCTGCCCGCGATTTGTGACACCCGGGTCGTATCGGAGGCACGCAAGGTTTGCGTGCTTGCGCGCCTGCCTCTCGTGCTAATGAGGCATCTCGCACTGTGATCTACGATCAGCTGTTTCAATTCTCCTTATTCCTCTCTCGTCTGTCTGTCACTCTCTCTCTTTATCTCTCGCTCCTCCACTCAACCAGGTGATGACCTCACTCGCCCCCCCCCCTGCCGTCGCGGACCGACAGAGCAGATGTCTGGGTAAGGAATCGCAATGTGTGTGTGTGAGAGAGAGAGGTGCACCGTGGGGGGTTGTGCGTTGCACACGGGATGGCAAGCAGTCAGGGCAATGCTTGAGCTCAGTCCCAGGCGAGAGGTGGTTTCTCAGGGGTCGTTCCTTTGGTTGCTTTGCCACACCCAGAGCGAGACTCAATGTGCTCCACGCTGACACTTCGCAAATCGATCCGAGAGTCTCCATGTCCTAAGTCGATTGGTCTTTAGACGGTTGAGGTGACATATCCTTGCGCAGATAATAATAAAACATTTTTTTTTGAAGGCCGCCGAATTTTCAACCGCATATCCAATGCGCTGTGTATGGGAATCAGAACGTGAACAGGACCAGGGTCAGCAGCCAGAACTAGGGGGTATAAGACCAATATGAGTGGCAGTGCTCTTGACGATTGTGTTGTGTTAATATTCAAACTTAACTAAATCCCTCCGCCATCACACCGCCTCTGGTCACCCAGCAGAACAGGTGGCCAACTGGAGTGAACTCCATCGGCAGGTCGCGTCTGCTGGGGTAAGTAAAGTGTGGGTCATAACGCTTCTTCCATGACGTCCGACCAGCATGGGAGAGTAGGCAAAAACAAATACCAACGAGAGTGGGGAGGGGGGGTTCTCGGGTGAAGGGTCTCTCGTGGAGGTCCTTCTACTAGCAGTGGCGCGAGCGAGCAATTGCAGGGCCGCGCCTTTAACTTCCCATGCGTGGCCATAGTGCTTAGTTTCTAACTGAATATTATCCCGAGCCGCTTGTAGATTGTACCGTGTGGATGGACAAATTTGAACATTAGTCTGATATCAACCATTTTTTCCCATCACATGCGAAATCCAATTTTAATGCCTTTGTGAGACATAAACAACCACACACACAAAAAAAAAATCTATCAACATTGAATGTGGGCCAAGTTGGTGCATACAAACCATTAGAAAACGTTATTTATTTATTTTTGTCATTGAATTGATTTATATTCATAACAATTTCCACTGATCCCCAGCGCAGCACGCGATGAATGCGGCACTAAATTGCATTATGCGGCTTTAAAGCTCGGTCAGACTCGGAATGGTAAATCGATCCACCGATTCGCAAATTGGCAGTTTTGACTCATCTGCATTGTGTCTCCCCCCCCGCCCCACAATGCAGCCTTGATAGATTGTAAATTGCCAGCCGAGACACCCTTAGTGATGAATGGTAACACTGATCGATGCTCCCACGATGTCGTGGTCAGTACAGTGGATCTGCAATCTAGGGGTCGTTGGCTCGAATCGATCTTCCGGCGCGGCAGTTGCGACGATACAAGTTTCTTCAATTCCACTCACCCTCTCCAGCCCGCCCCCCGGCCCTCCACACCCCCCCCACCCCCCTTCACCCCCACCGTCTCTATGTCCAGCCAGAAGTATAAATGGCTATGCCACAGTTAGTCGGTGGGCAGATCGCGTGCAATGGGGTGAAGTGTGGGCACTCCAACATGATGCACTCCAAGGGTCTCCTTTAGTAGAGGCTCTTCTGCTAGGAGCGGCGCGTCCAGCAATGTCACCGCCGCACCTCGAGCGTTACCTCTATCCGTCCAGCGACGCGCAGCGGGAATCCTCTCGGTTGACAACCGCTGTTGAATTCCGCGCAATTGTTGTGTTTATTGACTCCCCAGACAGTATTAATGTTGTTACTAGTGGGCGAGTTGACCTGCGTCGACCAGGATTTGAACTCTCGATCTTCCCGTTCACATGGGGCTCTCCCCTACCTCCGCGACACTCGGACAAATCATAATAGCACACGTGAAAGGGGTCGCATGAGGGTCAATAAATAAGCAGTGGATAGAGGCTAGAAGCGGGAAGGGGTTGGGGGGGGCAGATGAACAGAGGCTTTCCCTTCTATGCTCCATTTCTTTAGAGACTTGAATTGTTCCCTGCGTTCCTATCACTCACCTGCCTTGGCTCTGAGCTGTACAGCGATGACTTTTGGCCGTCGGAAGCTTTGTCAGTTATTTGTTGTTATTTTTTATTATTCTGACTTCCCTAAGAGGAGTTCAAGGTCAGTGTTTGGGGTTAATAAAGAGAATTTCACCAGCCAAGCCCAGGCCACCCCAAGGAACTATTCCCACAACATCCACACTCACACTCTCAACCCCCACCTCTCGCTCCAACCACAGACAAAGCAAACGCAACGATCATCCGTATATGGCCTTTAACGGACTGTTGGGGCATGGGCTGTTAGCGAACACCTATTAAGGCCGGCACGGCACTCGGAAAAGTGGGTGGCCAACACCACGCCCCGTCGCCATTGTCACTCCAGTGCAGATTTTTGACACGCCACTGTTTTTGGTCGCGAGTGGGATTCGAACACGGGTCTCTGGGCTCATAGGACAGTGCGCAAATAACCACGGCACTACCGCTCCCAATAACACCACCATCCACCCATCGTCCTCCACATGCGCCCTCAAAATGCACACTGGAGCCAGAGGCAAGGAGAGATGCATTGGGGTCACCGTGCATAAAATTGGCCAATAATAATAGTTCACGGCCGTGTGGTGCGAGCCGTCACGATTGTCTCAGGAATCGGACAGGTTCGAGCGAGGGATTCATTTAGGGAACGTGTCTGGAGTGTCAGTCGGGATGTTTGTGGTCATCTTGCCTCGACGCACGGGTCATCGCGTGGACTCCTGTAATCGTCTAATTGCTAAAAGCGTCTCCAAAAAAATCATGTCTGCCGTGCCTATACGAGGGATGTATTACGTTGTGTTATTAGTGCAACAATCGTTCCTTCTCTTCCCTCTGCCTGTCGTTGCTTTGACTTCCTCAATACCCCGCTCCAGCCCTTCTCATTCACTTGTCCCCTCGATCACACTCGGGGGCTTCTCTCGGTTTAGGGTCGTCGCTTGGAAGTGGTGCGGTCAAGTGCCACCAACGACACTCGATAAGCTCTCCAGTGATAACTTTGAGTCCCTGCATCTGCAACCCTTCGCTTTCCACCTTTACTCTCGGTCCGGGTAATAAAAAAAGAAGAAATCCGCGTCCGCGTGTGCTGCAGGGCACCGCCTGACGACTGCTCGCTTGCTCGCTCGCGGAGCGAGATGCGAGCGTTCGATAAAAGCCCTCGGCAATCTGTCGGCACGCGACGATTTGCATGACGATGCAGATGAGACGCGTTTACGTTTTTCCCGCAAAACGAAAGCAAAGCGGCGCCGATTATGATGGGAGATGGAGTGCTCTCCGTCTCTCTCTCTCTCTCTTTCACGTCGTGACGGCTCATTAGGCGGGCGGGCGTGCGTTGGCGAGCCTCTGCGCGTCTCGAGCTAAAGACTGAACGCAGTATGGCACTGCGGTGGTGTGGGTAGAACAACCCTCAGAGGATCGTGGTGTTTTTTGATGCCCCAGAGTTTGGGCCGCGTGTCTCCCTCCTCCCGCCGTGCGGTTCGCGTGCCCCGCGCGAGGTTCTGCCCCTGCTAAGTCAGCGCACAACGATCTCAGCGAGTAGCCGTGGCGGTGTGAAGGCCACCACGGCACACGTGGAGGTGAGTAACCAACATCACCCCTGGCCGCCTCTGTCTCCCCCACGTTTATGATTTTTTCACACAGCACAACACCGCCTCCCCTGGGTTGAGTCGACCTCTGGGAGGCCCAGCACCAGTTGAAATAATCATAATACAGTTTTTTTTTGGATTAGATCGCGTAAATATATAAATGTGTCGTTGAACCCGCCACCACCCGACGCAGCCAATTCGTAAGGGTTGTCGCGTAAACAGAACATGCCGATTCGTCACAGTACAACACACCCGTGTGTTGGAGAGCCAAGCCAAGCCACAGCATTTACAATCCTGTATCTCCAACACACCGGTGTACTGTACTAGTGACGAATTAACATGTTCTGTTTACGTGACAACCCTTACTAACTGTCTGTGTCGGGTGGTGGCGGGTTTAACGACACATTTATATATTTACGTGATCTCACCCAAAAAAACATGTATTATGGATTATATTGGTCTCAAAAGCCTACGTGTTGAAACACAGTTCAAATAGTATTGGTCGTGGGCGGGATTCGAATTCAAGTAGCTGGGTACGTAGTGCAATGGGCAAACACACTGCGCCACCATTCCACCCTAATGTATATATTTAATAAGGCAAATCCTTCCAGTACACCATCTGACGTATGTGTGGCTCCGCCCACTCTGAAGCTGCCCCCGCCGCCCCCTGTGAAAACAGACGCTGTTCCATGCAGCTCACTTCTGCTCGCGCCTTCCTCCCTCCCCCTCTCATCATCACCCTCTCATCCCGACATCTTGGTCCAGTCATTTATTCTCCTCCTCCTCTTCCTGCACGAACGCTCCTCGTCAATTTTTGTGAATTTTCGTTCCGGCCTCCCTTCCCTTTACCGTTCGTCTTGCCCCCTCTGTCTGCTGCCCTATTGCAAAACTGACTCTGTTCCCCCTTCCCGTAGTGTGGTGCCACGGCTGCAACGTTTGAATCGTTGTTTTTTTTGTATTGCCGTTGTGTGGGAAGCCGGGTCCACACTCCCACTCCCAACGCTCTCTTCGCATCAAACGCAATCGCCTCCTGGATTCCGTCCTGAATTTCCCCCACACGCGGGTTGCATCGTGTCCTCCTTTGGTGCTCCGTCTCTATGCGTGGAGCTTGACGGGGTCGTCTGGATCGACCTTGTCGATATTATTTATGGTTTTTGTTGACCAGGATTACCTCCCCACATATATTTATTCACTGCTCAAGACTACAGAGACTCGCCTGACTATTGTTTTGGCCACATCCAACGTCATAATATATCGGATATCACGTTGGTGATGGGGGAGGGGGGGTTTCATCCGCTGCTGGATGGTCTCCCCAAGCCGCTGTCACCTCTCACGATCCTGCGAGAGGACAATCCACATAGCACCTGCTTTGTGAGCCGATTCCATCGCTCCATCTCTCTCTCTCTCTCTCGGTGGAAGGAACGCCCTATCGGGATGCAATTCCATTGCCGGGCTGCCACATCGCCACCGTTCGTGACTGTCGGTCTGCACCGTCCCTTCTTCTTAGCCACGTGACGCCCAGCCCAAGCCCTGCACTTAACCTGCATTAACAGTTTGAATGAGGCCATTCACCTGCGCATGTTAGGCTGATGGTTACATTTATCTCTCCGCCCCCCCCCCTCCCACATCTCCCCCCCCACCTCCCAAGACTGCACTTTACCAGGCGAGGCTAAATTTCCATTTGCTTTGTAGGCTGACACACGCACAGCCTGCCGCGTGAAGTATGGATGCAAACTCCCACCACAGAGCAGCATTAACTGATCTTTTAATGAATCTGATTCGTATTGCACGCACGTTGTACATTTCTTTCCCTTCCCCAATACGTGAAAGTGATTCATGGCATTTCTGACATTTCGGTTGAGGCATTGACGCATTGAATAAAACAAAAATAACCCGAATAAAATGGCGCTGCCAGCTTTGCAACCGCACGATGTTACCGCTCGGGCTAAACAGAATACAACGGGCAAAACTCGAATATTTTTTCAAGGTAAAGGTGCACCCTTGAAAATTGCTTGCTCACGCCACCGCTGGCAGATGGAGCTCGAGAAGGGCCCTGTCGTAGTAATGACTTTTTTTCTGGCTCTTCCCCACTGACCAGACAGACGTCTAAGAAGAAATGGGAGCACCCGCACTTTACCCCACCGCACGCCACCTATCAATTAACTTAATGTGGTCGAACGATTTATACTGCTGGAGTGTGGTGAGGGTGTGGTGGAGGATTCAAGAAACTTGAATCATTGTTTCAACGGCAGAACCGAGTCGTCAGGCGGAATTGCGTGCCTCTCTGTATTGCTATTCCAGTGAGCTCACCATCACTCCACCGTGGCAGCGTGACAGACTGCGAGCGCGTACGCCAACGCGTTTGGTTGTGACGCGTGAGCCCTTCTGTCTGCTTCACCTGTGACCTGCGACGTCACGCGTGACCAAATCACCCAGAATGCTACGAGAGCTCACCGTGCCTTGAGAAGTCGCCTCTTTAAACTGGCCCTCACCCCCAGGCTCTGGCCGTTTACCCTGCCTCTGTTTATTTTCCTACTTTCCATACACGTTTGGCGCTTTGGGGGATATACGGATGAAATGGGCCTTACAAATGTAAATTGTTATTAAATTTCGATTTAAAGCTTTCGTGACTGCAGGGATTCATCTTCTTGGTTCTTTCGGTAAAGGCACGTAGAAGGGAAGTAATAAAATAATAAAAATGAAACATAATAAAATAATTCTCACGACGTTTCGGCCACAACGCACCTGAGGACGGCTGCTTGCGTTGTGGCCGCAACGTCGTGAGAATTATTTTATCATGTTTTATTTTTATTATTTTATTACTTCCCTTCTACGTGACTTTACCGAAAGAACCAAGAAGATAAATTGTTATTCTTACGTCTCAGAGGCTAAGTAGCGTTGGTCCTGAATATTACTTGGATGGGCGACCACTATGCATAACAGGATGTTGCTGTCAGCTGCTCCTGGGCTAAAGTTATGTGCAGCAGAGGGGCGTGCAGCAGCAACTTATCTCTTGCCGTACAGTCATTCCACGCTCCCGAGTCTTACTACTTTTTAATTTGACCAGGTAAGGCCCACTGAGCTACATTGCTCTTCTTCAGATTCGGCTTGACCACAAATGATAGCTCAACGAAGTGGCTTATCGTGTGGAAATGGATAGCAGCCCCCAAATTCTCTGAACGCGTGATGTTGATTTTAGATGTGGAGGGAAAGACCGGAGGACCTGGATAAAAACCCACCTGATCACCTGAACTTGCAAATTACACCACATTTCAACAGGCGTTAGGGTTAGCATCGAACCCACGATCACCTGTATAATAGGTGAGATAATTCACATCTCGCCACCGAGTGTGGGTCGGTAAATGTGGGGAGCCACGGAGGTACGGCATGACAATTGATTTTTGTTGTGGATTGACACGGGGCTGTAGAATCATCGTCTGCTCAGGTGGCTCGCAATTTGGAAGGTTGTAATTTCAAAGCCGTTTTGGTGGGTTGACGCAGCTTTTCATGCCTATGAGGAAGGGTGGGGGTCGATAAAACAAGTAACATTTTTTTTTTGGGGGGGGGGGGTGTCAGCAGTGCTTGTCTGATGCATCAACTCGCTGTCGTCGTAAGAATGTGGAATTTCAACCACTGGCTCTGCAGGTCTGTAAACTGGAGATGAGTCCCACTACTGAATTGAGTGGCAGGAAGTCACTTGGACGTTTGTGTCATACGGAGAGAGTAAAACGCATCCTGTTCCATTTCTTCATTTTAAAGCATCTTCTGAGACCCCCCCCCCCTGTAAGTGCTGTTTTAGCCTCCACTTAATCCTCTCACCTGAAGCATTCTCAAACTGTTTATTCTTCCGATAATGGACCCTAGTGAATTATTCTGCCGTCTCAGAGATCCACATTGACGCATAGTCCAATACAATATATTCATACAAAGAATGAAAAACAACTGCGATAGAGAGAGAGAAAAACAAGGAAGGTGATTTTGTTTGCATCCGTGTGAAATGTGACTGACTGCGTGCGTCAATCACAAAGCCTCCCCAACCGAAGAAGGCCCGGTCCCCTGCAAGCGTTAAGCCCGACATGTGAGACCAGCCCAGGATTCAATAATTTAAACAAAAGTCAACACATTCATCAGTAGCACGACCATGAAAGTTGAAAACTAAAACTAAAAATAGGCGACTTGGCTCAGGCCTCACACAAAAGAAAACCCCACAACGGGGCCTCTCGTTGCTGTGGCAAATGTGTCAGTGTGTGTGTGTGTTGAACTTCTTTTGCACCGTACGTATCGGGGGAAGGAAAACAAACTGAACACACGTAAAACAAATGCCATATGGCAATCTGTACATAGCCTGTAGGAACCTCTGGGAGGCCCTGATTACCCTACTTCATAGTTACATGTCTTTGCTATGAAGAACGGCCATTGCCTAAACGTCGCCTATTATATATATTCCTTTATAGCAATGTTATTGACGGACGTGTTGGGTTATTTATGTTATTTGCGCTTGTGCACCACTGCCAACGCAGCAGTAGCAGAGACATTGTTGTTGTTCTTGTTGTTGTTCAACTCTTTAAAACGTCAGGCCGTCTTTGTGTTCTCGTGCAAACATGAAAACGTTGCAGCTGAGCCACTGGTGCCTTTGCTCAATGCAGATAATTGCTCGCTAATGTTTCATTCATATTTCTCAGGCAGTGGCTTTTTTGTGTACGGAGCAGCCTCGATCCAGCAGCGCAATGGTAATGATGATGATGATGTCACTTTCTAAAGTGCGCGCAACTATCTTCTTGGTTCTTTCGGTAAAGTCACGTAGAAGGGAATAAATAAAATAATACAAATAAAACATAATACAACAATTCTCACGACGTTTCGGCGACAACGCAAGCAGCCGTCCTTCACCTGAGGACGGCTGCTTGCGTTGTGGCCGAAACGTCGTAAGAATTATTTTATTATGTTTTATTTGTATTATTTTATTACTTCCCTTCTACGTGACTTTACCGAAAGAACCAAGAATATGAATCCCTGCTGTCACGACAGCTTTAAATCGAAATTTTGCGCACAATCAGTTGGACAAATTGGATCGTTCAGACCTGTTCCGTCCCAGGTATTTTTTTAAATGGGCAATTGCACTCATTGCTCAGACAATATGAATATTCATGCTATTTCAAGCGCACCTCACTCAGAATGCATCTCCCTGAAATGTTAAGTCCTATTTTTTATTTTACACTGCTCAACGGTTATCTACTCCAGCAACCAAGGATTTATGCTGAAGCACCCACCCCACCCGCCTTCCCCCCACCCCCCCGGCCAATCAATTCCTGCTCATTGGGAAGTCGCTCTTCCTCCTTTGCAGCGCCCCCCCCCCCCACCAAAAGTCTGGTAGTCTGTTTCCCCCAGCAACAGCAGCAGCCATCCGTCCCTCCGTCAGACTGCTCAGTTCCAGGCTCAAGAGCTTTCTCTGTGCCCAGCACTGCCTGCCTCTTACCCTCTATGCAACACTCATGCCCTGCTTTCTGTATAGGGAGACTCGAGCATGCGCTGACGCCATTGTCCCAGATGGAATTGCATAATAGATGCACTAAGAAGCCCACACTCGCATAGAGACCCACAGACTTCGATAGGCGCCCGTAGCCTCACAACGAGACCCACAGACTTTGCATAGACACCCGTTGGCTGACAGGGAAACCAGAGACTCACATATAGAGGCTTAAGATGTGTTGACATTTATATGCTATTTGAATCCAAATAGTCTAGTAATATGCCGCGTGTTCTGGATTGCTATTGTGATACAGGTTTCCCTTGCAAATGGACGTTTAGTTGCAATATAGTGCCACCTAGTTTACACTGAAGGATATGTGTGTCTGGGCCATTATAACCGTGATGATGATGATGACGCCTGCTCATTAAGAGCACACAACCTGGAAAAACAAATTGCATGCTAATGACAATACCCTCCCTCAATCGTTTAAAGATGATGGGAATGACGACGATGATTAAGAATGAAACGTGGTCAATTATGTTCAACATCAAGCGCAGGCTACGGCATGGATACAGTGCAGGAGAAATGTATCATTGTGAGCGGGGGACATCATCGGTGCCACGTTGCGGTGACAAAACACGCGAACACACGACACGGAACGGATTTCTTACACCAAACAGACGCCTCGCTCGCTGCGCGTTGACGAGAGGCATGGACGCACCGTCTCTCGGCGCATTGCCTCCACCTCGTAGGCATACGCATGTGCTGTGAAGGATGTGAGCAAGGGACATTGCCTGAAACGTCGCCTTTTACATGTGTGTATATTTTCACGGCAGTGCTTTTGACGAGTGTGTTGCATTACTGTGTTACTTGTGTAGTGTGGCCTAGTAACTTCGGGGGGGGCAGTGGGGCAGTGGTGTAAGGGGGGGGGGGGGGGGCTGGTGGTGGGGGGTTGCGCCCAGTGGTCTTGATCGGGCGAGGGAGAGTGGTGACGCATGACTCAGCAGCAGAGGTGGACAAAGTCATTGTTATGCAAGTCCAAGTCGAGTCGCAAGTCATCAAATTCATGACTCGAGTCTGACTCGAGTCCAAGTCACATGACTCGAGTCCACATCTCATAGGTGGGACAAAGTCATTGTTATGCAAGTCCAAGTCGAGTCGCAAGTCATCAAATTCATGACTCGAGTCTGACTCGAGTCCAAGTCACATGACTCGAGTCCACACCTCTGCTCAGCAGTGTCCATCACTCACTTTCAGAGGGTGGGGGGGTCACTGCCGCCGATAAGACATCATCAGCGTGCGATGGCCGCCACACCATTTGAAACCATTGGGGGTTTGACAGCAGCACGACGACGATGATGACGACGATGATGTTGATGGGGAGTGTTTCACAAGTTGTGCATTGTCCGGGGGGATGATGATGAGGAGTGTTTCACAAGTTGTGTATTGTCCGGGGGGATGTTGATGGGAGTGTTTCACAAGTTTTGTATTGTCCGGGGGGATGTTGATGATGGGGAGTGTTTCACAAGTTGTGCATTGTCCGGGGGGATGTTGATGATGGGGAGTGTTTCACAAGTTGTGTATTGGTCGGGGGGATGATGATGATAAGGAGTGTTTCACAAGTTGTGCATTGTCCGGGGGGATGATGTTGATTGGGAGTGTTTCACAAGTTGTGCATTGTCCGGGGGGATGATGATGAGGAGTGTTTCACAAGTTGTGTATTGTCCGGGGGGATGTTGATGGGAGTGTTTCACAAGTTTTGTATTGTCCGGGGAGATGTTGATGATGGGGAGTGTTTCACAAGTTGTGCATTGTCCGGGGGGATGATGATGAGGAGTGTTTCACAAGTTGTGTATTGTCCGGGGTGATGTTGATGGGGAGTGTTTCACAAGTTGTGCATTGGTCGGGGGGATGATGATGATGATAAGGAGTGTTTCACAAGTTGTGCATTGTCCGGGGGGATGATGATGATGGGGAGTGTTTCACAAGTTGTGTATTGTCCGGGGGGATGATGATGGGGAGTGTTTCACAAGTTGTGCATTGTCTGGGGGGATGTTGATGGGGAGTGTTTCACAAGTTGTGCATTGTCCGGGGGGATGCAGGTCAGGGGCGGCCCTAGAGGCCACGAGTGGCCCGCGGTCCTTGCAATAAAGATCACCGAATAAGACGATGATGACGGGATGAAGATGGCAATGGTGGTGGTGATGATGAGGATAATGAAACCGGGCAGAATTGTTTAACCTTCGCAAATCCTTGATTTTCTCAAACTGCTTCCCGTATAAGTTTTGTAAAAAAAAAAACTATTTTAACAAGAAATAAGAAAATAACAACACAAATATCAGTTTAAAGCATAGGCTTTCGCGACCAATATCATCGATAATATAGGTTGTTTTGGGTTAGATCGCGTAAATATATAAATGTGTCGTTAAACCCGCCACCACCTGACACGGCCAAGTTAGTCCGGTTTGTCACGTGAACAGAAAATGCCGATTCGTTACTAGTACAGCACACCGGTGTGTTGTACTAGTAACGAATTGTCATCTTCCGTTTACGTGCAAACCGTACTGAATTGGCCGTGTCGGGTGGTGGCTGGTTTAACGACACATTTATATTTACACGATCTAACCACCGCTCCTCCCCCCCCCCAAAAAAAACCTCCTCCATTTCAACAAAAAAATCTCTCTAACACAGCAGACGTCTGGAAAATCCGAGGCAAACTCACTGTTTGCAGTGTCAAAGAAACGACTCCCTGCAATTTCTCCGCTCCGTCGTGAGCTATTTCAATAATAGGTCAAGAAGAAGAGAGAGAGAGGGGGAGAGAGAAAAATAATATAAATAATAATCATTTACTACGGGGCTTTGCAGTTACCGCTCCTTATTGAAAGCTTGCGCCGGCATTTTATGAATCTGCCAAGCTTAGATATCCGCATATCATCCCGACGAGTATTACCACTTAATTCAGCTCACTCAGAAGGAAGCTTAACGCCAACACTAAAAGCACACGGGATGGTTTGTCAGCTCTGGTGGGAGAGTGGAGGAGGGGTGGGGGCTGGTAGGGAGGAGGAGAAGCTGAGTCTTGGGTGGCGGGGAGATGGCACAGATTCTAGATTTGAAGCTTTCGTGACTGCAAGGATTCATATTCTTAGGTTTTTTCGGTAAAGCCATGTAGGTAAAACATTAAAAAGTAAAATAAAAATAAAAAACGTCGTGATTTTTTTATTTTACTCTTATTAATTTTAATTAAAAAATTTTACCTACGCAACTTTACCGAAAAAAACCTAAGAATAAGATGGCACAGATCTCATGTAGTTGGACGATGCCCGTGATTTGAAACCCTCCCCGCTCGAGTACCGTGCATTGAAATGAAATTAACTTCACGGCGGGACACGTTCAAAAAACCCGGAGCGTATCACGTTGAGGGGTAGAGGCGCAACCCTGCAATTGCTTGCTCGCGCCACTGCTGGCGGAAGGGACTCGACGAGAGAGGGAACGTTTTGGCAGAAGTTCTTAATCGGGGGTCACGTCGACCCATGACGGTTACGTGGCAATGTCCCAGCGAGTGTGTGAGGTGATTTGTAAATGTGTGAAATTATACCATACACGAAAGTCGTTGGTCAATTATCACGTACGGATCTGCCGATAAAAATTGACTTCGGTAACCATTGAATCCGTGCGGTAATCTATAAGGATATCAAATACCTTCATAAACTCATTGGTGGTGAACAATGTTGCTTTGAGCGCGAACAAATTACATGACGCATGCAGAACGTCAGTTGTGCATCTTTTGTTTGAATTCGCTTGCAGTTACGAGCTCGTTAGGATACCTCACAGAATGGACAATTGGCAAAAGTAATAAACCACATTCCTGCGGAGGGAGCTGGTAGGAACGTTGGGTTGCTCGGTCAATGGCCAGGGTCAACGGCGGCGTGGTGTATTCCGAAAATATGCCCGACTGTGAGGGCGGGCACAAGCCGGCGTGAGTAGGTTAAACGTTGAGTTTTATAAGGGCACCACGGGGTGACCAGCCCCTCTCCACCCAGCCCCACGGCTCCCACCCCCCACCCAGCCCCACCCTCTCCACCCAGCCCCTCTCCA
Source organism: Lampetra fluviatilis (assembly GCF_964198595.1). NCBI lineage: Eukaryota > Metazoa > Chordata > Hyperoartia > Petromyzontiformes > Petromyzontidae > Lampetra > Lampetra fluviatilis. Next base: position 36,410,130 of record NC_136275.1, on the reverse strand, counting down.
CCCTCCCCTCCCCACCCAGCCCCTCCCTCCCCACCCAGCCCCTCCCTGCACGACGGACGGACGGACACAATAATACCCTGTGGGCTGGTGTAACCAGGAGGTACCTACCAGTACCAGGAAGTTCCTACCAGTAAAACATTAACGGTCACTATTCACGCATTTATTTCTCAGAACCACTTTGGGTCAGGCAAGGGAGGTTACTCGGTTGAAACACATTTCAACAAGGGGGGGGGGGGTACATTCGCCAAAAAAAATGTAAGAACCACCGCTCTAAAAGGACTCCCTTGAGAAGCCTCGTGCACATTCGTAGGCCTACTCTTCCACGCTTGGCCAGTACGTGTACACGTAAGAGGTGGGAATACCGACACGCGCGGCCTGCCGATCGACTCACTAACTGTCGTGTAGCCATTTATTATAATGGCTGCCTGGGAGGGGGAGGTGGTTGGGAGTGAATAATCTTGCCAATGTCCTTTAGCTGCCGCGTCGGCAGATCGAATCGATCCCGGCGAGCTCCGGATTTTGCCCGCCCTGTCCGCTCGCCGTACCCGGCGGAGGAATCCCTCCCGCGCGAACATCGCGTCTCGAGAAACTCCACGAGACAACTTTATCGAAGTGCACTCTTATTTTACGACGGTCCTATTTCGTGCATTTCAATTTCTGTCATTTTAGAAATATATTGGCTTTTTCATATGAGACTGTGAGAAGGCGGTATGAGCGTAGAATTGTGTATGACGTGCCGTGCGTATTTGCTTCATGAGCGTTGATGGTGGTGTCCTTGAGCTGTATTTTAAATATTGCGTACATTGCGTGAGGACACCTTGGGACTCGACGAAGCAAGGCAGCAGCCGGGAAGCGAACACGGCAGGATGTGAGTGATGCCGTCATGATGAAGACACGTGTGTGGGATTGGTGAGGGCGTTTTCGAGACATCCAAGTCGAGTTTTCTTCACCAGTTTGGTGACCAAGGTGAAGAGAAGAGCTCTAAGAGCAGATGGCGGGGGATTGGTGAGGACGCATCTGTGTGGTCACTGTGCGAGTCTATGGGTCTCTGTGTGAATCTATGGGTCTCTGTGTGAGTCTATGGGTCTCTGTGTGAGTCTATGGGTCTCTGTGTGAGTCTATGGGTCTCTGTGTGAGTCTATGGTTCTCTGTGTGAGGCTATGGGTCTCTGTATGAGTCTATGGGTCTTTGTGTGAGTTGTTGGGTCTCTGTGTGAGTGTATGGGTCTCTGTGTGAGTCTGTGGGTCTCTGTGTGAGTCTATGGGTCTCTGTGTGAGTCTATGGGTCTCTGTATGAGTCTATGGGTCTCTGTGTGCGTCTATGGGTCTCTGTGTGAGTCTATGGATCTCTGTGCGAGGCTATGGGTCTATGTGCGAGTCTATGGATCTCTGTGTGCGTCTATGGTTCTCTGTGTGAGTATATGGGTCTCTGTGTGAGTCTATGGGTCTTTGTGTGAGTCTATGGATCTCTGTATGAGTCTATGGGTCTCTGTGTGCGTCTATGGGTCTCTGTGTGAGTCTATGGATCTCTGTATGAGTCTATGGGTCTCTGTGTGAGTCTATGGGTCTCTGTGTGAGTCTATGGATCTCTGTATGAGTCTATGGGTCTCTGTGTGCGTCTATGGGTCTCTGTGTGAGTCTATGGGTCTGTGTGTGAGTCTATGGGTCTCTGTGTGCGTCTATGGGTCTCTGTGTGAGTCTGTGGGTCTCTGTGTGCATCTATGGGTCTCTGTGTGAGTCTATGGGTCTCTGTGTGAGTCTATGGCTCTCTGTGTGAGTCTATGGGTCTCTGTGCGAGGCTATGAGCAGACCTTGGAGGTCGCGGAGCTCTTCTACAGCACCAGCAGCTGCGGCATCTGGCGGAGGGGATAGAGCATTGGTAGCGGAGGTGTAGTATCAACAATTTTATTTTCGCACAAATATACACACATCCTCACAGATAACGTTTGCAATTCGCTAGAAGCTGAAAGCCATCGCAAGCGAGGCGAGGCAGTCGAAACGCGAATGCATCAGCAGCAGAATTGCGACTCATTCACGCATGCTCTTACACAGAGCAATTAAACCCGCGCCGTGTAACCTACCAGCACAGCAACACGTGACAAAATGAATGCCATTACTCGCAGGAAACAATATGCTAACTACATCCACATTCGCTTTTTTGCTTTACTTAGCTTCGCAATCAGTATTTAATGACGCCCATGTAAACGATCACGCGCATTCAAAGTGTGTCGTTTCACCTGCGTAATACAACCACGTGACGTGACAGTCGTCGTCGGAACGGCAAGTAAAACTTATTTTTATTGTTGTGTAAAGCGATGACAGCGACCCGGTTGTGGGTGGAGAGAACGCGATCTCTTCTCGGGCTATCACAATCGACTTGGAATCTTTTGTTCCCTCGGCAGCAGACAAGAAAGAGACACCTCGCTTGGATGTACTCGCAGTTTTGAGACGGGGATAAGGAGAAGGAGGCACAAAGGAGACATTTAATGGGTACAGCGACGAGGTGCCACAAACATCACCGGAAGTTTTGCCGGCGCAGTTTCACACGCGACAGATGGTCCCACACCTCCCCCTCCTCCCCGCCACCTCCTGCAGAGACTGAGACGAGCGTCTACATCAGAAGGCGCGCGTGAGATGTGTTCACGCGCATTTACGCAGACAAGGTCGGTGACCTGCACGACAAATAAACGCGTGTTCTGGTGAATGCCTGCACCTTCGAACAACATTGGCGACACCACAAGAGACTTTGCAACAAATTCATGAATCCAGTATTTCCTTATCTTTCTTCGTATAACTTTTCTTTAATGTTATATATTTTTTTGCTTTGTGGTTGCCACGTGGAAAATGTTACAATAAAGTTGGCGGGGGGGGGGGGGCGGGGTGGGTATAGGTTTTTGAGGTGCTCGTGTTCAGGTGGATATTGAAGGTGTGTGGGTAAACACCATCACCACAGCAACCACAACTAACCGCACAGATACCCCCGTATCGTCTTTAACAGACTGTTGGGGCAAGTGCTGTTCGCGAGGAGCGCCACCTATGAATGTGGGCAAGGCACACAAAGGGGTGGGCGGTAACCACGGCGCCCGGCCGCCTTTGTATCCTAAAACTGATGTTTACACACTGCACCGGGTGCTTATTTGAGGCTGAGTCAACTTAGGAGGAGCCCAGGACCGGTTTAGATAATCATCACTGGTGTTGGCCGTGAGCAGGAATGGAACCCCGGTCCACAGGTTCATAGCGCAGCGCGCTAAACACTACACTACCGTTCCCCACAGTACCTTCACTACCACCAAAGACAAAGATCCCCCGGATAGTCTTAACAGACTGTTGGGGCAAGTGCTCTTAGCGCGCACCTATGAAGGCCGGTACGGCACACGAGGGGGTGGGTGGCCAGCACCACGCCCGGCCGCCTTTATCTCCACAGTTGCGATGTTTACACACCGCACCAGGTATTCATTTGAGGCTGAGTCGACCTAGGGGAGGCCCAGAACCGCATCAGATAATCGTCACTGGTGATGGCCATGAGCGAGAATCGAACTCGGGTCGCACAGTGCACATGATGTTGCACCTCTACTCCCCACCACCACCGCCACAAATATCATCCTTATCGTTAACGCTACAACCATTATACATCATCACCATCATCATCCATTCGCATTTAGCTGCTGAACGTACCGCCATACGCAAGAAACAATCGTTATTTTGTCATCACCACCACCAACATAATCATCGTTGTTCCCATTGTCACCACCATTATCCTCATTATAATCACCGCCACGATCACTGTAATCACCACCATCATCGCCATGATCACTGCCAGCACCATCACCACCACCATTATCCCCATCACCACAACCACCGTCATCATCGCCATCACCACCACAATCATTGGTACATTGGCAGATCTGGATAAAGCAATGGGGAATGTCTGAAAGAAAAGTGTCCCAATTCGACACCAAAACTACATAAGACACAACACAAAAGTATAACAATAATAAGCTAGCGTACTTATGTAACATATTAATAGCAACAACAACAACAACACAATTCGTAGCTAATTGCGGGAAGGAGATATATTTCATGATGATTTGATGGCTTGGTGGACGTCAGAGCGCGGCTGATGAAAATGTTGAACGCTCGCCTTCGTTACTTGTGGTGACGAGCAGCGCTCGTCGCAACGTCGCTCATTATTTACGATAAGTCAACCTCCGGGGAGGAGGGAGGGCGGTGATTGGGCAAGTGAAGGGGAATCAAGGGTGTTACAAATGATCTTGACAGGTAACAATACATTCATAGCCAGACAAGATGCCCCCCCCCCCACACACCGCTCCACACCGCCAGCAGCAGTTCCAGTATGAGAAAAGTGCAGAATTCCAGAAATTGTCAACATTGTTGTGCCGTCTTGAAATGCAAAAAACAACAACCCGCAAACGGGCGGACGGGGCTTAAACATGAAATTAACAAACTGTCAGTGCCTACTCAAAGGCGCCGCTGCGTCTGCGTTATGTAAACGGTCTGTTTGGTCTTCGGATAATTAAAATATTAATATATATATTTCTTAGGGATGAAATTTGTTCATCTTCCGGGCAGATGTTCCTTGACTTGCGCAAACGGGTAATAAGATTTGCGGGTTTCTCTCGCACCGCTGGCAAGAAATATTAACGTCAAATTACTTCTGAGTGCGTTTTGAAATGAATGCGTTGTTATATAAATAGAACAAGGAATCGCAATGGAACGGTGGAATATGGGTGCATATTCAAGCCAAGGTTTATAATCAGTCGAAATACTTAACGTTGTCTAGGGCATAATTGTTTTAAAACAAATTTCATTTATTTGAGAGAGAAAAAAGGAACTCTCCATAATGGGACAAGATGTTTTGTATTTTAAAAAAATTGTTACTTAAAAGCCCAAGTGTAAAAATAATTCACGATGCTTGTATTCAAAACGATACATTCATTATTTCCCCCCCCCCCCCATGCTCATAGACACACACACACACACTTGCTCACTCACCTATTCAGAAAGTGTTCTGATAAGCATTGCGAAACCACCACCTGTAGGTTTCGCCAGAACCGAGCCGTGACTAAGACTACGGCCCTCACAGCCTCGGTTCAAATCCAGGTTCCAGTCGTCTATTATTAAACCGGGTTCTCGAGTAGAGTGAGTTCATGGTCTCAGCTCGGTCACCAATTACTGGACAAGGGATCTAAGTGCTAGTTCTCTGGTATCCTACTTCTCCACATCCGACATGATCTATATAACGTCGATCACAACCACCGCTTGAAGTCAGACAAACTAAACTAATTATTTTTGTTGTTATTGTTGTTATTATTAATATACCCACTGAGCTATATAGGAGGACCGGGGAAAATCGAGGCGAACATGGCGAGCACATGTAAACAACAAATATACAGCAGGCATCAGGGTTGAGATTGAACTCACGACCTCCTGTACACCAGGCGAGGTAGTTAACATCTCGCCACCATTGCGACCCACAGCCTCTTGTGGATCCAAGCGCTCGACCTTCTGCAGGGCAACTTCAACCTCGATGGTGATGATGACGCTCGGTAAGTCGAATGGAGTTCATAAGAAGTTTAACACGTCGGCAATTCTGCCAAATGGCCTGATGAAGCTGGTTGTAATCACCAACGAATCGCCGTACTCAAATTGTAAATAAATGCAAATGTTCAGCACACCGGTGTGCTGAAGTAATAATTAATCAGCACGTTGTGCTTAAGTGACAATCCGTACTAATTAATGTTATCTAACCCAAAACACCTTTGTCATTGAGTTCACAAGAAGTCACCAACACCTCCTCGTGAAAGACCCGACGCAGAAGATTCCTGGCTTTGATCTTCCCCGAAGTTAATGCGTCACAACCCCCAACCGCATCCATGCGCGAACCATACAAATGTGAATATTTGATGATGATGATGATGATGCACACATGTAAAATTAAAACTCTCAGGCCGGTACGTGGAGACTGTGGTCACCCAGAACAGAACCACTGAATATATACCGACTCAGTTTCAGTTCAGTTTCAGTAAAATGTATTATGATTTACCCTGTGAGCCATTCGGCTCTTGACTCAATGCGTGATTCACAAATGCAAAGCAGGAGTAGGAGGTATCACAGTGGCATGCTCTGCTACTAGTGACGCAATCATTTGGTTCATCAACCACATCTATGTAAAATTACAGCTGTTCGTCTACATCATCATCATCGACAGCCTCACGAAGAAGAAGACAGAGACCCATACATTCAAATTGACACCCGTACGCTCACAAAGGGACCCACAGACTCGCTCAACGGAGACATCGACAGGGTCCGTTACTCCTCACAAAACCAACTGGCTCATCAACCACCTCAATGTAAAATTACAGCTGTTGCTCTACATCAACATCATCCACACGAGGAGGAGGTTGACGAATACATCATGCACAGGCTGCTCTCTAAATTCAGGATGATACGGCGCTCTGCAAGACTTACGATGGACACCGCGTCTCACGACACATGACGCCACTACTATAATGGGATGATTAACGGGGAGGACAAAAATGGTATTTAAAAAAATATATATTTATAGATCCAAATCGTGCTGTCGGCGTTTGGTAATAAGACGGAAAATCCTCTCGGATCACTCACAGAGGAGCGCGACTCGCTCTGTTTACATTTAACTTCATGCGGACAGACATCGTGAATTGTTCACGAACTTGAGATGCCTTGAGAATAACATGTGCGCAGTTATCTTAATGACCGTAAAAGAATGATTTTCCTCCTCCTTGAAGACAATGGTGAAACCATGAGATGCGTCAGAACATCAGCAGGCCAATGTGCACATCTGAGTTGAAATTTAAAGGATGAACCACAGTCTTGCAATTATGGCCATGCAACCCCAGCCTATGGTCCATATGGTAAACCCGTAGAGATACATAATGACATATTGGGATACATAGAGACCCATACAGATAAATACAGATAGAGACATATTGGGTTACATAGAGACCCATAGAGATACATAGATATATTGATATGTAATGACAGGGTGCCACCATCTTCTTGGTTCGTTCGGTAAAGTCACGTAGAAGGGAAATAATAATATAATACAAATTAAAGATGATAAAATAATTCTCACGACGTTTCGGCCACAACGCAAGCAGCCGTCTTCAGGCGAATACCAGGTCTGTCGAGGCGACAGACCTGGCGACAGCCTCGACAGACCTGGTTTTCACCTGAAGACGGCTGCTTGAGTTGTGGCCTAAACGTCGTGAAAATTATTTTATTATGCTTTATTTTTATTATTTTATTACTACCCTTCTACGTGACTTTTCCGAAAGAACCAAGAAGATGAATCCCTGCAGTCACGAAAGCTTTAAATCGAAATTTAATAAACCCAATAAACCTGTTGGCCAGGATGAGTAATTACACGTATGGGCGCGTTTTATAATAACCAACTAGAAGAGGGGCGTGTCTGGGTTAAAGGTTAAAGGCGAGGTCAGTCGGGAAGCTCCTGGAACCTGCTCGAAGGTTCTAGAAGGAGGCGTGGCCGGAGGCGGGGCCTGGCCACGCTGGGAGGTATATAGGGGGACGTAACCGAAGGTTCGGGGCTGTCGTGGGGTCCCTGGCCCTGCCGCGTCGCTGATCGCCATCATCTCTCTTCGTCGTCCGGCCGCATGGCCGATGCTCTGCACGGCATCCCATCGTCGTCTTCGCTACATGAGTCAGCAAGCTATGTAGTTAGACGCCGACAATGGGGCTGGGTAGAAAGGTCGGCTGTGTGTAGCTATGTAGATACGTTAATATAGATCGCCCAGTGTTTGTGCCAAAGTGCGAGAAATAAATAATAAAGCCTCTACACGTTGTGTCTCGGAAGTCACTCATTTCAAATATATATATAGATCTATAGAGATACACAGATATACAGTGACATATTGTGATGAATAGAGACCCATAGAGATGCGTGAGATGCATTAAACACAAGCCAAAACGGTGCAATTATTGCCATGCCACCCAAACTATGGACCATACAGCAAACCCAGTGCAGTCTGCACTCCTTCAATGGAGGACGAACAGCAAAAACGACACAGATCTCGTGAAGCCCGCTCGTTGTGGCCAGCAGCAGACCTCGATGTCGGGAATCTAGCTCAAGAGCGCATGGCGACTGGCATAATGCACGAGAATAGAACGACGCTCTTCTTTGCTCAATCACCCTGCTCGATCACCACCGGGGACCCTCGCGCATTCATCATAAACCGCAGAGCCAATTGACACCTTTCTAAACATGTCTCATCATGTCGAAGCTCACCTCGTGTTTTATTCCGTCGTCGTCCCCTGCCCCCCTCGCCCTCGTGTTGGAGTCACGTCACGAGAGGAAGATTCCAATCAGAACTGTCGCAGAGTGGCACAGCCCGCCGTGTTCAGGAGCGGTCCGCAGAAGCGGATATCACTAAACTGTTTCAGAGATCCACTTCAAGTGATCTGTAGTCCGCACGCAGTGGGATGGTGGCACATTCCCACTCACTCGCTCTGCATATTAGAGTAATGTTCGTCACATGACAATCGTAGCTGTTTTAATTATCCGAGGCCTAAGTTTAGCCAAGTTCACGTGACAGTTTTCAAACAGGATCTGGTCAATGCAGTAGAGGGTAGCACTTTCCCACTAATTAACTCACTCACTTTGCATATTAACTACTATATTGCGCCAATAATGTCTGTGTCCCGTGTTTGACGTCACTCCACATCAAACAGCCCCCCTAATTAATAATCATGAAGAGGTGACGTCTTCCAAATAGACACCCCCCATTAATAATAATTAGCGGGTGACGTCACTCCACAAGGGGGGGCAAAGCGCCCCCTCCCCCATCCTCAGCGTCAACTTACAACCCTCACTACAAAGGCAGAACCCTCACGTCACGTGATCTCCGTAACGTTATTGAGACATCGAAGTAAAAAGGACGTCATGATGAACAAGGGATTATAAGATTTCAATGAAATAGGTCTGTGTCACCGCGCCCTTACAAATTGCACACGAATTGATGCAATGAATATCACGTCGCGGTTTGCTTTTCACTTGCAAGTTCCAGATTTATTGAACAACACCCGTCCTTGGACGGGCAAAAGGCTAGTGAAAGTAATGTTCGTCACGCGTCAGTCAGTTCAGTCAGGTTATTTCAGGTAAGGACCTTCGAGCAAAATAAACTATGTTTCAATAGCGACCATGTTAGAGTGGCAAGGGCATTACATGGCAAGGGACGGGTTTACAGCGGTTGCATGTAGCAATACATAAATAATCAATAAAGAGAAAATGAATAAATGAACAGGAAACAACCATAACCATGTACAATGTAAATTTAGCAAGCAATCCAACATAAGAAAGTTAAACATAACACGAGGGAACGGAACTCATATGTGGCATTTAAAAAATGGCATTTTACCACAGCAAGAATCGCAATGGGATTTCCTATTTTGGAATTAACAATCTTTACAAAAAAATCACGTTTTAAAGTTCAGTCAGTGCGATAAATATTAATCCTCAGATTCCTTCCGAGTGCTGCAATTTCGCCAAATTAAGTGACACGTTTTTCTTTTTTGCAAAGATTTACAAGAACATCGACAGCGGGATTTGGGGGGGGGGGGGTACACACACCACACCTGCACAGCTGTGAAGAGAACGCCACGTGGAAAACCTGGAGTTGGATGAATTGTGGACAGAGTGGCACGGGGGCTGAGAGCCTGATTACAGCCTCGGGGAACAGACGCTGGAGCCCTTCAGATCTCCGCACGCCGCTCACACCGCCCACTCGCAGGAAATTAAAAATCCCGCAACTCGGATTTTTTTTTACCTCCCTCCCCTGCAGTCACATCTGTCAAGAGGCATATTGTCAGCCACACATCACACAGCTGTCGTTCTCACAGCATCCCCCCCCCTTCTCCCAGCCCAGAGAGCACGTGTGCGTGCGTGTAGGGCAAAACAACTAAGCGAATGTTCGTAATCATATTTATGACAATGTAAATATGAAAATGGATAAAAAATAAAAAAATTAACGTACTTGAATAACACGAGCATAACAATATGAAAAAAAAAACAGTGCAGGATTCGCACACTCTTGAAGGGAGGGAACGATTCGGATGAGTGAAGAATCAGAGAAGAGCGGGAAGGGAGCAGCAGTAGCAGCCAGGCGGTGAGCCGTTCCCGACAATTGACCAAGGTCCGCGGTCCCCTATATATTAAGATGTTTTCCGCCAGTTCATTCGTTTTGTACCATGTGCGAGAAAGCCGGAACTCCCGAAGAAAGCCCACACGTTCGTCTGCAACCCACTTCTCACGAAGTGCCGTTAGCCAGCACCTTTTTGATGCAAAAAAAAATGCGTTGTCACTGGCAACATCACGCATTGCCGCCTTTATATTCCCAATTATGATGCTTACACATTTGAGACCAGGTCTACTCGTTTTGCTAAGGCTGACAGTGACCTATTGCAGGCAGGCACAGGACCGGTTCAAATATTCGCCACTGATTTCGGCCGTGAGCACGCCTCGAATTCGGGTTCTGGGTGTGTTGCGCCAGTGATCTAACCACGACATGACAGCTCCCCACACATGCCCGCTGTTTGTCTTTGATGCTTAAACATGCAACACCAAAGACAGAGACAAAAAACCCGTGTAGCCTAAACTGACTGCTCGAGAAATTGTTGCTAGCAAGCAGCTATGAAGGCTGGCACGGCACACCTGCCCAGCATCACGCCCGGCCGCCTTTGTCTCCCGAGTGGAAATATTTACACACTGCACCAGGTACTCATTTGATGCTGAGTCGACCTAGGGTAGGCCCACGAACGGTTCAGACAATTGAACTCGGGTCACCGGGTTCGTAGCGCGGTGCGCTAAACGTTGGACGACAAACATCACACAAGACAAAGATCCCCCGTATAGCCTTAACAGACTGTAGGGGCAAGTGCTGTTAGCGAGCACCTATGAAGGCCGTAACGGTATACGAGGGAGGTGGGTGGCCAGCACCACGCCCGACCGCCTTTATCTCCCCAGTGGCGATGCTTACACACCGCACCAGGTAGTCATTTCAGGCTGAGTCGACCTACGGGAGACCTAAGACCGGTTAAGATAATCGTCACTGGTGTTGGCCGTGAGCGGGAATCGAACCCGGGTCGCCAGGTTTATAGCGCAGCGCGCTACCCGCTCCACTACCGCTCCCCACAACACTCACACACCCACATACACACACACACACACGTGTCGACAGCTTCACGGCTGTTTACTCACAATGAAAGCGCTCGTGTGCTCGATAATAACACGAACATATGTATTAATTGCTGTTGAGAAAAGACAGACACGTTCAAGTGGCGACAAAGCACACAGGCTGATCACGTGCCGGTATAATGTGCCGGCAGAGCCCCACTCCTCCGCTCCTGTGAGCACCCCAAACGTTTCAACAGACAGGGTAATGATGCGAGTGGGTGACGTGTGAGTGGTGGCTGGGTGGTTAAGTGAAGTGGAAGGGTGAGCGAGTGAGCTTTTCAGTCTTACAACTCAATAACACTGGAACCTTAAAAGTGAATATATATCAAACGACGTTTCGGGCAACGGCCCTTCCTCACGGCACAAGTATCCTCTGAAGACAAAAGCGCCAATTGTGTCTTTTAAGAAGGGTCAATGCTCAAAACGTCGCGTGAACCATGTGCTATGAAGAAGGGCCAACTCCTGACACGCCGACTATTGTATACGTCTCTCTTGAAGGCCACACACAGTTGAGTGTTTTGTCTATTGTTAATACTCCTCGTACACCCCAACTGGTCCCTACCGAGTGAATTACGATGGCCATGTCATAGCTCAACCTCCAAACACGCTAGATCGCAATGCATTGAGTCCACAAAGGTGCAATCAACCGTGAGTGCATCATCATTACATCGATGTTTGAATGAGCTCGATAATGCTACGACTACCACACAACAGCAGGTGACATTCGCTAGGAAGTGACGAAGGCCTCTTCATTGAGCTAGTGGCATGCTCGGTGCACTTTGAGGCCACGTGGAGTGTCGGAGGCTCGCTGGTATGAGGTCATAGGGCCAGACTAACTGACTGAGATGATGGGAAGATGAAACTGGATTGAACCGCAAAGACAAAGACCCGCCGTCTAGAAATTTACCAGCCTGTTGGGGCAAGTGCTGTTAGCGAGCACCTATGAAGGCATGGCGCACGAGGGTGGCTAACACCAAGCCCGGCCACCTTTGTCTCCCCAGTGGTGATGTTTACGCACCGGACCAAGTTTTTAAATTAAGGCTCAGTCAGGATCGGTTCAGATAATTGCCACTGGTGTTGGCCGTGAGCGGGAATCGAACTCGGGTCGCCAGGTTCGTAGCGCAGCGCGCTAGCCGTGGCGCCACCGCTCCCGAACCACACATATATACATGCAGACTTGTACTCGTGGTCATTCTCCTTGGTGATAATTGGGGCAGGTCTGCCTCCAGTTTAACACTCACAACGTTTCGCGACTCTAAGTCTGAAAACTCTTTTCCAGGTTGGATATTTGGCCATCGCCGATGATGTTGACAGTTTCAGTTTTCAGTTTCATGGATTTGGTATAGCCCTGTGAGGCATTCGCCTCTTGAATCGGGTGCAACCGCAACAAACAAAAAAAAACATGAACAAGAAAACATCTTAAAGTGACTATGCGCAAACAGAAAAATCCAGGAAAAAAACCTGCAAAGTCTTCCAGAAAAAAAACACCTGATATTTAAGTATGGCAGAGCCCAGTGGAAACCAGTGCAGAACAGGGCGGGGAGGGAGGAGAGCACACGTGCTTTCCAAACGTAAGGCGATGACCCGAGTCAGGGATCGAACCCACGTTAATGCTTGCCACTGCAGCCACCACCACGCTGACCCCCCCCCCCGCCCCCACATTAGCTGGCAACTTCGTGATCTGCCACAGCATTTAATATTCCCGACGAAGACGGGCAAAAGATCCGTGGAGTTAATGCGAATACGCTGGCATTTGCCATTATTCAATTATCCCTGTTGGCCAGCCCGTGGAATTATAAGATCGCACCGTACAATCGCCCAGCGAGCTGTAAATCCAGCCCCCCCCCCCCGCTCTCGATTTGAGAGTGCGCGATCATTCCAGCTGCCGCGTTCACATAGCAGCCGCCCTAATGGCTCATTTATTATTCACAGACACTCCGCGCGCATATATCAAATGCGATCTTGGGATGAGATCATCTCCCCCGGTGGCCCTGAGCCAGTGGTGTTTGTGTAAATTCCACATTTCCATGACTGGGAAGGAGTGGGGGTGTGGGGGGGGGCAGACTCAGTCTGTCCATCGCTGCATGCTCATTCATCAAATGTGATTTTTTTTTACGTGAAATAATTTCCCTGGGTGACACTAAGCGGGGCAGTGTTAAGGGGGAAGTCCACATTCTCATGACAGGGGAGGTAAAACGCTCAGTAGGATGCCAGCTGTGTGAGTTTTTGCCAAGCGTCGCTCATTGCGTTGACCGTACACGTGGTGATTTACTGAGTTGACTTGCTGAGAAAATATGAAATCTCAACAACTGGATCATTACCAACTGAAGCCACTTGTGAGCTGTTCAATGACATCTGATTGCAATTGTCGTAGGGGACACCAGAATGCCAAGGTCCAGTCTTGCCGTCTTCCACCGTCTGGCTTTAGGCCTTCTCTTCTCCATGGTCGCTGACGTCTGAGTGTCACCCCGATGCCTGTGTCGAGAACCTGTCTTCCTCCTCCACCGTGCACACGTGTCCCAGCCCAACAAAACCTCCTCCTGATTTACACCTACAACGCGTTCGATTACGAACCTCCAAATTGCCTACACTATCTCTCGCCCATCCTGCCCGTGTGCCACACCCAACACAAACCTCTTCTTCCCAATTAGATTTCAGAACAGTTTCGAGCCGAACTGTCATTCCGAACCCCCAACCTGCTTGAGGATGGCTGCCCTACCCGCTCCACGATATTAATACCTGTCGGTAAACAGTCAGCACATTGCACGCTAGGGTTTCGTGCCAGAAGGCTTCCATGCGGTTGAAAGATTGAACAACTCCTCTTTTGGTATATTTCATTCCGCTGGTAATTATCGCGACGCAGAATGGCGAGGTCCTCACCATCTGCAGGGGTGGGAGGCCGAAATGAAGGACTCCTTGTTCATCACGGGCTCAGGATTTTGCGCGCAGATTTGTTACGTAACAACCCCCCCCCCGACCCGCCCCCCCCCAAAAAAAAAGCATTTCCCAACAAGAAGCATAACGCCATTATCTCATGTAAATGAACATCATCTCAAGTTCCCAGCGCGCAGTGGCAGCTTGGATGCTCAGCCTACGTGTAAGAAGCAACACGCACACACATCACTGCGCAGGACCTGGCAGAGCAGCGCTGGCGATCATTTATTCGCCAACTCGTTGTGCGCGAGTCATTCATGAATTCATTATTATAACGATATTCTATGTTTTGTCTATATTTAATTGAAAGCTTTTATGCGTGTAAATAATTACTCATGTATTCGTTAATTACTTATCAATTATTTTCTCCGCTGTGCATATGGCAGTAATGTCCGTCGTATGGCAGTAAAGCCGAAGTTTAATTATCATGGGTGTAATTTTCACAAATTAAGAGAATCGTACGTTTTTTAGTTAATGTTTAATTTTGCATTATTTTCCAACAATTGTTCTCATGCCGATAGTGCCATTGGCTTGCCGTCACGTGACAAAAGCATTCCATTCGGAAATGTCACAGAGCGATGCGACCCTTCTTCGTGTTAGAAAACGGCCCGCAGAAGTGAATATCATAGAACTACTGCTGAGATCCCTTCAAGTGACCTCTGACCCACACCACTGCAGAGGGATGAACGTTCCCAGCCGCGCTGCCATATGGGAGTAATGTTCGTCGCTTGACGGTGATACCGAGATTTAATTTGCAAAGCTGGAATTCAGCCCAAATATGTGCAGCACCAAATTTTTACGTGACGGAGCTTAGCTTTTTATTGTGCTGTGCAGTCATCGGTGACCGGGCTGATACCACCAACTCACTGCACTTGGGAACTCGTTTAATCACGGATTAGTTGCTGATGCTGCATTGACAGTGGTGCACAAGCATAACGAACGAAAACAAACTCAACTCCGCTTTTTGACCGATGTGTGGAGGTTACCCGCAGGTTAATTAATGGTTCACAACGCCTCTTAACTCATATTATTGTTCTGCTATGTTTTCATTATTGTGATTATTATTCACTGTCTCCTCCACCGCACAGAGCAACGTGACCAAAAAAAACCACAATGCAGATTACAGCACAAACGACACTCGCTTGTGATCCTGCCCAGCTGATTCATCAACGCGGAGGCTCTGAACCGCAAACCAACGTGCACATCTAACACCCTAGTCTTCTCCTCTGCATCAAACGGAGCAGAGGAATTGAATAGGATCATGCCAGCCTCAATGGAAACACTGGGTGAAGGAAGGTAATAGCTAAAGGGGCAGCCCTACAATTGCTCACTCACGCCACTGCTGGTGATATCGCCCCCACCCCCCCCCCCCCCCACTGCGTCACCACAGACAGAAGAGGGAGCTCTAGAGGGCTCCTCTTAAGAGGTTATTTTGCCTACTCTTCCCGTTGGCCAGTACGTCTTGTGATAGGTGGGAGTAACTACATTTTACCCCAACACACATGCCCTGCTGATCGTCTAACTCTCGTTGTACTAATTTATCACTGCTGAGTGGACAAATGCGTTCGGGGGGGGGGGTAGTAAACTGGCTCCATATCTTCAAATTCCACGCTGGGAGATTGCAAGTCCAGCGTGCATTAAGTGGGTGAAGAAAATTCGCCTTCAGTACCAAAAAAACCACAACATCTATTGTTTCTTTCGAGTGTCGTTTCAATTGCGCTATTGGAATCATTAAACGTGTTACCATTGGCGCACCAGGGGAAGGTCAGTAGAGTCAAGGATGCATTGAATGTAAACATATAATAGAACAGGGGAGGTATGGCGTGACGGGACGGGTGTCCTCCAAGACGAGACGGACAAAGATGTGGGCACGGCTCAAGATGAGCAGCAGGGGCCATGTACCGTCAAATTTTGGGTGAGAACCTCCTTCCCTCAGCCAGGGCATTGAAAATGTGTCGTGGATTGGTATTCCAGAATGACAATAGCCCGAAACACATGGCCAAGGCAAGAAAGGAGTGGCTCAAGAAGAAGCACATTAAGGTCCTGGAGTGGCCTAGCCAGTCTCCAGACCTTAATCCCATAGAAAATCTGTGGAGGGAGCTGAAGGTTCGAGTTGCCAAACGTCAGCCTCGAAACCTTAATGACTTGGAGAAGATCTGCAAAGAGGAGTGGGACAAAATCCCTCCTGAGAAACGTCTGACCTCTGTGATTGCCAACAAGGGTTTTGCCACCAAGTACTAAGTCATGTTTTGCAGTGGGGTCAAATACTTATTTCCCTCATTAAAATGCAAATCAATTTATAACATTTTTGACATGCGTTTTTCTGGATTTTGTTGTTATTCTGTCTCTCACTGTTCAAATAAACCTACGATTAAAATTATAGACTGATCATTTCTTTGTCAGTGGGCAAACGTAAAAAATCAGCAGGGGATCAAATACTTTTTTCCCTCACTGTATAATTATCCACAACATCGCATACCGAGTGTGTGTATTAGATTGCCTTTTTGTGTTTCAAGGGTGCCTCGCAGTTTAATTGGAACATACTTGCCAATACCATCTGGTAATCCGGAAACTGTTTTCTCTCTCTCACAAGCCAGCCTCTGCTGATGAGTCCCAGAATGTGGAGACCGGTGAAAAGGTTAACTTTTTAAAGGTTTAATGGCAGTGGTGCAGAAGGGCCATTTACTACAACAAACTCAACACATTTGTCAACAACACTGTCATTGTATGACAATGAAGAATATGATTTACTCTTTCTGAATAGGTATTAAATGGTGAAGGTCAATCAGTTTCAAAGCCAACAGACTATGTTTGTTTGCATGTTCAGCACAAATATGCGTGGTTAATGCAGGCTTGATGCCTGTATTTATTTGGTGTGACTATGTTGTGTGTCTCTCTCTCTGTGTGTCTGTGTTGTCTCTCTCTGCTTGTGTGTCTGTCTGTGTGTCTCCGTGTCTGTGTTTTTTCTCTCTCTCTCAAATCTAGTTCTACCTGATGACGGTTGCTTGTGTTGCAATCGAAACGTCGTACTCATTATTTAATCAAAACAAAAAATTCTACGTGACTTTACCGAAAGAACCAAAGAGTAATCTTAAAAACCTGTTTTATTTCCAGACAGGGCATTTTTTTTTATATATATACTTTGATTCTGACAAAAATGTCCCAATGACAGCAATATAATATTGGGAGTCAGAATGGAGTTCTGCACGTGTGTGTATATATATAAGTTTAACACGCAGTGCCCTATGGCAACGCGTAATGAGTTTGTGTCAAAACGAAAGTTGCCTCCACCATCGCGATCATCGCCAGGGTCAGTCGACCACTGACAATACAAACCCCAGGAATAACACTCATCAATCTTCGCAGCAAGTAATTGATTTTAAGTTGCTGTTTTTTTTTTCACTGATAAATTGGCTCTCGAAATATAATTATTTTACGAATAATTCTTTTTTTAATTGTTATTCATTGCTATGCCGTGTTATGAGCGCCGCAATTATTCGTTGAATGTGCGAAGATGTGTGTGTCTGTGTAATACAATCATGCAAATGGAACAGACTGTTGGGGCATATGTTGTTAGCGAGCACCGTATGGAGGTCGGACCTGCACACGAGCGGGTGGGTGACCAGCACCGCGCCCGGGCGACTTTGTCTCCCAAGTGCTGATGTTCATACATAGCATTGTCTAAGGCTGAGTAAACCTAGGGGGAGGCCCAGGACCGGTTAATATATTCGTCACCGATGCTGGCCATGAGCGGGAATCAAACTCTGGTCTTGGGATTCGTAGCGGAGCGCTCTGACCACTGTGCCACCACTCCCCAGGGGGAGTTTTTCTCTGCGGAATCTATGAAGGTGTCAGAAACTCTGGGTTGCATTGAGCTTGAGTGACTTGGCCAGGAGGAAGACACGTGTGAAAATGTCTCGTGTCTCGCAGGGAGCCAGCAGCTGTTGACATGTCCTCTGGCCTGGCATGTGAGCTGCCCGCCGGGGCTGGAGTCTGATCCTGACTCAATAAAAATAATTTCAATTTGTAACACGCAACCGCACAGTATTCCCTCACTCTTTACAGAGAGAAGGCGAATGACTCAGAGGTTTAGCGGAGAAAGCACAGCCAAGTGGAGAAAGGCAGCTTCCACGCGGTTAGCCGGTGCTGCCTACAATTGCCCGAGCTCTGCGATCCTCTGTATATGAAGGTGTCATCGGCCAGTCTTATCATGTTTACCAAGCGATTGGACAAAGATGAACGTTGTCACGTGTGCCTGATAGCAGCCACGTTGAGATTGTGATATACAGGGTGACCCAAAAGTCAGACACACACGGTTATTATATTTATTTTAACAAATTACAAAGGGTTGCTTTATTTTATTTGCGTAAACAAATGTTCAGACTGACTTCCATTAACATGGGAATGTCTTTTGAATTTAATTGAGGATTTAAAAATAGAGAAAACTCTTGTAATCTTTGAATATTCATCAATGCATGCTTTGTCTCAATTCATTCGGGGTTCTTTGTCGATGTTTGTAAAAGTCATCTGAAAAGGAAGACGAAAAATAGATGTTAATAATGGTACGAAATAAAATATTTCATTCAAGAATAAACAATTAAAAAAAATTATGCAATTAAATCGCAACCCCCCCCCCCCCCGAATCGTGACAAGTATTCGAATCGCAGGAAAAACCAGGGGTGGATGAAGTTAATCCCTTACGCGCCTATTGAACAAGCATGTTATGTTGTTGGTGGAAATTCCACGTTTCTATGACAGGGAACCACACATTGAGCCCCGTCGATCTGACTGGCTTAGCCAATAGAGGCGGGGAGCATTGTTGTACATACGATGTAACGTATGTTCGTTGTTAAACTTCGTTCGCGCCGTACGTCGTGGCATCAACGGAAATGGACACGATGACATCTCCTTGATCTTAACCTCGAGAAAGCGACTGCCCCTCTCCTTCACCGACAGGCAGCGACCAGCGTGGCGAAATGTGGTCAAACAACTCCTGACACGAGCTTGGGGCGGCCTTCATCCAGCAGTGGATAGACAAAAGAGCTGTATGTGCACGTACAAAAACAGCGGTAGGATAAGCAATTCGCAACGTGGTGGTCGCAGTGTTTGCGAGCATCACAGCACATTTGTGCGGCGCTGTCAAATCAAAAGCGGAGGATAATAATAATGTAAAAAAATAAAAAAAATGAGGACAACTGTTATAGTTCCGCAACATAAACTATTGTTTTTCTTTTGACCAGGTATGGCCCACTGAGCTCTATAGGAATTTTTCAGAAGCGACCTGGCCACAACTGATATCTCAACGAAGTGGCTTATCGAGTGGAAATGCATGCAGCTCGAAAAGTCTAAAAAGCATGTTTCTAAATGTGGAGCAAAAAACCGGAGCACTCGAAAATGATCCACGCGACCACGGTGAAGAGAGACACGCAAACTCTAAATATCCAGGTGTCAGGGTCGGGATTAAACCCGAGATATGCATGACTAACGGTAAGAACTGCATACAAAAAGTCAATTCAATAATTTGCCAAATTAGTACTTGAGTCAACAGGCTAAATTAATGCTTCCTCGCGCACTGTGGCGTTATATGACGATACTTAAACTAAATTATTTATATTTAAAGCTTTCGTGACTGCAGGGATTCGTCTTCTTGGTTCTTTCGGTAAAGTCACGTAGAAGGGAAGTAATAAAATAATAAAAATAAAACATAATAAAACAATTCTCACGACGTTTCGGCCACAACGCAAGCAGCCGTCCTCAGGCGAAGAATGAAACACCACCAAGCTTGGAGCGTATATTTAAGCTGGGTTAGAGGGGGGGAGGTGGGAAGAAGAGCGCCTAGACAAAATAATTTGCATATCAAGAGGAATTCAGCATATGGAAAATGCGTAGGAGGTGGGCATGGGGGGGTTTTACAACGTAGAATTTTGTATGTATTACTTACTGTTAGTAACTCAGCTTATTGTAGAATATAGTAAGTATACTGATGATGCTATGTAGTTTATACTTTAGTTTGTTATGCAGTTTATACTTTAGTTTTTTACGTGGTTGTTTAGTAACTGCAGCTACATACTATAAACATTCCTTTCCTTTGTTAATGCTACCCCCCCCCCCCCTTTGATGCTGCTAATCCTGCATAATGCACGGGCATAGTATTGATTTGGAACCCCCCCAGCCCACCTCCTACGCATTTTCCATATGCTGAATTCCTCTTGATATGCAAATTATTTTGTCTAGGCGCTCTTCTTCCCACCTCTCCCCCTCTAACCCAGCTTAAATATACGCTCCAAGCTTGGTGGTGTTTCATTCTTCGCCTGAGGACGGCTACTTGCGTTGTGGCCGAAACGTCGTGAGAATTGTTTTATTATGTTTTATTTTTATTATTTTATTACTTCCCTTCTACGTGACTTTACCGAAAGAACCAAGAAGATAAATTATTTATTTCACCAGATAAGACCCACCGAGTTTTTTTGCTCTAATTCAGAAGCGACCTGGCCACAAATGATATCTCAATTAAAGTGGCTTATCATCATGTGGAAGTATATCGTAGCCAAATACTCTGAACGTATATTAATTCTAAATGTGGATGTAAGAAACCGGAGAACCCGGATAAAAATCCACGCGACCATGGAGAGAGAGACGCAAACTCCAAATATGCAGACACCAGGGTCGGATTCTAAACCACGATATCCTGCAGACCACGCGAGGTAGTTAACATCTCTCCACCGCGGCGCACAACTGCAGACCACTCCAGGTCCACTGACAATGCTTGCCTTATTCCGCCGTCCCCCCCCACCCCGATTGTGCCAAGCTGAGTAAAAGAAAAAGACTCACACCTGCTTTATGGATCCCTGATGCGCGCTTGTCAAAAGGCAGGATCGCTGGCTCGGAAAGACTCTGCCCAAGGGAACAACACGCATTACCACGCGCCCGCGATCCTTGTCTGATTTATAAAAAAATATATATAACAGTTGTCGTTGTTGTTCCTGTCAAGAAATCTTTACTCTCTCCCTACAACAAGAACAAAAAGAATGCCAAGAACCGCTATGATAGTAAGGACGAAAAAAAAAACGATCAAGTCGGAGGGCAGTCACGTTTCTGTTCTCGCGCGTGACGGCAGCAATATTTTCAAGAGCCACATATCCAGTTATCGAGGTCCGCTAGCGACGAGAGGGCTTCAGGAGGGAGAGTTTGCGTACTTTTGCTGTTCCTCCTCCATTGGAGGAGCGCAGACCACGATATTTTACTGTGTAGCTCCATGGTGTGGGTTGCACGGCCACTCTCTCACTACTGCTGCTTGTCATTTTCATTTTCCATTCGTGGGGAAGAAGTGCGTTTTGGCCTGCTGGTGATGTTCGTATATCATGTTATTACCCCCGCCCCCTGCCCCAGCACCTGATTTACGAAACAGGTGGACTTCTCCACGAATATGGCTGTCGCCTGATGAAGCTAGTTGTAAATGTTGTGGCTTGGCTCTCCAACACACCGGTGTGCTGTACTAGTGACGAATTGGCCACGTTCTGTTTACGTGACAACCCTTACTAGTTGGATGTGTCGGGTGGTGGCGGGTTTATCAACACATTTATATTTTTACGCGATCTAACCCAAAATCACTCTATTATGGATGTTCTTATGTGTTGGCGGTCACACCGATGTCTTCGACGAGGAGGAATTTCAAATCAGGAGGTGCGATGTTTGGATCTCGAATAATGTGTCTATTAGTCCACAATGTTCCACTCTGTTCGCCAGGGTTCTTCCAGACCTATCGTTTCACTTGTTCCTTCACTTCCTGAGATCTTGTTTAGTGACGTGCACGTCACTGCTGAGGGTGGTGTGTATGTGTGTTGGTGTGTTGTAGTGTGGAGGTTAGCGCGCTGCGCTCCCAACCCGGCGGCCCGCTCTATGGCCAACACCAGTGACGATTATCTGAAACATTCCTGGGCCTCCCCTAGGTGGACTCAGCCGGCCTTCATATGTGCTCTCTAACAGCACTTGCTCCGAACAGTCTGTTAAGGCTACACGGGAGATATTGCATCTCTATTTTTGTTTTATATGTAATAGCAACAGAAGTCGAGGTTGTATTGGTGTGAGTGAGTTGATGGTCTCATCACAGTCACAAATGACTCACATTGAAACCCGCAGACTCAGAAGAGATAACCACATACTAACACACACACAAAACCTCGACTAACCTATCCAATTATGCTGAGATCTCAAGTGAAGAGAGTTGATGACCATCTTAGCCTGATAAGCAGTGACTGGACACTACGTTCTCAAGAGTCTCCTTCTCAATAGCTCGCTCAGGATGAATAAACATTGGAGAAAGAGGTTTAAATAATATGTATTAAATCGTACTCGATATATTTATTTGATTTAAGGTGTCAACTTCGAGTGGGTTGATGCTGAGTGCCTGCGAGTCCCTGGTGGTGATGATGGTGCTGATGGTGTTGATCAAGCAACGGTGATGGCGTGAAGAGTGGCATTGTTTTATGGTTATCGAGATAACCACAGAAATGCCATTTGCGAGACATTTAAGGATCGTAATCGATTAACTTTTTAATTTATTTTAGAAAATTGTTTTAACGTAAATTGAATTCAATGACCCCCCCCTCTCCCCAACTCGCCTTCACGAAGCCACAGCTGATCACCAAATAACGCCCACAATTAGCACGGCGTGGAGATGTCCTCATCATCCAGCACTTCGTAAATTGTTGGTATTATTATTCAAGAGATTATTAATTTATGATTGTTATTTCGGTAAAGTCAAGTAGGTGGAAAAAATAATAGATCACGACGTTTCGATCGCCACACAAGCAATCGTCTTCAGGTGGGAGAGGATTGAAGACGATTGTTTGTGTGGCGATCGAAACGTATTGATCTATTATGTTTTCTACCCACGTGACTTTACCGAAAGAACCAAAGAGTATGGATTCATGCAGTCACGAAAGTTTCAAATCACTTATTATAATGTTTTATGTATGGTGAAAATAAAAGTGATGATGATAACAATTCATGATGATGATTGATGACTGATGATGATGACGATGATTGCTGACGGCAATGATTTTACCTATGACCAGGATTTTAAACTGACGAACTTTACTTGTCCCTATGCCACGTGACCAGATACGATGAAGAACACGCGTCACAACGAGGGTGTTTGCTTAACAAATAACATTTTACGAAAAAAATCGGCATGACTTCTGAAGGATTTGTCCACGTTGCTTGGGAACTTCCCCGATAACTTTCTCGAGGATAAGCTCCCATCGCGTGCACCGAAACTTCGGACCTCAAAAGCCAAAAAGCACGCGGCACAACCCGAGAACACATCGTAGAGGGAGCCGCAGTGCACGCGGGCGTGAGCAAGAAAATGAAAACAACAGTGATTTCCAAAACTTCATCGCGATTGGGAAATAGCAAAGCGAACCATCTGTGCAATTTGTGAAAATGCTGCGAGTGACATTTATAATTCCAAAGCTTACGCGGGAAACATTAATACATATGAGCGTGACAAAATGGAGCTGAATTAAAATATTAAGCGTAAAGTTTCAATTTAAGTGTATGTTCTGGAGCGTGCGCGCGCACACACATAATTAACACATACCTGTCAAAATATGCCCTTCTCGTTAATTTGTCATATTTGCATTGCTGCTGTTGTTGTTGTTGTTGCCGGGTGACGTCCCGATAAGTGTTGCTGATCAAAGGGAGAAAGAGGAGCAATTGTGAAACAGGGAATGCCTTTGAAATTACAAATCACAACTTTTAAATTGCTGAGATTGTTCACGTGGGTTTAGTTCACTATGCCACCACACGCAAGCGATATTTATATATAAGTTGACTAGCTTTACTATCCGGATTCGCCCAGAACTTTGATTCTTGTCATGGATTAATACACGGCCTACGCGGAGGGTGTGGGGGGGGGGATGCGTGACGTCAGCAGGCACACTGCGTTACGCTGCCGCATGCGGGTGGCATCACAGATGTGACGTCACAGCTCACTTGCCGTGCAAATATATCCATTTTTGCGCCCCCCCTTCCCCCAAATACAAAAGTCTATTTCTATTTTTATACTTTTTGCATTGTGTACAGTCTGAAGCTACCCACATGCTAAATTTAAAGTATGTTGCATGTTGGGAAGTATGCTATATATTTCGAACAGACACACATATTCACAAATTTCCCTTTTATATATATAAAGAAGATGATATAAGTTGTGAAGGTGAAGCAACTGCAATTGCTCACTTTCGCCACGGCTGGCCGAAAGGGCTTCCGCTCGAGGGTGCTATGATGGGTCCCATTTCTCGAGGGTACCTCGGCCTACTCTTCTACGCTGGCCCGGCGTCTTTGAAGAGGTGGAAGTACCCACACTTTACCCCACCAGAACACGTGACCTGACCATGGACTTAGCCGTGGGCGTGACCATTTGGACTTGTATGTTGTCGCACGCGAAAAAAAAAGAAGAAACTAGCCCCATTTTAACTGCCACAACGGGATATCGAATCGAAGATGCGACCTCCGGAATATAAGCCCAGTGTACCATGATACCATCAATATGATCGGCCGTGGTCAATTTCCTGCTGCATGAAAGCTTCCCCAAGCCGCCACCACCTCTCACGAACTGCTTTTTGTGTTCAGTTTGATGTCTTTCAACCGCCTTAGAACGTTTGGCTATGTACGGTGCAAAACAAATTCAACATACCTACATATATACATGCACGTCTTGCAATATTAACAAAGACAAAGATCCCGGTATAGTCTTAACAGACTGTTGGGGCAAGTGCTGTTAGCGAGCACCTATGAAGGCCAGCACGGCACACTAGGGGGTGGGTGGCCAGCACCACGCCCGACCGCCTTTCTCTCCCTAATGGTGATGTTTACACACTGCACTAGGTACAAATTCGAGGCTGAGTCGACTTAGGGGAGGCCCAAGACCGGTTCAGACAATTGTCACATTGGTCATTAGGTTCGTGGCGCAGCGCCCCAACGGCTGCACAACCGCTCCCTGTAATAATCCATCTAGCACCTGCACACAAGCCGATCTTATCACCATTTCAATGATTTGCTGCAATAAATGTCCAAGTGATAGGCCACTTTGTTGAGCTATCATTTGGGGCCAGGTCGTTTTTGAACAATAAATCAATACCTCAGTGGGATTTGTCTGGTAGGATGGGGATGGTTTAGTTTTATTTGTACGTGTTTGGGTGATTTGTTTACCTTTCCTGTACTTTGCACTCCGATCATGGTTTTTTTTGTATTGTCTGTTGTTGGGACGTTCTTACCCGTCCCTACTGGACATCATGTGTGAAAAAAGATCTTCACGGCTCATTAGATTCCTCCAGTATAAATACATATTCTTAGTCTGATCCGTGTGCAAAATATTGACTTGCGTGTGAAAACCGTGCAGTTGTAGGACAAAGTAGTCAATCGGCGAGTATATTTATTTAACGAGGTGATTAATGAATTACTAATGAATTAATTACTAATTGGTTTAATTACTAATTCATTCGTCATATAATTAATTAACAGCGAATAATTCCTGCGGACTAATGCAACAGAATTAGCATTACTCGGAGCTGAACTTTAAATAATAATTAAGGGATTTTTGTAAATCCTTCGAGATGTTTAACCCTCTGTCAAAATAAATAATATCGTCCAGATTTCCATCTCTTTGTTCGACAATGCTCAACGTTCTTGGGAGGAAACAGAAAAAAAATTAACCTGTAAAAACAAAGTTTTTCACTATAAATCCTTTATATGCGTGGCGGCTAGAGTCCTCTCGTCCTCTGGCTTGAGATGGCTGCCACCTATGGGTCAGATGATTGCATGCCACCATTAAGCAATTGGTAATTAAATATAATTTATTTTTTCCTAAAAAGTGTAAAATTTTGGAAAAAAAATTTCACGAAAATAAATTGTCACGCACAACGAGTCTGTGTGCAAAATGTCAGCTCGATTGGATCACGGGAAGTGGGTTAAAAAACGACCGAAAGATTTGCACGGTCGTAAGCGTGCAAGCAAGCAAGCAAGTGAACTTAATATAAAGGATTTAAAAATACCGTGTGTGTGTGTGCGGATGTGCCTGTGTGCGTGTGGGGAGTGGTAGTGTATTGGTTAGCGCACTGCACTATGAACCCGGCGACCCGAGTTCGATTCCCATCCATGGGCAACATAAGTGATACATGTCTGCACCTGTGTTGGGCCTCCTTCCCTAGGCACACTCAGTCTGAAGTGAGTATATAATCATTGGTATTGGGGAAACAAAGGCTGCCAGGCGGGGTACTGGCCAAATCATCCTCAACCCTCCCCCACCTCCGCACCTCGTTCTGGGACTCAGTAAGTGTTTCGTAACAACAATATCACCCTTGTATTTCATTAGTCTGTGTGTGATTGTGCGCTACCTGCAACATCAAAAGTGAGAAGACAAAGGCGTGCGGGCTTTAGAGTTGACCTCACCAACCGCTCCGGCACATTTCTGGCCTCCATTGGTGCTCGCTAACGACACTTTCCAAAAGCTGTGCGTCTGTAAGACTAAACCGAAAACTCTATGGTGGGTGGGTTTTTGTATTTGCCGGGGTGTTTGTGTAGGCGTATATCAAATAAAATTAACATCGCGGGATATATTTGAGTCGACAGACCCCTTCCATCCAGAATGAGAATGACTTGATTTACACGGCTGTCTGGTCAGCGTGAGCACCCACTTGCTATTCCAAACAGCTCCGCAGCCCAATTAAAATATTTTCCTTTGTCGCGCGTGGTCCTGTGATGAAAACAAAGCACTGGCAGAAGTTTCTCCTTTTCCGCGGTTGTGTCCAGTCAGTTGCATGGCGTGATTGGCACGGGCCTTGGTGCAAGGAAATAAATGGTGGTCGTAGCTAGACCCTTGCGCCCCCCTCCCCTCTCCCCCTTCCCTCCACTCCCCCACCGCCCATTCTCGCCCCCCCCCATGCCACCCCCTCTCCTCCTCCTCGCCCCCCCCAGCCCCCTGTGGATCAATTTTACCGCTTATGCACTCCGTGCCTACTTTAACTGTTGTCCGTTAATACCCATTCAGAAGAGTTACAAGTTGATTAATATATATTAACCAAGCTGAGTATTCAAAACGCAGCCTTTTTAATGGTGTCCTTTGCAAAAACATGGTGACATGAGTCACCACATTGGTGAGAGCAAAACAAATAAATAGCAATCACCACAAAAAATTTGGACAAATGTAGTCGTGTTACGTGAGTAATTGAAAAATATCGTCCAACCTAATTCCCCACCGTGCAAATCGTCTTGGGCAGATGAGCTCCAGATTTAGCACATTACATCATTATAAAAAAGTTTGCGACAGAAACATTCAGCATCAAAGAGACATAGGGTGGTACTTATTTATGTACATGTAGTGAGTCACTTCTGAGACACTAATAGTAGGAATCAACACACGTTTATTCTACACCTTTGGGCACTCTTCACACACGGGATAACTATAACCGTGTCAGAACTGCCGGCATGCTGTCTAACCCACGATGCCGGAAAAGAAGACGTAGCACCTTGGATTCTATTCCACCGATAGACAGTCCCTATCCAGCCTCGGGACTTCCCTTTTATGCCCTCGGCTACGCCCCCTTCTGGAGCCTTCCAGAAGGTTCTGGGCCACCTGCCACGTGTCCCCTGCCTGGCTACGCCCTTGGATACGCCCCCTTCTTGAACCCATCAGAAGGTTCTGGGCTATACCTCACGTGTCCTCTCAGTCACCTTTGCCCCACATCCTTTACCTCGGCCTATCACATACTGCACCAGCTGGCCGGGGTGCCACGTCCTCATATGCCCCCTTCTGCCAGCAGTCAGAACCACGCACCCTCGTGACCCACTCCGTGGCATTACTCTGCTGGCAGAACGGCTGACACACCCTCCTCTGTCGGCAGGTCGGCCGTTACATCAACATTCCCTCTCTCTGTTAGTGGCCAGCGCTACGTGCCGTAGTGACCCATTCTATGTCACTAGATACACAAATTATGATCTAAATAAGCAGTTTTCCAAAGTATTTTCACGAATTCAGGAAAAATGGAATTACAATCTAACACGGATTTTCGTCTTGAATATTTATACGTATTTTATTCTAAAGGAACTCTCAACAAGGGCCATTGCCTGATACGTTCACTGCTATTTAGATTTTATATTTCACAATCGCGTTTAATGATGACGGTATTTTTCTTGAGTGTGCTAGTTCACCTATGCTACTGCGGTGCGGTGATTAACGTACTCGACTCGCAATCGAAACGTCTACGATTAGATTGGATGTCCTGGTGTGGCATTGAAACGATGGTGCAAGCGTCGTAAACACTCCAGCATCTGCCCACCAATCAGTGACAAGATGTTAACTACCTCGCCTGGTATATAGGAGGTTCGTGGGTTCGATCCAGACCCTGACGCCTAGTATATTTGGAGTTCACATGTTTCTCTCCGTGGTCGCGTGGACTTTTTCTCTTGGTCCTCTGGTTTTTCCTTCCACATTTAGAAACAACACGCGTTTAGAGTGTTTGGCTGATATACATTTCCACGTGATGAGCCACTTCGTTGAGCTATCAATCACGGACATGGTCGCTTCTGAAAAATAAAGATATACCTCAGTAGGCCTTACCTGGTAAATAAAAAAAAGTCTAGTTTAGTTTAGTAATGTGTAGGTAGCCGGTCAACGTCGAAGTCGAGATGGGTAGGGGGGATTTCTACAGAACTCCCAGTCATCGAGGCTCATTTGGCCATGAGTGGCGTGAGGAAATGATTTCAGGGCTGCACCTTTACCTATTTACTACCATTACCAACGCTGTTGTTTTTTTTATAAAAAAAAAAATACACATGCATGTGCAGTTGTTTTGGGGCTGGGGGGGGGGTAAATGTATACGGGGTAAAAAAACTACAATATTTGAAAAGCATTACTTGATTGTCTTGAAATAAAAACAAACGCAGCTGTTATGCCGACGAATGCAGCGTCTCTTCAACAAATGCTAATCAGCCTCGCAACAAAACATAACTAATGTGGGCTTTGCCGATAATCCATTTGACAAGGAAACTCAGGGGAGCCCGGCCAACACAACGACAACTTTCTTCCCAGCTGGGTAGATGCAAATTTTCGCGCGTCGACGTGGCATTTGCACACCCGTAGACATCGGCCACTCATTAGATTATTTACGAATTGTGTAACCTCCCTCTCGCCTGTATTAACACGGAACCCCACTGTCTGTGCTTATTGCTATTTTTACTCTTTCAAGGAAAATATAACCAAGTGGCGAATCATTGCCCCTGATAGGTCTAGAACTCGGGTACACTCATAACCTTTGGACAAGGTGCAAATGAAAGTTAAATTGTGTTTGTGTGTGCGTGTGCGTGTGGGGAGCTGCAGTTGAGCGGTAAGCGTCCTGCGCTACGACCCGAATTCGATTCCCGCTCACAACCAACACCAGGAACGTTTGTCTGAACAGGCCCTGGGTCACCCCCAGGTCGACTCAGCCTCAAATGAATTCACGGTGTGGTGTGTAAACATCACCACTAGGCAGACAAAAGCGGCCGGGCGTGGTGTTGGCCACTTACCCCGTCGCGTGCCATGCCGACATTCATAGGTGCTCGCTAACAGCACTTGCCCCTATGGTTTGTGTGGGGAGCAATCGTGTAGCGGTTAGCGCTCGACGTTTTGAACCCAGCAACCCGAGTTTGATTTGCGCTCACGGCCAACCAACACCAATGACGATGATTTCAACCGGTCCAGGGTCTCCCCTAGGTCGACTCAGGCTCAAATGAGCACCTGGTGCGGTGTGTACACATTTCCACTGGGAAGGCAAAGGCGGACCAGCCGGAGTACTGTCCACCCACCCCCTCGTGTGCCGTGCCGGCCTTTAAAGGTGCTCGCTAAGATCGCATCCCCATAAAGTATGTTCGGGCTATACGGGGGATCTGTGTCTTGCGTGAGTGATAGTTGGGGTGGAGCGACGGTTTCACAGTTCAGTTAGCGAACAGCGTTATAAACTCGACCACGTGAGTTTGACTCCCGGTCACGGCTAACGTTGGTGTTGAGTGACATCTGGAACCAAACTAATTCACTTTATATATTTTTTTGTTTTACCAGGTAGGGCCCACTGAGCTGTTTAGTTTTCTCTTTTTTTTGGAAGCCACCTGGTCAGAAGGGAAAGCACAACCAAGTGGCTTATCAGGTATACATTTATAGCAGCCAAATACTTTAAACGGACATCGAGTCTAAATGAGCAGGAAAAAACAAGATGACCCAGAGCAAAATCCACGCCACTACGGGGGGATAACGTGCAAATTACAAAATACCCAGGCGTCAGGGTCAGGATCGAACCAACGATACCCTTTATACCCGGCGAAGCAGTTAACATCTCGCCACCGTGGTTTCAGGTCCTGGATAGGGCCTCTAAATGAAAAGATACACCATAATCAGCCAAGGTAAAGCCACTGCTGGATTAAGGCCTCCCCTATCAGCCACTGCCACCTCTCGCGATCCTGCGAAATAACAATTCACCCAGTCCCCCGCACACAAACTGGTTTCGTCGCTCCATCTCTCTTCCGTGGACGCACGCCTCGGACGCATTAATTTTTTTTCCACCAATATTATCCTTTGCCTAAAGTCCAACGATAAATACGTCAAATAAAATGGCTCGTTTTATTTCAGCAATTCGAGGCGGTCTACGCATAAATTCTGGATATTATTTTGCATTGTATTTCATTATAATCATCTGCAAAGTGGGTGGCCACAGTCCTGCGTTGAGTATTGCGATAATAGAGTTCAGGCACACAGCGTATAATGAGGCAAGGGGTTCGCTGTCGATGCTGCAGCACGCACTACCAGCTACGAAGTGGTAAGGGTGCAGCCCTGCGACTTCTTGACTCGCGCCACTGCCGGGCAGAGGGCTCTCTGGCCCTCTGGAGAGCTCCGTCTCTCCCCTTCCACGTGGACCAGGCGTCTTGGATGGCGTGGGAGTAACCCACAGTTTACCCCACCACAAGCAGCCACTTGCCGATCGTCTGTGGTGAAATCATTTATCCTGCTGCGTGGACAAGAGACGGAGGGGGCAGAGGGAGGGGGGATGGTTTTGATCAACTTGACCCATTGTTTACCACACTGCTATTGCTGTACGTGCACATACAGCTCTTTTGTTTATCCACTGCTGGATAAAGGCCGCCCCAAGCTCGTGTCAGGAGTTGTTTGACCGTACTTCGCCACACTGGTAGCTGCCTGTCGCTGAATGATAGGGTTATTCGCTCACTGG
Source organism: Lampetra fluviatilis (assembly GCF_964198595.1). NCBI lineage: Eukaryota > Metazoa > Chordata > Hyperoartia > Petromyzontiformes > Petromyzontidae > Lampetra > Lampetra fluviatilis. The sequence goes on along the minus strand of NC_136275.1, from coordinate 36,378,691 downwards.
TGATCAAGTTCAAGATGAAGGAGATGTCATCGTGGTCATGTCCGTTGATGCCACGACACACATCCGATCAGCACGGTTGGCTACGTGCGGTGCGAAAGAAGTTCAACATACAGAACATACAAATTACTTCATTCTGGTTTATTAAGTTCTCATCCTCGTTACAAGACGTAATCAAGCGAACGGCACAAAGAGTGCATCTCCCCATCCACGAGGAGGATATGCGAACTTAGCGTTCAACAACGCAACTACAACCCAGATGATGACGACGATGACTTGGATCTTCTGAGAAGATTATGGGTACAACCCTACGGATCCGTCCGCATGAACGACGGCAGTCGATGCAGATGCACGATGCGCGCAAATGCGACAAAAAAAACCCTCAGAACTTTCCGGGCAGTGTACGGCGACTGTGATGAGCCAGAACAGAACCATGGAACACGTCACAAAAAATATTCTTGGTTCTTTCGGTAAAGTCACGTAGAAGGAAATTAATAAAATAATGACAATTATTTTTATTTTATTATGTTTTTTTTTATTTTATTATTTCCCTTCTACGTGACTTTACCGAAAGAACCAAGAAGATGAATCCCTGCAGTCACGAAAGCTTTAAATCGAAACGTCACAAAAACTCGATGCCTGATTCACGAACACAGAGGAGAGATCATCACAGAGATACACTACGCTACCCCTGACGCAATCATCTGGCTCGGCCACATCGACATCAGTTATACGGAGGAGGAGGTCTATAGAATCACGCTGATTCACACTGGGACCCATATATACACGTAGGAACCCATAGACTATATTCACGTAGGAACCTATACACATAAATATGTAGATTCACGTTTAGACGCAGGGACTCAACCAGGTATCTAAAGATGATGTACTCTTTGGTTATTTCGGTGAAGTCACGTGGGTATAAAATAAAATGAATCACGACGTTCCGGGCGCAACACAAGCGTCCGTCATCAGGTGGGAAAGCGCCCGAAACGTCGTGATTTAGTTTATTTTCTACCCACGTGACTTTACCGAAAGAACCAAAGAGTATGGATTCCTGCGGTCACGAAAGCTTCAAATCTAAAGATTGTACATGAAGACCCACGGACTTGCACAGAGATCTATGCGAAGGTAGCCTCGTCACGGCGACACGCCCCACTGCTCCTGACACAATCACCTGGCTCATCAACCACCTCGATGACAACATTACATCAGTCGCCCTACATCAACATCGGCCGTACGAAGAAGACCCGGTTAAACAAAGTACACGTGAAACCTGACACTTCCCCAGCTCTTTCTACCTTGTGCGCTCATAGCATGTGCGGATCAATCGGGAATCTTGACGCGTGCGTGCGTGTGTGTGTGTGTCTGTGTGCATATGCGCAAGTCCCTTGGGCGATAACACAACGGTATTTGGTGGCGGTGGTTTGTATTGGCGCCACATTGAAATTCCTCCGCGCGCCCAATTGCTTATTTATTGCTTCATTTTCATGGTACACGAGCAGAGATGTGTGCACTCAAATGGGCATTCGCTAAAAAGTATCTGTTGTAGTATTATATATATATATAAATTATATGAACAGCAATGCCCCGTAAGACCCCGACTAGCGGACCGTGCCGTATACAATTAGAATGTGTCTTCTTCTACTCTCACGTGGGCCGCTGTTGCTGCTGCCGCTGTTTCGCATCACTATGCCAGCGAGGAGGACACGACGATGACCCAGGTGTGCCGGTGAAGTTGGTGGCGTTTCCAGGGACTGGTCTTCACAAGAGCGGACCCCTGCCTCATCAGCATTGCCGGAGGGAAAACAATGCAGCGCAAAGGGGTGCTGCAGCACAGCCCCACCCGACCCCACCACATCTTCCTTTGATTAAACACCACCACCACCGCCGCCGCCGCTGCAGCAGCAGCTACTGCTGCTGAAAGAGCCAAGGGTCACGCGTCCATGACTGTTTCGCCTTCAGAGAAGAAAAGGGCTTCCTTTATCCCCACATGCAACCCGCTCGCTCGCTCGTTCTCTCACTCGCTCACTTATCCGTTCGCCCACTCACCCGCTCGCTCGCTCGCTTTTTCTCACTCATTCTCGTCGCCCACTCACCCGCTCGCTCATTCTTTCTTTCACTCACTCACCCACCCACTGGCCCACCAAACTCGCTCGTCCTTTACACTCGCTTACTCACTCCCTCATCACGTCAGCCGCTCGTCCACTCACAAACCCACCGGCTCGCTCATCCTTTTGCTCACGACATCCCGAGGAGGACGTGCCCTACGCGTGTACCCTTTTAATTACATTTGTTAAACATCGCACGTAACACTGCAGCACCCTTGTCCTCGCATGGTCTGCCCACATCCCACCGGATATGTTGAGCCATCAATAATTTTGACCCATTTGTGGTGGCTAAAAATAGATGATCGATTTAGCAAGATAATTCATAATCCAATTGTGTCCTTTGCCTGCAATGCGGGGGGTGGGGGGGGGGGTTGGAATTGGATGTTGACACAAGTCATATTTGTCTTCTCTGGCAGCAGCTAAATTATGATCGTCGTGCATGGTATATGGAAGTACACGCCGCTTAATTTCAAACCAGAATGACGTTCCGAAAAACAACAACAAACAACGTGTTGTGGCCACGCCATAGCCATGTTGTCCTCACGATACAGAGGTAGTCGAGTCCTCGTCGAGTTGTCGAGGAATATGAGGGATGCACAAACATAGCATTTGTTATGGATGTACTCTAGTGGCAGCGCCTCATGCCGATAATTGCTATTCCCCCAAGCCGGTCCAGCAACGGCGTTCCTAGACGAACATCGAGTGTGAAATTCAGGCCTTGGAAGTGCAGTAAAGTCTCGTCTTATCCATGAGCAGATAGTCGGGGTTTTGAATGAAACCGAGCTAATGAACCACCACCATGTAGAAATTAAGACGGCATCTCTCGAGCTACTTCCGATCACTGTCACTCTGCTAGCTTAATCAATGTTATTGTTATTGTTGTTGTGGTTTGCTCCTCACTCTCTGGGGGTCAGTGACATAGTGCACACGTGACCGCCAATGGGGGTGGTATTTAAATATGGGTGCCCGTTGTTTTAACTGCCGCGCCGGGAGAAAGAACCGGCCAACTTTGGATCGCAGGTCAAGTGTGCTCTCCGTTCCACCACGGCAACGTGTAAAATATCCCACCGTATCGCCTACACAGGGGCAAGTGCTGTAAGCGAGCACCTATGATGGTCGACACGGCACACTGGGGGGGTGAGTTGGCCAGGAACACGCCTCTGTCTCCCCCGAGCTAAAGCCTTGGCCATTATTAATCATGATTTGAGGCTGAGTCGACCTAAGGGAGGCCCGCGACCGGTTTAAATATTCGCCACTGATATTGGTCGTGAGCGGGAATCGAACTCGGATCCCCGGGGTCATAGCGCGGTGCGCTAACAACGGAGCCGTCCTGTAGAACTGGAGCTGTGAATTAAATATTTGGCACCACTTTTAATATACCGCTCACTTTCTAGTGTGCCGATCAGCCGTGGTCAATCTACTGCTGGAAGAAGGCCTCCTGAAGCCGCCGCCTCTCACGATATCGCGATGGAACAATCCATCCAGCACCTGCTACACGAACTAATATCATCCACTCCATCTCACCTCCTCGGTGGACGCATTTCATTCCTAGAATGCCTCTCTTGTTATGAGCCTTGACCCATCGCCCATCATTATCTTTTCTTAACCACAGCGTGTCCTGCTGAAACAACCCCCACCGTTTTCGATGACATAAATAAACCGGCGTCATTTCTCGAATTCTCGCATTCACGTCTCCCCTCTCTCTCTCTCTGTTGTGTCTCTCACTGTAATCTCCAGGCGAACTGATACGGCAAGCGATACACGTGCCAAAATTACACAATGTCTATAAAACCATGCATAAAGTGGGAATTATCATGCGCGCGAGCGTGGCCTGCGTGTCTACTTCCAGTCAGCAGGGATGGTGAGAGGTGATGTGATTTCTGTGCGAGCGTAGCCTCTGGGCTTAGAGGGAAGGTCTCATAAACAGGCAACACAGTAGAGCCACTTTTTGCGCGGGGGGGAGGGAGGGATGGAGGGGGGATGGCATTCGCCCCTGCCGTGAAAATGTAACCTTACAAAGGCGCACGCAGGGGTAATAATACCGTCTCCTGCCGCTTGCTTAAATAAGTAAGGCCGCCACTGCGTTTCGCAGCGAGAGCACACACACGTGTGGCTGCGTGGTGTCCAAGTGTTGAGGTCAGCGTGCTGCGTCGCGCACCTCGCCAGCCGAGTTCAATGCCCGCTCACGGCCAACGTCGGTGGATGAATATCTGCATCGGTCCTGGCCCTCCTCTAGGTCGACTCAGCCTCAAATGAGTACCTGGCGCGGTGGGTAAACCTCGCCGCTCGGGAGACAAATGCGACCCGGCGTTGTGCTGGCCACCCACCTCGTCGTGTGCCGATCCGGTCTTTAGTGGTGCTCGCTAACAGCACTTGCCGCGCACGTATGTTAAGGCTACCTGGGGGAATCTTTGTCTTTGTCGTATGTGTCTCTGTAGGGAACTGTGTGGTGTCGTGTTTAGCGTTGGGTGCCTATTTACTCGGATGATAGAAGGAGGAGGTTGACACATCGTTATATTTCCGAACGTTGTGCAATGTTTACTTCACGATGCAGCATTTAACAAATGCGGTAATTTTAACTTCTCTCCGCACGCTTTCGCACGAGGGTCGCAGTGAGGGATGTGATGAAATGAAAAAAATTACAACACAATAACGAGGTAATACACATAACGAGGTAATACCTCGTTATTCCGTAGCATGGCCATAGGTGGCAAACCTGCCAAAGCACCCCAGATACAGCTCCCAACGGCGCACAGCAAACATTTACCAAATCAAAGGCGCCGTGAAAGTAAATTAATTAAGGTGCTCGTTCCAATTTCCCATTATTATTATTGTTTTAGTTCGAGAGTGACTCTTGAGGTTACAGGACGGGTGATGGGTGAGCGGGTGGGGGGGGTTGGGTGGATAAAATACAGGGATGCATTTCTCAATTGAATGATATTTGCAGTTGCGAGGTTATTAATGCCTCGAGTGACGTTTTAAAAAGATCACGGCCTGTAGACAGGAGACAACGTTACATCACTGTACATTACACGCGGTTAATTCGGGTATGAATATTACGTCTCTCGTGTATAGTCTGTTCCAAAACTGTTCCGAGAAGTAAAATGACCATTGGGCAGGGCACGTCTTGGCTACGAAGAATCACTCATGGGGGTTATGGTCAAGCATGAAAACGGAGAAGCAGCCAAGTAATGGAACTCATCCGAGAAAGACTACGCTCCTCGGGGAGAGAGAGAGCGATGAGATTGGGTCATGTGGATCTCCACAATGAATTGTTGCGTCACAGGATCGTGAAATCTGATGGCGGCTTGGGGAGGTTTTCATTCAGCAGTGGATTGACCATGGCTAGTTCGCGATGATGATGTGGTTTTTATTTTAAAAGGTAAACCAGTCCGGGTTTCTCAGCGGTAGAGCTAGCAACTCGCATCCTGGTTGGGGGTTGACTCGTGCCCATCATCTCACCAGGGTCGATATAATCTTTACCACTTTGCAGAGAAGTTGAAACTATTTTTTTTACTACGTTTTGTATTTCACCAGGTAATACCCACTAAGCTACATAGCTGTTTGTCAGAAACGGCATGGCTATGATAGTTGAACTAAGAAGCTTAGCCACATTTTAATAAACGAATGTTTATTCTAAACGTGGAGGGGAAAATCGGAGGACCTGAGCACAAAATATATGCAACCACTGGGGGAGAGGCACGCCAACTCCAAATATACATGCGTCAGGGTTGGGATTGAACCCACGACCATCCTGTATACAAGGCGAGGTAGTTAATATCTCGCCACCATGGCACCCAAGTCAACAGTGGTTGTCCTACAAATATACTCGCCCGCAGCCAGAGTAATGTGGAATTCATATCCACCGGCTCATGGCTATAAACCGGAGGATGAGCAGTAATGCCTCAATGCTCAACTGAAAAGCACATCACGTTGGCTCTGGAAGATATCACCGCATTCTCAATTTCACACGATATGCAATTATTACTGAATTATGCAGCATTTAACATTGTGCAATTAAAGCTCATCCACACACAAGCCCAGTGGGGGGCAGGGGCCGGGTGGAGTTATAGCAAAAAAAAAACCCAATAAGAAATGGAAAGGCTATTAAAATTACCACCATAAAACAATACGACAAAAACATCTATCAAGTTTTTCACAATTCCAGGTGCATTTCTACGAAGTGCTAACAGACAAAAACATTCTATCAACACCCCATGGGATATACGTGGAGCCTCTTGCAGGGATTGCTGGGTCGGCAGTTAATCAGTCGGGCGCACTGCCAATTAGTGTTATTATGTTGGCAGAGCCATTAGCACCGCCACGCATAATGAGGGGGCGGTGTATTATGGGGGAAGGATGGAGGGGGGGGTCGTTGTGTGTGTGTGGGAGAATGATTCAGTCTGCTCAGTCTGCTCGAAAATGAAATTTATTCTCGCACGACTTAAGATGACCCTGGCTTCCCCTTACCGCTCCTCCAAATCTCTCCTTGCTTTATTGATTTTCTTTAAGCCTACATATATATTTAGTATATATACTGGATAGGACGTCGAGACCGGTGACGGAATGGCAGCCAAAGAGAAGCGATAGAGAGAGCACGCGTGGGAGTACGACCACGGATGCACGTGGGGGAAATGTGTGCCCGGAATTAGAACGAGACTGGAAAGGGTGGCACGTGGATCGGATAACGCATGCGAGTGATGGTGTTAGGGAGAGCGAGTTTGGCCCAAAGGGGGGCGATGGCCCCGTGGTCGAGACGGACGATGTAGTGGCAGCCGATGGAAGCGAACTCACCCTGAGAGAGCACAGCCTCGGTGGGAGATGGAGCGATGAATGAGATGGATGGCAAAACAAAAAAATTGCTGGACTTTTGCGCGTTTCAGCAAGCGAGATCCTTTAACTGAGTGTGGTGTTGCTTATGTATATGTCTCATTATCATCATCAGCAGCAGCATCAACCATGACCAATCCACCGCTTAATGGATGATTCCTCGAGCCGTCAACAAGTTGATATTACTGCTCCATCTCCTCCGAAGGAGTAGAATTTTTTGTAAGTATGCGAGTGTGAAATCAACCGGGACATGCTGATGAAGGCTAATAATACAACGCCGGGTTAGAGAGGGCTGATGTAAGTGCCGAGAGTATCGATCTGACAGCCATTTCAATCAACGCAATAATATGTTTGTGTTTGCAATTTTTTTTTGTAATGCTCCATGTAAGGTTTGTGCAGCAACAATGCCTCACCCTGTAGGGGGGTGGGGGGCACACAAAATGAGTCAAGTGCGCGGCTAGCAATCGGAAGGTTGCCAGTTCAAATCATGTTTGGGGGTTGGACCCAGACAATAAACCCTGCAGGAGTCAGTACATTGAGATCCAACTCGTGGGGAGGTCAACAGCGGGTGTCCTCATGAGAGACTCACCCTGACCATGGGGATGAGGGATTTCCACCGCTCCCTCAGGGCTTTAAACAGGAGATGAGCACTCATGCCTGGATGTTCATTTGAGCAGTAAGTCACCTTGAAATTTTTTTTCCCACCCATATCCACACCCTCAATGCAAAACTCTACGAGTACGATTGAGATCGGAGGTCAGATGTTGACTTTCACAACTGTTGTGGGATCCGGCAGACGGAAGGGAAGTGACGGTGATGTGCAGTGGTCGGTGGTGGCATCACGGGCATTGTCAGAGGTGCCCTTTTAAACTTGAACCTGACCTTAATGCAGGTCACGCGTGGTGGGGCAAAGTGTGGGTACGTCCGCCTTTTCCCCAAGACGTCTGGCCGGCGTGGAAAAGACGGGTAGGCCATTCCGACAGCGGTGGAGTGGCGAAAGCGACCGCTGCACGACAATGATCTCACACACACGCGCGCGGTGTGGCATATAGCTTGTTTGTTTAATTCGCCCGTCCGGCCGTGGATTAGGCCGTGGATAATGAATATTTGGAGCCGCTAAATTGCTGAATGCCCGAATGGTTCTTGACACGCCCCCTACCCCCATCCACGTCCCGGGCCACGGTGGTCACGGCAGATGCAGGGGCCTCATGCTCCGCTAGGCAAGGCAAATTCGGCGCGGTTAATGCGCGCGCGATTGTCATAATCGCTGCCATAAAATTAAGCGACGGCGATAAAAAAAAAATGCCTCGGAAAGACATTCCCCACGCTCCCAAAATTCCCACGAGCTAAATTTGCGTAAAAGCTCACGGATCGCCCCCCCCCCCTCCCCCCATGTTGTGGGCAAAAGTCGATTTAAGAACTCTAACCTCTATTACTTAATGCTGTTTTCCCCGGGTCTCCATTTTTTTTTTGCTACGAGACCGCATCTCTCTGTGGGCCTCCCCAAGTGGTGGTGGTGGTGGTGATGGGTGGCGTACATAATGATTTTCATTCATTCGTGCATTCATTCAGTGTCGCCTGGGTCACTGCCCGGCTCCAAACTGCTGATACGAATAATAACCTCCTTTATTTATCCGGGAAAGCCCTGGCTGAATCTCGGGACACGTTTTATTTATTTATATTTTATTTTCCTGGCACTATTACATTGATTTGCATTTTGCCTTTGGAAAGAGATGCATTTCAAAGCAAATCGACTCTCACTGCACCACTGCGCGATCCACCTTTATATATATAAAAAAAAACTTTGCTATGATTGTCATTACCGCTGCGTTTTAGCAGAGTTAATGCATTGCAAGATGTTTGTGCTGGGCTGCTATCTCCTGCGCAGTTGAGATAGAGGATGGTCGGAATATTTTTGCTGACGTGGTTGGTGATGAATATGAGCGTTGGAGAGTCCCTGATGTATGATGATTTACCTCTATCCATGGAAAGACGTGCAATCGATCACGTTGATGTTGATGTTTATGATGATAAATTATGATTATTATTGTAGTTTGAGCACTATAGGACTGTTATAGATGACGATGTTATTGAGAAAACTTCATCCATCAGTGGATAGATCATGGATGATGACAATCGTGACGATGATGAATGCTATTTTTGCAGGTGGTCATAGCACAAGAGGAAAATAAAAATAATGCGATGACATCGGAAATATTTCATCCAGCAGTGGATATAAAATATATTATGATGATGATCATAATTAGCATTAAGAGTGTAACACCACAGCACTGTGAGGGATTGCAAAGGTTTGAGAGACCTGAATTCAGCAGCGACAATAGATGGTGATTATGATTGTCTTGATGTCGATTACGACGATGGTGGTGGTGATATAACAACACATTTGTGGAACAAAATCAGGTAGATGATGATTGAAGAAAGCATCTTGAGAACATGAATGAAACTCCAGCGCTGAAATTGCTCGCTCACACCACACCGGGAGATAGAACAATCGGAGACCTATTCTTTGGTTCTTTCTGTAAAGTCACGTAGATAGAAAAAATAATAAAAATAAAATACAAATATTTTTTTATTTGTTTAAATCATTATTATAAAAATATAATAATAACTGTAATAGTTAGTATCATTTTATTATTATTTATTATTATGAAAATATTTTTTTTCTATCTACGTGACTTTACCGAAAGAAACAAAGGATATGAATTCCTGCAGTCCCGAAAGTTTGAACTCAAAATCGGAGACCTCTGCATTGCAAGTTGTGTTGTGCTAACCATTACAACCACCGCATCATCCCCGTTGGGAGGGGCGAGGAAGAAGTGGAAACGAGCGGGCAAAATGCAGTTGGAGTCAAATGTTATTTCACTTTAGCATCAAACCCCCCGTGGCTCTTCCGGGTTTATTTATTAATATATTATTCGTAGATTTATTTATATTTGCAAAACCATCTCGTCCCGCTGGTCCGCTCAAGCCATCCCTCTCGGAGTCTGCGTTTATTAATTTTCGCCAGCACGCGCGCAATAATTTATTTATTTAATCACGAGATGAAATGCCGCTCCATTGAGATACACACCACACGTTTCCTCCTCTGTCGCAAGGGCGACCTGGGGGGGGGGGGAGATAGGGTGAGTGGACGGGGGGTTACATGAAGTAATTTAACACGGGAGAAGAATATTTAAGCATGCCATTTTTTTTAGAGACTATATTTTACCAATAATGCTATTTACGCAAAATAAACCAATAAAATAAAAATGAATGAAGCTAAGTAGAGACGGTGAATTGCACTCTAATATATTTTTAATATTCAAGGAACACTCTGTAATGTAATTTCTGGGTGAGGGAAAGGAGGGGAAGTGACTAGATTAAGCAAGCAGCTGCAATGGTGGAAAATTGCACGGAACGTAATAATGTGTAAACAAATTGGCTTAAGGCAGCCGGAACCCATTGAAACAATCATTGTATTATCAAAAACATTCACTAAGGTTTTCATCAAGGCCTTTGCTTTCTGTTCTGTACAATAACCACTCTCAGCCACCACCAAGATACTAACTATTATCAGAATTTAAATTCCATTTCCTTCGCGGCATTTGGAGGCCTGCGTCTTCCGTGTTCATTGTTGGTCGCGTGGGGGGTCATTCGACCTCGCTCGCTTATCTCGCACTTGCGCTCGAGAGAACGGGACTTATTAATTTCAGCAGGAAAGGGCCCAGTGAGCCGTTCGATATTGAGTGTATAGCAGGCGTCCTGAGACGGCACAGATGCTACACAGTAGAGATCTTAGTGACAATCGTGGTGTCGTCGGGCGCTACGTGAAGACAAAGTGTCGGTACACGCTTCACACGTCGGAAACGTATAAGGAAAAATAAACTGTGATGAAGCATATAAAGCATGAACACAGGATGTTCTTTGACTAAACATAAAGCTATCTGACCTTGGCAGAGCTTTCACTGCCAGTTTAGTTTTCTCATTTTGTTCTTGGTTATTTATTTGCATATCCAGGAAAACCACACTGAGTCGTATAAACTCTTTCTCAGGAGGGTGCTGCTACGTTGTTTTATTTATTTTAAGATATTTTCAGCCAATGAATGAATCCATCAGGATGTTCAAACGCGGCTTGGCCGACGTGAGGGCGAGGTGCATAGACGTTGGAGTGCAGTACTGCACAACGACGCCTTTCGCCTCCAAGTGCTGTTAGCGAGCACATATTGAGTCCTCTGCAGCGAGTGAAGGAAGGCAATTAAACGTTGTCGCATGATTGATTATTTATAATTCACCACTCTGCTCAGTGCGGGTTGTGTTGGTTTAATGCATCAGGGGACGCGCGGTTTACACAATCACCGCTGAACGATTAGCAGCTGTTCGCAGGGAATCTAACTAGGGTGTTCGAGGAAAACGCGCAATGCCCTAACCGCTGCACCACCGCTGCCACCCACGAAGACTAGAAGCTCGGAACGGGCACTCCCACGTGTTGGGTAGTAATAGCCCCGCGGTTCTCCGCCCGCACCTTCGCGTAGGTAAACTGAACGGATCAAAGCGGGCTGAGAAGACTCACAGCCAGCACCGCTCGCCGGAGCCACTCGTCGCGTGCGGCGACACTCCGGCGTGGCTGGCCCGTTGCTAATAATTTCCGACCGAGCTCAATTTTTGTGCAGGGATATTGGCCGCGCTGTCACGGCGCGAACGCTCGGTCGTGTTGGACTCGCGTTCCCAGCGGTGCGCGGGCTTCCCTTCGATCTCCCGGCTGCCGCAGTTGAAGTCACTCTCGGGCAAGTCATTCCACGGTCTCCCACGACCGCCAACAGCAATGATGGGCGCGTTGCTAAAATCCCGTTATTTATAAAGGGGGTGGCGGGGGGGGGGCGATGTTTATTAGAAACACGTGACTATAATTGCATATCAAATTCAATCACAGTGATAATCTCGTCAAGCAGCATTAACCATCACGCGAAAGCTTGACTAGCCATGGCACAAAGACTTGTCACTGCACCGCCTGCTTTTAGATGCACTTCTGCGACCGTCTGGAACGCTCTTCCTACCGATATCAGTAAGCCACTGGAGATATGCACTTTTAAATCTAGATTTTTTATACTAATTTCTCGAGAACTGCTTTTTGCGTTTAGTTCGTTGTCCTTCCCCTGCACCTCGGATTAGCGCGGTTTGCTAGATACCGGTACAACAGAAGTTCAAAATACATACATGCAAAAGAGTAGATGCACATTTGTGCAAGGATAGTGTCGTGTTGGTGTAATACTCAGCAGCACCGGATTTGCAATGCAGAGGTCGCGGGTTCGATTCCGTGTCCCAGCAACGGCAGTCAATATAATGGGGCAGGTTTCTTGAATCCTCCGGCTTTTGCCGGCTCAGCATATCGAGCACGGTCGGGTAAATTGTGGGCACTTCCCATCTTCTAAAACACCTGGGACAGCCTGGAAGAGGAGACCAAAATGCCTTCTCGAGGGATGACGAATGGAGGCCTCTTCAGTCAGCTGTAGACTGAGCAAGTACATCGTTGGGCTGCACAGGAGCACAGTGGTTAGCGCACTGCCCTGTGAAGACGGCGATCTGAGTTCATATCCCGGCCACGGTTAATGTCAAACTCGGAGGTCGATCATTGCACTGCTGGTAAAGTCATTGACAAGTCATCCCGTCTAGCTACGGTGTCAAAATGATCTCCTACCGGGAGTCCGTGGACCAATCAATGATGGGCCACTTATGGACCACTGCTAGGCCGTGGGAAGTGCTCCACGGAACTACGGCAGGGGTGACAGAGGTCCGCATGTCCAGAAGGTCTGGAACCACTGCCCGATAAGAAACACTTAGCAGTATGAGTCAACCATTGTCTGGAGAGAGTTGAACGACATTGGTAGTTTGAGGACCTTGGCGATAACCAGACTGGAGTGGGTGTAGAGATACCACTCGACGAGGTCAGGAAATTAACTCAGGGAGCGGGTTTACAGCACAGTGCGCTAACCATTGCGCCACCACTCCAAATACAAAGATCCTCCTTATAGCCGTAAATTGCCTGTTGGAGTAATTGCTGTTAGCGAGGACCTATGAGGGCTGGAACAAGACACGAAGGGGTGGGTGACCAACACCGTGACGGGTCACCTTCGTATCCCTAGTGGGGATATTTACCCACTTCACCAGGTACTTATTTGAGGCCGAGTCGACCTAGGGAAGCCCCAGGATCGGCTCAGATAATCGTCACTGGTGTTGGCCATGAGCGGAAATCGAACTCGGGTTGCTGTTTCCGTAGCGCAGTGCGCTAACCGCTACACCACCGTTCCCCATCCACCTAAACACACACATACATTGTACACATACAGAAATATGCACGAATATATAGACAGCTCGCACGGACCAATATTTTCCAAGTGTATATCATAAACTATGTGGGGTGGGCAGGACTTCAAAGAAAGCCATCCCTCTGTAGTAAAAAAAATGAAAGCAACAGTATTCCTCTAAATCTCATCTATAAACACGTGGCAATGTATTACACTCATGGCTCAATACTCAGAGTCAGTTTGGAATATTGACTTGTAAATTAAATTACCACTCAGCTGAGATGGGGTGGGGGGTCCTCCCCCCCCCCCCCAACTTACCCCGCCCCCCTCCGCTCCCCCCTGCTCTCCCCTCAGCCCCCTCCAGCCTTGTGGAGTCTTCATCTGAGCGATAAAATACACGCTCCGTTTGGAGACGTAAAAAGACTAATGAAATTGTGTGGAATCATAAAGGATACATTCCCGAGGGGCATTTAAAAAAATCATATTTTTTTTAATCTTTTTTAGATCTCAATCTGCGCATGTCCAATAGCCTCACTCGGATGGCACAGAGCGGTGTTATTTGAGTTGTTGTGTTCTTGCCAGTCTGCTGAATTAAAATGTACGATCGTTGAGTTTTTGTGTTTGTTTAACAATTTAATCTCGCTGCCCGCTGCTCTAATAAGTGGCTTTTTATTGTTTAAATACGGGATTTGAGCTTGAGAATAGAAAGTGCAACGTCGCAGCAATTGAGGAAATTATTTGAGTGAAGCGGAATTCAAGTTTAAATACACGACCCCTGTTGATTCGTGGATAGGGCAACATTTAGGCGTCTGAAAAACACTCATACCAAACAAAATTATATATTTTTATTTTACCAGGTAAGGCCCACTGAGCTGTATAGCTCTTTTTCAGAAGCGACCTGGCCACAAATGATAGCTCAAAGAATTGGCTTATCATGATGTGGAAATTTACAGCAGCCAAATACTCTCAACGCACGTTTATAAATATGGAGGGAAAAACCATGAGGACCCAGATACAAATCTATGCGACCACGATGAGAAAGACATGCAATTTCCAAATATACAGCGATCGAACCCACGACCTCCTGATACCAGCCGAGGTAATTAACATCTCGCCACCGTGGTATACACAGAGATATCCACTAACAACGAGAGATATACCCCGCGAGGAAAGTTATATTATCGAACACCTATGAAGGCCGACTCAGCAGGAGTAGTAACTGTAAAATATGTGCCGTCCGCTTGATAGCGCACGTTAAAGATCCCTTGACGCCATTCGGAAGAGTAGGCCATTGTGTGCCGGCGCTTTCGTCCAAATTATGGCAAATTTGAAGAAAAAAATCGATAATGCAAATTCATTACTCAATTGAAAATCTACGTAGAGAAATTGTCAGGACGCATCTGAAAAAAATGCTGATGAAAATATGAGGCTTTCCTGGATGCACAAGCTTGATTAAAGTCAACTGCAGTAAATATGGGCGGCCGTATGAATGTGTGCCTGTGTGCCTCTGCAAATCTCACCCACAAGGGTTGAGCGAGCGAGTGATGAGTGCCCATTGCATGCGACTCCCATTGTCCCATTGCGAGCGTGACTGATTGGGGCAATCGTGAAGCAGATGGGGATGGTATCGAAAAGTATTGTCGACGCTCTGAGAGGCTTTCACATACAGCAGGCATTGTTGCGTCAGAGTCCTGGTGGAGCACTCAATTCGGTTTCTTCCCAGATTAAGCCAAACACTCATGGATGGAAACTCGCCCAAACACCACCAAATGCGGCATCCTTGATTATGTGACCCTTTTGCTGATTTTTTTAAGTGTTACATGAACAAGACAGGTGACATGTTATCATGTAAAGCAACCATAAATACATGAAAATACCGCGGTTTATAATTTACGAGTAAAACCCTGCTATCTACACAATATACATAGACGTAAAATGTATGAGCAAAAAATTTAAATATGTTGGGAACAGTAGCCAATCAGTTGTTTTGATTGTCACAATTGAATTCAACACGTCAAAATCCATAAAAAGCAGCACATTTCATCTCTGAAGCAGACGACGTCTAAAAAATTGGACGCCACTGCTATCAGTTGGTGACGCACACAGCCCGTACCTAGCCACGCTTTTGTTGCATGCAACGTTATTCATGCATATTTATGATCCGGTACTCACAGATTCCCTGCAATCTCTCACTCACTCACCGGCGGCCAGTAGCATCTTTATCACTCTTCTACCGCTGCTACCATGGTCACTGTTACCGTGCACTTCGCTCTGAGCACTCTGCCCACTTTGAGGACACTGTCTACCAGAATCACTGTTTCATCTCATCCACAATGTATTCAACAGCCAGCAGCAGCACCCACCACCACCACCCACCACCATCACCGACCACCACCCACCACCACCCACCACCACCACCACCACCACCAACCACCACCACCACCCACCACTCACTACCACCGCCAACAACCACCACCCACGACCACCAACCACCACCACCACCAACCACCACCACAACTCACCACCCACCACCACTAACCACCACCAACCACCACCATCACCCACCGCCACCAGCTCCCACCACTCCCCACCACCGCCAACAACCACCACCCACCACCACCAACCACCACCACCACCACCCACCACCACCACCACAACCCACCACCAACCACCACTCACCAACACCAATCACCACAACCCACCACCACCCACCACCAACCACAACTCACCACCACCACCCACCACCACCACCCACCACTCACCACCACCACCAATCACCACAACCCACCACCAACCACAACTCACCACCACCAATCACCACCCCTCACCACCCACCACCACCAACCACTACTACCAACAACAACCCCCACCCACCAGCACCACCCACCAGCACCACCAACCACCACCACACTGCGAGTGGAACATTGAACAACCGAGCTCACGTTGTACGCGGAGTGCATTTGCGGAGTTCCTGCGCTGGCATCTCGAACGGCCCCATTGGCCACCGTCGATGGTCGCGGCTACGATGGCCAACACGCGCCAAGCGGCCAGCAAGCAACAGCACGGTCATCAACGTTGTCGTAGTTAAGAGCGCTACACGTTTTCTTGAATCGAGCGAGGTTATTTTTGTGAGAGCCTCGGGGGGAAAGAGCAGAGAGGCGGAGTGGTCTGCACTGCGGCTGTGGTGGTTCAACACACCGCGGCTGAGATGAAAAAGTCAATGGTGGTTGTTGCGATTCTGGTGGTGATGGTGTACAGCACTGAATATGCGTTTCTGG
The DNA here is from genome assembly GCF_964198595.1 of Lampetra fluviatilis. Lineage (NCBI taxonomy): Eukaryota > Metazoa > Chordata > Hyperoartia > Petromyzontiformes > Petromyzontidae > Lampetra > Lampetra fluviatilis. Next base: position 36,362,173 of record NC_136275.1, on the reverse strand, counting down.
TTAATGCCATGCTATTTCTTGGCGCATGCGTTGGTGTGCGGGTATGTGAGTGGACTTCGCTTTTGAATTAGTGCCTGGTGCGATGTGTAAAGTATTTACTTCAGCACTGGGGAGACAAAGGCGGTCGGGTGGGGTGCTGGCCAGACATCGTGTACTGTGCCGGCTTTAATATGTGCTCGCTAACAGCACTCTCCCCATTACCATGTAGAGGGCTTAAACGAGGGATCTTTATCTTCGTACGAGGATGTGTCGACTCAGCCTCGAATTAGTACAAAGGCGGTCGGGCGTATTGCTGTTCACCCACCTCTTCGTGTACAATGCACGCGTTCATAGGTACTACTCGCAAACAGCACTTGCCCCAACAGTCCGTTGAGGCTATCGTGTGGGTGGGGGATCTTTGTCTTTGTTGACGTGTGCACTGCGACGTCTCGACGGTTCGTGCCCGCACAGCTCCCTACTCCACTTGGTTCACGGCAAGGTAAGAAAGAGAATAAATAAATATTAAATACAATTCCTGCAGGGGATAAAAGTGCCAAATGTGAGTGTTCTATCATGCGCCAGAGAAGGGCCAGGCACTTCTGTTAAAGCCGCGTCAAAATACATTTAGCGGTCTCTCTCGCTCGCTCGCTCGCTGTCTCTTCCCTCGCCTCTCTCTCTCTTAGCTCTGCCGGTTCTCCCCACGGTTGCCGCGTTGCGTTCCCTCTCCGTGCAGGTACTAGCTACTCCCTCGCTCCCACTCTCTCACTCGGGCGAACTTTCGAACTCTTCTCCCACTCTCTCTAAAGCTGAAAGCTGTTAGTGCTTTGAGGGCACCCCATCCCCGCCTCTCCCCCCCCCCCCCCAAAGGCCAGAGGCTTGGTGTTAACTGTAATGGACTTAAGGGCATGTTGGGGCAGCCGGAGCTATTAAAGTCATGGAAAGTGGTTATTCCCGTTATTTATTTAATTCCCGCTGCCATAGCTGCCGACTCCGCTGGTTCTTGCGCTTGAGCCGCTGCGGCCTCTTCGTGTTTCAAGGGAGACACAAACAGATACCAACACAAATACACAAACAATGGTACGCAGCTGTTTGTCGTCGAGCTCGCCGAAGAGTCGTCTCGGGACTTTTGCAGGCGTGTCTTCTTCTTCTTGGCCGCCGGGAGCTTCTTGCGGGCGCTTTGTCGGGAGCTGCTCGGAGCCAGCTGCGAAGAAGGCAAAGCGTGACCGAACGTCGAGCTTCTTCGGCTCAGTTCCGGATGAGGCTCCCGGCACGTGCAGTCAAACGTCGGACATCGTGGCGAAGAGCACGTGGTGCATAACCCAACGACACGCTGGCAGGGAGTGACGCAGCCGAATGACGCGCGGGTGCCGTTATCGTAGCACGTTCCAGGCTACTCGGCATTTTTATTTTTTGCTTTATAAGTGATGATAAAATAAAATAAAAACTGTTCAGTCTTCAAAAGATGTAGATGGTGGCCGGGTAGCTAAGAGATCAGATCTCTGAGTCGGCGCCGCTTAGATGCTGGGTTCGAAACTGTGGTTAAGCCAAGTGCAGCGAGTTGATGGGCTCAGCCCGATCAGCGATGAATGGCTGTATTGAAAACAATATTACGTTTGATTCTGAGCTCAATTTGGCTCAATTTCAACTCTGAGAGTAAAAACAAAATATCTTGTTGACTGTCATGCGACGGACATCACTCTCAGTGGCAGTGGCAGTGTGTGTGTGTGTAAAAGCATTGTGCGTACCAGAGATCACCGGAAGACATCTCAGAGGTAGCTCTGTGTCGTTTGCTTCTGTGGGCTGTTCACTGCTTCTGCGAGAGATCCGAACGAATTCTTCACCCTCTGACACGACGCCGACGGCACATACAGGTCTAAATAGCGACGCGAGATGATGTATATATACATATATATATTCGCAAGTAGGGACATGCTGGAGCTATATAGAGACGAGTGTAAATGAATAAACTTGCACCATTATTTTGACTGCGGCAACGGGAAATGAAATTAAAACCGGTGCCCTTTCGGATTGCAAGTTCGGGGTGCTAACCATGAACACCACAATGGCAGCTTCCCACACGCTTGGTAGAGAGTCTAATTTTTGACTCTGACGGCAAGCCAATAAATTCACAGCCGGCGGACAGCGCTTGATATATTTTCAGATGGGGCCTTTTATGATGCCATTTGTCTCATTGGATTCAATTGATTGTGCATCATAGGAGCTTAGAGGGTTCAGCGTCCCTATGGTTTGTCATTGTCCACAAGCTACAGCGTTCGGGGCTGGGGTTGAGCGCGGAGGGGTGGGCGGTGGGGTGGAGGGTGTGGGTGTGGATAACGGACACGGGACAATGAGTCTCGCTCGGCGCTCTCAGTGCCACGTTGCCGTTCGTTTAATTCGTCCGCCCGTCTGTGCCGCGGTCGGTCAAGCCGGGTGCACACCTGAGCGATCGGTCGCGAGAGCGAATAGTCGAAGCCGTGCGTCGCCCGCAAAATCGCTTTCGCCCACATCTCCAGCGAGTCGTTCAATGGCTCGGCTGCAGAGGGAGCGGCGCGTAATCGGAAGTTTGTGGGGTTATTAACTCGGCTCATCATCCCTCACTATTGGGGTAGATAAAGTACGTACTGCATTGTGGAAAATCCGGAGTGGTTGTCATATGGATTAATTCGCACCCGCCATAGGAATGTGTAATGTCCACCGCTGCAAACACGATATGAGCACAAATGCCTCAACGTGGTGACGAGATGTTAACTACCTCGCCTGGTATACAGAAGGTCGTGGGTTCGATCCCGATTCTGACGCCTGCTGCTGTATATTTGTAGTTTGCGTGTTCTCTCTTCCCGTGGTCGCGAGCGGGTTTATCTCTGGTCCTCCGGTTTTTCTCTCCGCATTGAGAAACATGCGTTTGCAGTATTTGACTGCAATACATTTCTACACGATGAGCCACTTCATTCGGCTATCATTTGTGGCCACATCGTTTCTGAAAAAAAACCTACATAGCTCAGTAGCTCTTACCTGGGAAGATACAAAACAAGTTTAGTTCATCCATAATACAGGATTTTGGGTTAGATCGAGTAAATATATAAATGTGTCGTTAAACCCGCCACCACCCGACACAGCCAATTAGTGAGGTTTGTCACGTAAACAGAACGTGCCAATTCGTTACTCGTGCAGTACACCGGTGTGGTATACATTAACGCGATCTAACCCCCAAAAAAACTGTATTATGGATGATATTGGTCGCGAAAGCCTACGTGTTTAATGAGCTGAGTCTAGTTTAGCTCTGAGCGACTGCATCGCCATCTCTCCGTGTTATTTAAAGGCGAGTCTCAAACTATGGGGGGGGGGGTCCCGGACCGATTCATCATTTCACTCGCCACTGATATGAGCCCTGGCCGAGAATCGAACTCAGAGGGCCGTGTTCCTAGTGTCGTACGCCAGACGCTGCACCACCTCTCCAAACCAATCCTACCGAAATGCGTTCGCAATTATCTTTGGCGCCAGGTAAACAAAAGACGCACCATTGTGAAGGTGCAGCCCCTGCAACTGCTAACGGCACTGCTAGCGGCAATGCCCCGCTGGAGAAAGCTCTTGAATATCGGACTACCCAAGCAGATGGAGCCCCATAGGCAACGATCCCCCCTATGGAGGGTATTTAGGCCTTCTCTGTCAACGCTCGCCAGTACGTCTTTGAATGAGAGGGCAGTCCCCACACTTCACCCCGCCACTCGCGACCTGCCGAGTGATTGACGGTGGTGACGAATCCGTTTGTGCTGCTGGGTGAACAGAGAGTCTGCAGGCGGGTGGAGGGGATTCGAGAAGAATCGCATTGTTTCCACTTCCACGCCTCGAGACTGAATGTAACTGGTGGAATTTGCAGTGCAAGTTCACCGTGTTAACCATGACATATACCGCGGCAGCATCATCACGTTATACTCTCAGCTGCTGAGGCCAATTGAACTGAGCAGCTCTGTAGCAAGGACGACCAAAGCCCACGTGCGTCGGCAGTGGCGGCAGATTCACGGCACTGCAGGGAAGACACGTGCCAGCTAACACGGAGCAAAACCAACAGATAGTTTGTACACGAAACCCACGCCAGAGCGCACAGAAATTCAAGCAAAAACGAGCGTACACATCGCAGGAGTATTGTGCGGTAGGCAGGTGAGCATCACCAACTTCGACAATCGGGTTTCACGCATTTTAACCCCCCCCCCATCCGCTCACCTGCCCCCTGCACCCTCCCCTGCAACCGCCCACCTCCACGCGTCCGGGAGAGAAATGGAAGTAGCCGTTCCTGTAAAGGTTCGCAAAACTAAAAAAAACGTCACGTGCGCTGCGCGGAGAGGATGGTGCACGCGCGCGGACGGGCACGCGCGCTCGGCTCCTCGGCCCCGCGTCCCCCGCGACGTCGCTCACCCCGCGCGTGGAACGCGGCCTCCAGCCGAGTTCCCTTCAGCGAAAGGAGCCGCCTCGAGCTCTTAGGAGGAGCGAAAGAGCACTAAGCACCCACCCCCACACCCTGCCCCCCACCCCGCCGCTACCCTCCACGCCTCCCACACACTCTCCCTTCCCACTCCCGTCAAACCCAAGCGAGATCTTCAGCGTCAAAAAGAAACTCCAACGCCCACCGCCAACGTGGCCACACTCGGAGCGGCGCGTTGTGGGTTTCTCGGGCAGGAAATCGTGGATATCCTTTTTTTTTCCTCCTCGTTTATCACCACCACCGCTACTACGACTCATCCTCACAGTCACTCTCTTCCCCCCCCCCAACCGGCCCATTCCTTATCTCTCCGCCTCACCCCTTCTCCTCCTCCCAGCCGTTATCTCTTCCTCCTCATCCTTCCCTCCTCGTCATCCTCACAATCACTCTCTGCTCCCTCCCCTCTCTCCACCCTCCACACCCTCATCCACTTCCTCCACACATTCAATCTCTACACCTCCTCCGCCTCCTCCCGTGGGCCAGTCAAGGAGTTCAGAGTGAGACACGGGGAATGGAAGCGAGCACGTGCATGCATGAATGCGCGGTGCTTGCGGGATGGATGCTGATGAGTTCCGAGATAGGTTATCAAGGGTTGAGGATAAGTGCCCCACGGAGGGGAGCACAACTCTGAGAGGCAGTTCAACGTGGATCTAAAAATTCCAAGCTTTTAAAAAAAATTACCAGGTAAGGCTCCGCTGATCTAGAAAACTTTTCTTTTTAAAAGCGACCTGGCAACAAATGAAAGCTCAACGAAGTGGCCGATCATCACGTGGCGAGAAAAACCGGTGGACTCAGAGACAAATCCACGCGACCACAGGGAGAGCACGCAAACGCCATATATACAGCAGGCGTCAGGGTCGGGATCGAACCAACATCCTCCTGTATACCAGGCGAGGTAGTTAAAATATTGCCACTGTGGCGACCTATTTGCGTCTCATAGCAAGCCAGTTAACGCACTATCGGGATACAATATGGGGAAAGTAAATGTATAATAACTACAATAATTATACGTCAGAATGAGAATATGTATTTATCCTGGATGAATCCGATGAGCTATGAAGCTCATTGTCACAGATGTCCACTGGGGGTGGTCCAGCGGGTTATGCGTAATCATTCGAGATACCCGCAGCTTAGAGTCGCATTGGAGAATTTACCGGAGCGTGCTTGCCTGATGGCAAGGTGGACCTTAACTACCTCGTGGGACCGTGCACAAATGTAGGCCATTGAGGGCCATTTTCGGCCCGTAGGAAATGAGAACCACCCGAGGCTGAATTGCAACAAAGATGGCAACAATGCTCACTGCTTTTACTTGATACAGCAAGCGTACTGTGACGGTTCCACCTGAAGACGGAAGCTTGTGTTGCCTCCGAAACGTCGTGATTTTTATTTTTATTTTACTTTTATTAATTTTAATTTTATTTTTTTACCTACGTGACTTTACCGAAAAAACCTAAAAATATGAATACTTGCAGTCACGAAAGCTTCAAATCTAGAATTAATGCTCACAGCTGGTTGACCTTTTTGACACAAAGGCTTCCCCGCTATGTAAAATCGTCAAGAATAAAATGTATGGCTGGGTCTGTATTCTGTCCTGTACGGCTCCTATGATCACTGTGACGTTTGCTTTTATGGCTTTATTTTGGTGATTTCGAAAAAGTTTTTTTGGTTTGGCCATGTTTGTTTCTTGTAGACTGATGGCCATAATCTAAGTTGTCTTGTGGTTGCTGTTGTTGTTTGACTTGCATCCCACTGGGATTTTTGCACACAGCGTTGGTGTACGGTGCTTTTTCTGCAATATGTTGCTGTCTTTTCTTGGATTTTCTGTTTGCACATAGTCACATCGTCACTTTAAGGTGTTTTCTTGTTCATGTTTTAGTTTTTTGTTTGTTGCGGTTGCACCCGATTCAAGAGCCGAATGGCTCACAGGGCTGTACCAAAAAAATGAAACTGAAAACTGAAACGGCTCTCGTGCGTGTGTGTGTGGGAGGGGGGGGGTTCTGGTTGTTACCGCGTGTTGATCGGCATGGTGTCCGACGATTCGCTGCTCGAAGCACGTGGAGAGCGAAACGTTGGACATCTTGCCTATCAACACGAGGTCATAAGCAATAAAAACAAGACACAGGAGAGCTTAAAAAAAAACTATTACGAATTTTAATTGATGACCACGTGTTTAAATTCAATTATTTGTTTCGTTCAGTCTGGATAAATGATTAATTCAAGTCAGGGATACTCTAACTGACGGGAGCAAGTAAAATATGTGGGTGGTTAATGAAGTCTAATTTGTATGTCCTTGAAGTGCAGTGTAATGCCTTCACCCTCAACGATAAATACAAAGATCCCTGTATAGCTTTAATAGACAGTTAGGGCAAGTGTTGTCAGCGAGTAACACCTATGAAGGCCGGCACGGCGCCCCTGATATATATATATTTTTCCGAACGGCCACTTAAATTTCTCTCCCGAACGCAAATTTTACTGCATTTGCTGGGTTGTGTGGATGGCGGGGAATGAATAGGGAATAGAGGGTAGAGGGGACGTGTGGTGGGGGTGGGTTAAAATGTGTCAACCCCATTTGTCGGAGTTTGTGATGTCCACCTTCCTACCGAACAATATCCCTGCAATGTATATGCTCGTATATGTTTGCAAACCTATACACTACGGCGTGACGATGTATTTATACACCGCACCAGGTACTCATTTGAGGCAGAGTCGACCTAGGGGAGGCCCAGGACGAGTTTTGATCATCGTCACTGGTATTGGTGGTGAGTGGGAATCGAATGAGGATCACCGGTTTCCTAACGCAGCGCGCTAACTGCTACATTCCCGCTTCGCACACACACACATACACATTACATACACACACACACACATTACATACACACACACACACACATTACATACACACACACACATACACATTACATACATACACACACACATTACATACACACACACATACACATTACATACACACACACACATACACATTACATACACACACACATACACATTACATACACACACACACATTACATACACACACACATACACATTACATACACACACACACATTACATACACACACACATACACATTACATACACACACACATACACATTACATACACACACACACATTACATACACACACACATACACATTACATACACACACACATACACATTACATACACACACACACATACACATTACATACACACACACACATACACATTACATACACACACACACATTACATACACACACACATACACATTACATACACACACACACATTACATACACACACACATACACATTACATACACACACACATACACATTACATACACACACACACATTACATACACACACACATACACATTACATACACACACACATACACATTACATACACACACACACATACACATTACATACACACACACATACACATTACATACACACACACACATACACATTACATACACACACACATACACATTACATACACACACACACATTACATACACACACACACACACATTACATACACACACACATACACATTACATACACACACACACATACACATTACATACACACACACATACACATTACATACACACACACACATTACATACACACACACATACACATTACATACACACACACACATTACATACACACACACATACACATTACATAAACACACACTCACCGGCCCCCTTTCATCACCAAGACAACTTGCAGCAGCGCAGTTGCCAATCACAAACAAAATATTGAGCTGCGATTTTTGTTTTATTAACAACAACAACAATAACAACGATTACGAGTAAATAAATAGCACCGCATTTTAATCAATGGCAAGAAATTAAATCCCTAGGGGAAAACAACGGCAAGTTTGGAACAGAACAAAAACGGTCATAAATTAACGCCCGGAGAGACGACCACACGTCAGAGGATGGGTTATGTGCACACAAAAAAACGCATCGCTAAATTTTCCACAAATTGAAATCGGAATCCGGCCTTGGGGGAGAGTGGAAGGGGGAGGAGGCGGCGTTGAATCTTTATAACATCACAAATAAAAATCCATGGGGGCCTTACCAAATAATCATAATAATAATGCACGTGTTTCATATGCATCGGGGGGAGGGGGGATACACGTGTGCGGAGTGAGTGAGGGCGAACAAAAGAGAGATACACAAAGACAAACATCCCCGTATAGCCTCGACAGATATATATTTTTTGCAAGTGCTGCTACGAGTTGTACCTATGATGGACAGAACGTCACACAAGGGCAGACGGGGCAGAACAACGCCCAACCGTATTTGTCTCCCCGCTGGCGATGTTTACACACTGTACCAGGTACTACTATTTAGGCTGAGTCGACCTAGGGAAGGCCCAGGACCCGATTCAGATAATCGTCACCGGTGTTGGTGGCAGTGAGCGGGAATGGAACTCGTGTCGCTGTATTCCGAGCGCAGGGCGCGAACCGCTACACTACCGCTCCCCACCCCATACACAACGACAAAGATCCCCCGTATAGCTTTGACATGATATTGGGGCAAGTGCTGTTAGCGAGCACTTAAGAAGCCCGACAGGGCACCCAAAGGGGTGGATGGCCAGCACCACGCCTGGCGGCCTTTGTCTCCCTAGGACATCGGGGAGGCCCTGCACTGGTTCAGACAATTGTTGAAGGTGTTAGCAGGGAACCGCACACACAAAGACACGTATACGCACACATTATTACCACTTTTTTTCCAAACAAACAACAAACCTTAGCACCTCGAATACTAATGCACCCATTTAAATGCATTAATTGTGTTATTATTGTTGTTTATTGCTTGGAAGCATTCCATTTAAAAAATCTTTAATACGTATTTATATGTATGTTGAACTTCTTTCGCACCATACGTAGCCAACCGTGCAAATCGGAGGTGAGTAGCCGACCGCGCAAACATATTTCGGAGGGGGGGGGGGAATGCAACGCTCCTTTATGATTTACGCATTCTAATGCATCTGTGTACATCATTGGAGCATTGTTAAAGCGAATGGGAGGGAATGGCAAAAAGCGACAAGAATGTTACGGAAAATGTTCATCGCTCTTCCCCGAATTGAAGGGTGACCCTGTGCTCAATGTGTTATTATTTCTGCAGCTTCCACTCATTGCTCATGCTGCTCTGGATGACGGCGGCTCTCGTGTGAGAGAGCGGTGTGTGTGGCATGCAGCCTTCCGCGATCATCAACGGACAAGGGCCAATCGTGAGCATCGCATGTGCGCTGCTGCTGATGTTGTTGCTGTTGTTAATTGTCACGGTGCTTTGTAACAGCTGGCGCCCCACTCCTATGCACATGCCACGCGTACGCACTCACGTTAACACCTACATGCGCGCACGCACAACATAATATACGATTCCCCTTATAACTTTAAGATGCGCTTGGGGAAAGTGCTGTTAGCGAGCACTGATGAAGGCGGGCACGGCCCGCGAGAGGGTGGGTGGCCAGCACTATGCCCGGCCGCCTTTGTCTGCCAAGTGGCGATTTTTACACACCGCAACAGGTACTCAGTTGAGGCTGAGTCGACCTAGAGGAGGCCCGCGACCGGTTTAGATATAATTGCCGCAAGTTGCGCTAACCGCTACCCGACCTGCACCCTGTCGCTTCCGCCACCCCATACGCACGCACACACGCGCACGTACGCGTGCCGTTACCTCGAGAGGGATGATGAACAAACGTGTGAGAGTAGCAGTAGGTGCCGTAGCAGTAGCAGCAGCAACAGCAGCGGCAGGCAAATACACTTAAATAATTAAACACTTAACTACACACTACCCAGACGGAGGATCGCGCCGTTCGGAAAGAGACATTGGCCTCGTGGCTACGAACCTCGAGTTTAATTATTGACGTCCGATTTGGCGAGCAGACGGGGGAGGGAGAGAGAGAGAGGTCGCTTCATCTGAGAAGTGAACGACACTCGAGACCAGAGGTAGGGAACAAAAACTAACAAGAAGAGGCATTTATTTTATTTTGAATTCAGTAAACAAACAAACAGAAACTATTTAAAAAATACTTTTTAAAAAACACGCTTTAATGAAATGTACCGTACGAGTAATGGCATAACTCAACAACTCCAGGAAGTGGCCCCGAAGCTTGCCATAACGTAAGGAATCGTGGTGATTTACAGCCAACGTGAATTGAGCGTGGACAATTAGACTCGTAAAAAAGATTTTTTAAAAATATATTTTTTTAATGATAGAATCTAGTTTTGTCATCAGTATGACACACCTATACCAAGTTTGCAGTCGATACGACATAGGAAAGACGGTTGAAATTGAGTTACAAGATTTGAGGACACGACAACAGACAGAGTGAGTTAAATAAAAGCGTGTAAAACTTTAAAAATATGTTTTGGATTTTTAATGATAGAATATAGTCTTGTCATCAGTGTGGCATAAGTATACCAAGTTTGCAGTCGATAGCACATTGGGAAGTGGGTTAAAATTGAGTTACAATATTTTTTTGAGGATACGACAACAGACGGAGTGAGTTTACATAAAAGCGTGTAATAAAAATCAACCCCTTCAACGTTTCGTGAGCCGCAATGCCCGTGACTAACGTCCGAAGCAGTTTGCCGACTCGTGGTTTAGAACCTGACCCCACTACCCCAACCTCACCCCCTCAGGCGTGCAGGCCAACGACTGCGCTTTGCTACGCCCGGAGTCCGTAAAACACAGATCCTGCACGTGGCCAAGTCACGGTCATAACCAAAACTCCACACATTCGTCAATGGAACACTTTTGTCTTGAGACGTTACTGCACTCGCAATGAGCGTGTGTGTACGTGCTGTGGTTAGCACACTGCTCTACGAAACTGGCGGCTTAGCTGACATCAGTGACGAATATCTGAACCTGGTCCTGGATCTCACCGCCAACAACGAGTACCCGGCACGAACGTATAAACATCAGCACTGGGAGAGGCCGAGAAGACCACAGGTTTCAATCGCAACACACGCGACCGTCTTCAGGCGGAACCAATACAGCAGGACAACTGCTGATTTAGGAGAAAGATCTGCTAACAGAAAGAGTTTATAAAGGATTTTGGTGGGCTCAACCCCAGGGGTAAGTGGGCGGAGCTAGGGAAGGAAGACGGGGGGGGGGCAAGGAGGGAGGGAGGGGGGAGTTGGGCACAGGTAATAGATGGAAGGTAGAGAGATAGCTGCGTTAGTGATGCTAACGTGAGAAGATTTGCATGTTAATGGTACATGATGTTGCAGCGCTGTGAGAAAGGGGGAGGGGGGGGCAAGGAGGGTGGATCTTTCTCCTAAATCAGCAGTTCTCCTGCTGTATCGGTTCCGCCTGAAGACGGTTGCTTGTGTTGCGATCGAAAGGTCGTGATTTATTTTATTGTATTTCTACCTACATGACTTTACCGAAAGAACCAAAGAGTATGGATGCCTGCAAGTCACGCAAGCTTCAAATCAAGATTAAGACCACAGGTGTGGTCGTGGCGACAACACCCCGTCATGCACCGCCTCACTTCTCGTATCGGAAACTTGAAAAGGCTATAAGGTGAAACGTTGTCTTTGTGTGTGCTGGTGAGAGCGGTGGCTTAGTTGTTAGCGCGCTTCGCTACGAACCCAGTGACTCGAGTTGGATTCCCGTTCACGGCCAACGCCAGTGACAATTATTTGAACCGTTCCTGGGCCTCCCATAGGTCGACTCAGCCTTAAATGAGTACCTGGTGCGGTGTGTAAACATCGTCACTATGGAGACAAAGGCGGTCGGGCGTGCTGCTGACCACCCATCCGCTCGTGTGCCGTCCCAGCCTTCAAATGTGCTCGCCGACAGCACTTACTCCAAAAGCCCGTGAAGGCTATGAGGGGCATCTTTGTATTGTCTTTGTTTAGCGGTTAACACACTGCGCTGTGGATCCGCTCGAGTTTGTGGCGCATTTTGCGCTGACCATCACGCCGCCGCTCCACCCAGCACGCATTGACGGAGCAGCACATAACAGGGCGCGTGAAATCTATTCCTCTTCAATAATGATGCACGGCGCCATGAGATCGGCGTTCAGCGGTGGCGTCTCATCCACAGCGTGGGGACAAGTGGAGGGACACCTCGGGAAGAGGGAGAGCGGGGTTTGGGTTGAGCGTTGCGATGGGAGACTCCACAATCCGCGCGCCAATCATCAAGGGTTCGCGCCAACGATAACCGACTGGACATCTGTGCAAAAAAATCTTCACAGCTCATCGAATTTCTCCAGTATGAATGGATATTCTGAGATTTGCCACCGTACTCGCCCGTTTTCAGACTCACGAAATAATGAAGCATCGAACGCAGACAATGCGAGGAGTATACTGGGCGTGGTGTGCCGTGTGATGATCAATTTTTTTGTTCGCGTCGCTGGTGTACAGGAGTAGGTTGCACGCTGACGAGTAGCCACACCCATAGTGACATATACATATCTCGATATGTTCCCCTGTAGCCATGTCCCAAACGTTGTATCCCAAACCTTGTTCTGGTCCCTTCTCATTGTCTCAATTTCCCTCCTCTATATCATTCAATAATTTTACCTCCCATATACCCTTTAATAATTTTACTTCACTTATACTCTCCAATACCATTCCCTACGGCACAGTCATCAATATCTCCCGCATGGCATTCGATACTTCCCGTGGAGTCTTCAACATCATTACCTCCCGTACACCCTGCAATTTTGTTACCTCCAGTACAGCCTTAAATACCATCGTACCTCCCGTAAAGCCTTCAATACGAGTCACCAATGCGTCACCTGGCTATGCCGTGTTAAATCGCGAGTAAAGTTCTGTTTAGCTTTGAGCATATCTTTTTCACGAAGTGAAATCCCATTTCATTTTTAAGTGATTATTTTTTTTCAATCCGTGCCTGCTCGTTCGTGTGTGTGATAGTTCCACGCTGAATTCGCACACAATCCATAATATTTGCTCGCGGTTTTCTGTTGTTGTGTATTTGATTGTATTGGTGCGCGGAGGTGCGGTGCGGGGGTTGAGGGGTGTGGGAGCGGAAGGCGGAGTGGGATGAGGGGATCGGAGGGTGGGGCCCGGGTGATATTTGAATGGCATGTCCAGAGGCAGGCAAAAGCAATACATAACTCCCACAGAGGACGGATTGATTCGTCACAATTGATCGCGCCGAGCGCGGCAGCCGCCGTTCTAGAGGGGGCGTGCTGCAACAAATGCATTTCATTTGCGTGGCGATGTTAAGGACTCGGTAAGGGTGCAGCCCTGCAGGTTGCGTGCTCGTGCCACTGCTAGCGGAAGGGCCCCCCCTTGGATTGAGCTCCAGAGAGCCCCTCTAGAGAAAGTGCTGTGGCCACGCGCGACTGACTGATCGCTTAAGGGACTACTCAGGGAAGGCAATTGCCCGAAAAGTCGCCGATCATATTCGTTTCCTTGTAGGGCACTGGCACGCCAAGGGCCTCGACGAGTGATCGCGGTCGTCGGATGATATCTGAGATGCGGGTACGTGCTGGGCCTGGTTCCGTGCTCCGTGTGCCGGGAGCCTCGCGTCCTTGACTCCTCCACGTGCTTTTGATGTCGAGCCAGGGCGAAGCACGATACGTAATCAGCGGTACGGTCTGGCGATACAAATTTGGCATTGTTATTAAAATGTAACTTACAGGAATAGAAATCGGTTGCCGTTCCGAAATTGATGTCCACTCGTAAACGGTGGCGGGGTTTGCCCACGCTCTATCGGGATTTCACGCATTAGAGCCAGTGCCCTGGCCCAGTGGTGGCACTTTTTTTTGCCGATGGTTCGCGGTTCCAATTCCGGCAGGTTGTCCTGGTTAACACTGCTTAACACTGCGGTTGCATTCACCATCATGGCGGTCAGATCGCCGTTACGTCGTTCGAGGAAGAGTGGGATATTGTGCCCCGCCTTCATGGTTCACATTTTCCAATGTTGAAATAACACCCCGAGTTCGATTCCCGCTCATGGCCACCACCAGTGACGATTATCTGAGCCTTTCCTGGGTCTACCCTAGTTCGACTCAGCCTCAAATGAGTACCTGGTACGGTGTGCAAACTTCGCCATTGGGGAGACAAAGGCAGCCGGGCGAGGTGATGGCCAGTCATCCCCTCGCGTGCCGTGCCGGACTTCAGAAGTGTCTCGCTATGAGCACTTTCCCCAATAGTCTGTTCAGGCCATCCTGTAGAAATTTGTATTATTATTAAAAGACGCCTAAGTCGAACCAATGGGTTAAGGACTAAACACGACCCGTCGTTGGGTATGGATGACCGCATAGGAGGTCGTGTACTTAGCACAGGGCCCTGGCACAAGGGATGACATGGGGCCATCTGCTGAATTTCCCCTTCTGCCCGTGGGGCCACGGTGTAATTGCACTGCCTGGCCGCGTGATAGCTACGCCGCGGAATGCTCGTTCGGCATTAAGCGACGACGAAAACTTGTGGGTGAAAGTGGCTCAGCTGATGGCTCGGTCTGTACATTTACGCGGTGTTGCTGTGTTCGCGTAAAAGGCTCGAGGTGGATCTGAGAACAAAACAGCGAACCGTAGCAAGAGTGTCGTGTTGACGTAAAGCATTGGAGAGCCAGTTAAATGAGTTCAGTCAGAGTTGAAGAAAAACAAATAACGTGAAGATAACAAGCAACTTTTTGTACCCGTGGCACTCACCATGGGAAGGGGAGTCGAGTCAATTATGGAAGGAGCCGGAGAAACGGAAGAGAGAACAGAAGGCATGTGGAACAAGAGGAAATGGTTGGGAAAGGAATGGATAAACGGAAGCATTAGGGTGCAGGGAGAGATGAGTATATGGGAGGAAGAAGAGGCTGCTGCTGCTACACAGAGAGCGGCGTCTGTTCTCACAGTGGGCGGGGGGAGAGGGGAGGGGTTCAGAGTAGAGGGTTGGCTACAGAAGTCACGTGATTTACGGGAGGCATGACCTGATTGAGATACGTAGATGTGTGTGTAGATGTTTCAGGAAAATTCTACGGATGAGACAAGGATACACACTGTCACCGATCTTGTTTAAATGAGGGATAAGTCATTGTACGTGACAACGAAATAAATAGCCATATTTCTGCCGATGCTGTTAGTTTGGTAGCAGAGACAACATAGGGAGGACAAATAATAACTGATCAACATAAGTCGTTAAGGTAAAATATGTCGATCATGTATCAGAATTAGAGGCCGACAGAAATTCGGTTTCGGTGCCGAAAGTTGGCAAATGCCCTCTTTCGGCATAGTTTTGGTTTCGGCCGAAAGTAAATTTTTAACTTTCGGTGGTTTACTTTCGGTTTCGGCCGAAACCAGGAATTCAGTTTCATTCGGCCTCTAATCAGCATGGAATATATAAGTCATGACGATCGGATGGACGACGAGAGGGCGAACGAAACGTGAAGGTGGAAGAAAGACATTTGGAACAATTTGGCGAATGTGCCGACCTCAGAGGCCAGGTGATGGGAAACAGAAGCTGCGGAGAAGACAAGAAAAGCATTGCATGAGATGTGATCGCCTTTCGAGAGTTCACTGATGAACGGTCAACGAGAGGTCTTGACACAGAAACACAAATCAAGATGAATGGAAACTGCAATTGTGCTAATATTCACGCGTGGCTCCGATAGCTGGAAATCGAGACCATCTAATGAATGAAAAATAGCAACGACAGAGATGAACTGGCCAAGGAGGATACTGCGAGTGTCGAGTACCAGAGCGAGAGGCTAAGCTGACAGAGAAGATCCAAGCGAGACAACTCCGGTGGTTTGGCCACGTGGTGTCGAGTGGCAACCGGGGTGTATACCACGTGGAGTTGCTACACGCGCGAGCACACGGAACGAGATGCAGAGGAAGAGCCCGAGAAACACGATGGATTTTATTCGTCGACGGGAGCGTAACAAGCATGGGGGGCAGGCGGTGCCTTGCCCCACCCCGCATGGTTGCCAAGGCAACGAGTTGGGGCCCCCTTGACAACCACCGTCAGATGTGTTTTCAACAAAAGCTTAAACGAAAAGCAACACTTATGTAATGATGTGATTTGGTAACGAGAGACAACGATATGTCACCAAGAAGCGACCGCGTGAGACAAATCGAATATTGGGGCCTCACCTGACCGATTGCCGCGCTCCCCGAGCTAATCATGTAGTCACTACGCCACTTTTGGGCGAGAACTGATCTCAAAGAGAATGGGCGACGGAGTAGAGGGAGCCGTGCCGTTGGTGCGAGACAGGAACCGGTGGAGAGATCCCATTCGGCCCCGTCGTAAGAATGTTGCAACTTCCTTCCGTGCTGACGGATCTCTAGAGAGCGCCGCAGGAGGGTGTTTTGGCCTACTCTGCCACATTGACAAGATGTCTTGGACGAGGTGGGAGGACCCACACTTTACCCCCCCCCCCACACGCGACCTTTCCTATCAACTAATTGCCATGCACCCATTTATATCGCTGGGTGGACAGGAGTAGTTGGGTAGGGGGGGGGAGGTTACAAAACGTGCTTTGATGTTTAAAATGCCGTGTTTTAGTCAATTCCAAATGCATCTTTTTTCTGCTCGAGTCCCCTTTCATCTAGAGAGGATGGGGGTGATACAAGTTGTGTTCACGAGCACAAACAGTGACACCAGTTGTGTTCACTCACACAGACAGAAACACCAATGCGATCGCTGTGATCGTGAGAGAACCCCACGGATGGTATGAATATGTGAAGCTTTGACGGAACAATAATAACAACAACGACAACAAATCTATAAAACAAACTCGAGACAACATTTAGATATGGTAACAGACACATCTATAGATAGCTTTAAAACATTCCTGGTGAAAGAAAGTGCAATGGATTTTGACATTATCATCATAAGCTATCAGCACCCACCATTGTCGTTAATGATTCATGAGTATTATCTTAATTTATCGCCTTCATGATCATGATCAACATCGTCATTAAAGATCGTCATCATTTAAGATCAGCATTATTATAAATTATTCATCAATAATAATAATATGCTGTATATTCATTACAATTAATTATTTATCATCACCCACTGTTCCACGTAATCACCATTTGGACACAAATATGTTCCAATAATTATCAATCAGCGATGATTTAATAACAATAATTATAGCCCTAATCATACACCATCCACTCTACCTATCATCATTATCACAAGCGTCATCCACCAATGCACATGACCATAATAAAATATTAATCAATAATGCAAATATTTATCATCACACACATATCCATTTCATGACCATGTTCAACCAATCAGCTAACTAGTCATCAAAGGTAGCATCATGCACCACACTAGTACCACCACCCCGCACATCAACATCATCCCCCTACACAAGACCACCACCCCACTGACCCACCAGCACCGTGATCAGCATCATCACACGAGGAGGTGGGTGGCCTATATGACGCCCGGCCACCTTGTCTCAGTACTGGAACTCGATTTGGAGAGGCCATGGACCGGCACAAATATTCGCCAATGTTTTTGGCCGTAAGCGGGAATCGATATTGGGTGGACAAGTTCATAGCACAATTGCGCGGACTCCTACACTGCCGCTCCCCAAACCCAACACCACCACTACTACCATATCCACCATCATCCGTCTTTCTCCTACATCACCCACCCATCATCACCACGACCATCCTTTTCTAGTAAACCACCCCACCCATCAACACCGACAATCAACCCGCATTATTTTGCACCACACCACCCATCATCACCAACACCACCACTACCACCACCCCTTTTCTTACACCACACAACCTATCATCATCATCATCACCACAACCACCATTTTCTCCTAAACCACCCCACCCATCACCAACATCAACCACCCCCATTCTCCTGCACCACACCAACCATAATCACCACCACCCCTTCTTTTACCCCACACCACCTATTATCACCACAACCACCACCGCTCTCCTAAACCACCCCACCAATCACCACCATCAACCACCCCCATTCTCTTACCCCACACCACCTATCATCACCAAAACCACCACCACCGCTCTCCTAAACACCCCACCCATAGCCACCATCAACCACCCCTAATTCTCTTACCCCACGCCACCTATCATCACCACAATCACCACCACCGCTCTCCTAAACCACCCCACCCATCACCACTATCAACCACCCGCATTCTCCTGCACCACATCAACCATAATCACCACCACCCCTGCTCTTACCCCACATCACCTATCATCACCACAACCATCACCACCGCTCTCCTAAACCACCCCACCCATCACCACCATCAACCACCCGCATTCTCCTGCACCACACCAACCATAATCACCACCACCCCTGCTCTTACCCCACACCACCTATCATCACCACAACCACCACCACCGCTCTCCTAAACCACACCACCCATCACCACCACCACCACCATTGCATTGAGATCTCGTGGCTGGACGAGGGCACCTCGACGCGCCCTTCGTGCCCGCGTCGTCTCCGCGACGCCCGGCGCGCTAATTGGGGCCTCCCTCTAAAGCAGCGCGACGCGGCTGCTTTGAAATTCGTCGTACCGCTCGCCTTTTGTTTCTCCACCTCGGCGAGGAGGAGCGCAACGAGACAGTCGATGAGCATAGGCGCGACGCCTCTGAAACCAATTACTAGAGATCCAGGAGTGAATCCCACGCTGTGAGTTCTTCCCGAGCGCAAAACCCCGTGGCAGCATGAGCAGCATCAGCAGCAGCAGCAGAAACACTTTGAAATGTGTATCTTGTTTTCGTTGGGAGAGCTTTTAAAAATGGAAATAAAAGTGTCTTAACTCTACCCCCTGTCCCAATGCGCATGAGTACATTCCAAGAGTGCTGGCTCGCTTGCCCTCTCTCTCTCGTTGCTCGTGTCTTCGGAGCCTTGTCGTTAACGTATATTGGGAGGTTTGCTGTGAGTGCCACGGGTTGTATCTTCGCTGCTGTGCCGACAATACATCTTGCGTATTTCTACGCGTAATTTTAATGATGAAAATGATCATCCAGCTAACTCTCTCATTATGACAATCATCATGATCTTCATCATTATCATCATCGCCCACATACTGTGGTCTTTATCACTATCGTTAACCATGCTCATCATTTACACATTCATCCACTACACTCAATATCATCATCAAACTACGCTATGATCACCACACACTCATCTACATCATCATCATCATCTTAATTCACATATCGCCTCCCACATATCTACGTAATGATTATCCTCATTCACCTATCCCCACATCGTCACCACCACAAACATCATCACCATCACCCCCCTTACCCTCCTACCCGCCAACCCTTCCGCCTTATTCACATCACACCCTATCTCCCATCCACACGGGATATGGTCGATGGGATACGATTCGCAACGGTGTCTCTCGCCTTTAAACATCATAACGGAAGCGATAAGACGCAGCGGGGGGGGGGGGAAGGTGTGCGGCAAGGTTGAGCCGTCTCCTTGAGATTTCCACTTTTGTCAAAATATGATTGTGCGCGAGAGTGTATGGATCTGAGATCCACAGTGAACCTTACTTACACCGACACGTGAAAGACACGGTTGCCCCCGTATAGCCCTTTTTTATCAGGCTGTTCGGGAAAGTGCAGTTAGCGAGCACCCATTAAAAGGTGGGCATGTACTCAACAATACCACTACTCCAGTGTCGCCAGAACCGCGCCCCGGTGCTGATGTTTACACAACGCACCTGCAACTCGTGTTTTTTTACGGCTGAGTCGACCTAAGGGAACGATTGCACCGATTCAGATAATCGCTGCGATGTTGGCCGTGAGCTGGGAGAGAACTCGAAGTGGCACAGGTTCGTCACACGGCAGTATTCTCACAGCTGTACACGTTGAAATCACCATATTTCTATCAATGCTGCTTCATCGATCTGTTTACTTAAGCTCGGAAGTTTACCTCCCATTTGCCGGCTGCAATAGTCCACTTTTTTATTTTCAAATAAGAGAGCAACTTCTTAATCCTTGGCAAAGATTACAGGTAAAGGTTGAGCGATAAAGTTTGGACGAGGGAACATTTGTATTCCGAGCGGGTATGTTTCAAGAGTTGTGTAAGTGTGATTTTGTTATGTTTATACCCAAACAAGCAATGCACGTTTCTTAAACACTCCCTATCCGCCTCTATCCACCCAGCAGCATAACAAATGGGTAACAATGTAGTTCGTCGACCGGCAGGTTGCGAGCGGGTGGGGTAAAGTATGGGTAGCCTCACTCCATCTTTGCCAACTTTGAAAAATAGTCCAGTCGATCGAGGAGTGTTTTGAAACTCACCACATTATTATTCGATACAGCATTGGGAGCGGTGCACTTAGTGGAGTCCCCTTCCGCAAGCGGTGACGCGACCAATGACTTGCAGGGCTGCGCCTTGACCTCGTACTTATTTTTAGGGCGTCCATGCATATAGAGAGCCAGCGTTGGGAAATATGACCCCGTGTCACTTCTAGTGTGTCAACAAAACTCATGAAATATCGAAGCCAAGAACCGTGGAATGTATCGCACAGCTCTCCAACAGAAATAATGCACAAATATATAGATGCAGATTCCCCCGTACATCATTCAACACACCGATAGGGCAAGTCCTGTTAGCGAGCGCCTATGAAGTCCGCGACTGACACACGTGGAGGAGGTGGCGTGGCAAGAACCAAGCCCGCCTGCCCGCCCGCCTTTGGCCCACCCCGACCAGAGCTGGTTGTTTCTGTTTACAACAACGCACCAGGTTGTCGTTCAAGGCCGAGACGACCTGGGTGAGGGGCCCAGGACATGTTCGGATATGCGTCACTCGTGCCAGTGAGTGGGAATCGACCTCTGATTGCGGGGGTTTGTAGCGCGGTGTGTTAACCACTACACCGGCACAAGCGTACACCAACACACGCACCGAATACAATACGTTGTAATGCATGGTGCACCAATATACAGACGCACTATCATACGTGTCTGTGAATGGCCTCGGTGTTTGATTTTTGTACGCGCTATGAAGAAGGGCGGTTGCCCAAAATGTGACCTTTAATATATGTTGATGTTCTTTTAAAGGCCAAAGTTTAATTGTTGACTTATGTATTGTGTGCTTTTTTGTTATTTGTGCTCCGCTGCGAGCACGAGAGCAAATGATAATAATGTATCAAGTTAATGGACTGGCTTTCCCGGCTTGTTACGTGTCTTTATATATTAATATGACATTATTTCGTAACTGCAGCTCGCGGCGAAAATGTTAACGCGGGGTTAAAGCCCTCACGTATCTTCCCCTTATATCGGAGCGGGGGTTGTGTGTGTGCGGTTTTTTTCTCTCTGAATTCTTAAAGGGAAGTAATGACTTTTCTCCATTATTCTGAACGTAAGACTCTTAGCGGGTCCTTTAATGTTTAATGCGCCACGCAAAATTGGAGAGCGAAAACACACACACACACTCTCTCTCGACGGGACAAATTACATTTCCGAACAAAGTTTTTAGTTTCATCCGATTTACAACTAAAAATTAGGTTAAGGAGTGTGCGTGTGTTTTAGAAGTGGTAGGAGCAGTGGTTAGCGCACTGCGCTACGAACCCAGCGACCTGTGTTCGATTCCCGCTCGCGGCCAACACGAGTGACGATTATTTTTAATCGATCTCTCCTAGCTCGACTCAGCCTCGAAATGAGTACATGGTTCGCGGTGTGTGAAACATCACCACGAGGGAGACAATTGCGGCCGGACGTGGTGCTCGCCACACCACCCACTCATGTGCTGTTCCGGCCTTTATAAGTGCTCACTAAGAGCACTTGTTAAGGCTATACGGGGGATCTGTGTCTGGTGAGTTTTCTCTCGTTTTCATTCTGCTGTCACTTGAGATGCTCTTAAAAAGTCCCGGACAACATTCTAATCCCGAATCTCTGTGTTGCGATAATATAGTTTGGGGTTTTAATCTGGAATCCGAGCCGAAGAGTTGCACTTCATTGAAGTAAATGGATTATATATATATGTTACACTGTGTCCGTAGTTTAGCAGAGATTATTACATGGAGATAGGCAACGCCAGCTCAAGTTTTTCGACTTTCAGCAAATTCCTGAATTCCCACATTTATTTTTATTTCATCACATTTTATTACTCGCAGTTTTAATTTTTGACATCAATAAAAATGCCAACCCGGGCAAAAAAAATCACACCATCGCCCATTCTTATCACAACAAGCGTCGTGCTTGCTGAGCGTAGATCATGAACATCACCAGGAGCCGTGAGCCACCGATCCACTGCTGAATGAAGACCTTCTCAAGGCGTCGCCATCTCTCACTGTCTTGCGATGCAATGTCTGTATGTACGTTGAACTTCTTTCGTACCGTACACGGCCAACCGTGCTAATCGGAGGTGCGGGGGGGGTCAACATAACTAAAACACAATAAAATCCACACACACACCGGCTGATTTAATCGCTCCATCTCCACGGTGGTCATAGTCTCCGGCGCGTCTCCCTCCCTTGCGCTGCCGCTCCGCCGTGAGTCTCGACCAGCGGCCATGACCCCTTTCTCGACATGAGCCCATGCCGTGTCCCGGTTTGCGTCCTTCCTTGAACGCAGCGATGGGAAACTTTTCCTTACCGAGGGACAAATGGTCATTTCAATTCCTGTTGGCGGGCAACCACACGTGAACACACACACATAACCCATTCACGTGTGTGTGTGTCACTGGCCTTTGCCAGTGACACACACACAAGCGTGTGAGCACGCAAACATTCAGAACTCAGTAGTGTTGCCAGGTCCAATATTTCACCCCCATCCCCCCTTCCCCTATAGTACTGCGGCTGAGCCTCTTGCAGTGATGGATAATTATCGTGCGCGGGCCGTTGCGACGTGTTAGGCCTCACGTGGCCGCGTGAAATAAAGTCGCGGGTCGTGTCCTGCTCGTGAGACCTGGGCCCCCCAACCCTCGGTTAATAGCTTCCACCGTGGAGCAGAGGCAGGAGGGATGGGGAGTGAGGGCTGAAGGGGGCAGAGTTTGGAGTTCCTCCACTCCCTCCCCTTCGTTTTATTCCCTCCCCACCCCTCGTTCCTTACCCCGACTGCCCCCCCCCCACTCCCTCCTCCTAGGCCCCTCCCTCGGACCCATGTCAATCTGTCGCATCGATCGCGTTCAAATTGCGCGGACACTCGAATCTCGTCGCTTTTCCGAGTTCGCTCGTTCGATTCTGGCTTTGCCACCCCCTCTACTCACCTCCTCACCTGCAGCTCCCTCCCCTCCTCCCTCTTCCCATCCCCCCACCTCCCTCCCCTCTTCCCATTTAGACTCCCCTCTCCGCACTCACCCACTCCCTTCACCCCCTCCCATGGCTTCCTGCTCTCTGCGAATGGCGTCACGAGAAAAAAGGCGCAGCCCTGCAAATGCTTGCTGACGCCACTGCTGCCGCTTGGGCCTCGACAAGAGGGGGATTTAGACAGCATTTGGCCTTCTCTTCCACGCTGACCAGACGTCTCTGAAATGGTCGGCTGGCTCCACGTTGTACCCACACCCGCACACGACTCAACTGCGGTCAACCCATTTATGCTTCAGGGAAGACAGAGACGGAGTGTGATTTAAGAAACGTGTGCCAACCCTTTTGACTGCCGCGCCTGAAGATCACAAGTAAGGAGCAAGCTATAGTCGGCGTGCACTAGTTAAAATAAAGACTGGTGATTCGGTGGCGCAGTGGTGAGCCCACTTCGCTACAGACCCGGGCGACCTCGGTTCGGTTCCCTGGTCACGGTGAACACCAGGTACCAATGACGTCGACTGCCAGATGGCTATGCGATGGCAGTAAATCGATGGATACTTGATTCCATCTGTGCGGACAATGGGATGTTATAAATGGTATCAATATTTATTTGCCTTTCTGGCTTACCCCGAATCCCGGCTTACTCGAGTCCGGCTGCCAGAGATTTTACTGTAGATTAGGGGAGGATGGGTGGAGGGCGATAGATAAAACCGATGTTATGCAGCAGGATCGTCGTAGCGTGCACTCGCTCGCAGCCAACCAACGGCATCGCTCCCTCTCCCAAACACGCGACACACGCTTGCGCTCACCCCCCCTCCCCCCCTTCTCTCGCTTTATCTCCAATTGCTGTGCCTTTCCCTCTCGCTTGCTCACTCTCACTCACTCCATCTCCTCCTCCAGCACACACACACACTCTCTCTCGCGCGCGCACGCACGCAAGCAGAGTGGCGCAGTTTAACAGTACACTTTAGAGACACCAACGACCCATTAATGATGGGATTCAGTAATTGCATTCTGGAGTGGTGAGGTGGTGGCGGGCAGGGAGAGAGGTGCCGCAGTTGTTGGCGCGCTGTGAACCCGACGACCCCAGTTCGATTTCCTGCCACGGCTAACATCATTGTCGAGTGATATCAGAACCGGTCCTGCCCCTCACCCCTTCACCAACCCGCCCTGACCAGCGGGGCAAAGTATGGTAAGAAAAAGTACATGACCGACATGATTTGGGGGGATTTCGAGAGGGGGTGTGGGCAATTTTCATCCAGCAGTGGAGTTCTGAATAATTAATATAGGGAGGCAATAAACAAAGCAATTTGTAGCAATTTAATTCAGAATCCAACCCGTCACCAACCCGCCACCAACCCGCAATGACCAGCGCGGTGAAGTATGGTCAAAACATCCCCATGGCCGACATGGCTTTCGGCGGATGGGGGATGCCATTTATCCATGAGAAGTATAACGAAGCGAATGTCTGGGTTGTTATATATATATATTTTTTTATTTTCATCCGACGACTCCGTGTCTCAAACGCACATAATCTAAATGGGCAATCCTTTACTATTATTATTAGCTGGCTAGCAAAAATATGCTGACATAACTTTTTTTTTTACATAATCACTGTAATTAAAGTAGCATTCCAGGCCGGTCCCCTGTGACGGAAACATTGGGTTTAGACTCAGACGTGATTACGGCGCCGAACGCGTTGAATTCCTGGTCTGGGAGCCATAAGGTTGCTTAATTGCTCTGATTTATAATCGTTTGCGTCCACGAGCGGCAGAGCGGCACCGCGGACCGAACACGTTCGAGTTACGCGTTCGGGTTGCGTCGCTGGGCACGGCATGAAGCCCAGAGCCCCCCTCTCATCCACAGCAATAAACGCGGTGTTTGCGCAATGCGCTAAACCAATGCAAATTTGACCAATTAGCGCCGAAACGACAGTTTTACAAGCTGCCTAGCCAGTCTGTCAAGGGGGTATCCGTGTCTTCGTGTGAGCGCGCGCCTGTGTGTGTGTGTGTGGGTGTTTGTTTATTTGCGAGTGGAGCGTTGGCGCAGTGGTTAGCGCGCTGCGCTACGGACCCGTCCACCCGACTTCGATTCCCGATCACCGGTCAACACCATTGACGATTATCTGAACCGGTCCTGCGCATCTCCCTAGGTCGACTCAGCCTCAAATGAGTACCTGGTGCGCGGTGTGCACACATAACCACTCGAGAGACAAAAGCGGCCGAGCGTGGTTCTGACCTAACCGGTCACGTGCCGTACCTGTCCTCATAGGTTAAGGCTACGTGAGGATTGTTTTCGTCGTCTTTTTTTACGAGGAGAAGCGTTCGCATTCAGAGTGGAACGCGTGCGGGTAGTTTGCCGTCCAAACCGAGGAGATGGGGCGATGATCATGTGAGTTAGATTGCATTCACGTACGGTTGGGCAAGGAAGCGGGTCACGAAAAGTCGGCGGCCGGCTTCGCGAAGTCTTCATCGAGCGAACGACTTGCACGTGGTTGGTGACTGTGACGTCAGGAGGACATTTGACTGCATTGCAATTCAATGTGCGAAGGGGCCCCCCATAACGGCAGCCAGGCGCTTCCGAAGACAGATCGTGCAACGTTTGACGAATTATCGCGAAGCGACTTGTCACAAGCCACAGAGCCAGTCGATTAAGGGAGCCTCTGTGTTGCTGTTGTTGTTTTTTTATTAGGAGAGTGTTTCATGGCTACGGTGAGTGGCAACCAAGCAATGGAACGCGTCCTATAGAGGATGTCCGTCGTGGAGACGGAGCGATACAATTGCGGCGTGTGCAGGTGCTAGGTGGAATTGTTGCCTCGCGGGACTGTGTGAGCGGCTGGAGTGGGGTGTTTTTTGGAGACCTTCATCCAGCAGTGGATTGATGATGATGAGGCAGTTGCTAAATGGATCGTTACACCGCACACCTGTGTAATGTGTCGACGGTTCGGGGCTAGCCCTCATCCAGCAGTAGATCGACTGTGGCCGCCGCTGCTGATGCCGCTGGTGCTGATGATGTTGATGATGGTAACAATTTGACTCGTTCCGTCGCTGCATAGTGCGACAGAAACGTCCTTCCTCCGCTCTCCTCCAGAGCGCCAACATCGCTATCATCAGCGTCAGCATCATCATAATCGCGGGTAATTAAGGTTTAAGCTATTTTTCTCCGCTGATTGATTTAAAATCACCCCGTGTCAATCTGGCGCGAGGGGCGCATGGATCGAAAGATGGATGAGTGGGGGTGTAGAGGTGGGGGGGGGGGAGATTGTGGGGGCGGAAGGGGGGGGGGGAAGTGCCCCGGGGGTGGGGTGGGGGGGCGAGTCGGTCGAGTTTACATCGGGCTCACGTGCTGAGAGCTTGGTGCCCCGTGGGGGGGCGGGGGGGGGTGATGTGGCGGGGGGGGGGATGGGGGAGGGAGGAGAAGGACGAGGCGGGGGGGGATGCTGAGATCCAAGGGGCTTAGGGCCAAGAACAAATAGAGAGAGCGACGGTTCCTCTTTAACTGCCCGGATCACGTTGACAGCGCAAGTTTGAGGAACAAACTTAATTAGAAGGGGCATGTGCTCGCGCGTGGCACGTGGGTGGAGAGTGGAGATGAGGTTTGGGCGTGGCTGTTTTGGCGCGTCTGTGTGTGTTCACGTGTGTGTGTGTGTTCGCGCGTGTGTGTGTGTGTGTTCACGTGTGTGTTCACGTGTGTGTGTGTGTTCACGTGTGTGTGTGTGTGTGTGTTCACGTGTGTGTGTGTGTTCACGTGTGCGTGTGTGTACACGTGTGTGTGTTCACGTGTGTGTGTGTGTGTGTGTTCACGTGTGTGTGTGTGTTTACGTGTGTGTGTTCACGTGTGTGTGTGTGTTCACGTGTGTGTGTGTTCACGTGTGTGTGTTCACGTGTGTGTATGTGTGTGTTCACGTGTGTGTGTGTTCACGTGTGTGTGTGTGTTCACGTGTGTGTGTGTTCACGTGTGTGTGTGTGTGTATACACGTGTGTGTGTTCACGTGTGTGTATGTGTGTGTTCACGTGTGTGTATGTGTGTGTTCACGTGTGTGTATGTGTGTGTTCACGTGTGTGTGTGTGTTCACGTGTGTGTGTTCACGTGTGTGTGTGTTCACGTGTGTGTG
The DNA here is from genome assembly GCF_964198595.1 of Lampetra fluviatilis. Lineage (NCBI taxonomy): Eukaryota > Metazoa > Chordata > Hyperoartia > Petromyzontiformes > Petromyzontidae > Lampetra > Lampetra fluviatilis. The sequence goes on along the minus strand of NC_136275.1, from coordinate 36,334,390 downwards.
TGTTCACGTGTGTGTGTGTTCACATGTCCAAGCAAGAACATCTGCTGGACTACATAGTGACGGACCAGCGGATGCGAGCCCATGTCCTTGACACCAGGACCTACCGTGGAGCTGATTTGCCCTCTGACCATCGACTAGTCATCTGTAAGATGCGCCTGCCATTCTTCCACTCCGGTGGTGGGTGTACACCCAGGACCCCATTCCAACCAAAAGTGGCCTGGTCTAAGTTAGCTGATGAAAGTTGCAAGCGAGAATTTCATCATCGCTTGCAGCTGGGGTTGGCATCGTCCCCCACTCCACCTGATGTCGAGTGTAAATGGGCGAGGTTTAAGACTGTGACTCATGCAGCTGCAATGGCTGCTTTGGGTACGCGGTCCAGACCTCCCCGGGAACCCTGGCTGACGGAGGAGGTGTTCAGGTTAATTGAGAAAAAGCGACAGGCCCACTCTCATCGCCTACAGCATCCCACGTCAGAGAATGAGGAGGTTTACCGCAGCCTTCGCTCGGAGGTTCGGAGAGCCGTAAGGCGCTGTAAGGATGGGTGGTGGTCGCGGGTTGCTGAGGAGATGGAGTCTGCCTCAGTGGCCCGCGATCACAAATCACTATTTAACTCCATCAAAAAAGTAACCTGCAGCGCCACACCTATTACCATCATTAGAGGAAAAAACGGTGATCCAATCTCCGACCCCCAGGAACAGGTTTGCAGATTTGCTGAGCATTTCTGTGAGGTCCTGGGGGAGGGAAAATCTCTCAGCCAGGAAAACATCATGGCACAAAGTAGGGATAACCCTGCTGAGGCTGCGGTGCCTCAAATATTGGAAGAGGTCACCCCCTGTGAGTGGCTGGCTGAGGTACCAGCTGTTGAGGAAGTACTGAGGGCGATCCGGAGTCTGAGACCAGGGAAGGCACCGGGCAGAGATGATCTCCCAAGCGAAATGCTGAGGGAGGGTGGAATTTGTGCACAGACTGCCCTATATGACATCATAACAACAGTCTGGACCACTGGACGGGTACCGCAGGACTGGAAGGATGCCCTGGTGGTCCCCCTCTTTAAGAAGGGGGACCGTACCGACTGTAACAACTACAGGGGCATCTCACTCCTCAGTGTGCCGGGAAAGGTCCTGGCAAGGATTATTCAACATCGCTTTGCTAGGCACGCTGAGGAGAGGCTTGCGGAGCCCCAATGCGGTTTCAGGAAAGGGCGGTCCTGCACAGATGCCATATTTTCTGTCCGTCTGCTACAGCAGAGGTGTAGGGAATTCCAAAAAGACCTACATCTCTGCTTTATTGACCTGGTCAAGGCCTATGATACCATCAGTAGGACTGGGCTCTGGGTTGTTCTTCGTGCTTTCGGAGTCCCTGACCCTCTGCTCACGATCATTAAGGACCTTCATGATGGTGAGCGGGCCCGGGTAAAACTACGTGGCCGGGAGTCGGAGCCTTTCCCTGTACACCTTGGGGTGCGACAGGGATGTCCTCTGGCTCCCACATTATTTAACATCTATTTCGACTGCGTAGTTCGTGAAGCCTTCAATAGCTGTACCGGGGGAATTACCATTTGGTACAGATATAATGGGAGGCTGATCGACGCCCGGGTGCGATCAAGGGATGGCTCCCTATTGGTCAACCACGTTATGTATGCCGATGATTTGGTAATAGCTGCTCATTCAGAAGAGGAGTTGGAGACGCTGCTGCTGAGACTGGAGCGTGCCACTAAGAGGTGGGGCCTTACCATCAGCCCCACCAAAACTAAGCACCTGCCTGGGTATTTTGTACCATCGGGCACTCCGCCCCCACAACTCCCAATCGGTGATGGGGCAGTAGTGGAGAGAGTGGAGAGTTTCCCATACCTGGGCAGTGTGCTCATGACCGGCTCCAGTTTATCAGCTGAGGTCTCACTCCGAATCAGTCGAGCGGCAATATCTTTTCATCGGTTGCGTAACGCTGTGTGGAAGCTACCTGGTCTGTCGCTCCGCACGAAGCTTCAGGTCTTCTCGGCCACGGTCATTCCCTCCCTTCTCTACGCTTGCGAAACGTGGACCCCCCTAGTGGAGCATCTTCGCCGGTTGGAAACATTTAGGCTGGCCTGCCTACGATCCATCCTGGGTTTAACCAGGCTGGATTGTGTGAGGAGCTCACAAGTCCTTGAAAGATCTGGGCAAAGTCCCATCAGTGAGCTCCTCCGGCAGGCAAGGCTGCGTTGGCTGGGTCATGTAGCCCGCATGCCCAGCCACCGCATGCCTAAACAGCTTTTGTTCGGCCGGATCCAGGGGGCTAAACGGGCGCGGCACGGGCTAGAGAAGAGATGGAGTGATGTGGTACAGGAGGACGTGGAGCTGAGTGGACTTGCCTATGACTGGTACCAGCGGTGTCAAGATCGGCCTCAGTGGAGGAGGCTCGTGAAGGACGCTGCTGGGCAGTTGGAGGCAGTCGCCCTCCAACAACAACGGAGGGCGGAGGAGCGACGCTCACAACAACGAGCGGAGCGCCGGGTGGCTAAAGCACAGCAAGTTGGCACAGTAGGGGGCACAGGTGGTGCATCAGCCAGTCGTCTCGGTCATCTCGGTCAGTCAACCCGTGGCACCTGGGTCTGCCCCGTGACCTCCTGCCAGCGGGCGTTCGACACTTCACGTGGCCTCAAGGTGCACATGGCCTGGCACAAGCGTCGTGGTGACGTCACCGCCACTTAGTGGCGAATGGCGGTTGTTGTTGTTGTACACGTGTGTGTGTTCACGTGTATGTGTGTTCACGTGTGTGTGTGTTCACGTGTGTGTGTTTACGTGTGTGTGTTCACGTGTGTGTGTGTTCACGTGTGTGTGTGTGTTCACGTGTGTGTGTGTGTGTTCACGTGTGTGTGTTCACGTGTGTGTTCACGTGTGTGTGTGTGTTCACGTGTGTGTGTGTTCATGTGTGTGTGTGTACACGTGTGTGTGTTCACGTGTGTGTGTGTTCACGTGTGTGTGTGTGTGTTCACGTGTGTGTGTTTACGTGTGTGTTCATGTGTGTGTGTGTGTGTTCACGTGTGTGTGTGTTCACGTGTGTGTGTGTGTTTACGTGTGTGTGTGTTCATGTGTGTGTGTGTTCACGTGTGTGTGTGTATTCACGTGTGTGTGTGTTCACGTGTGTGTGTGTTCACGTGTGTGTGTGATATTTATGGAGAGTAGTGGCGCCGTGAATATCGCACTGCGCTACAAATCCGACGACCGGAGTTCAATTTCCGCTCAAGGGCCAACACCATTGACGGTTAGCTTAAGCGCTCCAGGGCCTCCCCTAGGTTAACTCAGCCTCAAAATGAGTACCTGGTGTTGTTTGTAAACATCGCCACTTGGGAAACGAAGGCGGGATGGGCGTGGTGCTGACCAACCACCCCCTCGTCTAACGTGCCGGCCTTCATTAGTGCTACTCTCTAACCCAGCACTTGCCCCAAAAGTCTGTTGAGGTTTAAACAATCAGGATTTGTTTTTGGGATAGTACCCTGTACCCTGGAGCATATTACAGCGTTTTAGGTCGAATCAGCCAAAATGCACCTCCCCTGCCCCCCCCCCAAGCCTAACCCCTACCACACTGAAGTCTGATCGTCATCATCACTGGGGAAATTTAAAACTATTTAAAAGTGTTTTTTTTTTTTACCAGGTAAGGCCCACTGAGCTATATATCTCTTTTTTCAGAGGCGATCTGGCCCAACATTATATCTCAACGAAGTTGATTATGTATAGCAGCCAAATAATCTAACGCACGTCTGTAAATGTGGAGGGAAAACCCGGAGGAGCCGGCGTCAGGGTCGGGATCGAACCCACGACCTCCTGTATACCAGGCAAGGTAGTTAACATCTCACCAAAGAGAGACACGCAAACTCCAAATATACAGCAGGCGTCAGGGTCGGGATCGAACCCACGACCTCCTGTATACCGGGCGAGGTAGTAACATCTCCTAGCCACCCTGATGATGATGTTGAGAGAGAGACACGGCAAACTCCAAATATACAGCAGCAGGCGTTAGGGTCGGGATCGAACCCACGACCCCCTGTATACCAGGCGAGGTAGTTAACATCTTGCGGGGCGTGCGTGTATGTTTTCTATCCACCCGCTCTCCCCCGCCCCCCTCTCCTACATACCCGCCTCCCCCACACCTCGGCACTTTAGTTTTGTGCCCAAAACCCACTCACTTTTCTTAACAGACAACAAGACGCAAGAACACGATGTATCTCATCTCGCTTTGTTCCCTGACCCGTGTGTTCCGCTTTCTGTCCCTCTCGGTCAAATTCTCAGCATGTGCCTCACCACTTCGCGTCTTTGCGCATTTTACCGACGCTATTCTATACCATGTCCTGTGTCGTGTAAGCTCTGATTCATGAGTCATGACGGGCGGCAATAGCGCTGATTGAAAACCCGTCCTCTTTCAGGACATTTCCACGCTGCTTTTCATCATCAGATTTAATTTCCCAAAAGCACTCCAACCTGTTCTCGGCTCGCCTCTTCATTTCATGATTTTGATCCTGATCCGCCGTCCATAAATGCGCCCTGTGGATGTATATACAGTACATACTCTGCTGTGGTTTCATATTCTGTCCCTCAAATAATTATTTTGGATGTAATTTGTACGATCGAAGTCAGAAATTGAACACTTCATTGCAACTCGGAACTGGATGTTGATCACCTGCTGGATGGCGGCTTCCCCAAACTATTTGGGTCATGGGGGGAGGGGGGGGGGAGTTAGTAACCATACTTCACCACATTGGTCGGTGCAAGTTTACGAAAGGTAGGCCCTCCTCTACGAGCTGCAATATCTCGCGCTGCTGGTGACAGACGTGGCCAACAATCGAATTTGGTGAAAATTGGGTCTCAAGGGTTTATAGCGCAGTGCGCTCACCACTGCACCACAGCTCCCCCTTGCATGCATATATATCCCGTGTCCTCCGGTTTAGGGGCCGTCCATAAATGACGTCACGCACCAAGGGTGGGGGGGGGTCAGACATTTGTGACAATGTGTGACGAGGGGGGGGGGTGGAGGCTTGAGATATGTGACGTCACATCAAAATGCGCAACTTTAAATAAATATAGACAACACGTTCTACTTAATTAAATATACTTTTTAATAAATGTTTTCTCCTACAACATTGGAGTGCAGCGCCACATTAAATATGCACTACAATGACAATAGTTTAACGCGATTTGAAGCATGTTTTCTTTTTTTGGTGGGGGGCAGAGCTTTATGACGTCATATTTGATGCCGTGTGACTAGGGGTGGGTCAAAATCGTCCAAAATCGCGTGACGTCATTTATGGACGGCCCCTTACACGACGCTCCTGGAAGTGAGACGTAGTATGCATGGGTACACCACGGTTAGTTGATCGACAGATCACGTGTGTGTGGGGGGGGGGTGTCCCCCCCCCAATGATCCGATCGAAATTCCTTATTTCGATCGGATCATTGGGGTTTATTCGTTATACATCGACATTTTGCGACCTCCACTGCCACTATGTAGCATTATTATTACGTGCCAGGGACTCTATGAGATGATAGGACAATAGTCTGAGTCCATAATTGGCAATAAGTAACGGCAAAGCGGTTATAAGTGATTCACAGAATTGTGCGCAGTTGCGTATACAGCAACACGACTTCCCTGAAGGCATTCACCTTCAGCGAGCGCGATGCCGATCACACAACGCGGTTCGAATTCGACCCTCGATCGATGGCGTCGAATAAAAAGAAAGGGACGTATTAACAACTCCTATCATTTTTCCTTGCTGGAGGGTTTACCCCCCCCCCCCCGCCTCTCTACCTGAAAATCCTGGCTCCGCCATTGGGTACGCCCACCCCCCCCCCTTTCAACTCGTAGCGGTCAAACGTGGACGTGTAAGCCAAACACCCCCTGGGGTTCGCTCCCATGGAGGTGCTTCCGTCCTAGCAGTGGAGCGAGCAAGTAAGCAGTTGCAGGGCTGCGCCCTTATCTGTTCCCTCCCACGAAACGTCGCGTAGACACTTACACGCGGAGCGGTGGTCTTCAGCCGCGGCTGAGGGTGGGCGAATCCCTCCCTCGCTCGCTCGCCCGCTCACGTCCCCCATCACCCGACTCCGGACGCGCACTGACAGCCGTGATACGCCAGGCGATCCATCACTGCATCGTGTCCTTCTCTCTCCCTCTTCCCTCCTCTCTCTCTCTCTCCATTCCGTCCATCCTGATCCAAGACCACCCGCACGCCCCCCTCCCCCCACCACGATCCCACCCACTGCATCGCAATCTCTCCCTCACCGGGTTGTATAAAGAAAAGTGCCGGTTTGCAGAGGGGAGAAAAACCCATAACGCAGGATGGAATTATAAGTTAGCATGTTACGTCTATTTTGTTTAACATATACGGAGCGGTGGCACAATGATTAGCTCGCCGTTCCACAAACCTGAATTTGAGCCGTATCCGCCCACGGCTAAACAGCAGTAGCGAGTAATTCCTGAATCGGTCCTGGCCTCCATCCTTCACCAACCGGCACTGACCAGCGTGGCGACGTATAGTCCAACACCTCCCAGCAACAGCCTAAATCCAGCAGTGGATTGACTAAAAGCTGACTAACTGAACAAATGAGTAGCTTGTTGGCGAAGTTGCTAGTTACCTGGTTGACTTGCCGCCTGTCTGGCTGAATGACCGACTGTCTGACGAGCTGGCGTGTTAGCTGTGCAGCTGGCTGGCTGCGTATTTGTCGAGCTCGATGTATATCTGGCTTTCCCGCTATTTATCTGGCTAGCTGGCTGTACATTTGACCTGCTTGCTTGCTGAGCATCTGTCTGGCTGTGCATCTGGCCAGCTGGCTATATATGTGTCTGCCTTGCTGGCTGTGTATCTGAATGGCTTCATATCAGTCTAGCTGGCTGTATATCTGACCGGCTGGATTGTTGTATATCTGGCGGACTGGGCAATCCGAATGAGCGACTGGCTGGTCGGTTGTCTAGCTGACCGTCGGTAGAGGAAGTGGGTGAGATGTTCGACAGAACAGAGGATGCAATCAATAGACGCCCTACACCATCACGTCACCATGACGGTCCCCGCATACGCTTGACACTGTAACACTTACGATGCTGTAGCGATCTGCCTGGCGAGATCGTCTTCATCAGCCCACCCCGCAGGAGACGAGTCTGCGAGTGTGCCTGTCTGTATGTCTGTCTGCGTGAGTGTGTGTGTGCCTGCGTGGCTTAATCAGGGCGCGATCAGATCGAGTCATGTGAGAGTGCGGGGGGACGTCGTGGCTACTTTGCTTTGACAATCGACCTCCGTGACTTCTTCACGACCACGCGCTCGGCATCACTCACACGCATCGCACCCGATTCCAATCTCGCCTTAAAGGGACACGCGCTTCCTGTGTTTTGGGGGTACTGCATTTATTGGGTACATTGTGGTGGTGTGCAAAAAAAACAACAACAACATGCTGACGATACGCGGCAAGATGTACGTGTGCATTCAGAGCAGACTGGCTGCTAAAACATCTGCATTCAAAGCATGGTTATTTATAGACGCAATGAATGGAACAGAGACCGAAAGGTTCACTTACAAGAAGCACGTAGAGATGAACGCTTGGAATTAGAGGACATACCAAAGGTTTATGGCAATCATCTTAAATATTACGAAAGTTTTGTTTGCTTCGAGGAATTGAGACCGATGATAAAAATTAACCCGTAAAAACAAAGTTTTTCACTCTAAATCTTTTATTTGCGTGGCGGCTAGAGTCCTCTCGTCCTCTGGCTTGAGATGGCTGCCACCTATGGGTCAGATGATTTTCTGCCACCATTAAGCAATTGATAATTAAAAAATGTTTCTCTAAACAGTGTAACATTTTGGAAAAAAATGTTCACGAAAATTCATTGTCACGCACAACGAGTCTGTGTGCAAAATGTCAGCTCGATTGGATCACGGGAAGTGGGTTAAAAAACGACCAAAAGATTTGCACGGTCGTAAGCAAGCAAGCAAGCACGCAAGCACGCAAGCAAGCAAGCAAGTGAACTTAATATAAAGGATTTCAAAAGGAAGAATAACGGAATGGCACCCGAGCAATGGGATAGGTCCGTGAACAATCTCACTGCCCGCGCGTACGAGGAAATGCACTCTGTGAAAAGTCAGTGAAACGAACGCAGTGACGAACCCACTTGCTGTACTGCCGTATGCTGACCACCACTCGTAGCCCGCGTAGAATTGCATCGTTGTCCTAGACCCGTGACCTCACCAAAATCAAACTTATTACTTAAATACTTTTGACAACGTGTTCCCACGAGGAGTGTTATTTTGACTTATTATTTTATTTTATTGCATTTTACTTCGTGTTGTTTATTTTTGTTACGGTTTTATATATATATAACTTTAATTACTTAAATTTTAAATACCATTCGTATTCCCCCCTCCCTTTTGTACGGATATATTTTTTATTTATATTATATGTTCACGTCCCAATGGCATTGATACACAGGAATGTTATTAATGTGAATGTTAATAATAATGAATTACGGACAAAATTGCATATTTTTTTCCCCAAGTGTGCCAATTACTTGCAGTGTGAGTGTGCGGTTTGGCTGCATGTGCGTGTCTGTATCTGTATATATACGCGTGTGTGTGTGTATGTATGTTGCAGAAGTCTCGGGTCCAAATCTGCCGATGCAATATTGATGACACAGACATTCAGTATGCATCACATCACCACATCTAGACTTGCATTATGCCACTAATCAACAGCTCCATGTAAATTAGTATCACTGAACCCAGGCGGACGGTCGATTTTTCCACAATAGCGATGCTCCTTTGTATTTCCGTATGTTTATTGATTTAAGTGCAATTTAGACTCGTAATGCATTCATGTGCAATGTATTCATTTAATTCACACGTCACAGCGCTAAGCTGGTACTGCTGGGATCCTGGGTTCGAATCCAGACGGCCGTGCATGATTAAACGTCACCAGCCCACACTGAAGTACTGTCTAACAATCTCCATGACCAACACGGTGTGAGGAGGCCTTCATCCAGCAGTGGAATGACAAGGGGCTGCACACGTGATCTACTATTACGTTTCTGATCTAAGAAGAAGTATGGTCATTGTGTAAAATAGGGGTCAGGCCTTCAGAATTTTAACTTCCCCGTTGGTAATAATTAAGGTCATAAAAGCAAATGCGGCCACATGCCAACTGGGGGATTATTAGTTTACATTATGATTAGACCAGGTTCTCGTGTGTAGTGAGCTGATGGCCCCAGCCCAGTCAACAATGACAGGAAAACTAAAGAAAATCTCCCATCATATGAAATGTGGTTCTGCGTTTCATTTGGATGAATTCCAGCTCTGATAATTACAAATATTGATCTTACCGTAGTGTGACAGACGTTACTGAATGTGGCAGATTGCTTGAGAAAGAGTTGCCCTCTGCTGCATGTGGACCTGAGGCCACTCGAAAGGATTTTCGCGGTAGCTCTGTCGTATTCACGTCCGTGGACTGCCCTGTGAAAGATCCGAGTGTATATTTCATCTCATGAAATGACACGTATAGCACAATTGAGATCAAATTGTGGATAAAGAATAAGACAATTGTACGATAAGTTTTAAGCAAAACGATAGCTGCTTCCTCATCAGAGGTACTCATTCTTTGTCTCACAATGGTTGCTTCAGAATCTCGCGTTTAGAGTGGAGAAATCCGATGAGCTATGAAGCTGTTTTTCACAGATGTTCAGTATAACTCACTCTCGCAATGTTCATGGATTGGCCACCGCTTTCCACAAAACTGTCTAGATAGATGGATGATCTGGTGATATTTATCAAGAGCTATCAAAATGCCCCTTGCCTAAAATCGCATAATATATATTTAACTTTGAAGACGGTGTTATTGACTTCATGTATTGAGTTTATGTCTTCGTAGACCAGTGATACAAAGAAGGGCGTGGGCTCTCTCTACCCTCGAACACGACAAGCGAGTCTGAAGTAGGCGAATTCTATTTACAAAGTACCCTGAAGCTCACCTTATTACAATAGAATGCGACTCGGGCATTTAGTCAAACTTGATTTCTCGTCGGCTCAACCTTGCCGAATGGTGAGCTGACAGCCCCTCCCTTCATCAGGCCCCGCCCACTTTCACATAAACACGCCCACCCATATGTGAACTCCGCCCACTACTCAGGTAGCCCCGCCCACTCATCTGCGAGCTCCGCCTCCTACCCAGGTAGCCGCTGCCGACGCTACCATTGTTCAGCTTCATGTATCTTTGCTTTTGTCATTGTGGTGTCCCAGGTCACCCTTGCAAATGAGACGAATCCTGGTTTCTGGCGTTCACAACCGATCAAACAAAATGAACGTCGAACATGCAATCTTTCCCTTGGCGTGAGTCGAGCATGAGACGAGAGAATTTTTTAAATAGGAACCGTTTCTTTTTTTTGTTTACCAGGTAAGGCCCACTGAGCTATGTAGCTCTTTTCAGAAGCGACCTGGCCACAAATGATAGCTCATCATGTGGAAATGTATAGCTGCCAAATACTCTAAATGCATGATTCGAAACGAGGGCGGTAGGGGGGACCGAAGGACCCTGATAATCCACGCGAATATACAGCAGGCGGCAGGGACGGGATCGAACCCACGACCTCCTGTATACCAGGCGGGGTAGTTAACATTTCTCTACTGGGGACAATAAATCCAGTTTTTGTCGGGAGACACACAGACACAGACCTGGCCCAACCAAGATCTGTGCTCGATGGCTCTACAACAGCACCCGTTTATAACGCAGCCGCCAACCAGTGGAATTATTATCACAACCCTGGACCCTTGCAAGTCAGGACCCGACATCGCCACCCTTCGCTCGTGTAACAGCGAGCCACTGAAGGTCACGTGGAGTCGCCCGAGTCAGGCCAAGGGGGTCACGCGTTACACGTGGTTCCTTTTCTAGTCTGCGCTGGAAGAATATACACGTGTCTGTGTGTGTGTTCGTCTTCGTGTCTCGCTGTGTGTGTGTTCATCTTCGTGTCTCGCTGTGTGTGTGTGTGTTCGTCTTCGTGGCTCCGCTGGGTGTGTGTGTGTTCATCTTCGTGTCTCGCTGTGTGTGTGTGTGTTCGTCTTCGTGGCTCCGCTGGGTGTGTGTGTGTTCGTCTTCGTGTCTCGCTGTGTGTGTGTGTGTTCATCTTCGTGTCTCGCTGTGTGTGTGTGTGTTCGTCTTCATGGCTCCGCTGGGTGTGTGTGTGTTCGTCTTCGTGTCTCGCTGTGTGTGTGTGTTCGTCTTCGTGTCTCGCTGTGTGTGTGTGTTCGTCTTCGTGTCTCGCTGTGTGTGTGTGTGTTCGTCTTCGTGTCTCTGCTGTGTGTGTGTTCGTCTTCGTGTCTCTGCTGTGTGTGTGTGTGTTCGTCTTCGTGTCTCTGCTGTGTGTGTGTGTTCGTCTTCGTGTCTCTGCTGTGTGTGTGTGTGTTCGTCTTCGTGTCTCCGCTGGGTGTGTGTGTTCGTCTTCGCGTCTCGCTGTGTGTGTGCTCGTCTTTGTGTCTCCGCTGGGTGTGAGTGTTTGTTCGCTTTCACTGCGTTGTGCTCTGCATCTCTTCGATGCTTTTTTTTTATTCGGGTTATACCCCGTCTTGTACCTGACACCTGGGTTGTAAAAAAGCACAAATTCTTTCCTTATTTGAACTCGGAAAAAAATATGCATATTGATACAATATATATGAAAGCACACCTTTGACCAAAGCTGCAATAGCGTTGTCATCGGGGCTGCAACACCCGGGTCCAATCCGGCTTCAATAGTTCGAATTCAAAGCAAAGGAGTGATTGATGATCCATCACGCACTGTGTCATTCCAAGTCGCTCGCTCACCGGCGACGAGTCACTTGCTTATCACTCTTCTATCGCTACTGCCATGGTTACCGTGAACTTACTTGATTCCTCGACCCATGTGATGATTGCTACTGCAATGAAACTCCGTGAACAAACGTTATGGGTACCCCTCTTCACCGAACCAATCAACAAACCCGTAACTGACAAGCGTGGTGAAGTATGGATAAACAACCCCCCACCGCAAGCCCGAGGTGGTGTGTGCGATGGCATTCATCCAGCAGTGGATTGACAAGAGCATTGCAGTTTTGCACGCGCAATATTCGTGGTGTCACTCTTACGTGGCGCGCACCGCACCGCGATCGTCCAAATCGCCCGAGTACAACGACACGCGTTCATTTCTCGCCTCTTTACTTATTCATCATAACACGAGTTGGCGTATGGGGTAGCTTGGGAGGGGGGGGGGGGGGCGCATTGGCCAATAACGCACCGGAGCAAACACGCGGGGAGGGAACGTGGGATTGTTCGCTGTGTCGAGGTTTAATGGGGAGCAAAGCAAGTGGCGGAGTTTGTTCATTCTCGATGTTACTGGTAATATGCTCGTGCCCCAAAATTAAACTCGCGCAAAGAGTACTTACTTGGCTCGGAATTGCGTGCGTACGAATGCGCTTTACCGTGTGGACTGTAGGTCACTGTAAATATACGTTCGCAGGTAGCTCTGTGAGAATGCGTAAAGAGGGGTAGAGTGAGATGAGAGGGATAGGGTAGGAGAGTCCGTGGAGGGGAGTGGAGTGAGATGAGAGGGGAGAGGTAGGAGAGTGCGTGGAGGGGAGTATAGTGAGATGAGAGGGGAGAGGCAGGAGAGTGCGTGGAGGGGAGTAGAGTGAGATGAGAGGGGTAAGGTAGGAGAGTGCGTGGAGGGGAGTGGAGTGAGATGAGAAGGGAGAGGTAGGAGAGTGCGTGGAGGGGAGTGGAGTGAGATGAGCGGGGAGAGGTAGGAGAGTGCGTGGAGGGGAGTAGAGTAAGATGGGAGAGGTAGGAGAATGCGTGGAGGAAAGTAGAGTGAGATGAGAGGGGAGAGGTAGGGGAGTGCGTCGAGGGGAATAGAGTGAGATGAGAGGGGAGAGGTAGGAGAGTGCGTGGAGGGGAGTAGAGTGAGATGAGAGGGGAGAGGTAGGGGAGTGCGTCGAGGGGAATAGAGTGAGATGAGAGGGGAGAGGTAGGAGAGTGCGTGGAGGGGAGTAGAGTAAGATGAACGGGGATAGTTGAGAGAATTTCGCGGAAAGGAGCAGCCTGATATGAGAGGTGAGATGAAGGCAGGGGCGTGTCCTAGCAGGATCTCGATAACGATCACGACATTGATCCGAGATAGGATTGTGAAGCCAGAGCGAAAATTTCACGATGAAAGCGCCTTCGTGTGGGAGCTATCCGGCACTCGTAGCGAACCTCAGAAGTCATGCAGAACTTTTCCACCGCGGTAGAGATAACACGCCTATCCCCTTTAATGTCTGAGAAAATGATTCTCACTTCAATAAATACACCGATAAGGGCTTAGAGGGAGAAAGAGAGAGAGATAGAAAAAAAAGCACGAAGCAAGAGTCTTCTTCGAATGACGCCTTGAGTTGCGGGTGCATTCCGCGCCGCCCTGATGTGTTTGCTGACAGAGGGGGGGGGGGAGGGGGGCCGCGAGTGGCACGAGGCCACTGACGCTTGCGCTCTGCTGACGGACGCCACCATCACAACACCCACACAATGCATCCCACCGCTCTTGGTGCGCACGCGAGGACAACTGAATGTCGTTCTGTCCGCGATGATGCGAGCGCGAGTGAGTGAGTGAGAGAGAGGCAGGGGCGCTCGGCTCGTCGTGGGGAAAATCGTTTTACTCGCCAAGGTCGTATGCGGAGAGGGGGGGGACACGATTATAATGTAGTCGCAGTAGTAGCGGCGGTGGTAATAATAGCAGCGATGGCATATTGAATGAATGCGGTTGTAGTTGTGATCATGTCTCACCACGCTTGTCACTGCGGTGTGGGTTTGTGAATGGGGGGGGTGTGGAGGGTGCAAGTCAGGATCGCGTCTGGTGTAATTCGCCACTGATGTTACCCCGTGGCCGAGAATCGTACCCAGGATGCGGGCAGATATCACTGGTGACGTCGGTGGAGAGACATGTGTCAACTTCATCTGTCTGCCCCCACCTGCCACTGCATCAGCCCGCGCTGACCATCGCGGTGAAGTATGGTCAAACAACTACTCCCCCCCCCCCTTCCTGCCCATGACCAACACGGCGTGGTGGGGAGACCTACAGTCAACAGTAGATTGACCACGTGCCATCCAATGTATTTATATAGAAAGAACACACGAAAAACAAAGATACCAGTATAGCCTGTACTGTGTGCTGAGGGCAAGCATTGTTAGCAAGCACATATTAAGGACGGCACGGTGCACAAGGTGGTCGTGTCGCCTTTTGTTTACACGCTGCAACATGTAATAATTTAAGGCTGAGTCGACCTCAGAGAGGCACATTATCTGTTCAGATATACGTCACGGACGATAGCCGTTAGCGGAAATCGAACTCAAGTCACGATGCTGGAATACCCACCACAGCACAAACCTGATTGATTGAATGTAATATAACAACACTGCTCGTACCATCAACTTCCATTCTTTGCTCGCCTCCAATGTGGTGAAGTATGGTTAAACGACCCCCCCACGGCGAACACGGTGTGGGATTGACGACGAGATGCCAATGGTAGCAATAACAAAGACAAAGACCTCCGCGTAGCCTGGAAGAGACTGCTGGGGCAAGTGTTGTTAGCGAACACCGACATCAAGGCGGACACGGTACACGAGGGGGTGGTGTGGCCAACTCCACCACACCTCGGCCGCCTTTGTCTCCCCCGTGCTACTCATTTAAGGCTGAGTAAATAACGCACACACATGCGATTATCTTATGTACTCGCTCATCACAACTCTACCATCACCATCGCTGCCGCCACCCCCCCAAAACTCCCCTTCCCCCCCTCCTTTAACCCCCCATTCCATTGCCCCCCACCCCTCCCCCCTCCTGTCGCTCAACCCCCCCCCCCCCACAATTCCGCCCACATCAGGCGCGCCCGTCGCTATTGTGTCACGTCGCGTTACGCCGATCGTCGACTGCCCCGGGTCAAAACAATTTACGAGACTGCGTGCGCGTGCGCGTGCTCGTGTGCGTGCGCGTGCTCGTGTGCGTGCTCGTGTGCGTGTGTGCGTGCTCGCGCGCGTGCTCGTGTGCGTGCGCGTGCGCGTTTGCGTGCGCGTGCGCGTGTGCGTGCGCGTGCGCGTGTGCGCACTCACGGCGACGCGCGGATGAATGAGAAATCCACGTCGCGGAGACGTCACTGGCTCGCGGCGCGCGACGTTGAGACTCTTGTACTCAATCCCTCTTTTGTAATCGAGCTGCGCAGACATTATTCTGACTACCACCCCCTCTATTTGAGAATCCAAAATTAATTTTCGTGGGTGACGCCGCTTTTGCTGTGTTGGCATCGGTACGTAAGTACAAATAACAATAATAACAACAACAAATTCAAACAATCGTCAAAAGCGCTGCAATTATGCGAGAGGAAAATTAATTAGGTGACGTTTTGGGCAATAGCCCTTGTTCGTAGAACATTGATTCACCAATCGATTACGCTTTTTGGAATTCTTCTTTTTAGTTGGCCGTGTGGCGAAATGCTTCAGAACAGTGGTGCTTCACCTGGGGTGCACGCCTGGAGGTGCGAGATGCCCTTTCTGGGGGATGCGCGACATGGCCAGATTTTTTTAGAAGGTAAATCATCGAAACTCAAATTAAGCACGGACACGTAAGTACAACGTCATTTCATAATAGAGATTTTTTTTGGGGGGTTAGATCGCGTAAATATATAAATGTGTCGTTAAAACCCGCCACCACCCGACACAGCCATCTCGTAAGGTCTGTCACGTAAACAGAAGGTGGCCAATTCGTCAATAGTACAGCACACCGGTTGTGTGTTGGAGAGCCAAGCCACAACTTTTACAACCTGAGTACGACGTTTCGCCAGTAATTACAACTAGCTTTATCAGGCGACAGCCAGATTTGTGGAGACGTCTTACTATTTTGTTCCTTATATAGAGGCGGAGATGTGGTGACCACGCTTCTGCGCTTCAGCGCAAAGTGGCGGGGGTGCGGGGGATTACTGAGGCAACGTAATTTATGCATTTGCATCATGCGAGCCCTTTGCACTTGTCCTTCCTGTCTATTGTGTATTGAAATAGCCGTACCAACGGTAATCCCTATTGAAGTATGCTGCCCTTTGTAGGCATGCATTTACTTGCTTTGCTTTATCAAACCTATGTTTTTTTTTATTAACATTACACGCGTTTTTTTTCATTCAGAACCAAAAGGGTGCAAGGTCGCAGTGAAGGCCAAGCACCACTGCTTTAGAGGAATTAGCCGGCGAGGATGGGTGCCTTGAGTTCGAGTCCAGTTTTCGTTCTCACGTGTCACGGATTAATCGACCAATGTGAATTTACAGGCCGGTATCGCAACACCCTATCCCCGCCTTTGTCTCTCCAGTTACCCACTCTCCTGAGAAACCACTGCATGCTGTACTCATTGGTGAACAGACCTGTTCTTCGACGTTTCGGCCACAACGCAAGCAGCCGTCCTCAGGTGAACAGACATGTCCTTCACCTGAGGACGGCTGCTTGCGTTGTGGCCGAAACGTCGTGAGAATTATTTTATTATGTTTTATTTTTTATTATTTTATTATTTCCCTTCTACGTGACTTTATCGAAAGAACCAAGAAGAGTGTAACACGTTATTTAACCCGAGCAAGACTATAAGAGCTTGGAAAACGGAGACTATGCGAGGGAATTTCAACAAATCGACCATGATTATGATGATGATAATAATAATGACGCAATCCTGATGAATCGTTGCAAATCATTGATGACAACGGTGATGACGATTAATCATTGACGATCGATGACGATGACGTACTACGAACGATTATGTCAAGAAGATCGAATCGCCTCCTGAAATGTAATCATCTCGGTATAGCAAGAAGTGCTTTGTTACTTACAACTCTAAATAATTTACAAACAACAACTAAAATCGTACGCTAGACGTATGTAGCTGGCCGTGCTGGAATAATTAGATTTGTTAAATCATAATAATGAATAAATAAAAAAAGCCAGTCTATTAAAAAAAAACGAATCCGCGTGCATTCATGCGGTGACCCTTGCAGAACACAAATAACAAATTTCGATTTAAAGCTTTCGTGACTGCAGGGATTCATCTTATTGGTTCTTTCGGTAAAGTCACGTAGAATGGAAACAATAAAAATAATAAAATAAAACATAATAAAATAATTCTCACGACGTTTCGGCTACAACGCAAGCAGCCGTCTTCAGGTGAAGAATGAAACACTGCCAAGCTTGGAGCGTATATATATAAGCTGGGTTGGAGGTGGAAGAAGAGCGCCTTGACAAAATAATTTGCAAGGCGCTCTTCTTCCACCTGAAGACGGCTGCTTGCGTTGTAGCCGAAACGTCGTGAGAATTATTTTATTATGTTTTATTTTATTATTTTTATTGTTTCCATTCTACGTGACTTTACCGAAAGAACCAAGAAGACAAATAACAAAGTGAACACGAAACTGCACCGCTTCCGCTCGCTTGATTCACAGCGAGTCAAGTGGGATCTCATTTTCCCCGTGAACAACACCAGCTTAGAAATCGCCAAGATAGGCAGACAGACAAATCGCGGGTGGAGTGGGATACGAGCATTACAATGAGTCGATTATTCGCCAATGGACTCCGAGCGTGCAAAAAATATGGTCGCGAAATTGAGTTGCAGATTAGATTGACAAAGGGGGCGACGGATGGCTGCATGTGGTGCTGTGATTGTTAAGCTCGCGTTGTTCCATTCATACTTCCGGGCGCGGCAGTTGAACTAAGTTTACTAAATCTCACCACAGTCCATTCCCCACTCAGCCAAATGAGTGGGCACCGCCACAATTATTCGCGTGCGGTGGGATAAAGTCGAGGTACGCCCGTCTGTGCCAAGGCGCCTTGCTAGCGTGGAAGAGTAGGCCGAATATCCTGTAGGTGAGCTGTCTAGAACTCATGTTAATGAAATCCGCCATGCAGTGCGGTGAACAAGTAATTGCAGGGCTGCACCTTTATCTCGTACAACCCCCCAGCCCTTACTCACTTATCGAATATCCTGTAGGTGAGCTGTCTAGAACTCATGTTAATGAAGATCCACCAGCAGTGCGGTGAACAAGTAATTGCAGGGCTGCACCTTTATCTCGTACAACCCCCCAGCCCTTACTCACTTATCGAATATCCTGTAGGTGAGCTGTCTAGAACTCATGTTAATGAAATCCGCCATGCAGTGCGGTGAACAAGTAATTGCAGGGCTGCACCTTTATCTCGTGAGACAACCCCCCAGCCCTTACTCACTTATCGAATATCCTGTAGGTGAGCTGTCTAGAACTCATGTTAATGAAGATCCACCAGCAGTGCGGTGAACAAGTAATTGCAGGGCTGCACCTTTATCTCGTGAGACAACCCCCCAGCCCTTACTCACTTATCGAATATCCTGTAGGTGAGCTGTCTAGAACTCATGTTAATGAAATCCGCCATGCAGTGCGGTGAACAAGTAATTGCAGGGCTGCACCTTTATCTCGTACAACCCCCCAGCCCTTACTCACTTATCGAATATCCTGTAGGTGAGCTGTCTAGAACTCATGTTAATGAAATCCGCCATGCAGTGCGGTGAACAAGTAATTGCAGGGCTGCACCTTTATCTCGTGAGACAACCCCCCCAGCCCTTACTCACTTATCGAATATCCTGTAGGTGAGCTGTCTAGAACTCATGTTAATGAAGATCCACCAGCAGTGCGGTGAACAAGTAATTGCAGGGCTGCACCTTTATCTCGTACAACCCCCCAGCCCTTACTCACTTATCGAATATCCTGTAGGTGAGCTGTCTAGAACTCATGTTAATGAAATCCGCCATGCAGTGCGGTGAACAAGTAATTGCAGGGCTGCACCTTTATCTCGTGAGACAACCCCCCCAGCCCTTACTCACTTATCGAATATCCTGTAGGTGAGCTGTCTAGAACTCATGTTAATGAAGATCCACCAGCAGTGCGGTGAACAAGTAATTGCAGGGCTGCACCTTTATCTCGTACAACCCCCCAGCCCTTACTCACTTATCGAATATCCTGTAGGTGAGCTGTCTAGAACTCATGTTAATGAAATCTGCCATGCAGTGCGGTGAACAAGTAATTGCAGGGCTGCACCTTTATCTCGTCAGACAACCCCCCCCCCCAGCCCTTACTCACTTATCCTGGTAGAGTAAATTGCAAGGCTAATTGTCCTACACGCCTCCTCAATCCGTATTGAAATACGCTCGTGCACAACGTAGCCAGTTCCGCTGTTCTAGAGTCCACATTTATACCTCTTACTAGCTGTACTACCCGGCTTCGCCCGGGACTTGTATCCACCACGCCCGGCCGCCTTTGTCTCCCCAGTGGCGATGTTAATACGCCACACCAGTTACTCGTTTTGAGGCTGAGTCCCTCCCTCACCACTCTCCCTCCCTCACCACTCTCCCTCCCTCACCACTCTCCCTCCCTCACCACTCTCCCTCCCTCAGCACTCTCCCTCCCTCAGGACTCTCCCTCCCTCACCACTCTCCCTCCCTCACCACTCTCCCTCCCTCACCACTCTCCCTCCCTCACCACTCTCCCTCCCTCACCACTCTCCCTCCCTCACCACTCTCCCTCCCTCACCACTCTCCCTCCCTCACCACTCTCCCTCCCTCACCACTCTCCCTCCCTCACCACTCTCCCTCCCTCAGCACTCTCCCTCCCTCACCACTCTCCCTCCCTCACCACTCTCCCTCCCTCACCACTCTCCCTCCCTCACCACTCTCCCTCCCTCACCACTCTCCCTCCCTCACCACTCTCCCTCCCTCAGCACTCTCCCTCCCTCACCACTCTCCCTCCCTCACCACTCTCCCTCCCTCACCACTCTCCCTCCCTCACCACTCTCCCTCCCTCACCACTCTCCCTCCCTCAGCACTCTCCCTCCCTCAGGACTCTCCCTCCCTCACCACTCTCCCTCCCTCACCACTCTCCCTCCCTCACCACTCTCCCTCCCTCACCACTCTCCCTCCCTCACCACTCTCCCTCCCTCACCACTCTCCCTCCCTCACCACTCTCCCTCCCTCACCACTCTCCCTCCCTCACCACTCTCCCTCCCTCAGCACTCTCCCTCCCTCACCACTCTCCCTCCCTCACCACTCTCCCTCCCTCACCACTCTCCCTCCCTCACCACTCTCCCTCCCTCACCACTCTCCCTCCCTCACCACTCTCCCTCCCTCAGCACTCTCCCTCCCTCAGCACTCTCCCTCCCTCACCACTCTCCCTCCCTCAGCACTCTCCCTCCCTCAGGACTCTCCCTCCCTCACCACTCTCCCTCCCTCACCACTCTCCCTCCCTCACCACTCTCCCTCCCTCACCACTCTCCCTCCCTCACCACTCTCCCTCCCTCAGCACTCTCCCTCCCTCACCACTCTCCCTACCTCACCACTCTCCCTCCCTCAGCACTCTCCCTCCCTCACCACTCTCCCTCCCTCACCACTCTCCCTCCCTCACCACTCTCCCTCCCTCACCACTCTCCCTCCCTCACCACTCTCCCTCCCTCAGCACTCTCCCTCCCTCACCACTCTGTAGAGGACGTGAAACTTTGATGAATTGACCTCAGAGTCGCGTGGTGGGTGTCGAGGCCTAGTACCGTGCAGAGCCTCCGGCCTCGCCTGATTTTCCCACCCGGCTGACGCTGGGTATGGGTGCCGTTCCCCCCCCCCCCCCCCCGCGCTACAATAATACTGTCTAATCGCTATAATTTTATAATCGACCGACCCTATAATAGTAATTGCACACATTGTGGTGGGGGGGGGAGTGAAGAGGACGTGAAACTTTGATGATTTTACCTCAGAGTCGCGTGTTAATGCGTGCGCCTATTTTTAACGGGAATTAAAAATGGCGTCCACCCCGCCGCGAAGGCGTCGCTACCCGTTGCCAGAGGCAACCGCCGTCCAATGAAAGTGCGTATGGTCCGGCGACACACAGACAGATTTGCGATTTTATATATATAGATAATCGGCGCGCTCGTAAATGAGACCCCCTCCCCTCCCCCCACACACCACCACCAACCCCACCCCTCGCGAAGCTACCCGGCTCTCTCCAACCCCACAATTTATCCCCATCGCGTAGTAAAGATGACGATGGTTTTCATGGTGCGAGCCACGACGGTTGGATATAAAGAATCGCGTTCTGCTGTGACCACGCCTTGTACCATCAGCAGGTCGGGTACGATCTCTGGAGACATCCATGACCTCAGCGCATTCCAACTTCGTCTCCTGTCCATCACTGCCTCTCGGAGTTGGGGTAGAGTCGAACCCGGAGCACTCTTCTTCACCTCGTGTCCAGCCACTTCATGCGCTGGTCAGCCCCTTTCTTAGACTGCCTTCTGCGATTCCAGGCATCGACTGTTCTCTCTCCAGCCCTTCGTTACTCATTGCCTGACCGACGAAGGACCATGACTTCCAATGAGATGGTCGCCACTACTTGTTCCAGGATGTCCCGCACCTCCGATTAGCAACGATGGCCACGTACGGTGCGAAAGAGATTCAAAATGCGTGCTTGCGATTGAGACATTTTTCCACCAATCATCACGACTTGTTCACTATATCATCCTCACCACCATCATAACTACTATCATCGTATCATATGATAATGACGTGATGATTTTTTTTAAATTCGTAATCATCATCATTTGTACAATGCATTACTATAACCATTATGAGCAAAAAACTCAATCATCAACATCATCTTCATCACTTGTTCACCATCACTTACTCACCTCATCACCATCACTTGCTCACATCATCATCAAATATTGTTTGATCATCATCATTATTAATTGGTCACATCAATCACTGGTTCACTCCTATCGCCAACAATTACCTGTTCACTGCATCACCATTATCATCAAAACCATCATCTAGAATCTAGATCATCGCACTTATTTGCGACTGTATCGCCACCGCCATCACCAGCTCCGCTACTGCTGCTGTCCGCTGCCAGAGCAGCTTAATTCACTTGGCAATTTACTCGAATCGGAGCCAGAGTACCCAACTGTTGAACAGCTCGGTGTGTGTCAGCGTGCAGTTAGTATACCTCGAGAGGTGCGTAAATAATCGGCATTGGGGAGACAAAGGCAGCCGAGCGTGGTGGCTGTTACGGCCTTAAAATGAGTTCATGAACAGAACTTGCCTCAACAGCCTAAATCGCTACAAGGGAAATATTTGTCTGTGTGTACAAGTACAGTGGTTCGCGCATTCTGCGCTAACAAACCCAAACGGACCTGAGTTCGATTCCTGGCACGGGATAAAATCAGTGGCGAACATCGATATGAGCTCCTCAGCATCTCTAAGGTTGACAGCCTTAAATCAATTCCGGGGATACAAAAGCAGACGGGAGTGGTTTCGACCACCAACCACCTGTGTACAATCCCCTACAGCCAAACTCCTCCCCCCCCCCGTTCCTAACTCCTACAGCCAAACTCCCCCCCCCCCTCCCGTGCCTATATAAAAGCCACAACAGCAGATTTTTGTTATGTTTCTCACCTGAAGACGGCCGCTTGTGTTGCGGCCGAAACGTCGTGTTTACTTTTATTATTTTTTCTATCTACGTGACTTTACCGAAAGAAACCAGAGAGCATGGACACCTGTGTAGAGTATCTGCATGAAGAGTTGCTCGCTGGCTGACAGCGCTTCCCCTCTCACTCTCTGCAGGACGGACATCACGGAGCGGGACATAATCTGGTGCAGGCTTCTGAAATACCCCCACACTGCACTCCCCACTGAGCACTACAATTAGTTACACCACGGTGAGGTAAAGTGTGGCAACTCACAGCTGTCTTTGACATATTTACGGTGCAGAGGGCTATCCACGATACTCCATTGTTAGACTCTGTTTATGCTAGATTTGAAGCTTTCGTGACTGCGAGGATTCATACTCTTTGTTTTTTTTCGGTAAAGTCACGTGGGTAGAAATTGTATTAAAAAAAACTAAGAGTATCTATCTATGCTCTTTGGTTCTTTCGGTAAAGTCACGTAGGTAGAGAAATGTAATGAAACAAAAAATAATATATCACGACGTTTCGATGGCAACACAAGAGGTCGTCCTCAGGCGGAAAAAATAATCCAGCAGTCAAACTGCTGAACCAGTGAGAGAGTTGTTACAACAAGAGGTTATTTACGTGGCGATGGGCAAGCAAGCAAGGTCTGAGCTGGAAAGAAATTCCATCCCCGGACGCAAGCACGTCAGTTGTGTTAATGGGGGAGATGAGGGAAAGAGAGATTAGGGAAAGAGATTAGCACGAAATGAGCTCCCTAATCTCCCTGCATAATTTCTCTCATCAACATCGTGCTAATCTCCCATTAACACTGCTGTTGTGCGCATATACGGGCACGATACTCTTATGCGGCGACGGAAGCTCATTTCATGCTAATCTCTCACCCTAATCTCTTTTTTCCTAATCTCCCCCATTAACACAACTGACGTGCTTGCGTCCGAGGATGGAATTTATTTCCAGCTCAGACCCCGCTTGCTTGCCCATTGCCACATATATAGCCTCTTGTTGTAACAGCTCTTTCGCTGGTTCAGCAGTTCCACTGCTGGATTATTATTTTTTTCTGCCTGAGGACGACCGCTTTTGTTGCGATCGAAACGTCGTGATATATTATTTTAATTTTTCTACCTATGGATTCCTGCAGTGACGAAAACTTCAAATAATGATGTATCTATGCTACCACGTCAGTGCTCCCCACACCTTCATCAATGCGCACTGATCAGAGAAGGGAACTATTTTTAACGACTGTATGTTTTACAAGTTAAGGCCCACTGAGCTATATAGTTATTTTTCAGAAGCGTCCCGGCCACATATGATAGCTCAATGAACTGACGTGTCATGCATAGCACCCAGATTGTCGAAACGAATGCTTCTAAATGTAGCGGGAGAAACCGGAGGACCCGGAGAAAAATTAGGAAAACTCCAAATATACAGCAGGCGTCAGGGTCGGGATCGGGATCGAACCTACGCCCTCATGTATACCAGGCGAGGGATTTAACATCTCGCCTCCGTGATGGTCAAGTATGGTCAAACAACCACCGTGATCCACAGAGCATGGCGAGACCCTCATCCATTAGTGGATTGACAAAACAAATATCCACGTGCGCATAGTGGCATTATTATTATTATTATTATTTGGTGGAGCGGTGGCGCAGTGGTTAGCACACTCCACTCTGAACCTGTTCACCCGAGTTCCATTCCGGGCCACAGCTTACACCAGTGAGGAAGTGATATCTGAACAGATCGTGGCCTCAATACCCACCCTCCTGAACCCTGTACCGAGCCAGCGTGATGAAGTATAGTCAAATAACGACACACGACCGAAGCGGCGCGTGTGTATGTGGGTGGGTGGGTGGGTGCGGGGAAGGCGTTTATCCAGCAGTATATTGACAAAGGACTGATACAAAATATAATTGTCGTTGTTTAATTGAACATTGCAGGCAGCAAAAAAAAGGTACGGAGCTGCTGTTGTGAATCTCATCACAGTCACTCTGTCAGGCACGCGGATACGAGCGTGATAAACGGTTCACGTTAGATTGACATTTAAACGAAAAAAACAGCATGCAAATTGTAACGAGGTGGGAAGACGGAGGGGGGAATGCGTTTCAGAGTTTAGCGGCGCTCGCTGTGAAGAAATGCGGAAATTTCCCAATTGCTCTACAGCTGCCTAATGTGTTTTCTGATTGTACAGCGACACACACATAAAACACGTCGTCACCATCAACCGTGATCCATCCACTGCTGGATGGAAGACACCCCTCCCCAACCCCCCGCCATCACATTGGTGTAATAATCTGTTCAGAAACCTGCGTGAAAATGGGGGTTGTAGTGATGGTAAATCGTGCAAGGGTGATGGTAAATTGCATGGTGATGATGATGGTGGGGGGTGGCGGTAGCGTTGCGACAGCGTGCGGATGTAACAACGGTGATTGTCTTGCAGGTAAATCGCACGGTGATGGTGAGTTTTGGTGGTGATGGTAGTGGCGGTAACGTCGCATGCTAGCGGTAGTTTGTGGCGATGGTAGTGATGCTAAATCGTGAAGCTGCGGTTTGCAAACGCCGATTTTGCTCCACGCGTGCGAGCGGTGGGTCGTGTGGTGACGCGATGGTTCTGGCCGCGTGCTTTTTCTTTTCACGTCGCGTTCCCCGCGGTGCCGCCGCTTGTTGCTTGCAACGCGGTTAGTCGCTTCCTGCTCATTTGCCTTCTCCCTTGAAACAGCGGGGAAAAGTACGATGCATGAATAAAGGCACGCGTGATGTAGGAAAAGTACTGCATGGATGTTGATGGCGATGATGATGATGTTGTTGCGATAAAATAATATCATCAGGGTATTACAGACACAATAAACAATGCTATCTTGTCATCAGTACCAGTTAACTATTGCATGTTATTATATGTTCGTTTAACGCGTAGGCTTTCGTGACCAATATCATCCATAATAGAAATTGTAAATGTTGTGGCTTGGGCTCTCCAACACACCGGTGTGCTGTACTAGTGACGGATTGGCACGTTCTGTTTACGTGACAACCCTTACTAGTTAGCTGTGTCGGGTGGTGGCGGGTTTAACGACATTCACATATTTACGCGATCTAACCCAAAAAAGCCTTTATTATAATATATGTTACATGAAGAAGGGCCATTTCCCGAAACATCGCCTATTATAAAGTATATATATATAGCTCTTAAGGCAGTGTCATTGCCGAAAGTGAGGTTGTAATATACTGGTAGGAACCTCCTGGTTACACCAGCCCACAGGGGATTAGTGTGTCCGTCCGTCCGTCGTGCAGGGAGGGGCAGGGTGGGGAGGGAAGGGTGGGGAGGGGCTGGGTGGGGAGGGTTGGGGAGGGGCTGGGTGGGGAGGGTGGGGCTGGGTGGGGAGGGGCTGGTCACCCCGTGGTGCCCTTATAAAACTCAACGTTTAACCTACTCACGCCGGCTTGTGCCCGCCCTCACAGTCGGGCATATTTGCGGAATACACCACGCCGCCGTTGACCCTGGTCATTGACCGAGCAACCCAACGTTGCTACCAGCTCCCTCCGCAGGAATGTGTTTATTACTATCAACGCAGTACTCGTAGCGCCCACGTTCTTTTGACCTGTCCGTCCATCCACCCCGCCAGCCAGCAAAACTTGTTTAATATAGTCTCTATGATGAACATTGCATTGTCGGCATTATCAACAAATATCAATAATCGCGCTTATTGATAATATTTGAAATATGTAATTTAAGAGGAAGACCATCACAACAGGGGCAGTGATGCAGGCTGGAGACCAATTATCATGATGAGTGCGAGTGAAGACGAAACCATATCTATCATGTGGTCCTTGTTTCACTGTGGCCACGGTTTCTCAACAGTTTTTATTTTAAGTTGATAGTTCAAAACGACAGCAAGGGCCATACTTTCAGTTTCTCGTGAGCTGGTGGTCTGGATAAGGTTGAGAACTTTTACATATGCAATGCACACCCTTGTTCGTTGTAATTAATTAAAGATGATGATGTTAAATAGTCTTAGGAAGGTTCGGATGGCAACATTGTTTTTAAAGTGATGTCAGCAAGGCATTTATCACCATTAACAACAACAAGTTCAACACATTCGTCAATAACACTTTGTGCACTTACAAGACATATATGTACTAAATGACGTTTCGGGCGATGGCCCTTCTCCATAGCACATACGTGATCAGGATGATGATCGATGTAACGCCCATAATATTCTAGATTTGAAGCTTTCGTGACTGCAAGGAATCATCTTCTTAGGTTTTTTCGGTAAAGTCACGTAGAAAGTAAAATAAAATAAAAACAAAAATCACGACGTTTCGGAGGCAACACAAGTCTCCGTCATCAGGTGGGACCGTCACAGCCAGATTAGCTGTATCAAGTGAGGCAATGATTCAAGATGTAATCCCTTAAAAGCGAGTTGAGGGGGGAGGGAGAGGGAGGGGGGAGCTCATCAGACTATGGTAGCCAATGAAAGGAACGTATCGGGAGGGAGGGGGGCGAGGCCAAAAGGGTGGGCGATGGACGTGGAAGCGCTTGTGCGCAAGCGGCCAATTACTGCACACGCCAACCAATGGAGCGATTGTGCGCAAGCGGCCAGCCACTGCACTCGCCAACACAATGGGCAAAGAGGAGGAGGGGAGGTCTAATACACATGATAGACAAAAGAACGAAAATGATGATGGGTACGTTTGTACCCATCATCACACAATCGCTCCATTGGTTGGCGTGTGCAGTAATTGGCCGCTTGCGCACAAGCGCTTCCACGTCCATCGCCCACCCTTTTGGCCTCGCCCCCCTCCCTCCCGATACGTTCCTTTCATTGGCTACCATAGTCTGATGAGCTCCCCCCTCCCTCTCCCTCCCCCCTCAACTCGCTTTTAAGGGATTACATCTTGAATCATTGCCTCACTTGATACAGCTAATCTGGCTGTGACGGTCCCACCTGATGACGGAGACTTGTGTTGCCTCCGAAACGTCGTGATTTTTGTTTTTATTTTATTTTACTTTCTACGTGACTTTACCGAAAAAACATAAGACGCCCATAATATTGGTTACATTGATCGTGCGATATTTAATGATGATGATGCTGATGACATATAGCAAAGTATCGACAAAACCAACTGTTGTTGATACTGTTGCTTAGATTTCGGTGGCGCACACAAACACAATCAACAAATACAACTCGGCACATACGCCAATAACACGACTGCGGCCTTAAAAGTAAAACAAAAATGAATACAAATCTATAAATGTAATAACTAGATAGATAGGTAAATATCGCATTGATCAAAACGTCGCCTATTATTTTATTTTCCTTTTAAGGCCACAGTATTTACAACGAATATGTTGAGTTCAATTATCACAATGACGACGATGATGTTGATAATACTATGGCGATCATTATAACAAAGATGGCAAGATAACAGACAATGTCTGCAATGCAGTGTCAATCACCGTCGTCATCATCATTGTGACGATTGAATCAATACCCTCGACGACGGCAGTCAATCGGTATCTCCCATCACTCTCCTAACCTCCCCCTAGCCCAAGAAGGACACAAAAAAAATAACCGCTGAAATAATTTCCCAGACCTCACATTTTCTGGTTGACCTCCGCTGCATGCCGGTTTGCCCGTTCCACGTATTAATGAATGTAAATGCAGTTTAAGAGACTTCCTCCTAAATATTCATGTGGCCTCTCCCTCGGTTCCACGTTTGGCTCAGCCTCGTGGACAGAGGGGGGGGGGGCGGGGGGGCGGGGGGCTCGCCACGGCAATGCCAACCATCTCCCCACCACCGCTAATTTGCAGACGTTGTTTGTGTTAATCCACTGCTGGATGAAAACCCCCCGAGATCGTGTTGGCAAAGTAGCCGGGGTACGTGGATAGGGAGTCGGGCTGGTGCTGTGGCCGTACCATTCCAGTATTCCGCGTACTTAAAAGAGACTCCATTTCACACGTAATAATCATGAATCGTTGTGGAGAAGAGAACGTCATCATAAATAAGCAGACGTTACGCACTTTCACAAATCGTGTCACTCCAGGTAAAAACTTTTTTATCACAGAATAATTTGACACATCCCGTCAGACACAGAGAGTGCCTGACTTCAGCAGCATTGGCTCCAACACAGATAAACTTTGGAACGGTTTCGACTTTCAATGTCTCGTTTGGTTTACAGGAGTGCATAATTGCAAAGGCAATTGATTTAGACTGTGTGCTGATGTAACCAGGTCGGGCTTACAAGATGGAGCTATATTAACTTTGTTAAATACATTTTACTAAATGACTGGCTCCTCTGTACGGGTTGGTGAGGTGCCCGGGAAGGCGGTTCAGATATTCGTCGCCAATGTGGTCAGGAATCATACTCAGGTTGCCGAGTTTAAAGGCGTTGTGCGCTAACCACTGCGCCACCACTCCACCCCAAATGTGGACGGTAGGAGTTCAGATTTGCCAAGTTGTGGGGCGATTATTTTGGTTGTGTATAACGGAGTGGGCCAATGCTGTTCGCGAGCACCTATTAAGGGCAGAACGGCACACAAGGGGTTGGTTTCCAAACACCACGTTCGTTCGCCTGTGTCTCCCCATTACTGATGTTTACACACACTGGGTCAGGAACTCGCTGGGCACAGCTATACCACATACAAAGGTAGACGAAGACAAAGATCCTCCGCATAGCCTAAACAGACTTACATAATGTAGGTATTTTCTGGGTTATATTGCGAAAATATAAATGTGTCGGGAAACCCGCCACCACCCGACACAGCCAATGAGTAAAGTTTTTTAAATCCTTTATATTAAGTTCGCTTGCTTGCTTGCTTGCGTGCTTGCGTGCTTGCTTGCTTGCTTACGACCGTGCAAATCTTTCGGTCGTTTTTTAACCCACTTCCCGTGATCCAATCGAGCTGACATTTTCCACACAGACTCGTTGTGCATGACAATTAATTTTCGTGAAGAAAAAATTCCAAAATTTTACACTGTTTAGGGGAAAAAATTTAAATATTTAATTACCAATTGCTTAATGCTGGCAGACAATCATCTGACCCATAGGTGGCAGCCATCTCAAGCCAGAGGACGAGAGGACTCTAGCCGCCACGCATATAAAGGATTTAGAGTGAAAAACTTTGTTTTTACGGGTTAATTTATTTCACGTAAACAGAACATGCCAATTCGTTGCTAGTACAGCACACCGGTGTGTTGGAGAGCAAATCCACAGTATTAACATTGACGTTTTGGCATTAATTATACAACCGGCATCATCAGGCAAACAGTCAGATGGCAGAAATCTCCAGCACACCGGTGTGCTGTACTAGTAACGAATTGGCATGTTCTGTTTACGTTAAAAACCTACATTTTTGTCACGTAACCCAACACAAACCTATATTATGGATGATATTGGTCGCGAAAGCCTACGTGTTAAACCTTAACAGACTGTTAGGGCAAGTGCTGTTAGCGAGCAGCTATGAAGGCCGGCACAGTAAACGAGGGGGTGGGTGGCCAGCACCACGCCCGGTCGCCTTTGTCTCCCCAACGGCAATGTTTACACGCTGTACTAAGTACTCATTTGATGCTTAGTTGACCTAGGGGAGGTCAAGGACCGGTACAGATAATCGTCACTCGTGTTGACCGTGAGCGGGAATCAAGCCCGGGTCGCAGGGTTCGTAGCGCAGCGCGCTAACCGCTACACTACCGCTCCCCACACATTCACACAGACACACAGATGCTCACAAAGACGCACAGATGTACGCACAGACATATTCACAACAACAATAGCTGTCATTCGTTACAATATGGCGGTGATGTTAACACAGCGCCTTTGAGAGTCTCGGTTCACTTAGAGGTTACATGAAGTGTCGAAGGCTCGTTGATAGGTCACGTGATAGATCTAAGGGGTTTGGGTTAACTTCCTGAGATGACTGAGACACACGCTCACAGATACACAGGTATACCTAAAATTAGACACACAGATACACAACGCAGACATGCACACAGATGTAAACAAGGCAAAGAGACACACAAAGACAGACGCACACACATACGTTCATGAATTCAGATATACACACGCAAACAGATGATATACAAATACAGACATAGACACGCATAAATACGCATACACATCAATGCAGAGAAACGCATACGCCGACACGAATAAACACACACAGACAAAAAAAACACACAGGCATGCACATGAATACGCATACACACAAACACGGACAAACAAACACAAAGACACACGGATACACGCAGACACACTGAGCGGAACAATAGGCGGGCCCCGTAATTGGCTCGCTTCACCGTCAATATTCAGGTGCGAAGCCAATTAAACAGGCCCAGTAATGCCATTAGCGAGCTAAGGTCTTGCCACTGAAGCGGGACATTGCGAGGGTTTGACGGCTCGAATCTCACTCGTGTTCCCTAACAGGGCCAACAACAAAAAACAAGGTTTCCACATTTGTGTCTTTTGGCTGCTGGCTCCAAGTTGATTAAGGAAGCTGTCATTCCCTAGCCGCAGCAGGGTTTTCGCGGTCGTGCTGTTGCCTGTACGTAGAGCTCTCTCCCAACGCGTGCTGTTGGTGTCACCCCCGTGCGTTCTTCGGCCCCATGTCCGACGTTTTTGCTCCACGTTGTTGGGGAGCTTCTTCAGGAACTGCGTTTCGTGTTTTTTTTTTGTAAATCCAGAATTAAGCAGGAAAGCGAGCCGCTCAGCCCATCATTCTCCCGGGATTGGTAAAATCAGTACCACGGTGTGATGAAGTCAGCAGTGTATGGCATGTACGTAGCCAACCGTGCCCATCGGAGGTGCTGAGGACAGAATGTGAATAGCAACAGTGGTTGGTATTTCTATAGCTCAACTCATCCCCGTCATAGGAATGTGGAATCTCAGATATTTGTCTCGAGGCTGTGAACAGAATGAGAGCACCGGTGCAATGCTCATTTGAGCAGGAAAATTGCATTGACTTTGAATTCAGAAATTAATTCGTTTCAATGCCTGAAAAAGTTCCCGGCACGTGGAGTGAAATGTCAGACAATCAGAGTAATGTATGTGGATCGCACTGTACTATTCACTGTTTACATTCAGCCGGAACAGTCCGAAACACTGTTCCGGAAGTTATGTTGGCCACGTGAAACCCATACATTGTATCTTAGTGGAAGTGCCTTACGCCGATAATTCATACCCCAAGCGAGCCAAGCGGCGTTCCAGTTAATATTGAGTTGGGATGTTCAGACATGTACCCCCCCCCCCAACCTTTGGGTCTGTGTAATGGTTGTACAATAATCTTAATTTTTTTTTTTGTACAATAATTTGCAGTCCCTTGGCAATGCTCTTTGCATCATGCAAACGCAGATGAGCCTGATGTTATTTTACAAATTTGCTATCCACAGGTGTGGGTAATTGTGTAATGCTGCAAATCCATTTGGCCGTATTTCTGTTATTACCCATTGCTTCGGATGTCATTGCACAGTTGGGAGAGGTGACTTTAAATTTATAAAATAGGCCAAGCGTATTATTTTATGGAAATTCAGCTACAATTTCCCACTGCCTCTCACCCACCCACCCACCTTACACGGGAATGCTTAGAATAATAAGTATATTTTAAAATGTACATTAAAATAAAAAGTCCGTGACATTTGCATGTTCGCAGGAAAGGTCCCGTGTGAATTCTGCACGCTTTCCCGTGGTCGTTGTTTTGCATTTAGGAGTTCAAGACTCTTCGAGGCATCCGATCTCATTCGGCTTCTTGTTAGGATTGCTTACAATCATATGGTCTGTTTCGCTTCTCACCGCTGCACTCTTGGGCTCGAGTCCGGGTTTGAGCTAGCCGTGATCAAACCACGAAGAGATGGCTAGCGGTGCGATTGAGCGCAATCGCACTTTGAATCCTCGCTGTCTATTAATTTGGCTAAAGAACAGCGATAAAACAAAATGTAAGTGCTGCACACCCCGACGTGGACACGAAGAAGGGCTGCTCGGATATTGCAGACGCAGTGCAGCAATACCTCCTTCCATACTCTTAGTTTTAATATTTTATTTTTTATTAATTTTAATTTCATTTTTTACCTACGTTACTTTACCGAAAAAACTAAGAGTATGAATCCTTGCAGTCACGAAAGCTTCAAATCTAGAATTAATACCTCCTTCCACCGAACCATTCTCTGAACACACACACGAGTGATGCTCTTCCCCTGCAAGACTTACCGAATGGGCCCTTCGTCTCGTGACTCGCCACTGATTGCACCAATAGGGATAACAACGCATGGGTGAAAAAGCCAAAGCCTTTATTCTTCTTCTTCTAAACGACACGATACGGCTGTCTTTACAAAATTGCCTCCTGCGCAGGCAGGCAAGTAGACAGGCACTCGCATTCTTGTTGCAGTGTTCGGGGCCATAGAACAAGTGTGGTGGTGGTGGTGATCTGTGTGTGTGCGTGCGTGGGTGTCACTTGTTCGAGGTCGTCGTCTGCATTGGCTGCTGCTATTGTAATTAGAGAGAACTGTGGACTAAAATTTCGATTTAAAGCTTTCGTGACTGCAGGGATTCATCTTATTGGTTCTTTCGGTAAAGTCACGTAGAATAATACAATTATTTTATTATGTTTTATTTTTATTATTGTATTATTTCCCTTCAACTGTGGGCCGGAGGGGGTGGGGGAGTTTCTCGTTGTCAACCCAGCTCGAGTAGCATTCGCTAGATTTGATTGATAATAGTTTTTTTACCCTTTTATCTGGCAACAAAACTGACACTTTTTTTTACAAGGAATCATGTTTGCATTGACCACAATACCTGAAGTCGGAATGCAAACAAAAAATACAACTCTGATAATGTATGCACTGTCCTTGAAATTGATTGGTCCACACCCGAGACAGCTTTCCTTAGAGCCTAGTCTCACATGGGTTGGACCAGATGACGCCAAAAGACGCCTTTTCAATCAATTTCAAGGACAATGCATACATTATCAGAGTTGTGTTTTTTGTTTGCATTCCGACTGCAGGTATTGTGGTCAACGCAAAACATGATTCCTTGTAAAAAAAAAGAGGTGTCAGTTTTGTTGCCGGATAAAAGGGTAAAAAAACAATTATCATATTTGCTACTGGCAAATGAGGTTCCAATAGTGTAGATTTGATTGCTTTGACGCCCAGTGATTGATTTCAGTCGTTCTCTTGGCTCCCTTGTCACTCTTTCACTGCTACTGCGACGACCGCCGCGATCATTGCTCCCATGAATTTAGCACCTCGATGCCTTCGTAGATTATAATCAAGGAGGACTCGTTCTACCGGTATGGCCATATCATTGATTCCATACTGCGTTCAACTGGTACAAAATACAGTACCTCACTCTCTCTCTTTGCTTATTTGCATGCAACTGCTCAGCCTCTTAAAATTCCCTCCGCATCGCAACAAATACAGAGTATTCCCAAGTTACCATCACCCCTGTTAAATTAAATAAACGTACTCATTTTCTTGTCTGCTCTTTGCTATTATTAAGACAACTCTGCTGCTAGCCACATTGCGCTGTTGTCCTTTGGGCGCTGGGTATCGTAAGACGGCGACTAGAACCACGAGTGCTACAGGCTCTCCCTTGCATTATCGAAGTCCCCTCTTTATGGCCTTCATTTCAATGGAGGCGGATGCAGCTATTTGTTTTTTAAAAAATCCCCTGTAGGATTTAGCAAAAATATGTAATTTATTTTTAAGGCCGGCATGCGGCATCGGGCAACTGAGTGATCCCTCGGTTTGGTCCGCCGATGTCACAACGCATCTCCGGCGCGCTTAATTGAATGATGTATTGGGTGGGGGGAATTTTTGCAATGTATACATTTTATCATTCGGCGTGAGCCTACACACCGCGCGGGACTTCTGTAAGAAGCCAGAGGCACTTCTGATTTTTGGTTCCTTGACAAAAGAATTGAACGTTTGAACACGTGAGTGACACCCCGCCCCCCCACCAACCCTCCCCCACCACACCAACCTTTCACACCCCCCCCACCAACCCCCCCCCCACTCCACCAACCCCCCCTCCACCAAACCCACCCCCACTCCACCAACCCCCCCACTACACCAAACCTCCCCACCAAACCCCCCTCCACCAACTCCCCCCCTCCACCCCCCCACACCACCAACCCCCCACCAACCCCCCCCCACCAACCTCCCCCACCAACCACCCCACCAACCCCCCCCAACCAACCCACCCCACCACCCCCCCCCACTCCACCAACCCCACCCCACCAACCCCCCCACCCTCACCTACCTACGTCCCTCCCCTATTCCCCTCCCCCTTAACACCCCCCCCACCCTTCTTCCAACTCCCTCCCTCAACTCGCACCCCCCCCCCCCGACAACCCCCCCCCCCACTCACCCAGCCCCCAACCGCCGTCATGGACTAATTAAAATATAGCTCTGTGTAGTTTTACGTAAATATTTTTGTCCTCCCTCTGTGTTGTTTAAAATGCCTCCGTGTGCCTCGCAAAAATACAAGTTGCGTGAGAAATTATTTTGCGAAAGGGATTTACATCATTGCGTGTTTCTAAAGTAATTACATGGACCGGTTTAGCCCCCGGAGGAAGGAAATTAATAAATAAATTGTAATTAAGACTCGGCGTGCCATAAGATTTCGCGCATAATTGATGTTATCCTACAAGGTAACGGCAAAAACGAAAAAAATATACGTAAAGAAATTTCATTTTTTTGGTGGTGGGATCGGTGGAAGAAGACATTTTTTACCATTTAAAATGCAGCAATTTTAATGGAAACGGACTAAAAGGTCACGAAAATGTGATGATAGCATTTGGGCAGCAGTACCGCGGGTGACACGCGTTCATACCGGAATAAACTCGCTGTGTTATAGTCTGCATATAAATATATGCACACGTACACAGACATGTACGTGCATTGTACTTGGTCAATCAGCTGCTGAATGGCCACGGTGCGCGTCATGGTTATTTTGAGCATGCTTCACTCGGCTGACCAGTGCAGGTTTGGTGAAGTAGATTCTAGAGCGACGCGAATCCGTGCTGTTTAAGAGAGACAACAGCAGGGCACGGCGTGGCAAGCAGAAGTGGATCTGCATGGAGCAGCGTCTGTTTTCAAGGGGGGGGGGGGGGTGGGCGGAGTGGGCAGTGGTTACACGCAAGTCACACGCGATTGGGCTGAATGTATTCTAGATAGATAAGGTGAGTAACTCATCACAACGTGGGGATGCGTGCGGGCTGGAAACAATACATATTTTACAACACACAACTATGTCCTGCTCACAAAAAGCAGGATGGCACGACTCCCATTATACCTCGTGTGCATGTCATCCGGGCACCACATTGTCCGTACGATGCTCCCAGCCTTGTCTAGACCACGAATTCAAAACGTTGGAAAATGTGAAAGCGGGGAACATAGAGGTGGAAGGATAGAGAAGTGCCGTACAACCAGAAGCCGTCCCGAAGGCATGGCGAATTAGGTCGACCGCCTCGGGCCCCGCGCTTTGGGGGGGGGGGGAGGGCGCGCTTAAACGTCAGGGTGTCAGATGGAATACTTCCAGTTTAGTTTGAAGGCGTTGAGGGGCCCACCCGCACCCCTCTATGGACGGCCCTGCATACAGGAATGAATGTTACCACTCTGCACTCTCCATTCGACACACAGCCCTGTAGCCCCGTGTGCGTGGTGCTCATCCACCGGAGCGCCGCCCAGGCTCCACTGCGCTTAGCTTCTGACATGTAACAAGACGGGGTGCATTCGAGACGATACGGTCACAGTAAAGCATGCCGCAGGAGTGTGCATGCGCGCCGGGGTGCGTTTAATTGGA
Source organism: Lampetra fluviatilis (assembly GCF_964198595.1). Lineage (NCBI taxonomy): Eukaryota > Metazoa > Chordata > Hyperoartia > Petromyzontiformes > Petromyzontidae > Lampetra > Lampetra fluviatilis. The sequence goes on along the minus strand of NC_136275.1, from coordinate 36,298,126 downwards.
ATCGAATTGCAACTGTGTTTTAATGTTTGGAATAATTGTTGCCATGCGCTTTGTTAATTTGTATGGGCTGTATGTAATTAATATGTATGTAACTAATTCACCATTTACAGCATTCATATATTCTTTTATTCTGCACAATAATTGTATTCTTGAATATGCGCGGTAATTGTATTGGTTCTAATTGCTCTATAATAGAGGTGACCTCTGTGCTTAAGAACGCGTGCATTGGCATGCGTGCACGTAAAGCCTGTGCCACGTGTACGTACGCAACCGCTCGTCACCATCAGCCATGATCAATCCACTGCTGGATGTACCCTCCCTCCGCCCATACACTCGTATCCCCACGCTGCCACCATCTCTCACGATGCAGCGATGTTAATAATCGACAGAGCCAACCGCACACCAGTTGATTCTATCGCTCCGTCTCGGAAGCGTTCCATTCCTTGGCTGCCACTCAGTCAATATTCAGATGATTAGGCGATGGTGCTGCTGCGTTGGCAGTGATGCACAAGCACAATTAACGTAACAGCGCAACACATTCGTCAATAACGCTGTGGCTTAAAAAAATGTATATATAATGCAACGCGTCTCTACCGCTCTGGCGTTTCTACGCGCTGTGAAGAAGTCGCATTGTCAGACACGTCCCCTGTTATATGTTTTTTGTTTAATGCCACACAGCGTTATTGACTAATTTGTTGAACGTTTTCCTGATTATTCTTGACCATCGGTCATCACCCTTGCACAAACGCCACTCCACTCTCCTGGTCTGAACGCACGAGCCTCTCCCTCTGTTCATAGTGACACGCACTCACACACGTGAAGCGGTAGCGTAGCGTCTGGTGGGCATATGCCCTGCATGGTGTAGAGAATTCCCCCCCTCAGTCCAATTCCCCCGACCGCCCCCCCCCCACCTCCCTCTTCGTAGCCCGGCGCCAGGGCTGGGACCCATGGGCCCCGGCGCAGTTGCACCGCCTGCACACACATAGCTACGCCACTGGCATGATGTATAGACGTACACGCTTACGTGATACACGTGTGTATGTACGGCGAACTTCTTTCTCACCGTGCGTAGCCAACCGTGCAAATCGGAGGTGCGGAATCTATACGTGCATACGGAGGTAAACACAGCAACAGCTGCTATTCATTAGCAAGCAGCTGTGACGTTAGGACCGCACTCGTACCAGGCTAGGTGCACGATGGAGCAAATACATGCACAAATACATCCGCAAACACGTACACAGACACAGATGTTGTGGCTTAATATCTAAGTGACTGGCAGATGCACCACCCACGTGATACACACACACACACACAGCCAAATGCGTGCGTTCGTGCGTCTGTGTGCATCACGTGCTTGAGATTCGGTGGCGCAGAGGTTAGCACACTGCACTACGAACCCGGTGACACGAGTTAGAATCCCATTCACGGACAAAATTTGTGAAGAATGTCTGACACGGTCCTGGGGCCTCTCCTAGATCGACTGGGCCTCATGATGAGCGGTTGTGAAAACATCAGCATTGGGAAGATAAAGTCGGCCGAGCGTGATGGTGGAAACCCAGCCATAGCCCGTGTTGCCGTTACAGCCTTCATAGGTGTTCGGACAGCAACACTCGCCCCAACTGCTCGTGAAAGGGTATGAGGGCGATTTTTGTATTTGCATCAGGTGCTAGCACGCAAAGCCAGAGACCCCCCACACATCCTTTAACAGACTGTTGGGGCAAATGCGTTTATTGAGCACCTATGAGGGCCGACGCGGTACACGAGGGGGTGAGGTGGCCAAACACCACGCCCAGCCGTCTTTGTCTCCCCCGCGCTGATGGTTACACACCACACCAGGTGAAGCTGAGTCGACCACGGGGAGGCCTAGGACCGTTTCAGATAGTGATCTTTGTTATTGGTCGTGAGAGTGAATCGACCTTGGGTCTTTTGCCGAGGCGTCGTAGGGCAGTGCGCTAACCGCCGCGCCACCGCCCCCTCTCGTCTCTCTCTCTCTCTACGCCGTGCGGCGCGCCACGTGCTCCGAGTTGACGTGTTCATGATTAATGCGATCCCCATCCAGGCAGACCCTGACATCACCACACAGGCCCCCTTGTCCCTGCTGGGGACCCACCATTAATAATGTACACACACACACTGTGCATTTGCGCGTTATATTTGCCACACTGTTGCGGTGAAATAGCCTTGATGCTGTTGGCGTTGGACGCGAGATTAATGGTTGAGTTGGTGGATGGGCTGGCGATGATTGATGATGATGATGACAATGATGCTGATGAAGTTGATGACGGAATAAAATATTGATAATGATGATAATGATGGAATGATTCGTAATAAATGAATGAATTATGATGACTACATTTTTGGATGAATGGGAAATTATGACAGTGATGATGATTATGATGATTTAATGGTAATGATGGTAATGATGCAATACTTGGTTTGATGAACAGATTATGAGTGTAATGACAGTGATGATGATATTCATGATGATGATGATGAAATTAACGTTTGGCTGAATAGATGGTGATGATGATTATGATCATGATGACAATTATAATAACTTTCGATTTAAAGTTTTCGTGACTGCATGGATTCATATTCTTGGTTCTTTCGGTAAAGTCACAGCCCTGTTCTTAACCTGAGGACGGCTGCTTGGGTTGTGGCCGAAACGTCGTGAGAATTTTATCTTATGTTTTATTTTTATTATTTTATTATTTCCATTCTACGTGACTTTACCGAAAGAACCAAGAATATGATAATAACATTTATGGTGACAAATAGACACAACGAACGATAACTAATCATGATTATGAGGATATTAATCTTGATATTGATCGTGATAATAATGATCCTGATGATAAACAACGATCACGGTGGTGATGATAATACGTATCATCAGCTTGGCTGGGATTATGATGACACTTGCTCATCACGAAGACAATGATGCTATCGACTATGATGTTTTTTTTATCGTAATCATATATCTATATCATCTCGAGCCTCTTGTAAAGCACGTGACTTGGGAGGCCACCCCCCGACTCAGAACCCCTCCCCTCTCTCCCGCTGTGAGAACAGACGCCGCGTGGAGACACGCATGCAGCCTCTGCCTCCCTCATCCTCATCTCTCCTGACCCTCTGCTCCAGTTTCTCAGTTACATTTTCCGAAATTTTCCACTTGTTCCCTATTCCTTCTATTCTCTATTCACTTTCACGTTCCTTTACTTTTCCCTCGCATCGCATCCTTGATTCTACTCCGATTTCAATGGTATAGCCACGGGCACAACAGTTGCCGGTTATCACGCGTTGTCGAGAACATTTACCCGCATCACTGTCATCATCATCACCACGATGATGATGATGATAGTGATCATCATCATGATGATAGTGATCATCATCATCATGAAACATATGTATGACTTTCACAGTGACAATCATGTGGATCACAGCTAAAATCCCATCGACGCCATCCCGACTTGCAAGGGAGACCTGGGACGCACACTTAGTCACGGCACGACTCTGGACCTCCAAGGCGGCGCAATCGATTTATCTCCTTTCTACGAACCTGCCGATGTCTTCATTACCGAGGTCATAATGCGCTCGTTTGCGAGAATCCACAGCAAGGCCCACTTACACGCGTTCGTCAATGAAATCCCTTTCAGTCACATTTCACCCAATCAGGCCAGCACACCTGCTCCCCGAACCACAGGAGTGGCGTCTTTGTCGGTCACTCCGCTTGCACCATTGTTTGACGAATATCTACACCCCCCCACCCTCTCACGCCCCCACCCCCGCCACCCCACCCCCAGTGCCCGGTGCTGTGTCGCACCACAGTATAAGCAACATTAAATACATCGTGTACATTTGGTTCTGGTGCAATCATTATTGTTGTGCAGGGCGGGGGGGGGGAGGGCTATGTTCACGAAGGCAGGCGCTGCTGTGTTTCACAGTAGTGGTTGGAAGATGGGGGGGGTGGGCTGTGATTGATGTGTGTATTCCCAATTGATGGGTAATTGTCTGCTGATGTTAAGAATGTGGCCAATTTGGGCCGTGACGCGGGCACACGATGGCCTACTCGTTTCGAGTGACGTCTGAGCGAACGTTTTTGGTCCTCGCTGAAACGGTGCCGCCCGAAGTGTGTCATGGCTAATAACGTGCGCACGTTATTAGCCATGTAATAACCAGGGAGGCCTGCCGGGTTCGAACCGCGCACCTCTGTAACAACAAGCGGCGAACGCGCTACCACTGGGCCATGTTGCCACCCCGTTCCGTATGTAGATTGCGTCTTCATCGGCCATCAATGCACAGCGTTACAGCTTCATATTACATACCGATTTTATGGGCTAATGTTGTGCACGCGAGCATGTGCACCATGTTATGTGCCTGTGCATTGCTATGCGTTGTGGGGAGCGGTAGGGTAAGTTGTTAGCGTACCAAGCGATTGCTACGTACGCATACGCACAGATGTTATGGCTTAACAGACCTAAGTGACTGCCAGATGCATTGCCTGCATACAAAAGATGCCTCCGTATAGCCTTTAACAGAGACTGTTAGCAGGCATCTGTGAAGGCCTACGCGACGTACGAAGGGGTGGGTGGCCAGCAGGTAAGTCCGGCCGTCTTTGTCTCTCCAATGTTGATGTTTACACACCTCATTGAGGCACTCGTTAAGGCTGAGTCGAGCTAGAGGAGGACCATGACCGCTTAAGATATTCGTGGCTGACGTTTGCTGCCAGAAAGTATCGGGCACGGGTCACCGTTTTAATGGAGCGGTGTGCTAACTGCTTCGACACCGATCCCGTGAATGTATACATGGAAACACCTTCTTCTCTTGCCATAATTAGCTCCAGAGCCTAATGTCAAGCTGGTTCAACCAGGTGGTGAGAACTCAAGAGACGAGGATTAGTCTCATTTTGCAAGAATTACCTGGATCGACGAAACGACACAAGTAAACGAAATGAATGCAACGAACACCAGTTGAGCAGAAATAATTCGGGGTAAAAACAACCGAAATGGAAATTATAGCAAAAAAAAAGAACAACTGCGTTGTAAGCAGCCGAAGCTGTCCAGGGCTAAGCTCCAGAAAATAGATTTACTTACTTGGTGGGGGATGAAGGGGGCGGGGGTTGACGGTTGGGGCAATGAAATGAGTTTGTGTGCAGAAGCTGGATGGATCATTGCATCGCCAGGTCGTCAGCGGTGGCGACGGCTTGGAGATGCATTCATTCAGCAGTGGATCGACCACGGCAGACAATGACGACGGTGCACTGTCAGCGGCAGGAACATTCTACACGTGGATGCAAATGTGCTCAGAGAAGTAGGAACGCCGTGTATTCACTGTGTGCCAGATTACGTGTCATTTACAGCTTCTTTCATTAGTGGGTCTACGAGCCTCCTACATCCAATGCAGAATTGCATAGCACACTCTGCACTACACGTAGATGGATGGTGGATATAAACAACTGGATAACACGGCAGAGTGGGTATACCGAGGCCAATTATTGAAGGCGGATCGGAATCAAAATGATGAAATAATGAGGCGAGAGACAGAGAGAGAACGATAGAGGGGGGAGATAAAGAGAGGGCGAGGGAGAGGGAAGGGAGAGAGCGAGGGGTAGAGATAGTAGGAGAAAAAGTGGGGGGGGGGGGGTAACGGTGGATGCGGAGTATTTTTGTCAAGCTGAACCTTATAATGAAAAGCATCGCACCGATGTTCCTGAAGCAGAACATTTCCAATCGGTAACTATGAGCGGCTATTATGCACGGGTAGAAAACGCGAGGTTTGCAGGAACACAATTGAACAAAAGCCAGTGTTCAAAAAATAAGAAGCGTGTAGAGATGCAGGGCTGGGAATTGAGAGACACAAAGACGACCACGTGGAGCGTGGAACAAATGTAAATCAAAGCTGGCCCATTTGACGGAGAAGAAAAACAAAGTGTGCCTGAGCAGGGTACGCAGTGACTCGGAAGGGAGGAATTCTGGCTGACGGACGAGACTGGTGACAAAATGCCAGCCAGAGGAGGGAGCGCTCCCAGGAGGAATGACCGCGGTAGAAATCGAGCGATGACATCGGTTCGCTTGCAGGAACGGGGTCGACTGTGGGTGGAGACGCCCAGAGGGGGGGGGGGGAGACTTTCATCCAGCAGAGTATAGATCCACCACCCAATTGTACAAACTTGGCAGGACCCAATCTTGATTTGAAGATTTCGTGACTGCAGGAATTAATATTATTTGGTTATTTTGGCAATGTCACGTAGGTATAAAATAAAATAAATCAGGACGTTTCGGGTGCAACACAAGCGTCCGTCATCAGGAGGGAAAGGCAGGACCCTCCTGAATAAAAATAAAAAGTATTGAGACTCACCGAGGCTTAGCTGGGTTAGCGAGTATTGTGATAACACTGGTCAACAAAAAAAAAACAATTCTGGCCTGGACTTTTGCAGCTGTTTTAGACTAATTTCAGGGTGCTGATTCCAAATCTGATCTCAGATTTGCTCGATCACATCTCATTTTTATGCTATCGGCATACCCCATTTTCATTGATTTTACCCAAAATTAACTCTGTTACTTATGATTCCAAGTTGTTGCGAGTCAGTAACTGCTTTAGTGTTAAAATATGGTGCTGTATTTTTAGGATAGTGTGTTTATAATAGAATTGTATGTAGATATCCACATTTATTTAACATTTTTCTTCTGCAGTTTTTATTGAAAATGCAATATTTTATATCTCAAAAACCTGATGTGATAGACAAAAACTGCTGCCAGATTTGGAATCAGCACTCCAAAATTACATTAAAACCGCTGAAATACCTCATGCCAGAAAAAGTGTGTTGACCAGTGATCGCTGCCGTTGATGAGTGCAGCATTCACAGAGGAGGTGGCAGACTTGACGCAATCCGCCGTGTCGTCTGCTCACAGTGAGCTTACCCTCTACAGTTCCTGGACACAGACCGGCCAAATGAATGCAATTAATTTGCACGGGGTCACTGCTGATGGCGTCAGCTCGCCACGTCCTCTGCAGGCAGGTGACCGTGCTTGCGCTCCCTCGGAATAAATACATATACCCACTTTATTACATGTATGTATGTTGAATTCATTGAAACATTTATTTGGGTCCTCCGCGCTTATTCATTTATTTATGTTTTACCTCGCCGCCTTTTGCATGGGACCGGCAAGGAGGAGGAGGAGGAGACCGCTGTGTTCTTGAATCTGTGCCGATGCCTCGCCGACGACCTCCCGAGCCCGCGGAAATCTCGCGTGAGATGAACGGCGTAGACACCTCGCGTGCTGCCTCGACTGACGCCGCAGTCCATTTACATGACCGCCGTGACCTTAATTAAGGCGCAGAGGCGGCCGCATCGCTGAGAGGGAAACGGGGGCGCCAGGTAGCTCGGAGGTCAGAGCGAGCAGAACCTTGCGAGTTAAAATACTGTGTTGCCTCCGAAACGTCGTGATTTTTGTTTTTATTTTATTTTACTTTCTACGTGACTTTACCGAAAAAACCTAAGAAGATGATTCCTTGCAGTCACGAAAGCTTCAAATCTAGAATTAAAATACTGGGTTGATTGGGACGGAAAGAAGGGGGGGGGGGCGGTGGATTCAGACCATCATCCCTCTGAGGTCGATAAAACAAGTGCCACTCTACATCATTAGACCACCTTTTGCCAGTACCAAAATATAATAATGGGGTTTTCCCCCTTTTTTCTGGCAACAAAACTGAAACCTTTTTACTAGGAATCATGTGTGCATTAACCACAATACTTGTGGTCAAAATGCAAAAAAACACTGTTAATATATGCTTTGTCCTTGAAACTGATAGGTCCACACCCGAGACGGCTTTCTTTTGAGCCTATCATCAGAGTGTGTTTTTGTTTTGCATTTTCACCACAAGTATTGTGGTTAATGCACACATGATTTATTGTCAAAAGGTTTCAGTTTGGTTGCCAGAAAAAAGGGGAAAACCCATATTATTAAGTACCACTCTGTGAATAATCCAACAGTGACTGTTTCGAGAATAGATATACTCACCTCCGTCATAGGAATGTGGAATTTCCACCACTGTCTCTGGGCTGCAAAGATGAGAAGAGCACCTCCTTAATGTCCTCTTGAGCAGGAAATCACTTTGACTTCCTTGACTTTGGAAAGGCATTTGAAATATATATATACTGATTTATATTTATAAATCAATCTTTATTTTACGTGGCAATATCGCCCTCACTAAAGTAGGCAGCAGGCACATAACACAAAATGTATGTGCTCAGAAGCTAAGCGGAGGTTCAGCCTGGACAGTCTTTACGTAAGAGAGATGACCAGGCACAAACAGGATGATGTTGGGCTGCGCAGGGGAGATACGTTTGCGGTGTAGCCTAGGGCAAGGCAAAAAAAAATAAGTCGTTGTACTATGCTTATAGGTTCCCACGTCTAGGCATCAGCATCGTGATCAAATGCACTGGATAATAAGACGCTCCAGAAAAAAACAATAAGATGCACCCAGTGTTGTACCCAGTGCCAATGAGGTTATATAGATCTGGCCACACAGATGCACACACTCGTTATGGATTACAAGACGCAGCCCGCAAACGTTTGCTTTTAAACATAAGAGGGTGGGAAGGAAGTTCGTCTTATAATCCGGAAAATATGGCAAATGTTATAGTTATTTACATTGGGGTGCCACGGCTTCGTCAACCCGCACTGATCAGCCGTGGTGAAGTATGGTCAAATGACCCTCCATGGGCGGCACAGTCAATGGCAAGGCCATCATCCAGCAGTGACTTTTGCTTTTATTTAGCTACACATGTTTCACCCATCAGCCCCGGGGCTGGGTTAGATGCGTTAAGGCGCTGTCTGGCTGGCAACGGTGACGTGACCACGTGTAACGACCACGCTGGTTCCTTGCCACAGCCGCCGGGTGCTCGTCCATCATCCTGTCTACCCCCCCCCCTCCCCAAGAGTGGCAGAGTCGCCCACTGCCAACCGCACCGGTCAACCATCCCCACATTCCTCCCCCCCTCCCCCCACCGTGTGCCCTTATCACACAGTGGCGATCACCTGTGCAAGCCACACGCGATCGATTTGTAGCGCCCCAGCAGTCGTGTCATGCAGAGTCACGCGGAGTCACGCAGGGACACACATCGGCACCCTTAGATACGCAGAGTCACCCAAGAGACACGCAGAGACACAACACAACTCAGTGCCAACTGGTGCGACATATTGTTATCAGTGACTCCAGCGTCACCAAATGCCTCTCACTGCCAGCCAGTCTCACTCATTACCACCCAGTGCCACCTATTATCACTCAGTGCAAGCCAGTGCCGAATTATTATCATTAATTGCAAGCCAGTGCCACCAATTATCACTCAGTGCGAGCCAGTGTCGCCGAATTCAATCTAGAGCCGTGCGCGCCTCCTCCCTGCTCGCTGCTTTACAAGGGGATACGATGAACTGCGACTTCCCATCGTGTTCAGACTCTCTTGATGGACACTCATCCCGTAGTTATGCTGCCACTTAAGACGCAGTCGCCTTTAGATGCTTTCCAAATCCGTATACGTGCATGACTCGGCCTATAACAGTCTGACCGATTCGTCTCATTCCCACACTGCTGTGTTCAACCAACACACTGCAGGTCACAACCATGCACTCGCTCACCCACTCACTCACTCACTCACCCACTCACCCACCCACTCACCCACCCACTCACTCACTCACCCACTCACTCACTCACTCACCCACTCACCCACACGAAGCAGGTCACATCACTTCCCCTTCTTAGCACTCCCTCGCACTGCTCGTATTTGAAATTCCCTTCTCCCCTCGTCTCTCTCTCTCGCCCACCACCAAGTTGTTACAATACAATAACCTTTGCTCTATTCAAGACACGTGTTTACCCTCTTACGTACGGTGCTATTTGTTGCTGGCCACTTGCCGTTGTTCTACATTGGGTCCTATGCGTAGCGACTGTGACCATGTATTGTTCGCTCGCATTTTTTTGAGGCAGTCTACGACTAACTCTAAAATCAATTGGGATTTTGTCTCTTGCACCCAACCGCCTCTCATCTCTTTGCCAATTGTGTCCTGGTCAATTATCCCAGCCCACGTGTTGCCCGCCATGCTCCACGCATCATGGTTGGTTGTGCGCACAACACATTGGGGGCGCTGACATGGCCAAGCAGTAGCAGGTTCGCGGTTCGAAGCCAGTGGCCGCCTTAGTTATCACTGCGGGTGCAATAACAATAATAATACGCACTGCTGCCTGCTTCACTTGCAGTGGACTTTAAAGATCCATTAATGTCATGCGCAATAATAGGCCGTTGTGCATCAGCGTCGGGGTCCACATTTTGCCAAATTAGAAACATTAACTCCAAATTACTCAATTGGGATTCTACATAGCCCCCTATGGGCTAGACAAATGCCCCAGGCCACGTCATTGTTACGTGGCTATAAGTTATGTTTGTTAGTTTTTTTTTGCTCTGATTCCTATTTGCTGTTGAAAGTTATTGTTGTTATTTTGTTGGCTGCTCTTGCAAATGAGACTCTATTCTGCAGGTGTCCTGAGTTCTCATCACGTGGCTAATCCAAACCAGAGGTCGGTAACCAAAATAACAAAAGAGCCATTTTCATGTAATTATATTTAAAAACAAAACTCTTTCATAAGCATGTGAATGCGAGACGATACTCCTTACTAAATGACGCCAAGAAAGAGTCCTTAGTGAGCCCTATGCGGCTCCAGAGCCGCGCATTTTGCCGACCCCTGCGCATGGTGAACTGGACTTCCATGGTCAAGGGTTCGGCGAACCCAAAATAACAAGAATAGAGATTTTTTTTCGTTGAATTTCAAGAGCCGCACCGCGGTCCATCAAGAACTGCACGCGGCTCCGAGTGGCAGGTCGCCGACCCTTGAACCAAACAAACTGGAGACTACTTAATTTGGAGCTTTCGTGACTGCAGGAATTAATCTTTCGTTCTTTTGGTAAATATACTCTTAGTTCTTTCGGTAAAGTCATGTAGGTAAAAAAGTGAAATTAAAATTAACAAAAATAAAATAATAAAATAAAAATAAAATAATAAAAATTATTTCGGTAAAGTCACGTATAAAGAGAAAATAATAAATTAAATACTAGCATACGACGTTTCGATTGCAACACAAGCAATCATCATCAGTTATAAATGAAATTAAGGCCTCGACACAGAGGCGTGGTTTCTCTCTCTATGTATCTCTGTGATATCTGTCTCCACTTATATGTCTGTCTATATGTCTCTGGTGCTGTGTTTTATCTCTTTCTCAAATTTAGCATTCTCAGGAAGAACGTAATCAAGCAGGTAGGGTGTTGACTGTTATGTTATCCGACTCTCTGTTGTATTACATTACATTTATAAGTATACTAGATTTGTGTTTCTATCTCATTTATACCTGATGATTGCTTGTGTTGCAATCGAAACGTCGTATGCTAGTATTTAATTTATTATTTTCTCTTTATACGTGACTTTACCAAAAGAACCAAGGAGTAAAACTGGAGACTGTCCATCCTTTCCTAGGACGTGGTTCGCTCACTACCCCCCCTCCCCACCCACCACCCCCCCCTCCCCACCCACCACCTCCCCTCCCCTCCCCACCCACCACCCCCCTCTGCGGAGGGAGTGACGCTGCGAGGCGCCTCGCCTGTGGGTGAGCAGTGCGGGTTTTGCACGAAATGACTTAACTCAGTTCCGCACACATTGGCAGCTGTTCATTAAAACGAGCATAGCTAGAATTATAATTGGAACGTCTCATTATTAATATTACTGTTATTTTAGCTTAGGGCAACTGTCGGTTAATTAACAGTTGAAACAATAGGGCATTTATTTTTTTAATCTCCCACCTCCTCCCTCCCCGACAGCTTCTGACCACCAGGCAGTCGAAAAAAATGTGTGCAGCACTGTTACGTCTACCGGCAGGTCGCGCCTGCTGGGCTAAAGTGTCGATACCTCTATCAAGATGTCTCGCCAACGTGGAAGAGTAGGACAGGATTCAGCCTAGAGGAGCTCCCTGGAGCGCCCTCTCGCGGAGGGAGAAAGCTATTGCAGGGATGCACCTTGACCTTATTGATCATCATTCCGCACTCTCGTGTTTTCGTTGCATTTCAATCGTGGTTTATATTTATTTTTATTTTATATTTAATGTTCTTTAATCATTTATCATTATTATCGATAGCCAATTTGTCAAGTCATAACAGGGATTGTTTGACCATACTTCTCCAAGTCGGTAAGTGCTGGTTGGGAATATGTACAGACAGTTCAATACATTTCATCCCCTGACTGTATGAAATTTAAACAAAGCACAACTACGGAGCAGCAAGTCCGAAGACCCTTTTTTTAGAAGTCACGCATTCGGATATTTGCCGTTTCTATGAATGAGTCGTTGGGTTTGTGTGAGAGATAACTGGAGTGCCCAGAGGAAACCCACCACATAGAGCATAATCAATGGCTACTTATCTACAAACCTAAATCAGCCCAAGCGTCCTGTAATTCACATGACTTGTGTGTGGCCACTGCCCATTCTGAGTCCCTCCATCTCTCCGCCTCCTGTAAAAACAGACTCTGCTGCCATACAGCATCAGGATCGAGGCCCGGATATAGCCTCTTCCTCCCTCTCCTCATCTCTCCTGACCCTCTTGCTCCTGTTTCTCCATTTATGTCCCATCCTTTTCCTCTTACTTCCCAAGCCTTCTCTCTTCTCTGTCCCGTTCCTTTATTTTTCCCACGCATTACGTCATTGACTTGACTCCCCTTCCCTTGGTGTCGTGGCCACGGCGACACACACGCTAGTAGTTCACATATCTAGTAGCCCATTTCACAGGTGTACCAACAATGTTTGCATTCTGGGCACCGGTGCCTGACACGGATGCTGATTAATCTCGAAGCAGGAGAGGATAAGCAATGCAAAAGTCCATAGGAGAGCGTGGCAGATAAGCGTTATAAATGTTGATTTGAAGCTTTCGTGACTGCAGGAATCCATAATCTTTGGTTCTTTCGGTAAAGTCACGTAGGTAGAAATTAAATCTAACAAATCACAACGTTTCGATCGCAACACAAGCGATCTTCATCAAGTGGGACAACCACAGCAAGAAAATAAATAATGCGCTAATAAACAGCAAAAAACGGGTAGCTTTGTGTGGGACACATGTGCAGAATGGGTGAGACAGCCGAGCAAGAGGAAGAGGAGTTGATGAGAACCGATGTTTTGCGAGGCTATGGTTAAGGCAGATCCGTGGATTGCTGTGCGTGTCTATGGATATCTGTGCGAGTCCATGGGTCCCTGTGTGACTCCGTGTGTCTCTGTGTGAGTCTATGGGGTATTCCGTGTGAGTCTAAGAGCAGATGGTGATTGACTGTGGTGAGGCTAGATCTGTGAGTCTCTGTGTGAGCCTATGGGTCTCTGTGTGACTCCATGGTTCTCTCTGTGAGGCTATGGGTCTCTGTGTGAGTCGATGGGTCTCTGTGTGACTTCGTGGTTCTGTGTGAGGCTATGGGCCTCTGTGTGAGTTGAACAGCATATGGTGGGTGACTACGGTGAGGGTAAATCTATGTGTCTCGGTGTGAGACTCTGGGTTTTTGTGTGACTCCATGGGTCTCTGTGTGAGTCTATGAGTCTCTGTGTAAGTCTCAGAACAGATTGTGGATGACTGTGGTGAGAGTAGATGTGCGGGTCTCTGTGTGACTCCATGGGTCTCTGTGTGAGTCTTCGATCAGACGGTGGGAGACTAATCAGGGAAGGCGTTGGAGGTCGCGTGTCTCCTGTGGAGCAGCAGCAGTAGCAGCAGTGGGATTTGTCAGAAAAGTCAGAAGGCGTTGGGCGAGGTGCGTCGATGTGTGATGTCGGCACCAGCGGCATTGTCCACGGTGACAACTTGATGTTGCCCACGGAAGGATCGTCACACAGGTGCAAGCACGAGGGTTCGCGCACATGCACATCTTGATGGGCACACCAGGCAGCGTGCCACCGCGATGGGGGGGGGGAAGCGGGGCCAATCTCAGGCTCCTTGTCAAGGTTATTCCGCGCAAGATTGCTTTTAGTGATCTCGCGGGTGGCACCCACCCACCCACCCAACCCCCACGCGAGGCAAGCGGTGAGACGGCGGCGTGCGATGTGTCAGCACTTTCAAGCGGGAGGCAGCGGTGACTTTAGCTGGGTCGGGACGTGGAGAGGAGGACGTGTCTGTGAATTACCAATTGGGCGGGGAAAGGAAGGAGTCGGAGCTTCAGGGGAAACTGTGGTCCCGGTTCGAGTTTCCCGTCACGGCACTGCGTTATTGCACGGAGGGAGGGGAGGGACGTGAGCACAGCGCGGGCCGCGGCATGGATACCGTGCAGGAAGATTGTTTTGTTTTTGCAATGTGGTTTGGGAAACGTCGCTGTCACTTTGCGGTGACAAAACGCGCAAAGAGAAAACGTGAAACGAATGTCCTAGCAACACACTACACACGAATACACAACACGAAACAAATGCCTTTCCTAACATTGCATGGACTGGAAGTGTGAGCACATCGTCTTCTCTGTGTCTTGTTGCCTTGGTAACTTGGGGGGTGGGGGGTGGTGGGGGGGACCAGTGGTCTTGAATGGGGGGCAGCCACACCACAAACATTGGAGAGCCACCGGCTTCGCGTCCGACTTAGATGAGAAAACATTTATAATTAAGGGTGATTTGCACGTGGATAATATTCGAATATTGTGGATATTTGTTTATTTTTGTTATCTACATTCTATTTATAATTGTGTATGTGCTTTGCCAAAAACCTCACGTACTATATGTTCATGTTTTGTTTTTATGGCACAGTGTTGTTCTTGACGAATGTGTCGCGGTGTTTTTCTTAATTGTGCTTTGTGTACCAATGTCGACGCAGCAGTAGCGCTGCATAGATGTGGCTTCATTTGTGTTTGCTTAATTGGTTTGTACATGCTAATAAACTGAGACATGTATGTGTGTGTGTGTGCGTACGTTACAGTAAGTATTACTAGCATGTAAAAAAGAACTAATGTAGTTGTTTGCTGTATTGTTGTATCAGTTTAGATTTCTTTCTCTTAAGGCGCGGCTCCGACTGGAGCACGCATACCACACACATGTCGGTGATGTGCGCGTCTTCTTCGAACGCTGGGGAGCCGGACAAGCCCCTCTGTACCAGCGTGGACGGCACCCTCGTGTTCACCTTCTGAAGCGCTCGCTCGTCACCGTGGCGTGCGTGATGAACACCATCACCACCACCACCACGTGACTTTTCTTTCGTGTTGTGTGCGGTGCATTTAGCGCCACAACGCGTGGATTTATAGAGTTTATTTTCATTTTCTTGCTGGTGACTTTGTGTATTTAATATCGGAATCTTCTCCAGTGCTGTTGCTGCAGGCGGCAATAAAAGTTGTTTAAAAGTCAAAAGTCTCTCTCTCTCTCACTGCCCCTGCATTTGCGTGGGATCAACGGCGGGGTGCTGATGGGGGTGGGGGCGTGACGTCAGCACGCTCAATGCTGTGGGAATGTGGGTGACGTAATCACGCAGATGTGCCATAAGACGTCATCGACGCGCACTCGCCCGACAGCCCGCGCGCCAGCCAGCCAGCCAGCCAAACTTGTTTTGTTTGTTCTAATACCTATATGTGATATATATGGTTGAACATTGGAACATCACGTGACCTTGTGACTCAGGGGTCAGACGATAAAGTTGACCCCGCTGAGATCCTGGGTTCGAATTCGGTTTTAAGGTAGGTTACAGTCTGGCCGCAAATGACTGCACATTATTTTTTTTTAAAATGTTACTTTGAATTAAACGTTTGTCAAGTAATTTGATCAAATTCTAGCTCTGAGAGAAAAATATACACGTATGTATTATTAATTTGACTGCCATTCTTACACGACCTCTGCGGCTGAGCGAGTAGAAATGCCTGTCAACTAGCGTGTGGATAACGAGTCACATGATGGGGATAATGCACCGATCTGTGTGGACACGCCTCGGGACATGGCGCCGACAGCACAATCTGAATACGATTTGTAAAAAAAGCAAGACTCCCCAAAACAAAATCGAGAATATACCATCGCATTGGTAACACTGGTCAACAAAAAAAAAATTCTGGCCTGGACTTTTGCAGCTGTTTTAGACTAATTTCAGGGTGCTGATTCCAAATCTGATCTCAGATTTGCTCTATCACATCTCATTTTTATGCTATCGGTATACCCCATTTTCATTGATTTTACCCGAAATTAACTCTGTCACTTATGATTGCAAGTTGTTGCGAGTCAGTGACTGCTTTAGTGTTAAAATATGGTGCAGTATTTTTAGGAGAGTGTGTTTATAATATCATTTTTATGTAGATATCCACATTTATTTTATATTTTTCTTATGCAGTTTTTATTGAAAATGCAATATTTGATATCTCAAAAACCTGATGTGATAGACAAAAACTGATGCCAGATTTGGAATCAGCACCCCAAAATTTCCTTAAAACTGTTGGAATACCTTATGCAAGAAAAAGTGTGTTGACCAGTGTAATGTAACTCATTGCAACAACTTCCTTTCCACAGACACGCACATTTCTGGCAATATTCTTTCAAAGTTTGAGGTCGTTCACCAAATCTGTTGTTTACTTCTCAAAACATACCATCGATTTGAAAATTCACATCGACCTCCCAAGTCCTCATATGCAATAAACACTGCGGTGTTTATCATAAATTGTACAAATATTATTATTATTACCACCATGTTCTTCTTCTTTATATGATTCTCGTTATCAATGCTTTCTGCAAGCTGGGAATCGCCGCGTCGGGTTCCTGGACGACAGTCGATATGGAGCTAACGATCAGAGAGACACTCGGGAATTCGCTCACTCAACCCTCCTCCTCCTCCTCCATTCTCCATCCTCCCCGACTTCATTACACACCCACCTTGTAATGTCAAGTTCATGATTCATCCATATTACTATTATTTATAAGGACTAATGGTCTTTGTATTAATATTGATGTCTGGGGTGTGGAGCGTTAATGTTAAGAATGAAAGAAAATAATGCATCGTCTCTGTCAATAAACGCCGCCGCGTAGCTGAAGAAACAGAGCATTTTCTGGGTTAACATTCTTTTTTTTTTACAAAATAAGAACGGATTGTCGTGCTCTGTGTTATTTCTAGAAGTCATTTTTAATAGCAGATGGTGTGTTTGTTCGCGTATATTGTATATACGGACGGCACCGGCAAAGCACGCGCGAGGTATGGTCAAATCGTCCGAGGCTGTCATCCAGCAGTGGGTAGAGCAGGGATTCTGCTGCTAATGATGGAGATGATGATGATAATCGTAGCAGAAAAATATGAATATAATAGGCTGGCGTTTGGAGCAAGAGAGACCGATTGAATGTAGTTGGAGCGTTAACGTTGCATTTTGAATTCTCCCCATGTATGTACGTATGTGTCCATGTAACGGTTATCGGACTGCGCTACGAACCCGGGGGACCCGAGTTCGATTCCTGCTCACGGGCAACATCGGTGACGGATATCTGAACTGGTGTTGGACCTCACCTAGGTCGACTCAGCCTCGAATGAGTACCTGGTGCGGTGTGCAAACATTGAAACTCGCGGAAATAGGCGGCCGGTTGTGGTGTTGGCCATCCACCACCTCGTATGATGTGCCGGCCATCATAGGTGCTCGCTAAAAGCACTTTTCCCAACAGCCTATTAAGGCGATTCGGGGGGATATTTGTCTTTGTTTGTCTTTGTAGCGTCCCCCACATAATGTAATTGGTTTTCGCAAAAAACATCCCAATACTGAAACAGATTCCTGCAAATTACTCAATTGGGCTTACACAGTAGCAGGACTTTCTTGACAAAGAGTTTAAAGACTCACTGAGGCTTTTTCCCCGGGTAAATAAGTGGATTTACAATACTAATTAATGAAATCCTCTACTTAACCTGAAGATACAACAAACCCATGTAAACGTATGAAGCAACAATGCGTCTCTTCCAAAGGCGACGTGGGTGAGACACGCAGGTCGACAGTTGTTTCCGACCAACTCTCTTCGCATGGGGTTAAAGGCACAGCCATGAACCCAAAGCAGAAATTATAACAACGGTCCACGCACGGACATCGATCATTTCACATGACAGCCTGCCACTGCCGGTGGAAACATTCTCTCCAAGAGGCGACGCTAGACATCCCCTCTAGAGGGTGGCCTACTCTTCCATGGCGGCCAAACATCTGGAAAGAGCTGCGGGGATACCCCCACACACCTCATTCCACCGTAGGCGACCTCTCCGATCGACGAGCTGAGGTCAGAGGTCGCAACCGGGTACCCGATACCCGTACCCTACCCGATACCGCACCAGGGTCGCAAACGGCTACCCGTACCCATACCCGGCCGGGTACGGGTAGCCGTTTGCGACCCTGGTGCGGCCGGGTACGGGTACGGGTAGGCCGTGAGTCACTGGTGAGTCGCCGTTTGTCACTCATTTCGAGTAGGGTACGGGTAGGGAACGGTTACCCGTACCCGGCCGGGTACGGATACCCATTTGCGACCCTGGCGCGGCCGGGTACGGGTAAGGAATCAAAACCCGTTTGCGACCTCTGGCTGAAGTCTACACAGAAGAGGCGGGAGATGGAATCGGACCGGCGAATCCCTGAATCGCAAGTCCACACCGAGGCAGCATCCACGACCTTCTGTCTTGGCACGTGCGGCAAGCTGTGCTCACGACCATCTCGCGACGATGCCACTCGCGCGTTTTGAGTTGTGGCTATGAGACTTTGGTTTGTGGATTGGGGAAAAAAAAAGGTTAAAGAAAAGGTGGCACCTATTTGATGTGGATTTTGCGGCAGCCGAAGACGGATCGATTCATTTGAGATTGGGTCTCCCGTAAACCAATATTGTGTCATTTCAGGATAGCAGATGAGAGGAGAAATCATACGAATAAGAAAAACAAATTCGCATATCAATATCACAGCAAAATGCCCACAAATACAGCGCTGGCGATTTGCACACGCATTGTTTATAAATTGATCGTCCAAAGATAGTTAAAGTAAACCCCTGCTCTAATTAGCATTGAAACATTGGTGCTAATCTCCTGTTTATAGCCCTGAACCAGTGGTGGAAATTCCACATTTCTTTGGCGGGGGCGAGTCTGCCCAAACGACAACCACCGTATTTATTTCTCATTTTATTCACCCCGGAAAGAATATGAGGGTGAGGCAACCCCCCCCCCCCCCATCTGCCCCCCGCCTACCCCCCTTCCCCACGCAGACGTTTTGATTGTGAGCTGCTCACTCTCGCACTGAGCCACTCGGGTTAAGAACAAAAACAGAAAAGTTTGGAAGATGTTTTAAATTGGAGAACATTATCATAAATCCTCTCTGGGAGCATAATTGATAGAATAATTGTCTTTTATTTTAAATTGCTAATGAGCACATCTGCTTAGAGTAGGTTTGCCCTTCCTTCTTCGTGTCCCCACTGACTTTACTTAATGTAAAAATTACACGTGTTGCGAATGTTATCAACACCGTCGTCATCAGCAGCAGCAGCAACAGCAGCAGCCACAATCAATCCACTGCTGGATGAATGCCTCCGCCCCCCGCCCCCCAACAACAAGCCCATCGTGATGTCACTACGATCCTGCCACGTAATAATGCACACGTGAGCTGATTGCATTGCTCGCTACACCATAGGGGCACATCCCCGGAAGACGCGTCCCATCCCTTTGGCTGCCACTCCATCATGAGTCTTTAACGTCGTCACACCGTCCCTCCAAGCCGTGACGAGTCCTGTCCGAGGCCACACTTTTTCTTGTTGCTGTTGACGGTTTGAATGACGTCATTACGTTGCGTGTGCTCAGTCACGCGCGTGCTCTCTTTTCTCTGCGTCTCTCAATGTAATTCCGGTGTTTTGCATCTCTCCACGATTCGTTTCTTGTCACACATCTCGTTTTTTTTCTTCCAGCTGTGTTCAATTATTCTGTTGATGATGACCCTGTGGCCGCATTCGTTATTTTTTTTTCTAGATAAAATAAACATGTGCTTTCTGACAACTATTAATTGTTTTCAGCCACTCTACCGATCTACGCCTTTAATAATGTAATATATGATCTGCTTTCGCAGAACATTTTTATTTACCGGAAAATCGCAATGGTCAATATTGTTTAAAAACCTTCTGCTGCAGAAACATTTCGAAAGTTAACATTAGGGGTGGTCTTCCTTTACCCCTACCCGTACCCTTACCATTATCCCTGCCCATACCCTAACTTATACCCTTTCTCTCCCAATCAACACACGCAACTTCCACGATCTTGGACCTTCTTTGCCAGTAGCAAAATAAGAAAAAAACTTTGACCCTTTTATCTTGCAACAAAACTGACACCTTTTTTACAAGGAGTCATGTTTGCATTGACCACAATACCTGGGGTCGGAATGCAAACAAAAAACACAACTCTGATAATGTATACACTGTCTTTTGGCGTCATCTGGTCCAACCCATGTGAGACTAGGCTCTAAGAAAAGCTGTCTCGGGTGTGGATCAATCAATTTCAAGGACAGTGCATACATTATCAGAGTTGTGTTTTTGGTTTGCATTCCGACCGCAGGTATTGTGGTCGATGCAAACATGACTCCTTGTAAAAAAAAGGTGTCAGTTTTGTTGCCAGATAAAAGGGGTAAAAAAACAATTATATTATCTTCCACAATCTGTCAACGTTTCTCCTACAAAATGCCGATCGTGCACTCGGCGTCGCGAGACAAAGAGTCCGTTCTGGAATCTCGTGTTAGTAGGGAACGGCCCGCGTAAGCGGGTATCACAGAGCTACCTCTGAGGACCATGGCAGTGACCTCTCCTCCGCAACGCAATCGAGCGCAGCACTTTCGCACCTGCCCTGCCACTGGGAGGAATGGCCCTTGCGTGACGGTCAAACGGACATTTAATTCTAGATTTGAAGCTTTCGTGACTGCAAGGATTCATACTCTTAGTTCTTTCGGTAAAGTCACGTAGGTAAAAAAGCAGCATTACAAAAGGCGGCTTAATCATAGCTGGCTTATCTACATATGCCATCTACATTGCAAAGGCTCAGTTCCAGCTGCAGTACTGACCATCTCACAACTCCTCCTCTCCCGCGGCCCTTCCTGGCTCCTCCCCCCCCCCTAACCAGTATATAAGGTCGTACCTCTTGGGACTTCTCTCCACTTGATACAGATTTTTTGCTGTGACAGTTTCACCTGAAGACGGAAGCTTGTGTTGCCTCCGAAACGTCGTGATTTTATTTTTGTATTTCATTAATTTAATTTTTTTAAAATTTTATTTAATTTTTTACCTACGTGACTTTACCGAAAGAACTAAGAGTATAAATGGACATTTACTTTAAGAGAGCTGGAATTCAACCACGTTAAGCGCAGAGCCAAATTCATTGTGAAAAACTCAACAAAATAGTCAATAACTCCGGCTTAAAATGTAAATATGATAATAGGCGACGTTTCAGGAAATTGCCTATTTTAAAGCTACAGTGTTGTTATTGACGAATGTTAGCTGTTGTTGTTTGTGCTTGTACACCACCGCCAACGCCGCATCAACAGTTTCACCAAACAATGTGTCTAGATTGTTAATTATATAGATATTTGTATGTATATATATGAATCCAATCTGATTTCATTTGGGTTCACCAATATATAAATTTTCACCACGATTGGAATCCGGGGCCCTTTGATATATTTCGTGACGTTTAAATGTTGCTGAAGTTTGACCATTAAACAGAGCCAAAGTACCGTCTGATGCATACGCCCTTGTAACGGCTGGCCACATGTACGTCGCTTCACGAGAGCATTGTTACTTCTACGACCATCCACCCAGCTACTCGTCCTCGGGGCAATTAAGATTCTCAATGCGAATGAGAATCCCTGGAAAGCGACTGGCTTAACGAGTGCGAGCTTCAAACGAGTGAAGCCTTTCATGCTTCCCAACTCAAGGGTGAATGTTGATGGTGGA
Organism: Lampetra fluviatilis; assembly: GCF_964198595.1. Lineage (NCBI taxonomy): Eukaryota > Metazoa > Chordata > Hyperoartia > Petromyzontiformes > Petromyzontidae > Lampetra > Lampetra fluviatilis. Next base: position 36,276,175 of record NC_136275.1, on the reverse strand, counting down.
CGTTAATGGTGGACGTTGATGGTCCCATGTTACTGGTGGACGTTAATGGTGGATGTTGATGGTGGATGTTGATGGTGGATGTTGATGGTGGATGTTGATGGTGGATGTTGATGGTGGACGTTGATGGTGGATGTTGATGGTGGATGTTGATGGTGGATGTTGATGGTGGACGTTAATGGTGAATGTTGATGGTGGATGTTGATGGTGGATGTTGATGGTGGATGTTGATGGTGGACGTTGATGGTGGATGTTGATGGTGGATGTTGATGGTGGATGTTGATGGTGGATGTTGATGGTGGATGTTGATGGTGGACGTTAATGGTGGATGGTGATGGTGGATGTTGATGGTGGATGTTGATGGTGGACGTTAATGGTGGATGTTAATGGTGGACGTTGATGGTGGATGTTGATGGTGGATGTTGATGGTGGATGTTAATGGTGGACGTTGATGGTGGATGTTGATGGTGGATGTTGATGGTGGATGTTAATGGTGGACGTTGATGGTGGATG